>NC_140951.1:123982469-124594135 GCF_014529385.1 Adiantum capillus-veneris
GGCATACAATTATTGTCTACATGATCAAACATACTTGTGGAGGTGGACATCAATCTCCTCAATGCAATAACATTCGAGAAAGCCACCACAAACACTATGAACCTTTTTTTACGGTCATGTGGCATAGATGTTCTTACAAAGGCTTGCAAAATCAAAATGAGGACAAGCACAATAGTTGCTTTGCAAGCTTACATGATACCATGCTTTTGGAGTGGAACCACTTTGTATTTTTACATGTAATTTCATCTCATTGAGGATGTGTAAAGAGAAAAGCTCGTTCTCATATTGTTGTAGAATTTTCTCCCCCTCTTATAGCCTTGTGGTCTGATGCTTTGACGATCCATATTTGTTAAAGCATCCCGAGTCGGCTGCAGCACACGTTGTGCTTGTTAGTCACCTGTGTTGTGCAATCTCTTATTTAAAAAAAAGAGGATAAGTTATCTATTTCTTGTTTCTACTTAAAGAACTCCAATAAAGTCCCCCTCATGCAAGGTCCACTACTTGAGTCACCAACAAGGGCATTCAACAAAGTATATTTTATGTACTGCCACGATCTCTCGACCAATTTTTTTATATCCATATTCTCTTGATTAAACATGTTATGGATAAGGGATATGTACATTTATTACTCAAGTGCTCATTAGGAGCTATGGTCATTTGTGCCGGCCGGCCAATGTGTATTCATTTTGAGCATTGAAGAATCTATAAATAAAATACGTGCAAGAGGGAAATGCTCACTCTTGCACGGGGGGAGATGTTGGAATTAGGGTTGCAGAGAAACGCACACAGCTTGGAGAAGACGAAGGAAGCTCAAGGCACACAATAGAGAGTGTGTTACTTAGTGTGAAATGGAAAGATAGATAGGCCTAGAGTGATGCGTGTATATACAATGCACAAGGCAAAAAACCTCCTAAAGAGGGAAAAAATGCCCCGGCGGTCCTAGTGTGTTCACACACATCACTACCACATGTATATGGTAACAAATCCCCCCTGGAGTGATGCGGTGAACGAGAGCTGACACATGAGTAAAGGGAAGTGCCATGCCCTGAGGACATGATCAGTCCACAAAGGGGAGTAAGCCCAAAGCTTTGCGGAAAGCTTCCAGCTTCTCACGAGACAATGCCTTTGTGAAAAGATCCGCAAGGTTGTCCTGTGTTGGCACATAAGCCAAGCTGGTCTCTCTTGCTGAGAGCCTCTCCCTGACATAGTGGTAATGCACCTCAATTTGCTTTGTGCGAGCATGAAAAACCGGGTTCCTTGCAACTGCCAATGCGCTCTGACTATCAGTGTAGATAGTGTTGATAGTGTCCTATCCAACATCCAAATCAGCCATAAGGCGTCTGAGCCATACACACTCAACTATAGTTGTGAAGACTGCACTGTACTCAGCCTCACAACTTGAAGTGGCCATAGTAGGTTGCTTCTTGCTCAACAATGATATACATCAACTTCCAAGCATGAAACAAAAACCACTTGTGGACACTCACGTGTCAAAACAACCAGCCCAATCTGAGTCCGAAAAGCATGTAAGTCTAGTGGAAATGACCCCCCCTTGGCATAAAACAAGCCAAGATGTAAAGTGCTGCTAAGGTAGCAAAAAATCCTCTTGACAGCCTGCCAATGCTTAGACCCTGGACTATGCATAAATCTACTAACCTGTGAGACTGCAAACTGGATATCTGGCCTCGTGTTGCATACGTAAATGAGGCATCCAACAGCATTTTGGTAAAGAGTGACATCAGCAGGATCACTAGCGTCATGAAGACTCAATTTCAAACCTGTTTCCATGGGAGTGGCAATATGTTTGCAATCCTCAAATCCAAATTTACATAACAATGTCTCTATGTAACTTTTCTAACACAAGGCAATACCACCATTACACTGCTTAAACTGTACCCAAGTAATGATGCAACAGCCCCAAATCTTTCATTTTGAAAGTAGCATTCAAATCAGCCTTAAATTCAGCAATATGTCTCTCATTTGGTCAAGTGATCAACAAATCATCTACATAAAGAACCACAATGAGAAGTACATCACCCTCATGCTTTTACATACAATGTGCTTTCCGTTGGACTGTTACGAAAGCCTTGTTTGACCAAATGAGTGTCAGATTTCTCATACCAAGCACAAGGAGATTGGTTCAACCCATACAAAACCTTGTTACATTTGCACACTTTGGCCTCTTTTCCTTTCTTGAAAAAACCGCGAGGCTGTGTTACATAAACTTCCTCAAATATGTCACCATTCAAGAAAGCAGTAACAATGTCTGATTGATGTACATCCCAACCAAAATGAGCTGCCAATGAACATAGAAAACACACAGTAGTCATACGACAAGTGGGAGAAAAAGTCTCTTCATAATCTATGCCTTTTTGTTGTGCATAACCCTTTGCAACAGTCGAGCCTTATGGCTATCGATCTCACCATCCGGCTTGCATTTCTACTTGTAAACCCAGTTTGTACCAATGGCCTTTTTGCCAGGAGGCAAATCACATAAATTCCATGTGTCATTTTCTATAAGTGCATCGTATTCTGATTGCATGGCAGCCATCCAATTTTTTGAATTCTGTGCTTCATCAAAAGATAGAGGCTCCTCAACATCATGTAAGCTAGACACAGCCAAAGCATAACAATCTGATGCATAAGATGCATGGTGAGAGCCTGAACGAATACGACTAGACACAGGTTCATCAAATTTACTATCACGCAATGTATGCACCAGCCATTTTGGCATACCTCTAGCTTGCTCATTTTCATCCCTTTCCTCATCAAGTACATCATGTACATCTGCATTAGTAATAGGCTGATCTGTAACATTTTTGGAAAACCCCATAGGCTGTACATTTGCCTCATTTGAATTTACATTTGTATTTACACCACTAAAAAGAGGCAACAAAGTGTCATAAATGTCCTGTGAGCTTACATTACTGTCTCAGCAAGGGCTGAACAGAATCTTCCACAAACACTACATCCCGTGAAACCAGAGTGGATGATACAACCTATAACCTTTGCTTTCAGTACTATAACCAACAAAAATACATTTGACAGCCTTATCATCCAATTTTCAGCATTGTGTTTGTGGCACCAAAGCATATGCCAAACAACCAAAAACACGCATGTGCTCAATAGAAGGCTTTCTATCATGCCATGCTTCATATGGAGTAATAGACTGCAAAGCTTTTGTAGGACACCTGTTTAGTACATAAGTGGCACACATGATGGCCTCAAGCCAAAAAGAATGAGGCAAAGCTTGACTTTTGACCATACATCGTGCCATTTCTGTAAGTGACCTGTTTTTCCTCTCAGCAAGACCATTTGGATGAGGTGTATAAGGCACTATACATTGGTGTTTTATCCCACAACTAGCTAGAAATGCATTAAATTCATGAGACGTATACTCCCCCCCTCGATTGGAACGGAGGGTGCTCATAGTACATTTCGAGACATTTTCAGCCATAGCCCGAAATTGTTTGAAGCACATAAAAACTTTGGACTTTTCTTTAAGCGGAAATACCCATGCATGCCTGGAGTAATCATCAATGAAAGTCACAAAGTAAAGGTAATTGCCCAAGGACGGAGTTTGCATGGGCCCACAAACGTCACTATGCACAACCTGCAACCTGCATGTGGCCCTAACTGAACCATCCTTTGGAAACTTAGAACGCTGCATCTTACCCAAAATACAGCCTTCACAAACATGTTTGACAGGTGCTTCAAGAGGCGGCAAAGAAGCAACCATATCAGATATCTGCAAACGCAGTAAACTGGCAAAATTTAGATGACCAAAACTTGTATGCCAAAGTTTTGCATCTGAAATAGCCCTTGAATCTGCATTTGCATTTGCAAAATTGTGTCCACACTTGTCATACAAAGTGATCTTATACCGCCCACGGCACAAAGCCCAGATGCAACGATTTCATCACCAAAACTGAGATCATGAATTGTACATCTGTCATCCACAAATTTGACTGCAAGTCCAAGTCTAGCAAGTGCAGATACAGACAAAAGATTCTTCTTGATCCCAGGTACATAAAGTGCATCAACAAGTGTGAAAGAACCGCCATTTGCAGCAGTAAGCACAATCTTTCTAACTCCCCGAACCGGATAAGAGGCACAAGTGACTGAATTCCCATGAGGGATAGACTTGAGAGAGGTGAACAATTCAAGATGTGAGGTAATGTGATTTGTAGCACCACTGTCTAAATATCACACATGTGAATCTGCAGCAACTGACATACATGCATCATGGACAACGGGATTGTAAGTGCACTCTGCACTAAAAGCCCATTCTGCATCAACATCAACATTACAGTCTCCTTTCACAGAAGACTCAACAATGGCTGCATTTGTAGTGGAGCCAGCATTTGCAGTGGAACCACCCTCTTTCTTCTTAGCCTCTTTGGCCTTCAACTTAGGACACTTCTTGATCATGTGATCATTAGCTTTACAATAATGGCAACACATCTTCTTTTTACACTTATCACCAGAATCACTAGACGAAGTGCTGCCAGCAGAAGCATTGGGAACAGAAGTTTTTCCACTCGTAGCAGAACATAAGAAGTGGTTGCATTGTTGTTACCACCCTTTCTTTGAGAAGCAATAAAAACCTGTTCAACTGCACGCTGTGTAGTCCTATTTTTTCTGGAAAGTGACTCTTGCAACATCAATGTGCATAATGCATCAAACTTGACAACTTCAGGATTTCCTTGGGTCATAAGTCTCCAAGTACTAGCAAAAGTCTGGTAAGAATCTGGTAAGGCATCAAGAACAGTCTGCACAAGGGAACTGTCTGAAATGACTTCACCTACAGAAATAAGTTGCTAATTGATATCCTTGACACCAACAAGAAAAGTGTCCATATCATCCTCCTCATGCATAATCTTCGACTCCATCTCTTTATGCAGCAAAGCAATTTTAGCCTCATTGCAACTTGCATAAAGACTAGCCAAAATATCCCAAGCCTGTTTTGTAGATTTTGCTGAACGAATGTGAGGAACAATGGTGCGCTTCACAGACAACGCAATCAATGCATGAGCGTGCGCATCCTTTACATCCCAACGAGCTTGTTCTGCCATAGGCAGAACAACTCTAATAGCAGAAATCCTTGCAACAAGACCTGCAACATCCTCAACATTGCCTACATCCTCAGAACCAGGACATACATCAATGCCCTGCACAATATTCCATACGCCCTTTGAAACAAGAATGTGTTGCATCATATAAGCCCACATAGGGTAATTGTCCCCATCCAACGTGTCCTCAACAACAAACATCTTGAACACATCTGTGCTGTTGTCAACCATGGTAAATATTGCACCTGATGTGAAAACTACCCGAAAAGAGGAGAAACAGAGCGGGAACAACACATGCTATATAGCACAAACCATAGAAGACTGTAAGGCACCTGTTATGCAAAAACGACACTGACAAAAATTTTGCACAAAATGAAGAAATTGCCTGTGCAGACCTGCCTGTAGAGGAATGAGAAACTGGGAACACTTGCCAAACCTCACTGAAATCGTAGAAAGTGAGCAGGCTGATGCTGGAGCAGCTGGCGACTAAGCCTGGGAGGATGCAACCTCCTCTGATACCAATTGTTGAAATTAGGGTTGCAAAGAAACGCACACAGCTTGGCGAAGACGAAGGAAGCTCAAGGCACACAATAGAGAGTGTTTTACTTAGTGTGCAATGGAAAGATAGATAGCCCTAGAGTGATGGGCGTATATACAATGCACGGGGGGAAAAACCTCCTAAAGAGGGAAAAAATGCACCGGCGGTCCTAGTGTGTTCACACACATCACTACCACATGTATATGGTAATAGGAGATTGCACCCAATGCATGTGTCTTCTTCTCTTCTCTCCTCCCTCCTCTCTCATCGTGCTGGTGAAGCACTCCACTCTAGGAGGTGCACCTGTACGTTCTCGCTTACACTCTCTCGCTCTCTATCTTTCTATGTTTGCGTACAGCTTCTATTCCATGCTTGTGGATGTGCCAAGTATGCGTATTTATCATTTTATGGTTTGTAGTGCAGTATTCTCGGTGCAGGGCTCTCCGCGTCTCTGTCTGCAACAGTGGTATCAGAGCACAAGGAAACGCTCCTACATGATGTGGAGAACAACAAAGTAAGATGTAGCAACCAACTTATGGCTATGGTGATCATCATCAATTCCATATATCAAGGCTGAGTTTTTATCATATTGTTTTTTTTTTATGAATTACATCATGCAGAGTTGCTTGAACTGCATCACAAAGAAACAAGCAAAAATTACTTGTTTATGATTAGCAAAGGTTAGTTATATCCTGATTAGTTAGCACTAGATTTCATCTACGATATCATTTCCATGAATAATTATCTGAGTAGTGGGCACATAGGTAGTTTGGTATGCAACGGTGATAGATGTATAAGATCAAGGAGAGACCTGATCAAAGAAGTTAGAAGAAAAGAATTCTCGACATTAGAACGGAGTGTAGAATATTGAGCAAGCAAAGAAAAGGGAATTGAATCGGGAGACATCCTTGTAGATTTTCAAACAGGCAGGTACAGGAGAACATGAAGAAGAAAGATTCGTGTCTGAAGTATATCTTTTGTAGAACTCAATAGCTATCCAAAAAGGATATTCATTTTGAGCATTGAATAATCTATACGTAAAATACGTGCAAGAGGGAAATGCTCACTCTTGCACCGGGGGAGATTGCACCCAGTGCTTGTGTCTTCTTCTCTTCTCTCCTCCCTCCTCTCTTGCCGTGCCAGCTTAGCACTCCGCTCTAGGAGGTGTGCCTGCACGTTCTCGCTTACTCTCTCTCGCTCTTTATCTCTCTATGTTTGCATACAACTTCTATTCCATGCTTGTGGATGTGCCAAGTATGCGTATTTATCGTTTTATGGTTTGTAGTGCACTATTCTAGGTATTTGTAGGGCTCTCCACGTGTCTGCAACAAAACATGCGACCAAACTTTGGCCACTTATTACACCAAGGGTAATTTCTCCCACACCAATCATTTGTCACATATCTTTGCACACTCGTGAACTCTATGTAGTTTTGAAGGAGCCCTTGAAAGGATTACTCAAACTCAGCCATTGTGGCACTGTGCATAAGTGCACACATGGAAAAGTATAGATGGTCATGAAAGTGCATTGGTGCCTAAAGCAAAGACAAAATCAATAGGTGATGCAAAGTATACAAGTAGGTATAGCAAATGTTAGAGTTCTTACATACCTTTGGAAGGAGGTTCTCTACCTAGGCTTTCTTAGCAAGAAACCAACATAGAATGATCAGACTAAGCACTTGTTGAGGAGAACCATGGAATTCCTGAACCCAACACTGAGGGTCCTCCTTCACCACCTTATGAATAGTCTCAAGCTCCACTAGTGAATTATTAATCACTATTTTTGTGGGGTGCACATTACTCATTCTTGCAAAAATTGTATTTAGGGTTATCTCAATTGGAATTTGTTCCTAGTCACTTCATGTGTCCTTGGTGCATAGCATGAGCCATATTTGTAAACCTACACCATTTTGATTAGGCAAAACTACATCATACAATGGAAAGCCGGTTCCACTTCAAACTTATTAAGGCGAATCTAGTCAAATTTGCTCTTCCGTGCCCTTTGCAAATTAAAGGGCACTCCAAACTAAATGTTGCCTCCGCGCCTCCATACCGTGTCTCCTTTCTCCTAGCTTGTGAAGGAGTATGAGCGGAAGTGCGACGCGAGAGAGAGTGCGAGAAGAAGAGCACGATGATATGGTGAACTCGCTCTACTGTAATGTGTAGAGCATAGTGAGTTCTTATTAGGTTTTTACAAAAGAATATGTGTACATACCTGGCGGCCCGCCCACTTACCTGGGTGACCACATTGGGCTTTATACCCCAATAAACTTAAAGTCCAATGTGGTACTTTAAGTGTGAGAGAAGCTACTATACAAGCTAATATACAAGAGATGTAGAGAAGTGATGTACTACCCTACACCTAACTGCTTGCGAAAATGCGCAAAGCTCTCTGAGGGAAGTCCTTTTGTAAGTACATCAACAGGATTTTCTGTGGTGTGAACTTTGACAAGCTGAAGTTGCTTATCCTCGAGCATTTCCCTGATGAAATGATACTTCACATCCACATGCTTTGTCTTTGAGTGATAAACTGGATTGCGAGCAAATTGTATAGCACTTTGACTATCACAATATAACACAGGCATCTCTTCTTTGATTCCCAAATTTGTTACTAGTCGATTAAGCCAAATTGATTCTTTACATGCCTCTGATGCTGCAACATATTCAGCCTCTGTAGTAGACTGAGTAACACAATCTTGTAATCTAGAATGCCATGATACTGCTCCACCAGCCAATGTAAAGACATACCCTGACGTAGACCTTCGGTTGTCTAAGTCACTTGCATAATCTGAGTCTGTAAAACCCTTTACACTTAGCTCTTGACTCCCATAGCATATACGCATACTCTTTCTAGCTTTCAGGTATCTCAATATTCCTTTCACTGCCTCCCAATGTTTCTTGCCTGGGTTTGACATGTATCGACTTACTACTCCCACTGCAAATGCAATGTCTGGGCGAGTAGCAATCATTGCATACATCAAACTACTCACTGCAGACGCATATGGAATCTTATCCATTTCAGCCTGTTCTTCCTCAGACACAGGACAATCTTGTTTGCTAAGTTTCACATATGGTGGCAATGGAACACTCAGTGCCTTTCCCTTCTCCATATTGAAACGTTGCAAAACCTTGTCAATATACTCTGTTTGAGATAACCAAATCAACTTCTTTGATCTGTCTCTCTCAATGCGCATACCAAGTATATGACTTGCCTCACCCATGTCTTTCATGTCAAACGATTTTGCCATCTTTGACTTCAAAGATGAAATTTCTTCCAAGTTCTTGCCAGCAATCAACATGTCATCCACATACAAAATAAGGATCAGCCAACTACCATCCTTAGCCTTCTTTGTATATAGACAGTGATCGAACTCACTACGTTTGTAGCCTTGAGAAAGCATAAACTTGTGGAATTTATGGTACCATTCCCTCGGTGATTGTTTTAAGCCATAAAGACTCTTTAACAACTGGCATACCCAATCTTCCTTGCCTTTCTCAACAAACCCTTCTGGCTGCTGCATGTAAATTTCCACATCTAAATCACCATGCAAGAACACTGTCTTGACATCCATTTGGTGCAACACCAAATCTAATATGGAAACCAATGCAAGAAAGCATCTCAATGTAGTCATCTTGACCACCGGAGAGAAGACTTCATCAAAGTCAATGCCTTGTTCTTGCTTAAAGCCCTTAGCAACAAGCCTTGCTTTGTACTTTGGCTGACTATCATGAGCGGTGATCTTATACCTGTAAACCCATTTACAAGGTAGAGCCTTTTTGCCCTGTGGTAATTTAACTAGCTTCCATGTCTTGTTTTTATGCAGAGCTGTCATCTCTGACTGCATGGCCAATTGCCAATTCCCGGAGTCCTTCATCTGCACTGCTTCCTTGTAACATGAAGGCTCATTGCAATCAGTCAACATGACATAGTTCATAGATGGAACAAACCTATCAGGAGGTCGCGTGACATGTCCAAATCTACACACAATAGGTGGCTCAGGCTCAGCCACAACCTGTGGTTCCACTCTATCATGTCCTTGCTCCTCTTGAGCCCTGACATTTTGTCTTGCACGTGCAGGTCCATCTTCTTGGAAGACAACTCTTCTAATCTCCTCAACCCTCTCTGGTTTAGAATGATATTTGGATTCATTAAAGTGAACATCATTGCTGCGGACAACCTTTCTGGATTCGGGATCCCAAAGTCTGTACCCCATCTCACCAGAATTACCATAGCCTAGAAAGATGCACTTTCTACTCTTTGGCTCAAGTTTGTTCCTAAATTCCTTTGGAACGTGAGTATATGCCTCACAGCCAAAGATTCTGAGATGCTTGTATGAGGGAATTTTGCCTGACCATACCATCTCTGGCACTGAATCCTTCTGCAAAACCTTGCTAGGAGATCTATTTACAAGATGAACAGCTGTTGATACAGCTTCAGCCCAAAACCCATTTGGCAGTTGTGCATTAGACAACATACTTCTGACCTTCTCTTGTATGGTCCTATTCATCCTCTCAGCAACACCATTTTGAGGAGGATTGTAAGAAGCAGTAAGTTCACGTTTTATACCTTTTGACTCACAAAAGTCCTGAAAGGCCTTTGAAACATACTCTCCACCATTGTCAATGCGTAAGCATTTAAGCTTCTTGCCACTCTGATTCTCCACAAGTGTCACAAACGTTTTGAAAACACTAAACGCTTCATCCTTGTGCTTGAGAAAGTAAACCCATACTTTCCTCAAGTAATCATCTATAAATGTCATAAAGTAAGAAGCTCCCCCTAGAGATAGGTTAGGCATAGGTCCACACAAATCACTATGAACAAGTGCCAACTGTGTATCTCTTCTACTGCTTCTATGCTTATGTGGCTGCTGTGTTTGCTTACCATACAGACAATGTTCACAGAATTCAAAATCATTAAATGAAAAGCCAGGCAAATAACCAGAACGAGACAAGATTTCCATTCCCTTCTTGGACATATGTCCTAACCGGCTATGCCACAAAGAAACTTTCGGCTGCTCGGTTACATTGATTACATTTTTAGAGACATTTGATACATAAATCATGCAAAGTCCTCCAGACTTTACTCCATGTGCTACTGTCATAGAACCCTTGGATATCTTCCACATGTTCTGTCCAAAAGTGGCAACGTAGCCAGCATCATCAAGTAAACCTGTGCTGATCAAGCTCTTTGTAATTGCGGGAACATGTCTCACATTCTTCAGCGTGAAAGAAGAGCCATTCTGAAACTTCAATTGAACATCTCCAACACCTAAGATCTCACATGTCTGCCCATTGCCTAGCCGAACATGATCTTTAGTGGTCACATAAGAGGTAAACCACTCCTTGTTTGGAGACACATGAAGTGATGCCCCTGAGTCTATAATCCAGTCACTCAGTGCATTTCCATCAGATGCTGTAAGAAGAGCTGAGTCCATTGTATTCTTCAAGAAGTAGATGTCTCTAGACACTAGACTGTCATCCTCTGCAACAGTGTTTGTCACATTTATTTCTTGAATCTTCATTGAGGACTTGTTCTTCTCACCATGGTCTTCAGCTTTCTCTTTGCCTTTTTCTGCTTTCCATTCTCTGCAGTCTCTTTTCATGTGACCCTTCTTGCCACAATGGTAGCATTCTATGTCACTCTTGCCTTTAGCACTGCGGGACTTGCTACGAGACTGATTCCTCTTTCCACCTTTGTACTTTTCTTTGGTCCTTCCCCTGACAACTAAGGCTGTTCCTTTGCCTTTGTCCATTGTCTTTCTATTGGTTTCTTCAGTAAGCAGACTTCCTTCTACACCTGCTATGTTCAAACCATCTGGAGGTGCATAATTACTCAAAGCTGTGCGAAAAGTGTCCCAACTTTCCGGCAATGTGATCAACAGGAACATAGCTCTAACAGGTTCATCAAACTTGACACCTTGAGCTGACAACTGACTATAGATTGTGTTGAATTCATTCAGATGATTGGACATAGGTGTCCCTTCTTTCATCTTCAAGTCAACAAGCTTCTTAAGCCAGTATACCTGTGAAGCTGCACTCTGCTTCTCATAACGATCACTCAGCTTTAACCATGCTTGATAAGCCGACATCTTGTCTGCTACATTGAAGTAAACACTTTCTGCCAAAGTAAGCATAATGGTAGAAAGTGCCAATTCATCCATTTCGCTCCATTCATCTTCGTCCATATCTTCTGGTTTTATCCCCTTGAGCTTTATAGGTTTTATCTGCTTCTTTTGTACCAACACGTGCCAAATCTGCTTCTTCCACAATGGGAAATTGGTTCCATCCAGCTTCTTGATATTTTAAAGAGCAGTGTCCTGTGATCCAGCCATAGCTACGCTTCATAGTAGTTTACTTTCCTGGGAAAAATTCGGCAGAGTTTCCCTTGTAAACTGACCTCTGAACCAATATCAACCTGTCAAATGAACCAAGAAAGCTTCAGATTCTGCAAAAATTTCGGCAGAGTCTCCTTTGTAAAATGGCTCTAATGTACTCAAAAAACAAACCAAAAAACAGCTCAAAAAAACATTGTCTCTCTGACACTGTAAGCTACGGGTAAACCTGTCCTGCACCTGTACTGTCTCTCACTGTCCTGTCACTGTCCTGTAAGCATAGACTGTGACAATGCCTCAACGGCAGTAAAGCAAAGATGCAATCCCAACTGTCTAACTCACAGTCAATACATCCTAGCTGCCTATCTAAGGGTGCTCGAGGGATCGCTCCAAGACCTGTATCACCGAAAGGATCTCAACATTCGAGAATCCCCCAACTCAATAAAACCTCACTCGACCCTCAACAAAGGCTGCAGTAAATCTGACAGTAAATAGACTTCCCACAAAGTCATACATCCACAAATTTCCCACTGTATGCTGTAACCGCTACGGTGGTTGTTTGCTGCGTGACTCACAGCCAGCAAACCCTCAATACACATACATCATCTCTGACAATACATCCCATGTGGAAGTACCTGCAATGTCAGGATGAAATCTGGAATATCAAGCAGCAAACACAAGCTACCTGATGAACTAGTGGATGCCGCCTACAGTCTGTGTGTAGATGCGCCCGTGTCGTATGTGACACGCCTCCAAGAACTGTGAGCCGTCCTTCGATGTGTAGACAGCCACAAATCAACACTCTGGGAGTGTCGATATCCTCAGCACCTGCAGTCGTAGGTCGAAAACCCCAAATTTGCAGAGTCGGATCTGCACCCGCTGAGACCATGTAGTCGAAAATGGCATGCACAGAACTTTGTCGAAGCCGAACGGTGACCGAGATGACCTCAGAATGAAATTCTGAGCACACCAAGCCCTACGGGCTTGCCCACAAGATTTGGGGCCGTGTTTTTGCCTGTCGAATTTCACTCCAATCTGAGCTGGTGACTCTAGCCTCTTGTAGTGTTGCCCAAAGCCTCGATCTGAGCTCTAATACCAGTTGAAGGAGTGCGAGCGGAAGTGCGACGCGAGAGAGAGTGCGAGAAGAAGAGCACGACGATATGGTGAACTCGCTCTACTGTAATGTGTAGAGCATAGTGAGTTCTTATTAGGTTTTTACAAAAGAATATGTGTACATACCTGGCGGCCCGCCCACTTACCTGGGCGACCACATTGGGATTTATACCCCAACAGCTTGCACCATGTCAACGACACCCTATGGCAACTTGGTTAGCAGCGACGTACAATGGCTTCAACTGCACCCCCATTACTGCTCCTCCATCAGCCAAGAAAAAATATATATATATATATATCTCTCTCTCTCTCTCTCTCTCTCACAGACACACACACACACACACACACAGAGGCCACGCCATCGTGTACCCATCTTGGCCACTCTCTCATCCATCCCCCCACCCCACCCCCCCACTGGGCTCTATCTGTGCCATTCAAATCCTTTAACCACCCTGTTGGTCTCACGCCTCAAGGTAGGCCATCACGATGCAGAGAGAGAGAGAGAGAGAGAGAGAGAGAGAGAGAGAGAGAGAGAGAGAGAGAGAGAGAGAGAGAGAGAGAGAGAGAGAGAGAGAGAGAGAGAGAGAGAGAGAGAGAGCACAATTCTTTCTACAATTGAAAACCCCTCCCCTTCATGCACAGCTCGTTCGAGCCCGAAGCAAAACACCCAGCCATACCTTCAACATTAGCATTCCCCTGTGCCCCTCCCATTCCAGTGGCCTGCACGCCCCCCCACGCCCTGCAACCTACACTCTGCCCTGCACGTCCTACTTGGCTACACCTTTCTATCCTCTCAACAACCTTGCGCCCGTTGTTACTTGGCATCTGGCCCTTGTGCGTTACGCCTTTCACCAACCCACAGAGACATCTTGACCCCCACAACACACCTACACTCCTCGTCAACACTCAGGCCATGCATTGCCACATTACTTAAGTCCTTGTGATATGGGAAGGTGTTGAACATATGTATGCTAGAGCTTCTGCTCGTACCCAGCTCTACCCCTTCGCAGTAAGAGAATCAGTGTGTTGCCGTGCCATGTGTCAAACAAATTAAGTGAATTTGATTTTGGGAAAACGGAAGCGTGAAGATATTTATATGTTCGCACTTCGCTTTCTGTCTCTCTCCACGTGCCCTTATCTCCCTTTTTTCTCTCGAAAGCGTTCCTTTCCCTTACCTCTCCAAACGTTTTGCACTTGACTGCTAAGTGGTATCTTGTGAGATACCCATTAAAAAGACATGCGTACAAACCTACTAGGCCTTTGTTTAGGATCTTGTGTAGAGGGGTGTAGAGGGATTCTACGGTTGGGAATAACACATCTTCCCTTGACTTTGTAACTTGCAAACATTGACCCACATAGCACTCCAATCATCAATAGAAATATCTCCTACCAAGATGAAAGAAACAATGTTACTATGTCAAAACAAGTGCATCAATGCTTAATGTGCAACAAAATATGAGCCACCTTGATTGTGTATTTGGTAAGACATCATTGAGATTTCCCTTTGTATCATAAAAATTTTATAAATTACTTGGCAATATCTGAAAATCACTCATATTTCAACTTTTCTTTAGACAAAGACATTTTTGAAACATGCCTTGTTGTATGCACAACAAACAAATCTTCCATGCAACACTCAATGACATTAGGATGCCCATGTAAATAATAAAAATCCTCTCTTGAACTAGGCATATGCCCTTCATGAACATGGTGAATGGATATGAAAGCGATCTTTGAGGCATGTTGATATTGAAATCTCACTTGGAAAGGATAATCACATCTCTTTGATCTCCTAAGCAGCTTCACAATCCCACTTCTAGGGGTTGTTCTTCCTATGTGGCATGCATATACAATTGTAGTTGTGCTTCCATTTTGTCTCTTAGATGAGCAAACCTTAACTAGCCTCACCTTGTGTTGAACCATAATCTCAATTAGAGCTTGATTCACACATAAAATTTAAACACTGACGTTCATACTTCATGGAATCCCTTGTATCTTTGGTGACAGCCTTCGATTTACGGTATTCACTACCATTGGTCTTTTTTTCACACCCCCAACTTTCCACAAGGGCCTTCGCATATGCTATGTGTATCCCTTGCTAATTGATTTCCAAACACCATGTGGCCTTCATGTTTCTAATTGTCCCCTCATAAGTGTGGTGAGAATTATTATCTTCATGGAAATGACATTGAATGATAATACTCTCCCATTCCTCATTCCTCAATGGGTGAGATTTTCAAATTTGGGGGAGTTTCCATGCACAAACACCAAAAGCCTCGTGCATGTTTCCTCAAACATAATCCTTTTTTCACTCTTCTCCACCTTTTTAAGTCAAGCATGGCATTTGGTTCACATGGATACAATTCCTTTAGGCTTGGTGAATGTTTCGCTTGAAGTGAAAACTTCCTCAGAATTATAACTTGATTGGAAAAAGGAGTTAAAAAAAAAGGAGACACATACTTTTACCAATCTTCAATACATTCTTTCTTCAATGTTATTACAATTCTCACCATGTTCCTCACTTATGGACAAAGAACTTGAAACACACTTTGAAAGGGCATCTAGCCATTGGAGGTTTCCTCTATCTTTCACTTGAGTCTCAAAAGCATAAAATCCTTGTGTGCTTGAGCCAAATACGGGTGGAGGTTAACCCGCATTGAAGATGCTAGGCACTTGAAGTGCACACAAATTAGATCTTGAAACGCACAAGAGAGAAAAATAGTGGGAGATCAATAAGCATGATATCTAGAATAATAACAAGTTCACGAAGTGCTCACTTGAGGTTTACACAAGTGTTCACAAATAGTTTACTTGAAGTACACAAATATGGTTAAGTAGTTCACATAGAGTTCGCTATGGATAGTTTGTGGAGGACCGTGATCACTATTTTTTCACGTACAATTATGCACCATTGGCACCTTAAAATGTGATAGAAAGGAAAGAAAAATAAGTTTGCTCAATTGTTATTGTTCCAAGGGTTTTTGCTATTATGATAAATTGAAGGACGTGGTTCAAAATTGAGGGTGTGACCTAAAATCATGCATGTCATTGATCTCTCTCTCTCTCTCTCTCTCTCTCTCTCTCTACCCCCAAATTACAAAAGCATGTTCTTCACTATGTTGATTTTGATGGATATATATTCAAAGCTTTCAATTGCCATAAAAATGTGAGGATGGTAGAGTCTCTTGTAATTATCCTTTCTACTTTTACAGAAGACTTAATTAAGAAATTGGTAATTTGGAAAAAAAATTACTTTGTTAATAAAATTTCATTTTTCTACATAGGGAATTTTTCCCTCAAATGGGCCTGTTGTAGCCTCAAACTTTCCTTCATTTATTTTCCATATGGGATTGAGAGTTGCTCCATTTTTCTATGTAGGGATTTTTTTCCCGTATGGGACAATTAGAGACTTCATTTTTCCTTGGGGATTTGTTTTCTCAAAGGGGACAAAGAGATTAGCAAGTGCCTTTTCTACATAGGGATAGCTTTTCTATATGTCAAAAAAGGTGGAAATAATACTTCCATGTAGGAATCTCAAGAAGTAATTTGTCATAAATGTCTTGTGATTGATGGCCAAAAAGTTTCTCTCTATTGGGATCACTGCTAGGTTTAGATGGTAGGGTCCCTACTTGAGAGAGAGAGAGAGAGAGAGAGAGAGAGAGTAGTTGATAGTGGATAGTAGAGCATCACCTTGTACTATGTGGAGAAGTAGAAGCACATTGAAATCTAGAGCAATAGCCACCACAAATCAGAGAGGAAGGGACACCTTGATCGTATGAGGGTGGGGTGAGTGGAGCCTACCATCGGAGTTCATACATAGACCTAATATGGAAGCATCCAATACAGGATCTTGGTTGGAGGAGGAGGAAGGGCTACAATAATTAGTAGAGGAAGCAATGATCAATGGCCATGACGTGGCTCAACTACATGTGTGATGATTAAGAGCTTTGAAAAGTTTTTTTGTTATAGCATGCATGGGCGCATTCTCTAATTAAGGCACATTTTTAACTTAAAATAATTAAGTTTACTTCTTAAAAGAGACGAGAATTAATAATGTCATAGCAATAGTTGGAAGAGACCTCAAATAGACTTGAACACGAGAGAGAGAGAGAGAGAGAGAGAGAGAGAGAGAGAGAGAGAGAGAGAGAGAGAGAGAGAGAGAGAGAGAGAGAGAGAGAGAGAGAGAGAGCTACATTAAAATATGTCATAAAAACAATGGAGCATGTAAGAGGTTTGGTGTCGAAACATGCACATACACAAAAGAAAGAATGCCATTGCCATTTGAGCAAGTGAGCTGCTATCCATATTGAGATTAAACTTTGAAAAATTTCCTAATTTTTGACATGTCATGTTCCTAGTGAGCAGGTGGCATGTATAGCCAACGAAGAAATTGATTTACAAGGTTTGCTTTATACAATCCTATTTAAATATTTTGAGAATTTCGTTTGCGCATTGTTGGAAAGGCTCAAAATCATCCCTTTTGGAGATACAATGCAAAAAAGCATGGAAATAGGTTATGTTTGCCTTTCGATGGAGCATTCATGGAAGAAAGTGATGAGCATGTTGTGGATATGGAAGAACAAGAAAGCATGCCCAATCTAAAGCCAGTGAGGTTTGTCTATGTGCCAAGTTTTACTCTGATGTAAGTTGTGGAAATAATGAGATTTGTGCTTCAAACTTCAAAGACCTGTACAGAATCACCTCTACATTGTAAATCATTATACTCTAATTGCAAACTACCATTTACATCATGCAACCCGACATCACCAACACATTTGCATCATTCTTGAAGCCACTTGATGCTTTCTTGTCTACAAGCCACACTCATCTGCTAGCATATTCTTGTATCCACCAGTTTTTAGCATGCATTTCATACTCACAAGTCATTTCCTCAAGCAGCCACAAGACAAGGCATACATTAGTCTCTTGCTTATAGGCAGCACACAATGTCTGCCCATGACATTGGCTTTATTCTACATCCCCACCCGCATGCTCTAGATCATCATGCCTAGTGCCTAAGGATAGAAATTTGGAACCGGTACAATGTCAACCTTATGGAAAAACAAGTGCTTTAACATAGTGCCATCACTAATGATCGAATGTAGAGATTGTGCATGTCCATCAAGGCATGTAGCATTTTAACATTGTGCAAAGCCGTTGTTAGTCTCATTTATGCCATGTCCCCATCCCAAATTCATTTTTTCCTCCTTGACGTTGTTGGGAAACAAGCAAACTGGAACACCTCTATAGCGATGTCACCCAAGAGCGTTGAAAGAGCACTACAAGACACAAAAAGCTTTGCCAAATCCTTTTGAAACACCACAAGCCCAATAGGAGTAGACCCTTGGGAATTTACTAGCCGTCGCCCACCCAAGAGACTATGTCACATAGGAGCAAAACCCTGTCAAAGCATGGATTTACAGCACACGCCGACCAATGCAGATGAAGACAAGAGCCTCTCCTTTCACAATCAAACATCACAAACCCATAACTTCAACATCAATTCCACAATTCATAGATACATGCCCTCCGAATTTGCCTGCATACAATTTGCCACTAGGCTGCCATAGCCATAACCCTGCAGAGAACTAGTCGTAACCTGAAGAGCACAACTCCAATTGGGGCACTTTAAAGCTTGAGAGAAAGCTTGAAAAATGAATGGCGAGAAAGATGAAGATGACCAAAATTGATTCCATACACCGCCATGAGCAAAATTGACGCGAACAGAAAGCTGTCCCGATACGACTACACGTAGAGAAGGCTAGTCGGGGCAAAAAAACTGCATCCAAAAGCACTAAGGAGACACAAAGAGCTAAAACCTGCAAAATCCCGGAGTTTGGCTGAACTTTTTTTTAAGTTTGTACATGAGTTTAAGTTATATACAAGTCTCTCTTTAAAAAACTCACTCACGGGCACTTATAGCAGCCCAACAGCTGTCACTAGACTAGCGACTTGTAGTGCATTTACATGTGCTTGCTAAACCAAGTTAAAAATCTCACAAAAAGAAAGCCCATATACACTTTTGACATCAAGCTTCATGTCCGTATGTACAAATTTACCAAAAACGGGGTTCTCAAAATACGCGCAACATAGTTTGCCAACCCCCCAGTCTGCTAGAGCATTCATGCTCAGCAGTAGCATAAGCATATTGTCCACCCGGATCAAAGGGCCATACAACATAAGCAAAGAATGCATGAAGAAACACCAACCATATCAATTGTGTCACTCCCAATATCAAATCATAAACCATATGTAGAATCCAAATCCTGTTTAGGCATAAAGTACTCTCAACAAATACAACATAGAAACACCCTTTCATCATTATAGCATGCAAGGAAGCCTTTAACATCTCATCCAAAAAGTCTTCAACTTTTATCTCAGCCATTTTTATATCCTCATGGATATTCATCTCATTATCCCCACACTTCATGAATCTTCTATCCAATTCAACCATATCATGCTTGATAGGTAAGCCATCTTCCATATATGCCTTAGGCTCCTTAACAAGAGGATCAAACAAGGTAGCATCAACCATATTCACATGAGGCATAACAAGATAGACTCCATCATTTTCCATATCTTCTAAAACCTCAATATTCTCTTCATCAATTAACGCAGGATCACCCACACCATGAAGCTTCTCATTGATAGGATCCTCATCAACAACACAAGTAGTATACTTAGTTGCTGCATCACCCTTTTGCATACAATCAACAAAAGCATATACTCAAGAGACCTCATCATACACATCACCCTCTTTGTCATTTTTATCTTCCTTGACCTCCATACTGTGATCCTTGACTACCTCATCTACAAGAGAAGAACTCATAGCAATAACATTCGTACCAGAAGCATACTCATCCTCATTGTAACCCATATGAGAAGCATTAGCCATGTGACTTGGACATTCAAAATGATCATCTCCTTGCATTTGAGACTCTTTCATGACCATGGTAGCCTTCTTGTCTACATCCACCTTACTAGAATCATCATCTTTGACATGAAGGTTGACATCAAATCGCTTAAACAACAAAGATGACATACATTGAGCATTCTTCTTAATCTCATTATGCATATGAAATTCTTCTTTCACATTCTCAAGAGAATGAGAAACATGGAAGTCTTCATTGCATACATTGTCCATATTTATGTCTAAAACATAAGATACATTTTGCTTCACATCTTCTTGCAATCCAAGCTGCTTCACTCTCTCTAGCTTCCATTCCTTATGCTTTGGAACCTTTACTGCATCATCAAATGTAAGTGGCCTTTTAAGCTCAACATTCAACCTTAAATCAGCCCTTAAACCTTGTATAAACATACACTCACAAAAAGAAAGCCCATATACACTTTTGACATCGAGCTTCATGTCCGTATGTACAAATTTACCAAAAACGGGGTTCTCAAAATGCGCGCAACAACGTATATGATTAGCATTAGCTAAAGACTAGAGAGGCAAGTAGGGTTTGTGACATACAAATGAGCTATAGGTAAAGTTGGGAGCACCATTCCATTGATATTATCCTTAAAAATTAAGCTACATTCAAGCTCCACCAGTTCTTATTAAGCTATATAAATCCTCCCTACTCTAAGGACAAACATTGATTGGGGACAGATCATCAATTTCTAACACTTGCATGGAGAACCAAATAGAGCAGAAGAAGAAGAAGAAGAAGAAGAAGAAAAGAGTTTTTGATGTCATAGGAATAATCCCAACAGACCTCAAAGAGAGAGAGAGAGAGAGAGAGAGAGAGAGAGAGAGAGAGAGAGAGAGAGAGAGAGAGAGAGAGAGAGAGAGAGAGAGAGAGAGAGAGCACAAGGTGCTCCCAATAGACAATCGGCAGGATTAAGGCTATAGCTTGAGGGTTTCCTAGAGATGGTCAACAAGAGCAAGGCCATAGCCTTGGGGCTTCCTATAGCTCATAAATCTTGACCACACCAAGTCCTCTATCAAGGGAGCAAAGATGGATATTAAGCAATGTAAAAATCAAGATACATGGAGAAAGATGAATACAGATTTCTAAGAGTTGTAGCCAGTTGGAAGAGGTTAAGCTTGATCTTTTCCAACCAGCGAGCCATCCACCAGCTGTTGAAAAGGCTAGCCATATTTGCAAACACCCATGTGCTTAATGTTGGAATTAGGGTTGCAAGAAAACACACACATCTTGGAGAAGTCAAAGGAAGCTCAAGGCACACGATAGAGAGTGTATTACTTAGTGTGTAATGGAAAGATAGATAGCCCTAGAATGATGGGCGTATATACAATGCACAAGGGAAAAAACCTCCTAAAGAGGGAAAGAATGCCCCGGCGGTCCTAAGTGTCTTCACACACATCACTACCACATGTATATGGTAACAAATCCCCCCTAGAGTGATGCAGTGAACGAGAGCTGGCACATAGAGTAAAGGGAAGTTCCATGCCCTGAGGACATGATCAATCCACAAAGGGGAGTAAGCCCAAAATGCAAGGTTGTCCTGTATTGGAACATAAGACAAGCTAATCTCTCCTGATGAGAGCCTCTCCTTGACATAGTGGTAATGCACCTCAATGTGCTTTCTGCAAGCATGAAAAACTGGGTTCCTCGCAACTACTAATGCGCTCTGACTCTCACTGTATAAAGTGTCCTATCGAACACCCAAATCATCCATAAGGTGTCTGAGCCATACACATTCAATCGTAGCTGTGAAGATTGCCCTGTACTCAGCCTCACAACTGGAAGTGGCCATAGTAGGTTGCTTCTTGATCAACCATGATATGCATGAGCTGCCAAGCATGAAACAAAAACCACTTGTGGACATTCGTGTGTCAAAACAACTAGCCCAATCTGAGTTTGAAAAAGCATGTAAGTCTGGCGGCAATGAACCCTCCTTGGATAAGACAAGCCAAGATGTAAAGTGCCACTCAAGTAGCGGAAAATCCTCTTGACAGCTTGCAAATGCTTAGACCTTGGGCTATGCATAAATCTGCTAACCTATGAAACTGCAAACTGAATATCCAGCCTTGTGTTGCATACATAAATGAGGCATCCACCATCATTGGTAAAGAGTGACATCTATAGGGTCACCAACATCATGAAGACTCAATTTCAAACCTATTTCCATGGGAGTGACAATATGTTTGTAATCTTCAAGTGAAAACTTACATAGCAATGTCTCTATGTAACTTTTCTAACACAAGGCAATACCACCATCACATTGCTTAAATTTTATACCCAAGTAATGATGCAACATCCCCATATATTTCATCTTGAAAGTAGCATTCAAATCAGCCTTAAATTCAGCAATATGTCTCTCATTTGGTCAACTGATCAAATCATCTACATAAAGAACCATAATGAGAAGTACATCACCCTCACGCTTTACATACAATGTGCTTTCTTCTGGACTGTTACAAAAGCCTCGTTTGACCAAATGAGTGTTAGCCTTCTCATACCAAGAACGAGGATATTGCTTCAACCCATACAAAACTTTGTTACATTTGCACGCCTTACCCTCTTGTCCTTTCTTGACAAAACCGCGAGGCTACATTACATAAACTTCCTCAAATATATCACCATTCAAGAAAGAAGTAACAATGTCTAATTGACGTACATCCCAACCAAAATGAGCTGCCAATGCACATAGAAAATGCATATTAGTCATACAACAAGTGGGAGAAAAAGTCTCTTCATAATCTATGCCTTTTTGGTGTGCATAACCCTTTGCAACAAGTCGAGCCTTATAGAGATCAATCTCACCATTCGGCTTGCGTTTCAACTTGTAAACCCACTTTGTGCCAGTGGCATTTTTGCCAGGAGGCAAATCACGTAAACTCCATGTGTCATTTTCTATAAGTGCATCATAGTTGGATTGCATGGCAGCCATCGGCCAATTTTCTAAATTCTGTGCTTCATCAAAAGATAGAGGGTTCTCAACATCATGTAAGCTAGACATAGCCAAATCATAACAATCTGATGCATAAGATGCATGGTGAGAGCCTGAATGAGTGCAATTAGACAAAGGTGCATCCAATTTATTGTCACGCAATGTATGCACCAGCCATTTTGGCATACCTTTAGCCTGCTCATTTTCATCCCTTTCCTCATCAAGTACGTCATGTACATCTGCATTAGTAATAGGCTGATCTGTAACATTTTTAGAAACCCCCATAGGTTGTACATTTACCTCATTGGAATTTACATTCGAACTTACACCACTGAAAAGAGGCAACAAAGTGTCATAAATGTCTTGTGAGCTTACATTATTGTCTCTAGTATATGACAACAAGGACTGAATAGAATCTTCCACAAACACAATATCCCATGAAACCAGAACACGTTTTTTTTGTGGATGATACAATTGATAACCTTTGCTTTCAGCACTATAACCAACAAAAATACATTTGACAGCCTTATCATCCAATTTTCTGCGCTGTGTTTGTGGTACCAAAGCATATGCCAAACAACCAAAAAAATACATGTGCTCAATAGAAGGCTTTCTATCATGCCATGCTTCATATGGAGTAATAGACTGCAAAGCTTCATAGGACACCTGTTTAGTACATAAGTGGCACACATGATGGCCTCAAGCCAAAATGAATGTGGTAGAGCTTGAATTTTGACCAAACATTGTGCCATTTCCATAAGTGACGTGTTTTTCCTCTCAGCAACACCATTTTGCTGAGGCATATAAGGCACTGTACATTGGTGTTTTATCCCACGACTAGCTAAAAATACATTGAATTCATGAGACATATACTCACCCCCTCGATCGGAATGAAGGGTTCCCATACTACATTTTGAGACATTTTCAACCATAGTCAAAAATTGTTTGAAGCACAAAAAAACTTCAGACTTGCTTTAAGCAAATATGCCCATGCAAGCCTGGAGTAATCATCAATAATTTGGGACATGTGTCTTCTTTTTCTTCTTTGAGAGAACGAACTTAATTATTTATTTTTATGCATCTAAATTCTCATTGGACCCCTTTAAAGCCTATCCAATAGGATTCAATCACATCGTGAGGGCCACATGTGGGGGATTTTTTGAACATGTGTCTTTTATGCTTCTTAAGTCATTTGGTTTTAATTGAATACTTCAAGAACTTAGTCAATCAAGCATGTGTCTTTTATGCTTCTTAAGTCATTTGGTTTGAATTGAATACTTCAAGCACTTAGTCAATCAAGCATAGAAACTTGATGCCTCTTGAGAGTTTATCTTTGAATTGAACATTTCAAGAACTTTAGTCATTTTAAGCATAAAAATCACCTCAAGCTTTGGTCAAGGTTCCCACAAACATTTTAAGCACTTTGGTTAGCAAGCCGACAAGCACCTCATGCTTGGGTAGGGTTCCCACGTCAAGGTCAGCCCTAGCTTGCCTAAGGGCAAATGAATTTTTAACACTAACTTTTGGAGGTCTTTAATGAAGCTAACCCTAACGTTTTTAAGCTCCATTAGGTAGCATTGCTCTTTAACATACCATCTCTCATTTGGACCCTTTAACCTTGGCCCCGTGTTGAGATAGATCCATAAGCACATGTCCATATTCTAACCCTTGTTCCCGTTTATTCTCCCACATTAAGTGATTAATTTAATATGAGAAAATCATTTGGGTTGGTTAGATATTAGATTTTATGACATTACCTCTCTCTTGAAATCATTCGCATCCTCGACTATGAGGTAGAAGAGATAAAGTCTTAGTCATTAGTCTACGTTTCTTAGCGGATAGAGGATCCCTTTTCACCTTGTGACATCATTCCAGAATGGATGACTAGTCCATTTGGTACTTGGGAGACATAGCTACCGCAAGCATGTCTGCTCTTTAGTCCATATCATACTCCCAAAGTAGAGTGACAAATTCTACTTGGTGTTCGAGTGACGTCGTCATCACAAACATGATTCTAAGCATGCATACTATTCAAATTTGTGCACAAAAAAGGATTAGTCTTATAAGACAAAACCATTGTTCATTTAGAAAGCATTTACATTTGCTTACTCTAGTGCAGCATTGTAAGCATTGACAAGGTCCATACTATCCTTAAGTTGTATTCCTTGCATCCATCTAGCATCTTCAAAAGGATAGTTTTTGAACTTAATAAAATACCATTGGATAATGTACCTTGTACTCATGCCGAAGGATAGCTTTGGGTTGTCACACCTCTTCTTGGTCTTTGATTTCTGGAGGGTCTTCAATAATTGGTTCTCTTGGTGGCTCTCCTTTGTAGGGCTTAAGTAGGCTCACATGAAAAGCATTGTGTATGAGCCAATGGTTGGGCAACTTGAGTTGATAAGCCATGTCATTGATTGGATTCAAGATTTGAAAATGACCATAGTATCTTTTTGATAATTTAGCATAATACTTTTGATGGCCCATAGGATTTTTTCCCATCGTTTGCCTCAATCAAGCCTTGGGAAACTTAAGTAAGACCCAATCATTTTTCTTTGAATGTTAAGGCCCTTCTGTGCTTGTCAGCAACAGCTTTTTGCCCTTGTTGAGAGATGGATATAACCTCCTTAACCTTTTGAAAAGATTGTTGGGGGCAATCATAGCATAGCCTAATAAACCCAAGACCAACAAAATTATCAATCCTAGGATCGATAACCCGGATAGGGCATGGAAGCACGAGCATCGGATGAATAGAATAAGAGGATTCAAGATTATGCTCATCCAATGCAATAGAGGTTAGTCATTAAATCACTAACTCTAATCACATCATCAACCAAGCATATCCTACACACATTAAGCGCACCAAAGTCCGACTTACCATAGACTAAAAACCCAAAGCACACACACACTAATTGCATTGGTGTTGGACTCTCCAATCACCACATGCCAATCAAGGCACTTCATCAAAAGTTACACACACAAGGTGAATGGTGCTAGCGTTTTAGAAAACCTATCCACACACAAGCAAACAATAGGGCACACACACTAATTTAAAGATTAAGAACCAAATTAATCAACCTAATTAGTGATGTTAAATATTGCAAATTGAGTGTTTATAGAAGGATTGGAGCGGTTAATAACAAGAAGTCATCACACACACTCAAATCTAGAATAATGAGAAAGGTGAAACTACTTCATGAGATAATGGAATAGAAGAATTGAGACTAATGAAAAAGTAGAGATTAGATTAAGAAAGCTCTTTAATTACAATGGATTAGCACTAGACTCTTAAGCATGGGCATTAAGCTCAAGGCTACGCCATCCATAGAGTGAACACTCAAGAGAGAGAGAGAGAGCTCTCAAAAGTGGATCCTCAAGAGTGGATACTCAAGAATGAAGCTTCCTTGCATAAAGGCTTTCTTATAAAGGCTTTCATCACAATCCCGTCTACTATGGGTTTATTTTTGAGCCCTCTAGCTAGCATATACAACTTTGGAACTCCCAATGAGCCCAAAACTTATAAAAAGTGAATAGGAAACATTATGCACATCCATAGCATATCTCCCGCTTGATCCATATTCGATGTAGCTTGTGTTAGCCGCTACTAACATTCCCCCCTTCCTAATTTGGCGCACGTCCTCATGTGCCGGTGAAGCAAAACACGGTGACATGGTAGAAAGCAAGTCCATGGAAGAAATGTTGAGCTGCAAATCATAAGAACAAGTAATGAGTATCAAATCTAACAAGGATAAAAACATGAAGTATAATGAACAATCATGCAAAGTGATTTTTTTTTGTTCTAAAAGATGGGTGAATCATAGTCAAAAACTAAACACATAAAGTAAAAAAACACTTAACTATCATGAAGATTAAACCACGCGAAATTTCAGTTTTATGCATGAAACACAAGCAATCAGTTATGACCCTAGGCTAATGCAAGGTCATAAACCTACTAGCCTAAAAACTATATACCAATCTTAATAAATCATTCAAGTCTATCATGTCTATGGGCTATAAAAAAGCTCCTGATCTATAGTACATTATCACAGCTTTTTGAAGCTCATGGAAGTTTTGTTTTTGTCATTCATAGAAAAAAGTAACACACATCACAAGTCTACCACCCCAAGGCAAGTCTAGGTATGACTCTCGGCTCCTTGAACCCTCAAGAAGGTGTTCCAAAAGCCTACTAGCCCACGAAGGTGACGGCTAATCCCTATCAGCCCAGTGCATTGGTTTAGGGCCTGGACCAAGCGAGCCAAGGTGATTCCCATCGCCTACAAAGAGCCAATAATGCACTAGGCCTACATAGACACAATATAACATAGGAATTTTCTTTTCATGTGTCTAGTAGCATTTTGATACTTTTTCTTTGACACTTTTTTGCTATATTGATTCATTTTTTAGCACTTTTTTGTTTCTTCCATTATGAGATGCTAATGGCAAATGGACTAAGGGACTAAAGCCTAATCATAGCCCTAGGTCATGTTAAAAATGAATGGAGTATTAAGACTATTACTACGAGTCTAGGACTAATGAGAAATGAAGCTACATTAACCTAAGGTCAAGGACAATTACCTATGATTAGCACACATAAAACCTAATTTTTTGATGAGTTAATTTTTCACAAAGAAAAGTGTTGAAACTTTAGTATGCCTAGCTTTTGAACATGAAAGAACCATAGCTTAGAAGCATAAATCACTTAAGCCAAGCATAGAGAACGGAGAGATAAACAAAAGAGCAAAATCATGGAAGAATTACACCTATTCATGCTCTTTGTGCATCCTTGAGCAAGCATCCCCTTTGTAGAGAAGTCTCTTGATCTTTTTATTACAATCCAAGCTGATTTGAAGCTAAGTGTAAACACAAGATCCAAATGCCATTTATTGAAATCCAAAAAACACACAAAAAACATTAATGAAACCTAAAGCTAGGGTCTTGCATACCTGAATTTGCCAAAGTAAAAAAAACCCAAGGGAAAAAAGTGCCTCTGGTTATGCACTTGATGCTCTTTGTAGCAAATTTATGCATACATAACAACAATGTGAGAGATAAAATGCTTCTACATAAGCAAATTTGCAATTTTTACAACCTCTCATGCATGATTCAAAGTTGATTAGTTTCTAACTCAATGAAATATGGAATTAAAAACAAGCCAAGAGCTGAAAATAACGCAACTTTGATGAAATGAAGTGGCTCTTGAAAGCCAAATTTTACAACTTGAAGCTCTCCAAAGAAGTTGGCTAACAACTAGCTCACATGAAATTTTACAATTTAAGAGAACTTATCTATGAGCTAGAGATGACTGCAACTTGATGGAATGAAAGTGAATGGCTCTCAACAGTCAAATTTTGTACTTGAAAACTCTTAAAAAAGTTGGGTAATCACTAGCTCAAATGGAAAAAATTTCACTTTAGACCAAGCTATGAGCTAGCATGTATACAACTTTTAATCCAAAGAATTGGAATGGCTCTCATTAGCCAAGTTTTGCAATATTTTGCAATGATGACCCCTTTTTGGATCAATGAAATCACAGCTTTTCCCACAACCCTTCAAAAACAAAGTCAATCATTAGTGCTCTTAAGCATTTGGAAATTCAATACAAGCAGTAAATCATGCTCAATCACAAGCCCAAAAGTTGTTGTGCTTTCTTTTGGCCATTCATAGAATCTCAACTTTAGTGCTATGCAAGGATTTTTCATTTATATCAAGCACTAAACTGCAACAAGAAATACAAACCCCAAACTTTAATGCACACTCTTGTGGCTATCAAACGGGATCAATTTTAGTGTTTTGCAATGATTTTTTATTCAATCCAACCTCTAAAATGTACAAGAAATGTCAAGTTCAAATTTTAATGCACACTCTTTCTCAAGCATCAATTTAGTGTCAATGTAGCTTTCAAATGAAGCTCGTATGCTTGCCAATAACATTTGTTCATGCAAAGCAATGAAAATGCCAATGAACTCGAGCATCAAACCATGCACAAGCCAAAAGTGTGGTGCAATGCAAGTTCATGTATGCATGGAAATGAATACACAATCATAGCACACATTTGACGCCCACATCCATCCTTTTAAATAGAACATTGCAAAGGAGAGAAAGCATATGATGAAGAGATATGTAAATTCTCTCACAACAGTCAATACCCACTCTCATGTGATTGGCCAATACACATGAAGTGCACAAGATTGTCTTATCCATAATCAAGGTTAACTCTAAAGTGCAACTCAGAAGCATATGTATGCCTTGATTAAATGATAAAGTAGCTTGTAATACCAGGTTTTGCAATCCATAGCAACAAAAATGTCCTGCATGCCTAGTGAATTTTGATATCATCATCCGCAACACTCAATCATTAGTGCATGATAACCTTCCTAGTGAATCAAACACTATAAATAAATCATGTCCTTATGAAGTATGCAACTTTTTGATATGCATGCAAAAAAGCAAAAAGCAATTACTTACCGGCTAACACAGGCTACACCGAATATGCATCAAGCGGGAGATATGCTATGGATGTGCATAATGTTTCCTACTCACTGTGTATAGTCTTGGGCTCATTGAGAGTTCCATAGTTGTATATGCTAGCTAGAGGGCTCAAACTTAAACCCATAGTAGAAGGGATTGTGGTGAAAGCCTTTATGCAAGGAGGCTTCATTCTTGAGTAGCCACTCTTGAGGATCCACTTTTGAGAGCTCTCTCTCTCTCTCTCTCTCTCTCTCTCTCTCTCTCTCTCTCTCTCTCTCGTGTTCACTTTATGGATGGCCTAGCTGTTAAGTATGGAGCTTGATTTACCCCTTGTAATTTTTTGTGTTAAAAATGCACATTTGTGAGGCCCCCATTATTAGGAGAAGCCATCGTGCGTGAAGAAAATAACTCACCAGAAAATAAAATTACTTGCCTGAAACCAAAATTTTCACGCCTAGTCTCGAGCCTAAGCTCAAGACTGGCTTTGCCACAATATTCCTTTTTGCCGGAATATTATGACCAGACGACGGTCAAAAAGTGGTCGAAAACCAGCCAGTCGTTTGGCCGGTTGGCCGGTGGTCGGAAGTCAATGGCCGATGGCTGGTGGCCAAATACAATGGCTGGTGGCCGATTTCAAAGGAGGACTTGTCTTCTCAAGGGCGGACACTCATGGGCGGATTGGAGGGTCCGATTTGGACTTATCTACACAAGGGCGGCTATACATGGCTGCCTCTCATGAGAGATGGCAGCCCTTTTGGCCTATAAAAGGAGGCCATTTCTACACACATTTCATAGTGTGAAGTTGATGCAACAAGGTGGGTATGAGGTGGTGAGAGTGAAGCAAGGTGGGAGCTCTATTAAGGGTATAATCCCTTTGTAACCTACTTTTTGTTTTGAAGTACTAAATCCATTGAGTGGCTGCTTTCCCGTGGACGTAGCCCACATTGGGTGAACAACGTATATCATGTGTACTCTCTCTCTCTCTACTCTATAATCTCTTGTGTGTGTAATTTATCTCTCTCCATTAAGTAATCTACTCAATTATCTACTTAGCTACGTATATATCCTAACAACTGGTATCAGAGCAAGGTTTGCTCGTAGCTAATTTATCTCAAGGAAAGGATTCCTTGTATTGAGTGGGAGTAATGGTGGAGGAAGGGAAGCTCAAGATTGAGAAGTTTAATGGCAAAAACTACCAACATTGGAAGATGCAGATTGAAGACTATCTCTACCAGAAGGACTTCTATTTGCTACTAGGCGGTCTTGCAAAGAAGCCCGCAACAATGGCAGATGAAGCATGAATTGTTCTTGACCGAAATGCACTGGAAACAATCCGGTTAAGCTTGGCTTCAACGATGGTCTTCAACGTTTCGGAGATAAAGACCACGAAGGACTTGATGAAGTCACTTGACGACTTCTATGAGAAACCATCGGCATCCAATAAGGTATTTTTCATGAAGCGCTTATTCAATCTAAAGATGTCAGAAAATGGTTCAGTTAGAGAACACCTAAATGACTTTAACACAAACATAAGTCAAATTTGATCGTTGAAAATCAATTTCAATGACGAAGTGCCAGCTCTTCTTATTCTATCATCTCTACCGGATAGTTGGGATAGCCTTGTAATGGCTATAAGTAATTCTATCTCTGGCACAAATAATCTTAAGTTTGATGATATTGTGGGTGTTCTCCTAAGTGAGGAAATGCGAAGGAGAAGCACAGGAGAATCATCAAGTGCTGCACTGTAAGTGGAAACAAGAGGAAGGCCTAAGGAGAGGTTCAAAAACCAAAAGGGTCGTGATCGCTCAAGGCGGAGCAAGTCATGCACAAAGTCAGTTCTTATTGTTGGAACTGCGGCAAGAAGGGCCACGTCAAGAAGGATTGCTGGTCCAAGAAGAAGAAGGAGTCGGCCGGAGTCTCAAGACAACAAGCCAATACCGGAGGCCAATGTGGTAGGTAAAGTACAGCAAGATGCTCTAATTCTCTCATTAGACAAAGTGTGTAATTCCTGGATAGTAGATTCCGGGGCTTCATTCCATGCGACACCACACAAGCAACATTTCCAAGATTACACCAAAGGTAATTTTGGGTATGTATACTTGGGAGATGATGAAGCTTGTGATGTTGTCGGCAAAGGTACAGTTTCTGTCAAAACTGCTAACGAAAATAAATGGAAGCTTAAAGTTCCTTTTCTTTGCAAAAATTTGATCTCTACAGGACAATTGGACGATGAAGGTCACAAAATTGCATTCGGAAACAAACGGTGGAAGATCTCAAAGGGATGTTTGGTGGTTGCCAAGGGAGAAAAGGTTGGTACACTTTACTTGTGTACTGTTAGCACGTAACCTTCAGCTCGTGCAACAACTAGTGCCAAAGGAATGCAAGTCCTTCAAACAAAGAAGCTTCTACCAAGTTTGAAAGAAGTGGACTTAGAGTTCTGTGAAGATTGTGTTTATGGTAAACAAAAGAGGGTAAAATTTCAAAATTTTGGAAATGAAAGAAAAAATAAAAAACTTGAGTTGGTTCATTCTGACGTTTCGGGTCCTGCAAGTACACCATCACTTGATGGCTCATTGTACTATGTAACATTTATAGACGATGTGACCAGGAAAACGTGGGTTTATGTAATGAAGAATAAATCCGATGTGTTTTCCATATTTCAAAGGTGGAAAGCCTTTGTGGAGAATGAAGCAGGTACTAAGGTTAAATGCCTCAGATCCGACAATGGCGGCGAATATTGTAGCTAAGCTTTTGTGCTAGCAATGGCATTTGGAGGAAAAGGACAACCCGAAGGACATCTCAACAAAATTGGATTTTGGAAAGGATGAATAGGACAATCATGGAGCGAGCACGAAGCATGCGGCTACATGCAGGCTTACCACTTGAGCTTTGGACGGAAGCTCTAAGTACGTCTGTGTACTTAATCAACCGGTCACCCTCAACGGCATTGGATGGGGGAGTTCTAGAAGATGTATGGATAGGTAAACCGGTGAATTATGCATTTCTCAAAGTGCTTGGGTGTGAGGCTTTCATGGAGCACATGGAGCTTGAAGATGGTGAAGACTCAAGGACAGCAAACGATGACAATGTACAACAACGTCAACCAAATGAGGAGCCTCAACCAATTCCTCGAAGATCTACAAGAGTAAGTAGACCTCCATAAAGGTTTGTTCCTTCCTTCAACCATCTCTTCATCTCAGATTCTGGAGAGCGAGAATCATATGAAGAAGCTATGCATCACGAATCCAAAGAAGAATGGATGAAGAGCATGCAAGTGGAGATGGACTCACTACATCTCAACCAAACATGGGGCTTGGTTGAGTTCTCTAAAGGTAAGTGGGCACTTCAAAACAAATGGGTATACAAGCTGAAGGAAGAAGAAGGTGGAAAGAAAAGGTACAAGTCTAGGCTTGTGGGTGGTAAAAGGGTTTTCTCAAAAGAAAGGTATTGACTTCAATGAAATATTTTTTCCTGTTGTAAAAATGAACTTAATTAGGCTTGTCTTAAGCCTTGTGGCTTCTCATGATTTAAATCTTGAGAAAATGGATGTAAATACGGCATTCCCTCATGGTGACTTAGAGGAGGAAATTTACATGCTTCAACCAAAGGGGTATGAAGTAAAAGGTAAGGAGAAAATGGTTTGCAAATTAAAGAAGAGCTTGTATGGTTTAAAGCAAGCATCAAGACAATGGTACTTGAAGTTCGATCGATGGATGTTAGATCATGGATTCAGAAGATGCAACTCAGATCATTACGTCTACACAAAGAATTTGGGAGATGGGAAGTTCATCATCCTAATGTTGTATGTTGATGACATGCTGATTGCAAGTGCTAACATGCAGGACATCAAAGAACTAAAAGAAGAACTCTCTAAATCTTTTTCAATGAAAGATTTAGGTGTTGCAAAGAGGATACTTGGTATGAAGATATCAAGGGAAAGGACGAAGAAGACAATAAAGCTATCTCAAGAGGATTACATCAAGAAGGTACTAGAAAGGTTTTCAATGCAAAATGCAAAAACGGTTTCTACACATTTGGCTGGTCACTTTAAACTAACCAAGGATATGTGTCCAAAGACACAAGAGGAGATAGCCTATATGTCTAATGTATGCTATGGTTTGGACAAGGCCAGACATTGCACATGCAGTGAGAGTTGTAAGTAGGTTCATGGACAACCCAGGTAAAGAGCATTGGCAAGCTGTGAAGTGAATACTTAGGTATCTAAAAGGGATAACAACAAATGCTTTGTATTTTGAGGGAATTGATATTTTTCTTCAAGGGTATGCTGATGCAAATATGGCAGATGACAAAGCCACTCGAAGGAGCACTATTGGCTATGTCTTCACGGTTGGAGGCATAACAATAAGCTGGGCTTCAAAGGTGCAGAAAGTGGTCTCACTTTCTACCACGAAAGCAGAGTATGTCGCAATGACGGAGGCAAGCAAAGAAATTATGTGGCTTCACAGATTCTTAGAAGAGCTTGGATTCAAACAAGATAATTGTGTCTTGTATAGTGATAGCCAAAGCGTTATCCATCTTGCAAAGAACTCAGCCTTTCATTCAAGGACAAAGCACATTGAGGTGAGATATCACTTCATACGCACTCTTTTGGAAGAGGGACAACTAAAGCTAGGAAAGGTGCATACAAGTGAAAATCCTGCAGACATGTTTACAAAGGTGGTCAACAAGGAGAAGTTGAGCTTTTGCTCATCTTCAATCGGCATTCAAGGATAAGAAGCCAGGATGGAAAATAGTCATAGGTTTTGTTTGGAGATCAGTCTCCAAGTGGGAGATTGTTAAGTATGGAGCCTGATTTACCCCTTGTACTCACCCGGAAAATAAAATCACTTGTCAGAAACCAAAATTTTCACACCCAGTCTCGAGCCTAAGCTCGAGACTGGCTTTCCTAGAATATTTCTTTTCGCCGGAATATTATGGCCGGATGACGGTCGAAAAGTGGTCGGAAGCCGGCCGGTCGTTTGGCCGGTTGGCTAGTGGTCGGAAGTCAATGGCCGATGGCCGGTGGCCAAATCCAATGGCCAGTGGCCGATTTCAAAGGAGGACTTGTCTTCTCAAGTGCGGCCACATATGGGGGGATTGGAGGGTCCGATTTGGACTTATCTACACAAGGGCGGCTACACATGGCTGCCTCTCATGAGAGAGGGCATCCCTTTTGGCCTATAAAAGGAGGCCATTTCTACACACATTTCATAGTGTGAAGTTGATGCAACAAGGTGGGTATGAGGTGGTGAGAGTGAAGCAAGGCGAGAGCTCTATTAAGTATATAATCTCTTTGTAACCTACTTCTTGTTTTGAAGTACTAAAGCCATTGAGTGGCTGCTTTCCCGTGGACATAGCCCACATTGGGTGAACCATGTATATCGTGTATACTCTCTCTCTCTCTCTCTCTCTACTCTATAATCTCTTGTGTGAGTAAATTATCTCTCTCCATTAAGTAATCTCCTCAATTATCTACTTAGCTACGTCAGATTTCCTAACACTAGCCTTGAGCTTAATGCCCATTCTTAAGAGGCTAGTGCTAATCCATTGTAATTAGAGTAAGCTCTTCTTGATTAATTTAATCCCTATTTTACTCATTAATCTTATCTTCTCTACATTCCATTATGTCATGAAGTAGTTTTACACTCTCATTATTCTAGATTTGAGAGAGGTTATTACTTCTTGCTTTGATCTTAACTCTCTTCTTCCATAAGTATATCAACTAGTTGATGACTTCTCTAATTCTCTTGATTAGTGTAGTGCGTGTGCACTCTTGGTTATGTCATTAGAGTTTGTGCCTGATTGTGTGCTTAAGTGTGTGAAGGTTTAAGAGCCTTGAGCTCAATGCCACTTGTGTGTGATGTAATTAGAGTACCTTGGTTGGCATGTGATGATTGGGAAAGCCAACTTCAACGAAATTAGTGTGTGATTTGATCATGTATGCTTGTGTTGACTGTGTTCTTGTGACTCCATAAGATTTGCAAGTCGGACTTTGCTGGGCTTGATGTGTGTAGGAGTTGATTGATTAGTGATTAGAGTATGATTAGAGTTATTCTTGCCATGGCTAATTTCTACTTGCATTGGTGAGGTATTCTCTTGAATCCTCTATTTGGATGCATCCTATGATGCTCGTGCCTCCAAGCCCTAGCCGGGTTGCCGATCCACAGATTGATAATTTTGTGTGGGTTGCGATTTGGTTGTTGCTACAATGCCTCCCAACATAGACTCTTGTAAGTCACGGCTATACTCATCAGCAGGCGAAGATCTTCCCATGTACTTTAAGTAGCAAGGGACTTTTAGGTCTTCCCTCTATGATATCAAAAGGTGATTTTTCCGTAGTAGTATGGACAGTATTATTGTACACATACTCCACTAGGGTTAAGTACTTCTCCCATTGTGATCGTTGATTTACTTCTATAACATAAGTCTTTAGTAGATCGAGTATCGTAAGATTGGCTATCTCACTTTGGCCATTCGTTTGTGGGTGATAGACCGAAGAGAAATTCAATCTTGTACCTATATTTTCAAAGAGACATTTTCAAAAATTATTGGTAATTCTAGGATCTCCATTTGACACAATGAATGTTGGTAATTCATGGTGTTTGAAAATCTGAGATATGTAGATGGTTGCCATTTGGTGTGCCTTAATAATCTTTTTGACAAGAATAAAGTGTGCTTGCTTGCTAAAACTGTCAACTATTGTCCATATTCCCGTATTCCCATGGGTAGACTTGGGTAAATTAAAGATAAAATCCATGGTTATACTAGGGATTGACAATGGCTAGAGTAATCCAGGTTTCTTCCCTCTATCATACTTAGTCTTTTGGCATACCACACATTTTGAAACATACTCTTTTATGTCCACTTTCATGGTAGGCCAATAGAAGTATGTCTCTACTCCTTGAAGAGTGGGTTGAATGCCTCTATGCCCCACATAGGGAGGAGTATGGGATTCATACATGACTTTCTCACGAAGGGAGTGGGTAACACATAACCTATTTCCATGGAGAAGATAACCATCTTGGAAGGTCAATGGTTCCTCTTTCTTTCCCAAAGCAAGGGTTGACATTACATCTTTAAAGTCAGGGTCAATAGCATACTCATCTATCATAGAAGATAGATCATTGTGAGTTGCTATAGACACCGCATTGACTTTTGGTCGTTGTGAAAGTGCATCGGCCACTTGATTGTGCTTACTAGCAATGTGAGCAATATGAAAATAAAATTACGAAAGAAAATTTACCCACCTCATTTGTTTGTTGGAAAGCTTGGTTTGCATCATGAAGTACTTGAGACTTTGGTTTGTTTGTAAGATGAATGGAGTCCCCAATAAATAGTGCTTTCTTGTGTCTAGGGCATGTAGAACAGCTAAAAGCTCTTTCTCATAAATGCCCAAGACTGGTTATCCATATTGAGCCTTCGGCTCTCATATGCTATGGCATGCCCTTCTTGAAGCAAGACTTCTCCAAGGCAATCATTACAAGCATGACATTGGACCTCAAATGGCTTTGAGAGATCCGAAAGGATGAGGACTGGTTGTGAGGTAAGCTTCTCTTTGAGCTTGTCAAAAGTATTTTTCTCTTTAGAAGTCCATGAATACTTAACATTCTTCTTTGTTAAGTCATGTAATGGTCCTACTATTTGAGAAATTTTTTCTATGAAGCGTCTATAGTATGCACACATACCAATAAAGCTTCTTAGTTTAGGTAGATTCCTTGGATTAGGCTATGCTTTTATTACCTCTAGTTTTGATGGATCCATATGGATACCATCTTGAGAAATAATATGACCTAAGTATCGAATCTTTTGAATGAAAAATTTGCTTTTCTTTTGGTTGAGAAAAATCTTGTTCCCCCTCAATGCTTGAAAAATCACTTGGAGATGCTGCTTGTGTTTCTCCAAGGACTTGGAGTAGATGATGATATCATCAAAGAACACTCCAGTGAACTTGCGGTAGGGTCTAAATGTTTTCTCCATCAAAAAATTGAATGTGACAGGTGCATTGGTCAAGCCAAAAGGCATGACTAGATATTTATAAAAACCAAACGTTGTAAGAAACAACGCAGTCTTTAGGATATCTTCATCCACTATTCTTATTTGATGATAGCCACTTTTAAGGTCAATCCTACTAAAGTAGGTAGAGCCTTGTAACTTAATCAAATAGATCTTCTACCCGAGGTATGGGAAATTTGTTTTTGATAGTGATATGGGTTAGTGCTCGATAATCCACACACATACGGTGTTGAACACCTAAAGAGTCGGGCAGAAAACAGCCCTAAACCAAATCATGATTAAAATTGATGAAAACCAAGACCATAAAGATGAATCTCGTGTCGTGTAGAACTCCGTAAAGTATCCATATGCTTGATTCCGACATCCGACGAGAGAGTCAAAAGCCCCAAACAAGCTAGTCTCTGTTAGGAAAAAGGGTATGCAGGGGAATTGCAGCTATTAAAAGGGTATTTTTTTGGCTCTTATCCCAAGGTATTTTCTCTCTCCTCTTAGCCGACATGGTTCTCTCCTTGGGCACCTTTGAATTGGTCCAATTTTGGCCTTTTTTGGGTCAAAAATGAGCCATCGGCCACTTTTTGACCAAGGCAAGTGGTGAAAGGGGATGTCCAGTGGACCAAAAAGGTGGCCAAGTGCCTAGGTAGCTGGTGTGGACTGAAAATGGCACCCCCTCTCTCCCCCAACACCCACGAGCCCTTATTAGCAAGGCAAGGAAGCTCCATTTGCTCCTATGATACACCCTTAGGGGGTACCCATTCCCCCCCTTATACCCTCCAATTTTCACTTGCTCCCTCCCATGTGGGATTACTCCATTGCCACTTGGCACCATCCTCCCACCTCCCCACTTAGGCCTACAAATTTTTTGTTTTTCTCCCCACATCGAGCAATCTTGGCGGAGGCGTGGCGGATGACTCCGAGCATCGAATGCGATGCTATGAAGCTTGGCTCGGAGCTTATCACTTCAGCTATTTCCAAAAATCCTCGGCCACACATTTTCTAATTAAATCCATCAAATCAGCCCACTTGCCTTGCTTCGCATGTATCCGCACCCACTTTCTAAGTAAGGAACCGCCCACTTCCAATGCATGTAACTTATGATGTATGAGTCCGATTCACCGGCTATCAAGAACGATTGAGAGTACTCATTGAAAACCACCTTTTAAGAGTTTGACCAACCCAAAACTCTTGCAAATGACTAAGCAAAACCAAGCCTTTATACATAATTTTTACAAGAGAACTCTCAAAACTCAAAGCATTATGTACATCTATGTACTCAAGGCTAGTGAGCAAGCTTTGTAGCATGGATTAGTGACTTTATCTTCATCCAAAAAATGCCTGACATAGCTTGCCAACCCCCCATAGCCTACTTGATCATTCATGACAAGCAGAGGTGTCTAGGGTGAATAACTGCTGCATCTCATCCCCAGAAACCTCATCTATATTTTCAGATGTTTCCACATTGTCTTCTTCTATTGACAACATTTCATCAGTCACAACTGTCATCAAACGTGCCAGATATTTCTTCACTCTATAACCATTGAAACGATATTTATCCTGTGCACCATTCAAGTCTGCCAATTGATATGTGCCATTTTCAAACTTGTCTACAACAGTAAAAGGACCTTCCCATTTGATTTGAAATTTCTTCTGAAAGTTATTGTCCAATTTGCTATTGTATCGCAACACCAAATCACCCTTCTCAAATTTTTTATCCTCCACGCATTCATTGGCTTTTAGTTGAGCCTTCTTTGACACTTCCTCATAGTAGCTCAAAGCTAAAACTCTATCCAATTGCAAGCATCGTAAATCCAATAACCTTTTCTGCCATGCATTTGTTTGCTCCTCATCTCCCAATGACAACAACTTGAGAGTAGGAATTTCCACTTCAATTGGCAATAAAGCTTCCTTGCCATAAACCAAGTTGTAAGGGGAAAATCATGTGCTCGTTTTGATAGCAGTTCTGCAGGCCCATAACGCACAAGGCAACTCTGAATCCCAAGTCTTCCCATGTGTTTAAGTCATCTTTGTCAAGATCTTTACCAACTCTCCATTGAACCTTTCATTAAGACCATTGCATTGTGGATAATAGGGAGAACTGTACCTATGATGTATATTGAGCTTTTCGAATAAGAAATCAAACATCTCTCCTCTAAATCCTGGTCCTCTATCAGAAAGTAGCTCTAGTGGCACACCAAATTTGCAACATATGTACTCATAAACAAATTTGCAACATATGTACTCATAAACAAATTTTCCCATCTCTTTATTGGAAATATGTTTGACAGCCTTGGCTTCTGCCCATCGTGACAAATAATCCATTGCGGTCAAGATGTAAGCACTTCTTTTGCTAGTCATAGGTAAGGGTCCAATAGCATCCATACCCCATTTCTCAAACACATCAAAAGCTAGAATTATCTTTCGCAATTCAAGTTTCAAAATTCTCTTTCCCATCCTTTGACAAGACAAACACGACTTGTAACATTTAATGGCCTAATAACTTGTGTGTAGCGGAAATCAGCATGAACATAGTGGGCATTTCATTAGAATATATTCCTAATGAGAATTACAAGAGTGCTTGGGTGGAGAGAGCAACAAAAAGCATAACACCTAGTTAGATAGCATCGACAATACTTTCAAAAGAGAGAGAAATTAAGCTAATGACAACAGTTGAGGACCGGATTTGCATGGAGCCGGTCCCCCCTCCAAAAGGCTTTGTATTATGGTTTCTCCCATCAAGAGAGACATTGTACAATACGATTCTTTGTGTTCCTTCAAGACTAGCTAGTGCAATGAAGATGAAAGCTTCATGCACTAAGAAAAACACTTAGCAAACACAACTTGAATTATCCCCGTTCTCAGACCCTAGACCTCACACACCTTCGAAGATGGTGAGAGCTAGCAGGGTATGAGAGTAGATTGAGAGGAAGAAGGAGTATCTTACGAGAAAGATGTACATCTCCTCACATAATCACTCATATTAGCATAGCTTAGCTTAGTAATTAGCTTGGTAGAGGAGATGAGCATGCATTGAAGCTTGGCTCTTGGTTGGATTTGCATCCACATGCCAAGAGTGTGTTGATGTAGGCTTCTATCTCACAAGCTTGGAGTAGGTGATGAGCTCTCCATTAAAGCTTGGGAAGAGATAATCTTCTCTTTCTTCACACATGAGATTGTGTGAGTGTGTGTGTGATAATGCCTTGCAAAAATCAGCCCCCTCTCTCTCTCTTGGGCGAGCCCTCTTGCTGAGCCCTCATTGGCTCTCCCCAAGTCAAGCCAATGACTATTAAGCAGCATAAGTGATAGCCTTCTGACATGTGTCCCCCTTTCCCCTTTTGTGAGAGATTTAGGTAATTAAATAATTAAACTAAACTCTCATTGGACTCCTTTTCCTCCTGGCCAATAGGAATCAGGCAAGCCATTGGGCTCCTGAATGCTCATTGGACCCCTTGTGAGACTGCCCAATAGTCTTCTAGGAGACTTAATTCTCATTGGTTTCTTTTATTAAATGTTTTTAAATTAATTAAACTAGATTTACTCTAGCTTAATTCTCATTGGTCCACTTCAAGGGTCATCCAATAGAAACTGGGCACACCTTGTGGGCATCTGGCCTAGGGAGCTGACATGTGTCCCTCATTCCCTTTGTGTAAAGGGAGCCTGTGTGTGTGTGTGTGTGTGTGTGTGTGTGTGTGGCTTTCTCTCTCATCCCCTAGAAGAAGGGCTCGCCCCCTTCAATGTAGGGATATGTGTTGACTTTGGAGAGCACACAAAGCATCCAATTCCCCCTAAGCTTTAACCCTTTGGACATAACCTTTGAATTTTGGAACCTTAGCATTTTGGAAGTCTTAATGGGCTGAACCTTAGGGTCTTTTTAGCCCATTGTTGCACATGGCTCTTTTGCAGATGGCCCCCCCTTTGGATCCCTACTGTGGCCGGTCTGCTAGCTTAACCAATATTCTAGCCTTTTCTCCCCTGGCACTTCCCCACATTAAATGATCAGTTTAATATGAGAAAATCATTTAGGAGAAGTAGATATTGATTATTATGACACGACTTGCACCAATGATTAACATCCCATTGAATACTCGGCCATATGTAACCTTCTTGCAAGATCTTATGCAACATGATCTTCATAGCAAAATGGCCTCCACAAGACCCCTCATGATTTTCTTCCAAGATTTTGTAAATTTCCTCTTTCCAAGGCACACGACGCAAAACCAAAGCACTTCCTTTCATGTAAAGCACATCATCAAGCATTTTATAGTTCCTGGCTTTTCTTATGAACGCATACTTTTTAGAAGACGGTAAACCTTCAGGTAGAACACCTGTCAATAGAAAATCCACTTCCTTTGATAAGATTTCCTTCCCATGATATAAAGGGGCATCTGCCTTTACCACAAACACACAAGTGATCATTTCTTGGGCAGCATCATGAGCTTCTTCATTTTGAGACCTCTCAACATGATGCAAACTCCATGCTTCGAGCTTTTTGAGCAACGCTTTCACTTTGAAGCATAAATTTTTGAATTCAGGGTTCTTATTCTTCCATACTCCCAACACTTGCTTCACAACCAACAAAGCATCTCCTTTAATTTGCAAGCTTCTAATTCCCAATTGTAAGCAAATATGCAAACCACCTTCAAGAGCCATGTATTCTGCTTCATTCTTACTTTTGGCATCAAGTTTCAGCCCTTGCTTTCTCATAAGCTTCCCCTGTGCATCATAAATGACAATGCCTCCTGAAGCAGCATCATGACTTCTTTGATAAGAACCATCAAAGTTGTCATAAAATCTAATATCTAATATCTAGCCAACCCAAATGATTTTCTCATATTAAATTGATCACTTAATGTGGGAGAATAAATGGGAACAAGTGTTAAGATATAGACATGTGCTTATAGATCTATCTCAACAAGGGGCCAATGGTAAAGGGGCCCAAATGAGAGATGGTCTATCAAAGAGCAAGTATAACCAATGGATCATAAGACCTTAGGGTTAGCTTCATTGAAGACCTCCAATAATGTGTGTAAAAGTCCTTTGACCTTAGGTAAGCAAGGGCTGAGCTTGAGGCGCGGGAACCCGACCCAGCTAGAGATGCTTGTCTTGCTTGTCTTGCTTGTCATGCTTGTCATTCTTGATGACTAAGGTGCTTGATGATTGAGGTAAGGGTCTTGATATCTCATGGCCTCAGTTTCTTGCATTATGACCACAAGTTAGGAGGGATTTAACAAAGGCAATTAGCACTAGGAGAAAGGTAAAAGAGAGTGTGCATGTTGTAAAAATTGCACATGTTGAAATGAATGAGGATATTACACCTGTGCTAGATTGTTACATCAAAGGAAGATTGGTTAGGAAAGGTCTAGTGGATGGGGGTTGTTAAGGCAGTTACGCCGCTAGCGGAAGCTAAATAGCGAGAACTCAACCAACAACAAAATTTGTCAGACGAGGACGGAGCTTGACCCGCAGGCGCATGGAAACAACTAGGTGGGTGTCAAATCACCTACTTGACCTTCTAATGACAATCACTACTAAGGAAATCAAATCTAAGTTCTAAAATACGCAAGTGACTGAAATCCTTACTACGAACGAATGCTATACGAAACAGGATCTAGAATCATTGAATCGATCTCAAACTCAAGGGGAAGTCTATACACTAGGTAAGAACAACACCCTAAAGACTTGAACTGCAAAATCAACCTATAACCACTCCGTGCGGCAAACGCGTATGAAGACAGGTCGAAAAATATAGGTGATCGAAACTTGACCTCGATGGTACCAATGTGTAGCTCTACTCGTTGTGGTTCTATAGATATGCTGGACACTCCATTCCGACACACGAGTTGGAAGAAAACTCACACCAAAGCTCGTTGGAACTTACCACACATAGAAGCCGATAGTGCGCACTCTTGGTATCTGTGCGTAGCTCTCGCCGTTGCTAACACAATGGCGGTGTCGCTTCTCCAATGGCGGCTCCGTAGCTCGCGTAGCAAGTAGATAAGACTCTCTCTCTCTCTCTCACTCTCTCTCAGACACAGTCACGGCGCTCAAAAACTCACTTTGATTAATAATCTGAATCCCCCTAGGTTACAAAAACTTTGGCTTATATACCTCAGCCTTGGAGGTGAGAACATCTCTAACTAATTACATCAGCAAGTGAAATTACTTCGGAATTACAAGCTGGAAACTCAATTGAGTCCCGTTACTTAATGAATGGCTCAAATCAAAATTAATGTTGGAAAGACATTTATTACAATCAATGGTTACAAAATGATGAGTGTGAGCAAAAATGTGGGTGTGATCCTCTCTGGCTCAACATTCCCCCCCTCCGCGTTCATGTCGTCCCTGACATGACTTTTATGCTTGGTCAATAAAGTCTTGTCATCTTGAGCATCTGCAAATGTGATTCGTATCGTAGGTTGCTGATGGTCAAGGTTGGGCCGAATATTTTTCTTGCGTGGGTGAAAAAGCCGGTGTAGAAAGCTTCTTCGAATGTTTGCATGTGGAAGCTAGGCAAAAACATAATCCTTTGGTATAGGAGGTGCAACACTTTTGGAGAAGGCTACAATGAAAGATCATATATCATATCAGTCACTGTGTCGGCCGTCGATAGTAGACTCAAGGTCGTGGCTTTATCTGGCACGAACACTTCAATGCAAGCTAAGAGAGTCCTGCAGATTTTCTTGAGCATCTGACACGAAAGGTCAGGAGAGCCAGTAAAGAGCTTGATGGTGCCCGTTAGGGTTTTCACCATGTAGGCTTTACCTATTCTCTCTCCTGCCTTTGGTCCTGGCATCCTGGGATAATTAAGCCAATTTGGCTTCTTTTCTGCAATCTTGCCATGCTCTTTCCAGTTTCTGACTCTTGGCATCGGGCAGAAGGTTGCATTCTCCCGAATCTCCTTTGGTGCCTCCACCAAGTAGATGAGGTAGGTTGTGTATTTGTTCAGCCAACCTTTCCTCCATCTAGGTTGTGAATCTACTATCCTCTTTGACTGTTCCTCCTTTGTGATGTCGCCTTCGTAAAGAGCGACATACTGCTCCTCCTCTATTCTCTTTTTCGTCTTTAGCACTTCAAATTTCATCAAAGGGAAAGGCAGGCTGGGTTGCATCCACTCTTCATGGAGCACTTTTGTGTCTAATCCCTGAAGTCTAATGGAGATGAGGAGTCTCCTCTCCCATTCCATTTCCGCCTTGGCACTCTCCTCTGCTGACTTTTCTATTTGGTCATGGAGCCTTTGTTCTTCTTCTTCAGAGATTCCTGAAGTCGAGACCACCTCTTGAGCTGGGGCTGGATCTTCAATTGTGGTTGCCTCTCCAGTTTCTGGTAGCTCTATGGCTGCTCCACCTGATTCTTCGTGTGGTGTCTCTGTCTCTCTTCTTTGTTGCTCTTGTAGATCTTGGAGCTGTTTGCGGAGGGCCTCATTCTCTGTCCGTAGTGTTTGATTTTCTAATGTGAGCCTCTCCTCTGCGGCCAATGATCCCTCCGCAATGTGCAACCTTTGCACCTGCTCTAATCTCAGCTCTCTTTGTAAGCTTCGGACCTGGTCTTCCAAAGCTGGTATGATAACTCCCTCTTGTTCGGTTCCTGCTCTGCTAGCTCTAGGGGTACTCCTGAGTCTGGTGATTGTTCTTTCTTGGAGCTCGACTCTTTCCCTTAGCTCAATGAGCTCATCCTTGGCTGCCTCCAACTCACCTTCTATCCGCTCCTCTGCTTCTTGTGCACTTGTTACCTCTCTTGAAGCCTCGGCTAGCTGGAGTATCAAGCTGTCTCTCTCGTTTTTCACATCATAGAGTGATGCTTTATGACTTTCAGATTCAGTCATAGCATTCTATAATTTCCTCTGCAACTCTGCTTCCCTTTGTTTGGCTGTCTCAATCTCTACTTCCTTTGCCCTGGATCTTTCTTTGATCTTGCCTAGTAGTTCATGCACCATGTGCATGTCTTTTTCATCTTCATCTGTCAACTCTAAAGCTCTTTCTGCCACCACCTCCACTGACTTCGGCTCTTCTAGTACGTTCTGTTCGTCCAGTTTCTCTTCACTTTCTTTTGTACTCTTTGTTTTTTCCTCCGTCCCTCTCCGATCATCTTGTTTTTGTAGGGTGATCCCATAAACTGCCTCAAGGGCCTCTGCTTCAGTGTATCCTATCGCTACCAGATCCTCATAATCATTTCTCTTTTGCTGAACTGGATTTATCTCCTTTTCTTTGGTCTCGGCCTTCGACTTTTCCAAATCATCTGTGTCCATCTCTTTTGTGGTCTCTTCCACGATATTTTTCGTTTTCTTCGGGCTTGGTACATCAGTCATAGAGGGGTATCTGTCCTCAACTTCCTTGGCTTTCCCCTTGTCGGCTTGCTCGTCTTTCTCTTGAGATTTAGTAGACTCATCTACTTTCCCTTTCCCCTTGTCGTCCTTTTTCAGCTCAGCTTTTAAAAGCTGTACCTCCTCTTCAGTGTATGGCTCGACAGGTTGCTGCTCCAGTATAGTCTCTGACTCCTCATAAGCTTTAATATATTGATCGTATTGATCAACATGTGGCCTGGCTGAGCTAGTTCCGACTTTGGTGGGGTCTGGCACCCACTTTTCTTCAAAGTCACCCTTTAGAGCTCTTTCTGCTCTAAACTGCTCCACTAGTCTTTCCATTCTTGCCACTTTCTGACTTTTGGTTTGCTTGGGAGCAACCTTCTTCTTTACTTTCTTCATAAGCGGCTCGTCCACCTCCTCTTCAGGTTCTGAAACTATTTCTAGTTTTTGGCGTGCTCTTGTGGACGCCCTCTTGGATACTTCGGGCTGTTCTTCCTCCTCGCCGGCTTCTCTAAGCCACTCATTCTGGGAGGGAACCTTTGGCCACTGATCTCTAGCTCCAATAGCTTCATAAGCTATTCTTGTCAGAATTTCCACTCCTCCTATGTACTTTGGCTTCTCGTTGTGCATGGCAATTACTTGCTCGTGGATGTGTTGAGCGTAATTCACCTCTTTTGGCATATTGATCTTTAATGCCCATGTGATGGTGGTCGCAATGGCATGGGGCGGTGTCGTATACTTTTGCGGTCTTTTATTGCAAACATGGAGAAATTGGTTGTACAGGCGGCAAAGGGTTGCCGCTCTTTGGTCCGCCATATCTCCATAGGTTGCATTCTGTTTCTTGGATCCATAGATCTCTATGGCCCCCCTTCTTTCCCTGACAGAGCTCCCTTTGTTGTGCAGCTTCAATGCGTCTGCAATGAGCTGATCTGTACTTCTACTTTCTCTCCATCCATGGCTGTCAATGTGGCTTTCCCATCCTTCTGAATGGATGTTGCCAACTCGTACACTCTTCTTGTATCCACACCTGATGGTCTCGAGGTGAAGAAACTGTGCAAGTCTGCCCTTTCCAGGTACCTGCTGATGTCTTCTGACCTGCTATAGTCTACCAATTCCTGTGGGATCATCGGTACATCCACCGCTTGCCCTTGAGGATCTCTGAAAGTCCCCTGGTAGATCTTTATTCCCTCTTTCTCCAATACTGCTTCCTCCACCCAAGTTTTGGTTGGCTTGAGGGTTTCTGCTGGAATGTCAAAGGGTTCCGCTTCTGCAAGAGCATCTTTGATTGTTGGTCTTTTTCTCTTCGTTGCCGATAACTTGGCGGAATCCATGGATCCTGTAACTCCAATTTCAGAAGTTAGCGTCTTTTTAGTACTGAAAGCCGAAATGAAGCTTTTAACTATCCAAATGACTTGAAAATTGAAACATGAGCTATTCAGGGCCTAAGGATGCAAGGTAGGTGAAAAAATATGCAAAATGGGCTCAAAACCATGCTGGAGACATCATACGCGTATGATGTCTTTTGTGTCAAAATGACTTCATATTGGTTGTGCTTGTAGCTGATAGTGTACATATGAGTATCATATGCTTGGATTTGAGTTTGGATCCCATTTGGTCAAGTTTTGGCCAATTTAGTCCAGTTCTGGCTCTTGGCAAAATTTTGAAAGGGAATTGGATTTTATGATCCAAATTGGATAAAACTTGGTGGTTCACTTTCAAATGGCATGTAGATCACTTCTGTTTGGTGGTTGAATCCCTGAGGTGCCAAAATCACATAGTGAGACATCATACGCGTATGATGTCTTTTAGTGTATTTTTGGACCAAATTTCTCTATAAGCTTGGATTTGGCTTTAGATAGGCTTATTCAGTGGATTTATGAAGTTTGGATAGATTTTGGGCTAAAAATGGCTCTGGAGACATCATACGCGTATGATGTCTTTTTCATCAATTTTTCATGGGATTGGTTCTGTGGACTCCCCATGTACTAGTGAAGGACTGTCCCTACTCAAATCTTGGTTTGGACTTGAGTATGTTGGATTTGGGCCAAAAATAGGCTTTATGTGAAGGATTTTCCCTCAATTAGGCTAATGGGGTGATCCACTTGACCAAATGGTTCCAAATTTCATATGTAGCTTGTATTAGATATACATAATGGATGTATGATGACAAATGAGTAGTTTTGGCTCTGTAAGTGCAAATAGACATCATACGCGTATGATGTCTTTTGTGTCAAAATGGTGCTTTTTGGTTCCAGATAGCTTGTAGATGTGTTAATCAACAATCCTACAAAGTTTCATTGAGTTTGGAGTTATTTTGACAAAATTAGGACCAAAAATCAATTTTATGACCTAATTTGCGTCTTTTTGGTTTTCCTTGGGTTTTCTAACTCCAATTCTCATGATACTTGGTTCATAGGATGTGATTAACATGTGGAATGAGGCTATGCACTCAAATGTTGAAATGGATGTGAAATTCATGCTATGAGACATCATACGCGTATGATGTCTTTTCTTGAAATGTTGGTCTTTTTGTGCAAAGAATGCTTTGTGCTAGTGCCCTAAGCCCTGCTAACTAGTTTTCAACTTAAAAAAGTCATCAGTTTAGCTAAAAAGCCCCCTTATAGGCATTTCAGTCTCCGAAGTCGTCTCTTTGCCGTGGGGTTGAATTTCTTCAACTTTTCTTCTCGAGAGTTGCATTTCCAGCTCATTGGATATGTTGTGAAGCCATCTATTTGATTGGACTTGACTTTGGCTCCCCGTTCTCCATCTTTCTCCATTTGGTTGCCCGAATGCGTCTTTTTCACCATCGGTAAGTGAATCAGCTTTCTTTTGGGTTTTGCTTGCAAACATAAGTCATCCATGTATATTTGAAGCTGCTTGTGAAGTTTCATTTCATTCGGTCGTCAATTTGAGCCGTTATGCCAAAATGACGCTTTGTGTCTCCGTAGCCGAATCGGTTGTTCCGACCTACTTTTGGTGGTCCAAACCTGGAGATACTCCATGGTTGCATTGTCCTTGATGCGGTTGAACTTCCTGTGAAGTTTCGTGTCGTTTCGACAACTTTTTCCTGTTTGCCTCTTGCAGGCTCTGTTGACCTAGGGTTTTTTCAATCGTTCTTTCTTGAGCTTTGAGTGTTAGAAACCCATCTTCTATACTAGGGTAACTCACGTATAAGTTCTTGCAAGGTTTGATTAGGCGGTTGTGCCACTACCTAGCATTCTACCGCATTCCCCGTCTGCTCTTGTTTCTTGGTTTTGGTCAGTTTTCGCGACAAAAGTTAATGATAAGCATCAAAAGCTTATGGCAACGAGTCTACCTCTCATGTCTGGTGTCCTCTGAGCTCTCGTAGCAGTCGTAGAAGGCTGTAGAAGGTTGGATGCTCCTGTGTGCTCTTTGCTCTCTCCAAGAAGGTAATAGTGGAAATGAGCTTGACAGTGAAGTGAAAAATACTTAACTTCGGACTTCCCGGATCACTTGTTACCAAATTTGACATGTGCTCCTATCTCGTCGTGAAATGCACTTTAGGATTTGAAATTTCTCAATTCGGACTCCGTTTGACCCGTTTCTGAGAAATCTGTCCACTTTGCCAAAATTCTGTCATTTCGGGCTTCCCGCAACTTTTCCCGAATTGTACTCAATTTTTACCATGGGTTGCCCTTGTCATTAGGATCATGACCATATATTCTTTTCTTTTTTCTGATCTCGTTTCACCTGCTTTTTTATTTTTCTTTTACTTTTATTAAGAAAATCATAAAAAAATAATAAAAAAAAGCAAATTGAAGCCAAAAAATTCCAAACATACACAATAAATAGCTGGTAACCCTGTGTATATGAATATACACTTATTTGTGATTTCCGGACTTGGATTACCTCTTTTTTCCACTTTTTAGCTCCAAACACACTCTTATTTAGTGATATTTACACGTCTAGAGACCCAAATTCATCATTTGATCTCTTCTTGTTGCAAAACAAGGTATATAAGGGCATAAATATTATCAATATCCGCAATCAAACATAAAAATTGCAAAATCATGTAAGACACTGCCCTTGTAATATAATTTTTGTTTTTCTTTGTTTTTGGCGCTTGTAGCTGCTTTGTAACTCCTGTATACCTGTATACCTCCCCCCCTCCTAGTCTGAGTCCTCCCGGACGACTATGAAGTGTCTGTGGGCGAAGCATTGTAGTTGTTTTGGTCATAAGTTCCCAATGCAATTGTAGAGTGATGATACAACAGTCTTTCCAATAAAGCTGCTCTTTGTTTGATTGAAGGATTGGTGGTCGGGTTTTGGGTTGGTTTTGGCACTTCGGTAGTAGAATCAGCAGATGGATTCTTCTTTACTTTGTTGTTCTTTTTTACAATCCAAATCTGCTTCCGCTTCACTTGTGCTTGCCACAAACTCTTTGCGACCCAAACCTGCTTTGTTCTTTGTGTTGATTTCCTCGACTTGAAATACCTAGGAGTTTCCGTTGATTGTACTGAAGGGAGTTCCTGTTTACAAATCTTTGGGATCCAAATTTGCTTGCTATAGCTTTGTGCCGTCATGAACTTCTTTGGAATCCAGATCTGTTTCACTGTCCTTGATTGTCTGGAATCACTTTGTTGTCTGGTATTGAAGACTCTGTTTTCCACCTTTGTGTTCTCTGGCACAACCTTTTTTGGTCTCCATACCAACTTTGACTCCGTTTTTTTCCAAGGTTGAGTTGTTATATTATTGCTTGTCTTCCTTATCCACTGTTGAGAATTCCTCGTCGAAGAGTAATCCGGTTGTATAGAAACTTTTGGTTGCCATTGCTTCTTCTTTTTCTCTGGTTGTTGTTTACCTTTGTCTTTGGATTCGTCCTTTGGAGTTGGCTCTTCTCCTTTGGTGAACTTAACTGATTGACTTTCACCTTCGTATTTGATAAGCATTGATTTAGAACTCCAGTCAATCATTGCATTGTATTGCTTCTGCCATGATTGTCCTAGCAATAATGGATGTTGTGTAGCTTGGTCTTCAACCACGTAAAACATATGAGGATACACATACTGGTTAATCTGTATATGTAAAACTGTGCATCCGATAGTTTTGATTGAATTCTCAGAGTAACTCTTTAACTCTTGCTTGGTAGTTTGTAGTTTAGTGTCATTTGTCAATTGTCTATACAAACTGAGTGAAAGTAGGTTAGTTTGAGCTCCTGAATCCAATAGTGCTCTGGCTTTGATTTGGTTGGTTCCTACTTTGCATTCAATGATGGGTTCTTCTTTGTCATTATCCATTTCTGTTATACTGACTGCGTTTATTCGTATTGATCCTTCATTGCGCTGTTTCTGACGTAGTAGTCTTCTTTTCTCCATTCTTTCCTTCGCCTCGGCTTGCGCTTCCTCCAAAATCATTTTCTTTTTCTGGACACACAGCTTTTCTTGATGTATTTTGAGAAGCATTTCTTGGGTTAGCGGCAAAAGATACTTTTTCACTCTGCATGCACTAATCCAATTGGGCATTTCTTCTCCGTCTAATGTAGCAAGCTTGACGGCTCCACTTGGTGATAGATCTTTAATCACCAGAGGTCCCATCCCTCGCTTTTTAAGCTTCTTAGCATGCTGTTTCAGAGTGTAAACTAGGACATAGTCCCCAACCTTAAACTCTTTAGTCCGCACATGCTTATCAAAAAATTCCTTTTGTCGCCTTTTTTGAGCGTAGATAGAAGCTACTGCTTGTAGGCGAAGCTCGTCTAGATTTTCCAGGTCATCTATTCTATTAGAAAGCTCGTGCTCTGTCCACTCTAGATCCTTAGCCACCCTTAAGGTTGAAATCAAGAATTCTATTGGTAAGATAGCATTTAGCCCAAAAACCATGTTATATGGGATCGTTCCTATTGATGTTTTATATGCTACCCTATATGCCCATAATGTTGAATGCAACTTCTGGTCCCAGTCAGTTCTCGACTCATATACAATCTTCGTGAGGACCGTGCATATGGTTTTGTTTGTTGCTTCAGCTTGTCCGTTTGCTTGTGGATGATACGGGGCTGATTTCCTATGGATTACCATGAATTCATCTAGAAGGATCTCTATCACTTCATTTATAAAATGTGTGCCTCGATCACTCACAATTTCTATTGGCAATCCATATCGTACAAAGACGTATTCATATAGAAATTGTGCCGTGGTCCTGGCATCTGCTTTTTGAGTTGCCTTTGCTTCGACCCACTTTGTGAGATAGTCTGTAGCCACAACGATGTATTGTGCATGAGTCTTATATGCAGGAGGTGAAATGGGTCCGACATAATCAATCCCCCATTTTGCAAAAGCTCTTGCCCCCATCATTGGTCTAAGCGGCATATCATCTCTTTTAAGTGGTACTTTGGTCCGCTGACAGTCATCACACCGTTTAACGTATTCCTCAGCGTCCATATGTAATGTTGGCCACATATTCCTGCGGCTAAGACAAGTTTTGCTGTCTTATCACCTGAGAAATGGCCTCCACCTACTCCTCCATGAGCTTGCTCCAGGATTATCACATACTCAGACTCTGATGCGCAAATCCTAAGCTGGTTGTCTTTACCTCTCTTATAGAGTTGATCTCCTATGAAAGTGTAATCTCTAGCTTCTGTCTCTACAGATTTCTGACGAGCTTTTGACGTTCCTTCTGGGAAAGTTCTATTTGTGAGATATTCAACAATATACTGACTCCATTCCGGAGCGATCATTATCTGATATAATGTTGAATACTCTGCTGGCGGTTTTGAGGAACATACAATACATACAGTGACATATTCATGTACACTTTCTTTCATTCCAGGCCAATAGACTCCCAATTGTAACAAATTCCTATATGTGGTTCTTCTTGAACAATGAAATGCACATTCTTGAACATGTGCTTCGCGCAGATATATATTATATTCCTCAGGATTGATGCATAGTCGTAAAACATGATCATTTCCCAATTGATACAACCTTCCTGCAACCAATTGAAGATTCTTGGATTGCTGAATAGCAATATGTTTCTGGTTGTATTCTCTTTTATAAAACTCTCCTCCATAGGTTAATAGGTTAATGGGTTAACCACATTTTGAGACCACTTCGGTATCATTTCTATGTTGAACAAGTACGCGTCTGGCATGTCGTCATCTACTCCTATAGGGTCTTCTCCATTCGTCAATCGCGAAAGATGATCAGCTCTAAGATGTGTTTTTCCTTTCTTTACTACTACCGTGAATTCGAATTCCAGTAAGATAATGAACCATCTCACTATTCTCCCGGTATTGCATGGTTTATTCACTAGGTAGAGCAAGGCTTGATGATCCGTAAAAAACACAAACTTGTTGGCTAGAAGATAATGCCGAAATTTCTTCACAGCATATATCATTCCCAATCCTTCTCGCTCTGTTGTGGTGTAATTCTTCTCTGCATTGTTGAGCTGTCGACTGGCGTAACAGATAGGAAAATCCATGTTTCCTTCTTCTGGCTGAGCCAGAATGCATCCTATTGCATATGCCGAAGCATCTATATGCACATGGAATATCTTCTCCCAATCTGGTGATTTCAAGACTGGAGCAGTAATGAGTGCCTCTTTCAATTTCTTGAACGATTCCTCACACTCCTCTGTCCATTCAAAGTTCACTATTAGCCTGTAAAGTGGTTGGCCTATTATAGCGTACATGTAAATGAATCGTCTATAATATCCACAATGTCCCATAAAGCTCTGTACTTGTTTCGCATTGGTTGGTTTAGGCATATCCACTATAAATTTTATCTTCTCTAAATCCGTGGATATTCCGTTTTGTGAGACAATATGTCCCAGAATTCTGCCCTGTCGGACCATAAACACACATTTCTTAGGATTGAGACAAATGCGATATGTCCTACATTTCTCAAATACTTTTCTTAGGTGTTCTAGATGCTCATCTCTCAGAAGAGAATGTACACATAAATCATCCATGTATATTTCTAGAAACAACCTTAAGTATTCTTTGAAAGCATGTGTCATCAGCCTCTGGAAGGTTGCGGGAGCATTGGTTAGACCAAAAGGCATAACCCGATAAGCATAAATTTCCCACTCCGTTGCAAAAGCTATTTTATGTTGATCTTCCAGTGCTATGGCTAGCTGGTTATATCCTGAAAAACCATCAAGAAAGGAGTATGCTGTTTTCCCTGATACACGCTCTAGAACATGATCAGTTATCGGCAAGGGATAATTGTCCCTGATTATTGCAGCATTCACTTTCTTTAAGTTGACACACACTCGGAGTTTTCCGTTCTTCTTGGGTACTACCACAATCCGAGATACCCAATCGGTGTGTTCTGTTAGGAAATAAGACGTAGCTAAATAGATAATTGAGTAGATTACTTAATTAAGAAAGACAGATTTACATACACGAGATTATAGAGTAGAGAGAGAGAGAGAGAGAGTACACACGATATACGTGGTTCACCCAATGTGGGCTACGTCCACGGGAAAGCAGCCACTCAATGGCTTTAGTACTTCAAAACAAGAAGTAATTTACAAAGGGATTATACCCTTAATGGAGCTCCTGCCTTGCTTCACTCTCACCACCTCACACTCACCTTGTTGCATCAACTTCACACTATGAAATGTGTGTAGAAATGACCTCCTTTTATAGGCCAAAAGGGCTGCCCTCTCTTATGAGAGACAGCCATGTGTAGCCGCCCTTGTGGGAATAAGTCCAAATCGGACCCTCCAATCCGCCCATGTGTGGCCTCCCTTGAGAAGACAAGTCCGCTTTTGAATTCGGCCACCGGCCACCGGCCATTGACTTCCGACCACCGGCCATCGGCCATTGACTACCGGCCACCGGCTAACCGACCGGTTGTTTTCCGACCACTTTCCGGCCGCCGTCCGGCCATAATATTCCGGCGAAAAAGAATATTCCGGCGAAAAAAAAAGTCTCGGGGGCCTCCGCCCCCGAGGCCTTTAAAGTTGCCCCTGATTCTTGTCTGTGAAAATTTTGGTTTCCGATGAGTGATTTTCCTTCACGCACGATGGCTTCTCCTCATAATGGGGGCCTTACAAATTTGCGCTTTTACCACTGAAAATTACAAAGGGTAAATCGGGCTCCATACTTAACAATCTCCCACTTGGAGACTGATCTCCAAACAAAACCTATGACTATTTTCCATCCTGGCTTCTTATCCTTGAATGCCGATTGAAGATGAGCAAAAGCTCAACTTCTCCTTGTTGACCACCTTTGTAAACATGTCTGCAGGATTTTCACTTGTATGCACCTTTCCTAGCTTTAGTTGTCCCTCTTCCAAAAGAGTGCGTATGAAGTGATATCTCACCTCAATGTGCTTTGTCCTTGAATGAAAGGCTGAGTTCTTCGCAAGATGGATAGCGCTTTGGCTATCACTGTACAAGACACAATTGTCTTGTTTGAATCCAAGCTCTTCTAAGAATCTGTGAAGCCACAGAATTTCTTTGCTTGCCTCCGTCATTGCTACATACTCTGCTTCCGTGGTAGAAAGTGAAACCACTTTTTGCAGCTTTGAAGCCCAGCTTACTGCTGTGCCTCCAACCGTGAACACATAGCCAGTAGTGCTCCTTCGAGTATCTTTGTCACCTGCCATATCTGCATCAGCATACCCTTCTAGAAAAATATCAGTTCCTCCAAAATAGAAAGCATTTGTTGTTGTCCCTTTTAGATACCTAAGTATCCACTTCACAGCTTGCCAATGCTCTTTACCTGGGTTGTCCATGAACCTACTCACAACTCCCACTGCATGTGAAATGTCTGGCCTTGTCCAGACCATAGCATACATTAGAGAACCTACCGCTGCAGCATATGGAACTTTAGACATATAGGCTATCTCCTCTTGTGTCTTTGGACACATATCCTTCGTTAGTTTAAAATGACCAGCCAAAGGTGTAGAAACTGGTTTTGCATTTTGCATTGCAAACCTTTCTAGTACCTTCTTGATGTAATCTTCTTGAGATAGCTTTATTGTTTTTCTCGTCCTGTCCCTTGATATTTTCATACCAAGTATCCTCTTTGCAGCACCTAAATCTTTCATTGAAAAAGATTTGGACAGCTCCTCTTTTAGGTCTTTGATGTCCTGCATGTTAGCACTTGCAATCAACATGTCATCAACATACAACATTAGGATGATGAATTTCCCATCTCCCAAATTCTTCGTGTAGACGCAGTGATCCGAGTTGCATCTTGTGAATCCATGATCCAACATCCATCGATCAAACTTCAAGTACCATTGTCTTGATGCTTGCTTTAAACCATACAAGCTCTTCTTTAATCTGCAAACCATTTTCTGCTTACCTTTTACTTCATACCCCTTTGGTTGAAGCATGTAGATTTCCTCCTCTAAGTCACCGTGAGGGAATGCCGTATTTACATCCATTTGCTCGAGATTTAGATCATGAGCAGCCACAAGGCTTAAGACAAGCCTAATTGAGTTCATTTTTACAACAGGAGAAAATATTTCATTGAAGTCAATACCTTTCTTTTGAGAAAAACCTTTTACCACAAGCCTAGACTTGTACCTTTTCTTCCCACCTTCTTCTTCCTTTATCTTGTACACCCATTTGTTTTGAAGTGCCCGCTTACCTTTAGGCAACTCAACCAACTCCCATGTTTGGTTGTGATGTAGTGAGTCCATCTCCACTTGCATGCTCTTCGTCCATTCTTCTTTGGATTCATGTTGCATAGCTTCTTCATATGATTCCGGCTCTCCAGAATCTGAGATCAAGAGATGGTTGAAGGAAGGAACAAACCTTTCTGGAGGTCTACTTGCTCTTGTAGATCTTCGGGGAATAGGTTGAGGCTCCTCATTTGGTTGACGTTGTTGCACATTGTCACCGTTTGCAGTCCTTGAGTCTTCACTGTCCTCAAGCTCCATGTACTCATCACCTGTTTCTTTTGTTTGTTTTCTTTCCAAGTAATCTTTGTACATATTTTGTTCGTTAAAAATTACATCCCTACTCCTTAAGATTTTACCATCTTCAGGATTCCATAGGCGATACCCAAAGTCTCCTTCTCCATAGCCAATGAAGAAACACTTTTTGGACTTTGCATCTAACTTTGATCTTAGGCTTCTATCTATGTGCATGAAAGCCTCACACCCAAACACTTTGAGAAATGCATAATTCACCGGTTTACCTGTCCATGCCTCTTCTGGAACTCCCCCATCCAATGCCGTTGAGGGTGACCGATTGATTAAGTACACAGACGTACTTACAGCTTCTGCCCAAAGTTCAAGCGGTAGGCCTGCATGTAGCCGCATGCTTCGTGCTCGTTCCATGATTGTACTGTTCATCCTTTCCGAAATCCCATTTTGTTGAGGTGTCCTTGGGGTTGTCCTTTGCCTCCGAATGCCATTGCTAGCACAAAAGCTTCCAAAAGTTTGGCTGCAATATTCGCCTCCATTGTCGGATCTGAGGCATTTAACCTTGGTACCTGTTTCATTCTCCACAAAGGCTTTCCACCTTTGAAATATGGAAAATACATCGGATTTATTCTTCATGACATAAACCCATGTTTTTCTAGTCGCATCGTCTATGAATGTTACATAGTACAATGAGCCACCAAGTGATGGTGTACTTGCAGGACCCCAAACATCAGAATGAACCAACTCAAGTTTTTTATTCTTTCTTTCATTTCCTGATTTTTGAAATTTTACCCTCTTTTGTTTACCATAAACACAATCTTCACAGAACTCTAAGTCCACTTCTTTCAAACCTGGTAGAAGCTTCTTTGTTTGAAGGATTTGCATTCCTTTGGCACTCATATGCCCAAGTCGGTAGTGCCACACCACACTGTCAACTTCTGTAGTTGCTGCACAAGCTAAAGGTTGCGTGCTAACAGTACACAAGTAAAGTGTACCGACTTTTTCACCCTTGGCAACCACCAAAGATCCCTTTGAGATCTTCCACCGTTTGTTTCCGAATGCAATGTTGTGACCTTCATCGTCCAATTGTCCTGTAGAGATCAAATTTTTGCGAAGAGAAGGAACATGCCTAACATCTTTAAGCTTCCATTCATTTCCGTTAGCAGTTTTGACAGAAACTGTACCCTTGCCGACAATCTCACAAGCTTCATCATCTCCCAAGTATACATACCCAAAATTACCTTTAGTGTAGTATTGGAAATGTTGCTTGTGTGGTGTCGCATGGAATGAAGCCCCGGAATCTACTATCCAGGAATTAGACACATTGTCTAATGAGAGAATTAGAGCATCTTGCTCTACTTTACCTGCCACATTGGCCTCCGATGTTGGCTTGTTGTCTTGAGACTTTGTCTCCTTCTTCTTCTTGGACCAGCAATCCTTCTTGACGTGGCCTTTCTTGCCGCAGTTCCAACATTCAAGAACTGACTTTGTGCGTGACTTGCTCCGCCTTGAGCGATCACGACCCTTTTGGTTTTTGAACCTCTCCTTAGGCCTTCCTCTTGTTTCCACTGATAGTGCAACACTTGATGATTCTCCTGTGCTTCTCCTTCGCATTTCCTCGCTTAGGAGAACACCCACAACATCATCAAACTTAAGAGTATTTGTGCCAGAGATAGAATTACTTACAGCCATCACAAGGCTGTCCCAACTATCCGGTAGAGATGATAGTATAAGGAGAGCTCGTACTTCGTCATCGAAATTGATTTTCACTGATCGAAGTTGACTTATGTTTGTGTTAAAGTCATTTAGGTGTTCTGCAACTGAACCATTCTCTGACATCTTTAGATTGAACAAGCGCTTCATAAGAAATACCTTATTGGATGCCGATGGTTTCTCGTAGAAGTCGTCAAGTGACTTCATCAAGTCCTCCGTGGTCTTCATCTCCGAAACATTGAAGGCCACCGTTGACGCCAAGCTTAACCGGATTGTTCCCAGTGCCTTTCGATCAAGGACAATCCATGCTTCATCTGCCATTGTTGCGGGCTTCTTCGCAAGACCGCCTAGTGGCAAATAGAGGTCCTTCTGGTAGAGATAGTCTTCAATCTGCATCTTCCAATGTTGGTAGTTTTTGCCATTGAACTTCTCAATCTTGAGCTTCCCTTCCTCCACCATAACTCCCACTCAATTCAAGGAATCCTTTCCTTGAGATAATTTAGTTACGAGCAAACCTTGCTCTGATACCAGTTGTTAGGAAATAAGACGTAGCTAAATAGATAATTGAGTAGATTACTTAATTAAGAAAGACAGATTTACATACACGAGATTATAGAGTAGAGAGAGAGAGAGAGAGAGTACACACGATATACGTGGTTCACCCAATGTGGGCTACGTCCACGGGAAAGCAGCCACTCAATGGCTTTAGTACTTCAAAACAAGAAGTAATTTACAAAGGGATTATACCCTTAATGGAGCTCCCGCCTTGCTTCACTCTCACCACCTCACACTCACCTTGTTGCATCAACTTCACACTATGAAATGTGTGTAGAAATGACCTCCTTTTATAGGCCAAAAGGGCTGCCCTCTCTTATGAGAGACAGCCATGTGTAGCCGCCCTTGTGGGAATAAGTCCAAATCGGACCCTCCAATCCGCCCATGTGTGGCCGCCCTTGAGAAGACAAGTCCGCTTTTGAATTCGGCCACCGGCCACCGGCCATTGACTTCCGACCACCGGCCACCGGCCATTGACTTCCGACCACCGGCCATCGGCCATTGACTACCGGCCACCGGCTAACCGACCGGTTGTTTTCCGACCACTTTCCGGCCGCCGTCCGGCCATAATATTCCGGCGAAAAAGAATATTGCGGCGAAAAAAAAAGTCTCGGGGGCCTTCGCCCCCGAGGCCTTTAAAGTTGCCTCCGATTCTTGTCCGTGAGAATTTTGGTTTCCGGTGAGTGATTTTCCTTCACGCACGATGGCTTCTCCTCATAATGGGGGCCTTACAAATTTGCGCTTTTACCACTGAAAATTACAAGGGTAAATCGGGCTCCATACTTAACATGTTCAATCTCGTATATGAATTCAGCTTCCATTAGCTTATCTATCTCTTCTTTGATTCGCTTAGAAAATGTATCATTATATGTGTATGGTCTCTGTCTGCTAGGCTTTGCGTCTTGTTTCAGTGGGATTGTGTGTTGGCATATCGATGGGTCAACTCCCTTTAAGTCCTTATAAGACCATGCAAACACATCCCTATACTCTCTGAGAAGACTCAAAAGTCTCTCTTCCTCGCCTGGAGACAAATCTGTGGCTATGTACACCGGTCTAGGTGTCTCACCTGGAGCTGCTAAATCAACTTTTTTTGCATCCTCCGGTCTGTCATAAGATTCGTTCTCCCTTCTCTCTCGAATAGGTTGGGTTAATACCACCTTCCTATCCTCTATTGTGAATTTCCTATAGTGAGAGGGAACATCCATGTTTTCCTTGATTTTGGCGTTTTCGTCCTCTCCACTCTCAAATTCTGTCGTCCAAACTTCTTTCAGAGTTTTCTTGAGCTCTCTGTACTTGTTTCTACGTTCTAACTTGGACTCCGTGTGTTCTCTGTTGCGCTTGTTCTTTTCTGATTTTTCTGATTCTGTTTTCGTTCCATTCCTTTGAACTTGATTTCTTGAGCCTCTTTTGTCTTTTCGTAAGCTCTTTTGATCATTGCCTCTCATTCTTCCAGAAATCTTGTCCTTAACACAATCTTCCACCTTTACTAGCATTAGGAATTGATTTTTTCCTCTTATTCTAGGCATTGGATTGGTTCTAACCCCCTTTGGTTTTCTCTTTGCTCTATAGCGTTTCTGGCGTTGTTTAGTTTGGTTCGGAAAATCATAAAATCGGACATCCGTTATAGTTTCTTCGTTTCCGCTTGAATTGTCCGTTGACTCGTTGTGTGCTTCATTTTCCCACTCTAGATGATCGGGAATGTCGTGAAACACCTCTTCTTCATTTTCCTTTTCCAGTGTATCGTTCTTTTCAGTTTCTTTTTCGAGTATCGTTCTCAGCATGAAGTATGGAGCCACGTCGTACCCGTCCTTGTCGCAAAATTTCGTTATGGGACCATCCGGAATTGCACAAACATCTAGGGTTGCTAGAATGTGTGTCCATTCTAATGGTTCAAGTGTGTCCTCTGGAAAGGGTTCTCCTATATAAGTTTTGTCTTCGATAGCCCTTTCTAAAACATATTCTTCTCGCCTCAGACTTCCACATTTCGAGGCTCCACACATCCATAACTCCTTGGGCTTACCTAACCAAGCTGGAAATTCGGATCCCGCCAAAGTAGCTGAATCAAACTCCTCTACCGGTGTTCGGTTCACATATTTGTAGCTATGGTCTCTCAAGTTCACACGTGTAGTGGTTTCCATATTTCTCAGGTATATGTGATCGTAGCCCCAATCTTGGACCATTTTCAACTGTCTCATGAATGGTCTTCCCAATATGATATCATAGTTATTCTCCTTGCCAAAATCGACAATAGCAAAAGTATGTTCGTATTCAATGCCGCAAGAAGTCACTACGACTTTCTCTAATAACCCCATAGGTTTCTCCATGTGTCCATCTGCTAATTGGAGTTTCAACCTAGTCCTCTTTATTGCTGGTTTCCCCCATTTTTTCTAGATTTCTTTTGTAGCAATGGCTACCCCAGCTCCGCTGTCTAGTATTGCCATTGTGTTCACTCCTTGGAATTCAACTGGTAAGGTTGTATTCCCCTCTTCACCTTCGCAATACTCTCCGACCTTGTTTAAGGGTACAGGCTTAGCGTTCTTTTGTGGTTTACTCAGCTCTTGTATACCCTCTTGCAGTCTCGATGTTGGGTCTTTTATCCCAAATTTCTCCAAGCATTTTCCTACAGTGGTCCACATATGTGGTCTTAGCCTCAAAAGCTCAGCTAGAGTGATAGTGCATGTCACTGGTGTTGACAAGATCTCTATCAATCCTTGCGAGTCCATGACTTTTTCTGATGAAATTCTTCGTGAGGGAAGTGCTCTAGTCTAGGATTTTGCTTCATACTCTCCTAAGTATGAAGGTAAGGTATTCAGTGAGTGAGGTTTGCTCTCCATTGTTCTAACAGAGCCCCCATCTCCCCAGTAAGATTGCAGATCCAAGTCCACTTGAGATCCTGCCTCAAATTCCACTATGGGAGGATTCCTGATGTCCTTTTCCCAATTTGTTTGATTAGCTTGGCAACTTAGCTCGTTTGCAAAGTTTGCCTCTCTCACTTGTTTCCAAAATTCATTGTAATCCTCATCTCTTCCATAAGACCTCTGTATGACTGGATGAAAACTCTCTATCTCCTGATCGGTTGTGTTCAATACTATGCGGTCATCCTTGTGTGTATTTTCAGGCTTTTGTGCACTGGGAGTCTTTTCAGCTACCCGTGAAATGATAGTCTCTTGCTGAATTGGGTTTTCCGTTCCACAATTCATTGTTTCTTTTGGTGGTTCTAATAAGGCTTGTGCAGTCTCGATCATTCTCTTGCACATTTCAAGTCTCTGCTTTTCCAATTCCGCGTTTGGGTATGTCATCCACCTCTGTTCTTGTGTTTGGTTGGTCTTTAACCTAGCTTCGTAAGCTCTCATCAGTGCATCCAATGGTTCGTGTACTTTGTCGACTAGCACTGATCCCCCTGAGCTTAAGCTCGTTGTTTCTTTGATACTCTTTTGTTTCGTTCTTTCCGGGCTCATCTCGCGTTTCCCGTTTTGACTCTCAAGTTTTTCTAATCTATCTTTAGTTCGCTTTAGTTCCTCAGCTAGAATAGCGTCTTCATGTTCTTTTCTCAACTTCATGCGTGCTTTTCTAGCTTTCCATGTGTTTCTTTGACTCCGCGGTCCTTGACTAACCACTTCGGTCGCTAACTTTCCATTCTCAGGTTCTCTAGTGGTTTTCTTAGCTTGAGCTCTAGTAACAACTTGCGTTGGTATCAGAGTTTCATTTTCAGATCCACTGCTGGTAGGAATAGTTTCTAGCATATTCAATGTCGTCTTTTGCACTTTGTTTGGATTCTTTGAACAATCCTCAATGAAGTGAGTAACCCCACACTCAGTGCAATAAGCGTTAATTCTAATGATTTCCGTATGTGGACAAACATTCATTAGATGGTCACCTCCACACTTGTAACAGGGTCCTAGTGCTGGTCTTGGTCCCATTTGATTCGTCCTTTGTGGATAGGATGGTCTTTGTCCTGTTAACCCTCCATGAGCTATGAACATCAATGTTCTTGCGTCCAAATTGTATCTCTCTTCATCAGAAGCACTTGTAACTGTTGGTATTCCAACATTCCCAATCATGCCCCATGGTTCTGGTTGTTTGGGTTCTTCTGGTGGGTAATACACAGTTGGAGACATGTGTGCACCAGATTCTTCATAATAGGCTTGAACAGGCACTAAGGCTTGTTCTTCCTGATTCTCTAAGGTTGGTGCATATCTAATGCCTACTAGTCTTGCTCCTGGTAAAGGTGGTTGTTGTCCCAATACCGGTTGCGGTCTTTCTATCCCCATAGGTCCTGGTACATTTCCCGTTGGGTATCGAGGTACTGGATGTACTTGAGGTGGTGCTAATTGAGCAGGAGGTGCATACTGACGCTCCCTTACATACCCTTTGTTGTAATAGCACTCCTCTGTTGGATGGTTTGTCCATTTTTTTTCAATAGCACACCATTTCAGTGTTTTTGGCAATGGTTTTTGGTATGGTGCCATCCTTTTTAGAGCATCTTCTATCATTTGCTCTACATTTGGCATGGTTGTTGTTTGAACATTCTTTTTAGTGGTAGTCTCGCTCGATACAGAGGAGGAGCTACTGGATGCAAAATCTGTATCCGCTGACACCTCTCCATAAACCGTATAGTTATCCACTAAGTACAATGCCTCTCTCGTTACTTGCTCGAAACTTGTACAAGCTTTCAAGTGCAAGTCCTTCTTGAGAGTGTCGTTTCTCAGTCCCTCAATAAAGAGAACAGATAGTCTGTCATCTTGTGGTCGTTCACGTACTGGACATCTCTCAATGTATTGTTTGAAGCGAAGTGAAGCTTCCTTCACTTTTTCGTGTTCTCTCTGTTTAAAAGCATATATTTGTGAGACCGTATTGTGCTTAATCCCTCGTTTTGAGAATTCCTCAGCAAACTCTCTTAGCAAATGGTCAATGTCATGGAATCCCCCTATGTTCAGTGGCTGAAACCATGTCAATGCCGTACCTTCTAGAGTAAGACCAAATCCCTCGTATTGTGTATGGAAATCTGTTATCTGCTCAGCTCTTAAGACTTGCTTAAAGAGTGACACATGTGCATACGGATCTCTTGAACCACCATACTTCTTTGGCATACACGTCGCTACTTGAGATGGTCTCATACGTCTATGGTCTGCTACCAATCTCATTGCTCCTGTGTCCCGGCTAAAGCTTTCTCTAGCGTCATGGACTTCATGGGTTACCCTTGTCGGTTCCCCTGCCCTGAATCTACTACTAGGAGATAAATGTGATGGTTCCGCTTCGAACCTTGGACCTGGAGTGGTATATGTGGGGATTGGAACTGCACTACCTCGATTCGTATCCATTGACTCTCTGGAATGTAATGATCCCATTGGTCCGGGCTTCGAGTACTGAGGTTGACTGAAAGAGTCAGCAGCCTGAGTTCTTTGTCCTCTTGTCGTCATTGGGTTTTGCCCTCCATTTGTTGGTGCTGGTCTTTGTGAGCTAGAAGTAACATAATATTGATGTAGTGGTCCCCCAAAGTATGTATATCCTTCTAATTCTTTCTTGCCCATTGTTGAGTATTGCCTCCCATACTTGTCGTAAGCAGCAATTTTCACTTCCGATCCCTCTGTGTAGGTAAAGACATAAAGTCTTTTTTGGTCTGCCAACTCTCCGGTGTAGGGTTCTTCACATCTATAATAGAGATCTTGCTCCCCATTATTATATTTGTATAGCCCCACATAGATGTTATCAGTGTTGATCCTTGTAGTTTCATTCTCTCTTCTTAACCTCGCATCAGGGAAGTTCATTATTGGTGCTTTCTCCTCAAGTTCTTCATCTACTTTGGCTTTGGTACCCATCAATCCCTACTTGTCCACAATGTTAGGGTTTAGGACTACCAAGTACATGGTACCCTCGTCATCTAGATATCTATCTCCGCTATAGCTCACTGGCACTAAGTCCTTGAACTCACTAGGTCTCTCTTCTATCTTTACACAATAGCAGTCCATTCCATCTTTGTAGATCTTGGCACCTTGCTCATTGTCGTACTGGTATTTTATGAACAATAACTTCATTGTGGCGGAAGGGTTTGATGATCCTGCTGCCATATTTTCTCTGTTGTTCAGGTTCAAGTGTTCCAAGTGTTCGGTGAAAATCTCGTAAGATCTCTCCGAAGAAGTATCAGAAACACTTCCTTCAAAGATCGGCTCTAATGGTTGCACCCAACTTTGGTTTACACTTCCCTCGGTTGATATGACACTTGCTTGTTCCCCTTGTTTTGGTTGGTTATTCTGGAGATTCCTTCCCGATCTCAAATTCATCAATTCCCCTAAAGGACTTTAACTTCTCCGTCTCGGCAATTTGTGTTCCCAAGTTTTTGTGGTCAGAATTGATCCAAACTGATTGATACTTGGTCAATTGTTTAATCTTGTCAGTTGGACAACTTCTGTTTCATCAAGTGAGAATTTTGTTGCAGTTATGCTGGAAAAGACATTATACGCGTATGATATCTTTTTTCACAGATTTAGACTATTTTGGTTATGCTCACTCTCAGTAGACCCCTTATGCTCTTTCCACTCACAAAATTCAGTTTGAACTCTATTTGAGCAAGTTATGGCTAATTTAGGCTTTTCTTGGCAATTTTCCGCTTTTGACTTGTTTTGGGTCAATTATGATCCAAATGGGATGAAACTTGAAATATAACCTCTAGACAGCTATTACAATGGATCTGTGTTGGCAAAGTATCAAAATATGTCCAAAATTAGGTAAAAGACATCATACGAGTATGATGTCTTTTTCATCAATTTGGGTCAATTCTTGATATTTTTGCTTTCTACAGTGTTTGTAACAATCTTGTCAGGTCAGATATCAAAAATAAGTAGTGGATGTGCTAAAAGACATTATACGCGTATGATGTCTTTTGTCCCAGATTTTGACTATTCTTGGTTTTAAGCTTTCTCCAATGTTTATAATTGAGTTTCAAGTGTTTTTGTCAGGTTTGAATGTAAAAACAAGATCTGAATCCAAAATTTCCTATTCTTTGCATTTCTTGGACTCCGACTTGTCTTTTTGGGTTTGTTTGAGTGTTAATGCTCTTGTTTTAAGTTGAAATTAGGGTATAACTCCCCTTTTGAACACTCTGGTAAAGTCAAAATTTCTGTTTTTGTCTCTGTTTGGTCATTTAGACATCATACACGTATGATGTCTAAAGTTGTAGATTTCCAGTTTTTTGGCGTAGAATCCTTCCTAAAGCTTTCTCAAGTGCTCAGCAACTCCCAGATACACAGAAAATTTCTCTGGCTTTTGTTTATTGCAAGTTTCACTACTAACTCGACGGTTTAGTGATCTAACATGCAATCAACCATATCAAGCAAATACTCCAATGATTACTAGCTCCAGATCAGGATCAAATGAAGTCCTACCTAAGCTATTCCTAATCATAAAATGGGTTTGGTAATTGTGATTTTAAAGAGATCCACTGCCACTCACGGACTAGCAAATTCTTCTTCTATCAACAACAACACCAAAAAAACAACAAACAAATCTAAGCTAATCTAAAAATACTGTCAACACGGAAGACCCAGGAATACCCCACTTCCTAGTACCTCTCGAGATCTTCGGAGTCCACCACTCCTAGATCTTTTCTAACTAAAGTATACAAAGTAGTTTATACGACTCACCTCGTAGGATTAGTCTAAGGTCACCTACTTAGGGCTCTCGTCCTCGGCAGCGGCGCCAAATGTTAAGGCGGTTACGCCGCTAGCGGAAGCTAAATAGCGAGAGCTCAACCAACAACAGAATTTGTCAGACGAGGACGGAGCTTGACCCGCAGGCGCATGGAAACAACTAGGTGGGTGTCAAATCACCTACTCGACCTTCTAATGACAATCACTACTAAGGAAATTAAATCTAAGTTCTAAAATACGCAAGTGACTGAAATCCTTACTACGAACGAATGCTATACGAAACAGGATCTAGAATCATTGAATCGATCTCAAACTCAAGGGGAAGTCTATACACTAGGTAAGAACAACACCCTAAAGACTTGAACTGCAAAATCAACCTATAACCACTCCGTGCGGCAAACGTGTATGAAGACAGGCCGAAAAATACAGGTGATCAAAACTTGACCCCGATGGTACCAATGTGTAGCTCTACTCGTTGTGGTTCTATAGATATGATGCACACTCCATTCCGACACACGAGTTGGAAGAAAACTCACACCGAAGCTCGTTGGAACTTACCACACATAGAAGCCGATAGCGCGCACTCTTGGTATCTGTGCCTAGATCTCGCCGTTGCTAACACAATGGCGGTGTCGTTTCTCCAATGGCGGCTCCGTAGCTCGCATAGCAAGTAGATAAGACTCTCTCTCTCTCTCTCACTCTCTCTCAGACACAGTCACGGCGCTCAAAAACTCACTTTGATTAATAATCTGAATCCCCCTAGGTTACAAAAACTTTGGCTTATATACCTCAGCCTTGGAGGTGAGAACATCTCTAACTAATTACATCAGCAAGTGAAATTACTTCGGAATTACAAGCTGGAAACTCAATTGAGTCCCGTTACTTAATGAATGGCTCAAATCAAAATTAATATCGGAAAGAAATTTATTACAATCAATGGTTACAAAATGATGAGTGTGAGCAAAAATGTGGGTGTGATCCTCTGTTGGCTCAACAGGGGTGCACAAATTTGCATCATGACAAAGGGACTCATGAAAAGACTAGGCATGCACATCCATGAGACACCTGAAATCAAAGTGAAGATGGCGAACAATAGCAAAGCTAGGTGTGTAGGCATTTGTAAAAATGTTTTTGTAGAGGCCTTTGGCATTAAGAAGGTGGTGGATTTTTATGTTATGTCGACCAAGGGAAGTGGTTATCCATTTATCCTAGGAAGACCATGGCTAATGAAAATGCGAGCTTTGCAGGATTGGGAGAGTGGAAAATTAATTTGCGGGAATGACAATCATAAGAAGGTTGTCTTTGACATGAAGGAGCAACACCAAGAGGATCTCCATGAAGAATCATCTCAAAGTGAGACGGAGGAAGGCTGGACCGATAGCACTTCAGAAGGAGAAAGTAGCGGTAGCATTACTGAAGAGGAGTCTTCCATCAAAGTCATGGGGGTAAGGTTTAAGCCAAACAATCAAGACCTCTTGCCCAGGTTTGGAAGAGGTAGGTTCCCAAGAGAACCAAAATGTGCAAGATGAAGGAATGTTAGAAGGTATGTTGTCTACAACACTTACAAAGGACGAAAGAGAGGAGTTCAAATGTGTGCTAAGGAAATTTCCTAGGCTTTTTGCTAAATACTACACTGATGTGAGTGGAGTAGATGTTGTTCAACACAAAATTGAGTTGAAGCCAGAGGCCACACCTAAGGCTCAGAAGCTACGAAGGCTAGGAGTCATCAAGGAGCAGGCTTTACTCAAGGAGGTAAGAAAGCTTCTAGCAGCAGGTTTCATTTATCCAGTGGAGAATTCAGAGTGGGTCTCTCCCATTGTTGTCACTCCTAAGAAAAATGGCAAGTGGAGGGTGTGTGTGGATTACCGTCCGCTCAATGAGGCAACAAAAAGAGATCACTTTTCCCTCCCATTTCAGGATGAGATACTGAATGAGGTAGCTGGTCATGAGAAGTACACTGTGTGTGATGGCTACTCAGGCTACTTTCAAATAGGGATTGCTTTGGAGGACCAATTAAAAAAAACCTTCATCACTCCTTGGGGTTGTTATGCTTTTAGAGTTATGCCATTTGGCCTGACAAATGCTCCTGCAACTTTCCAACGTTTCATGAACATGGTGTTTCAAGCATTCTTTGGAAAGTGAATTAGGGTGTTCATTGATGATTTCTGTATTTATAGCTCAAAATCATTGCATCTACAAAAGGTAGAAGAAGGTTTAAAAAAACTTTACGACATGGGAGGTCAACTCAACCCAGACAAGTGCCACATAGGTGAGGATGAAGTGATCTTGCTTGGTCACAAGGTTTCCTAAAAAGTATTGAGGTGGATCCAGCAAAGGCAAAAGCTCTCATTGAGCTACCATCACCAAAGAGTCTTAAGGAGGTCATCTCATTCATTCAAAAGGTGAAGTATATGTCACGCTTCATTCACTTAGCCTTGGAGTTACTTCACCCTTTGCAAAAGTTGACACTACAAGTAGAATTTGCATGGTCTGATGATCTTGAAGAGTATTTTTGTAATATTAAAGTCATTCTGTCAGAGCTACCAACACTCATGCCTCCTTGTTGGGAGTACACATTCTTTGTTAGCTCTAGTGTTGGGAAAGAAACAATTGGTGCACTTTTATTACAACAAGATCCCCACAGTACCAGGATGCGACCCATCTACTTTGCTAGTAGGGTCATGAATGCCTTAGAGAGAGGCTACACGGAGGCAGAACTCATGATGCTTTCTCTCATGTTTGCGGTGAGAAAGTTTAGATCCTACTTGCTACCAAAATCTTTTGTAATTCTCACTGCAGAAAATTTGTTCCCTTGGGTGTCATCTCAAATGAATCTTAGTACTAGGATCTCAAAGTGGATTATGGAGTTGCAAGAGTTCCAATACTCTTTCAAGGTAGAAGATAGTGTGCATGCACAATTGGCAGGGATTCTCACTTATAGGGTACATGAGAAGGAAATTAAGGTGCCTCAAGTAAAGACCCTACCATTGCCACCACCAAAAAGTATTCCTAATGCTTTTACCTTGTTCTTTGATGGAGATTTTCGACGAATCACAGGAAAAGCAGGGGGAGGGCTAGTATTGCTCAACCCAAGTGGAGAGGTGGTCATGAAAGAGAAGGTCAATCTACCAGGTTCAACTAGCAACAATGAAGCAGAATACGACACACTACTTCATGGTTTAAAAATGTGCATTGGCCAAGGTATACGACGTCTCATGGTAAAGGGAGATGCACTTATCATTGTGAAGCAGATTTTAGGCATTTGGGCATGCAAGAATGAAAACCTAAGGACAAAAGTTCATGCCATTCGTAGGTTGTTTAATCAATTTGAAGAAGTGCAACTATATCATATCCCTAGGAAACAAAATGAAGATGCAGATTTACTTGCACAAAAAGCAGTTGCATGTGTTGAGAGTGAAGTGCAGGTTATGATGGCAGCAACAGTGATAAAGCAACCAAGGTACCAGGGGATGGAGTCATTGGCTCTCACAGTGAGCTACATTTTAGAGGGCGAGTTTCCAGAGGGCTTCACAAAGGCTCAAAAGCGGAGGCTCATTAAGAAGGCGAGTTCATATTTGTTTTTTGAAGGTGCCCTTTACCAAAGGGGAAAAGATCAAGTTTGTAGGAGAATACCAACAACCAAGGAGATTCCAGCCATTCTTGAAGGTTTGCATGAGGAAGCGTGTGGTGGTCATTTTGCACATGAACTCACTGCAAAAAAGATTTTGCGTGCCGGATATGTTTGGCCAAGCTTGCACATTGATGTTCAACATTCGTGTAAAAGTTGCCACAATTGTCAGATTAATGGAAACAAGCGTCTGTTACATGGTCCACGTCAGTTAGTCCTTGCAAATGGTCCGTTTGAAAAATGGGGCATTGATGCTATGGGTCCATTGCCCAGGACTCAAAATGGAAAATTGTATATCTTGGTGGCCATAGACTACATGAATAGGTGGGTAGAAGCTCAAAGTGTGGCAAGAGTGAATGAGAGGACAATTAGCAAGTTTGTGTACACTCACATTTGTTGCAGATTTGGCACACCTTTGGAGATTGTTTCTGATAATGGTCCAGGGTTTGGGAAGGGCTTGCTCACGGAAGTTTGTGATGAGCTTCACATTCTACATCGGCATAGCACACCCTACTACCCTCAGTCAAATGGTTTGGTAGAGAAGGCTAATGGTATCATTGCAGGAATCATCCGGAAGATGGTAAAGAACAAGACAAAGCTATGGGATGACTTCTTGGATGGAGCATTGTGGGCCTATCGGACTACCTACAAGGAAGCGACAGAGTTCACACCCTTCCACCTAGTCTATGGTCAAGAAGCTTTGCAACCCATCGAGCTCAACATTCCAACAATGCGACTTCATGGAAAGGTGGCACAAGGAGAAGAAGCAGCATGGGAAGATCGACTTCTCACCCTCGTAGAACTATAATGGAAACGGGAGGCGGCTTATGAGTGCTATAAAAGAAAGGCTACGCAAATAAAGGACAAGCTCGACAAAAAGGTGAAAGACAAAGGGATCAAGGAAGGAGATTTGGTGCTAAGGTACGATAATCGCCTTGACAATCGCTTTGATGTGAAGTTCAATACAAGATGGCAGGGACCATACATTGTCAAGAAGACCTTCAACTCTAGCTACTATCAACTCATGGATTTGGATGGCAAGGAGCACCCCAAGAAGGTGAATGGGTATCGATTAAAGCCTTACTTGAGTCGAGTTCTACCAGAGGATCTACAAGAGCATGGAACAACTACAATACCATGTAAGTCTTTGATCTTGGTATGACAAGATGAAGATTCAACTAAGCCACCAAATATCACGAAGGATCAAAAAACACTCTCATTGGAAGATATGCCTTTTGATGGTACATGAATGTATCATCATCTAGGGGAGGGCTAAATGATAGCCGTTTTTCGGCTCTCATAAAATAATTTTAAGAAGCCACTTCACCCCAAAAAAACACCCTAGCACAATGACGAGGCTCGCTTTTTCATTATAAATAGTGTGCGTGCGTTTAGGTTTTTATCATATTTTTTTATATCAAATCATTGAGCGAGTCATTGGTCTAGGAGACCAAAAAAATAAATTTATAATATTACGGTCCTCTTTACATGTAAATATTTTTTATCAAATAAAGGACCTAAGTATAAAGGGTTTTTTTCAAAAATTGCGTATTTATATAAATATATATTCCTAGGTGTGCGTTATCATACCTAAGTGTGCATTTTTATAAATCTCTTTGCATCCTTTCATGGCATGAAATATTTCTATGTTAGTGTGTACATACCCCATCATATTTATGTTTACAAAATAAACCCATATATTTCATCCCGCACCCTCATGGAAGTCGAAATTTGTTTCTACACTATCACTCACTTTCACTAGATATTTTCTCACTTGCATATTTTAATCTTTCATCCAAAAACAAAATAAAATACTCCTATCATGATATTCCTTCATGGGTCTTGCATATATTTTTTCCATACACCATGTGCTCATAAAGACAAGGGCTAGGAAAAATCCAAGCACTAGGTCTATCATGTGCAATTGTTTTTTATTCTTCAAAATTCATCATCCATGCATGTGGCAAGGGCCACTTGGATTCCTTAGGTCATGGCATGGCTCATGGGGGGCTCACCTTTGGATGTATAAGGAGAATTCAACCAAAAAGGGTCCCACATAAGCACCTTTGCAGCCCCACAATACACAGCTTTTTGGGCGAATTTTGGCACCCTTCTATCATCCGAATCAGCAAAAGTTGTCAACATACAAAATGAAGATCGTGAGCTGAATTATTTTAAATAAATATTTCAGCATTTTTGGAAATAAGCACGAATTTTGGTGAATTGTTTTGTGCGACCCAATCTGCCCACTCTATGCACACAAGGATCCTCTTACTCTTCTCTCACCCTTCCACACACCTTCTCACTCTTACACACTCCTCCCTCTCCATCCCACTCCCAAACCTACAACTCCCATGTCCTAATTCACCCTCTTCACCATTTCCACTTCTCTCACACCTCCATAGCCTTCATCCTCCATTTCTACACCCCTAGGTGCTCCCCTTTCTCTCTACATATATGTCCATATTACCATACTCTCTTCAGCTTTGTAAAGAAGTTCAAAAAATCATCAAAAATCCAAGGTTAACCTCTGCAAATGAAGGCTTTTATCATGAATTTTCCAAGGTTTGAGGATAACATAGCTTCATCGACACGCGCTACTTCGCCATGCTGACCGCTTCTTCTATCGGTGTTGTCAAGAGGTGAATGTCAACTTCTCCAAGCTTCAACCTTGCTTTACAAGCTTATCCCTTCTCTAACTTTTCTCATCATATATCTCACCATTTGGTGAATGATTTTGTAAATATTTTGTAGTGATAATTACTAACTACTAACCACTAACCTTATTGTAAATGCACCCTCTACTAGAGTAGGCACTCCCAAATTATTCACTCAATCCTCTCTCCTTTCATCCTCAATAATTCTCTTCCCTTGAGCCCACATCCATGTGACTCAAAGGATAAGAGAGACCCACCCTCATTTAAAAAAATAAAATATGCATAATCTTTGATTTCTTCAAATAAACTTGATTAGGTCTAATCCTAATCGGGGCTTGTAAAACCTATAAATAGAGCCCGTCTCTCCCTTGTAAATCATCACATGATCACACTACACCACACCATTCTCAACACATAACACACCACTCTTCAAGCCTAGTTGTGTAGAGTGTGTGCATTGTGAGTGCTCTATTCCATCACTACACATAGGTGCATGGAGAAGCTTGAAGTTAGTTATGCCATCTAGAGGAGTGGAGTGATACCATACTCTACATCACACTGTGTAGCCTACTCTTGTCCATAAATAAGATTTATAGTTTTGGGTGCAATTGTATGCTGCAACTACGACTCTTCTCTCCAACTTGACTTGATAAGTTGGCTCATCAGGTGGTTGAAGGTATATTGTCCTTGAAGTTTGTTGTGCTATTTCATGCTTGTTGGTTTGAGGGCTTGTTGAATTGTTTGCCCAAAAAGTCAATTGTAAGAGGGTGCTCGGTGAGAGGCTCGCGTGACCCTAAGAAAATTTGTGTATTGGCAACAAGGTCAAGTTTTGTGTTGTCTCTCTATTTCTCATCAAGCTTTGTGTGCATCTAGTTTTTAAGGCTAAGACTGAGTTGCTCAAGTTGATTTGTGCTCTTTACCTCTCTCTGGCATGTTGAATGTTTGTGTTTGGTGTGTGTGGCTATCTTGCATTCCCCTCTCTTTGTGCGTTTGAGTACAAGGAGATATCACATGCGTCCTAGTTCGCATCTACAACTAGGTGGTGCCCCTTTTCTTGTTTGGTTTCTGGCTGTGGGTTGTTGTTGTCTCTGATTGTGCTTGCCCCAGCCCCAATTGAGCAGCACGGGAGCCTCGAAGGGTGTTTAGAGGCCGCTCTTCTTGTTGCCCGCCCCGGACCGCCTCAATATACTGATATTCCTTCCCCCTTTGCAATAACATAGCTCCGATAGCATCATCTCCCATTGATGGTTTGACATAAAACTCCTTTTCCCAGTCAGGAGCTTGCATTATAGGTAACGTACTCAAAACCTCTTTAACTTTGTCAAAAACATCGTCACAGTCATGAGACCACTCCAAGGGATCATTCTTAACTGTTTGATGCAATGGATACAATAGCTGTGATGCCAAAGGTATGAAGCGAGACAAATATTTAACTTTTTGTATGAAAGTGGCCAATTGTTTGGTATCTTTTGGAGGTGACAGTGATAGCAAAGCCTCCACTTTCTCTGGATTTGCTTCAATCCCATTTTCTGAAATAACTTGCCCAAGAAGCTTCACCCGTGGCTGTGCCAAATGAATTTTTTTTAGGATTGAGCTGACCCTTGCATTCATCATACTGACAAAAGTCATTTCAAGCTTTTCAACATGCTCTTTCCTTGAACTGTATACGTAGAAATCATCTATGAACCCTTTGACAAACTTTCCAAGGAACGGGGTAAGGACCCAATCCACTTTTCTTTCAAAAGATCTAGGCCCATTCATCAACCCAAAAGGAAGGCAACAAAAACAGAAACAACCCCATGGCGTGATAAACGTAGTCTTTTTCTGGTCTTCAAGAGCAAGGATAAGCTGAAAGTATCATGAATACCCATCATAGACACTGTATCTCTCAAAATTAGCCACTGCATCTAACAATTGATCAATAAACGGCAAAGGGTAAGGATCTTTCTTGGTCACCGCATTTAGTGGCTTGTAATCAACACATACTCTCCAACACCCATCTTTCTTTGGGGTGACTACTATAGGGCTCTCCCATTCAATATTATCCACTGGCACAATGAACTCTGCATCCAAAAGCTTATCCACTTCTTCCTTTAAGGCATTCATCTGCTCCTTGCCCATCCTCCTTAACTTTTGTCTGATTGGTTTTGCCCCTTCAACTAGCTCGATCTTCACAGGATCCCCAACAAAACCCCTTCTTTCCTGATATGAGGTAATGAAAAGATTTGGAAACCTATCCAACATTGCTAAGTACTCTCTTCTTTCTCCTTGTATCAAATCAGTACTCAACATATTTTGAATCAACTCTTTCTTCACTGGTAGTTCCTGTTTAGGTTGCATCAACTCTTCAAGTTGCTCTAAACGGCTTGAAGCATTTATATTCCCTGATTATTACAGCACTTCACTAACTTCTCTCTGTTCCGCGTCCAACAACAAGAATGACACTTCACCCTCAACACTGGAACTCGAAGTAGTGCTACTTTCTGAGTCTTCAAAACTGTCATCACTGGTAGTTTCGAACTCATCATTCTCACTCACATCTTCAAGTGCCATAGGTTGTTTGGTAGTCATATCAAACACCCTCTTTTCACCCTTCTTGCCATGCACACCGATTGTGCCCTTGCCCCAATCTTGCATAGCACCAACAACTCTCAACCAAGGTCGTCCCAAAATGAGAGGAAGGCTCCCAGACCAGCTGGCATAACATGAAAGTTCACCATAACTTTCACGTTAAAGACTTCAACTTCCAAATTCTTGATCATCCCCAAACATTTCACCTTGGCATGGTTTGCTAGTCGAATCCAAAACCTAGAGCTTCCGCATGTGATGAGACCCAGTCTCTCAACACATGACTGTGTGATCACACAAACTTGAGCACCTCCATCAATGTAGGCTTCTCCCATGGCCACACCTTTGTGCCAAGCGTTCACCACAAGACAGATGTCGGGTAACTCTCCCACAGACAACACTCTGACTTATCCATGCTTCGGCTCTTTTTTTGGATTCACTAATGACTTCCACTACCTTTTAAGTTTGGGCACCATATTCATCAACTGTCCAAAAGTACAATCTACTTTCCTCCCAATCAGGTCTTCCTTTAAACTGTAAGCTGTTTGGCCTTCTCCCAAAGGCAAATTTACCACTTTAAATTGTCTACGAGGCTTTCTCTTTCTCTTGGCTTTCGCATCTTCACCCTCCTTCTCCTTCCCTTTCTTTCTACTAGGCCCTGGTGCTGAATAGCCTTCCCTCTCTCTTTTGCCTACTGGCAACACATATGCGTCTTTCTTTTCTACCCGCACAATACCCACATGACCACCAGAGGTTGAGGCTTGATTTTCCTATCCAGTACCTTGATATCCCTATATATACAATGCATAATCATTAGCTCTATTAGGAATCTGCTGAGGAAGTGGAAACATATCCCCTCCCATCCTTGTTGGCTTTGGACAATAAGTGTTGATGTGCCCATCTCACCACAATTATAACAAGTAGGAATGAACCTCCTCTGTGGATCAAAACCACCTTGCCCACGACCCTGGTTAGCATTAGGATGAGCTTCACATGCCTAAACCATCCCTCTACCACGTCCACAACCACGGCAACCTCCACCACCAAGAACACTAAGTCATAATTCTGGCATCATGGTCATCATGTCTTGCATATTCCGTTGCAACTGTTCGGTGTTAGCAGCCCTTTGAATAGGTTGGCCTCCAACTTCTGCCCGATTCTCCTCCTTTTGGCTACCATTATTTTGCTCAGGGACCGCTTTCTTGTATTCATTAAGCCTTTGAGCTTTCCATTCTTTCTCTCTAGCAGGGGCGACTGCCTCCTCGAAGGTGGCAAGCCTTTTCAGCTCAACTTTGAACTTCAGACTATCTTTTAGGTTTGCCACAAAACGGTCCTTCTTTAACATGGATGGAGGGATCTCGTTTCCCAAAGCCCGGGCCCATTTATCCCATAAACGGGTGAACTGCATGAAAAAATCATCAACACTTTGATTAGTCCTCTAAGTGTACCCCATAATTTCATGCCAAACTTTGTCAGGTACTTCGATGGATTGGTATTGTGGAAAGTATTGTGCCAAGAAAGCTTTCTTCACACGATTGTAGTCCAAAACCACCCCTGGATTTTGTGCCTGCATCAACTCCTCAAAATTGTGTAACCAAACTTTTGCCTCATCCTGTAAACTATATTGCAGCAGCCACAACAATATAGCTTGATCTAGTATATTTTGTAGCAAGAAATTGACTTCCAACTTTTCAATAAATGTCTGTACATTTTCATTAGGCAATCCATGAAACTGTGGGAACTGGTTTGCCATGTTTGATTGCCACAAAAACACTTACATGTGACGTTGGAAACTCAAGGGATGTCGATGGATCGCTCAGTACCTAATCCACCTCACACTGGGTAACCCGTCCCATAGTGCTTGGCTTCACAAAACGTCACAACCCTCCAAAGAATGCAATCCAATTATACGACCACCTCAAGTGCTGTCCACAATTTGCACATACATAGGCGGTTGTCCATAAGGACCCACATCCCATTTACATTCACTGCATGCAAAATAGACATATTTCACAGAAATTGGAGCATAGGAGCACTTGCTCCTCCGTGGGGCACCAAAATGATGTTAGCATGCAAACAAGAAGGAAAATGAGAACCCCTATAGCCTTGCACACACCACACCGTCGGAAAGAAACACCTCAAAGCTGCGAAAAACACCTATGTCGAACACCTGTAGAGTCGGGCGAAAAATAGCCCTAGTTCAAACCATGATTAAAATTGATGAAAACCAAGACCATAAAGATGAATCTCATGTCGTGTAGACCTCCATAGAGTATCCATATGCTTGATTCCGACACCCGACAAGAGAGTTACAAGCTTTCGAAGTTGGGGTATCTCTCAAAAGCTCCAAAAAAGCTAGTCTCTGTTAGGAAAAAGGGTGTGCAGGAAATTATAGCTATTAAAAGGGGATTTTTTTGGCTCTTATCCCAAGGGGTTTTGTCTCTCCTCTTAGCCAACATGGTTCTCTCCTTGGGAACCTTTTAATTGGTCCAATTTTGGCTTTTTTTGGGTCAAAAATGAGCTGTCAAGCAAGTGGGGAAAGGGGATGTCCAGTGGACCAAAAAGGTGACCAAGTGCCTGGGCAGCTGGTGTGGACTGAAAATGGCACCCCCTCTCTCCCCCAACACCCTTGAGCCCTGATTAGCAAGGCAAGGAAGCTCCATTTGCTCCTTTGATACACCCTAAGGGGGTACTCATTCCCCCCTTATACCCTCCAATTTTCACTTGCTCCCCTCATGTGGAATTACTCCATTGCCACTTGGCACCATCCTCCCACCTCCCCACTTAGGCCTACAAATTTTTTGTTTTGCTCCCCACATCGAGCAATCTTGGCGGAGGTGTGGTGGGTGACTCCGAGCACCGAATGCGTTGCTGTGAAGCCCGGCTCGGAGCTTATCACTTCGACTCTTTCCAAAAATCCTCGACCACATCTTTTCTAATTAAATCCATCAAATCAGCCCACTTGCCTTGCTTTGCATGCATCCGCACCGACTTTCTAAGTAAGGAACCGCCCACTTCCAATGCATGTAACTTATGATGTATGAGCTTGATTCACCGGCTATCAAGCACGATTGAGAGTACTCATTGAAAACCAGCTTTTAAGAGTTTGACCAACCCAAAACTCTTGCAAATGACTAAGGAGAACCAAGCCTTTATATAAAATTTTTACAAGAGCACTTTGAAAACTCAAAGCATTATGTACATCTATGTACCCGAGGCTAGTGAGCAAGCTTTTTAGATTGGACTAGTGACTTTATCTTCATCCAAAAAATGCATGACAACGGTATGTACCATCTTTCTTTTGCACTAAAAGGACTGAAGAACAAAAGGGAGAGGAGCTAAACCTCACCATCCCTTTGTCTACCAATTCTTGTACTTGACTCATAATCTCCTCTTGTTGAGCTTGGGAAACTTTATAAGGAGGCTTGTTATGCGGTGAGCTTCCTGGTAAGAGCTCAATTTGATGGTCATCATCCCCTCATTTTGGAGGTAAATCCATAGGGATATCATCGATGAAAACATCTTGGAATCCATTTAGAAAGTAGACAAGTCTAACTTTTTTTTATTCTTACCATTTTCATTTGATAAATCATTAGCGTCATTAGTCGATTCTTTGACAAAAATCATGTACACAAAAATCGAGCTTTTCATTGGCTTATCAAAATCTGGTGAACTTACAAGTGGTATAGTACGACCAGACTCATTAGCATCTATATACATGTTCTTTCCCGTGTAGATGAAGTAGATTCTCCTTTCAGGGAACTTTATGTTGGCATCCATGAGATCAAACCATGGCGTCCCTAGGATAACATCCTCATGTTGGAGAGGAGAGATGAAAATGTCTTCTTTGTCGACATAGCTTTGGACATGAAGCCTCAACTTCCCAATCAAGGGAGTAACGGAGGCTTGTTGTCCCTTGAAAGCTGTGCCAGCCCCCATTACAATATCTCCCATCTCAAAAGCTTGAATGCCCAACCTGGTGGCCAACTCCGTTGATATGAAGTTGTGAGTAGAGCTAGGGTGAAACAAGATGAAGGCATCATGCTCCCTTTGTGGGACGGGTGTCTAACCTCACTCCTATCTTATTGCAGATGTAGCGAGAACCACAAATAAATTGCCAATCCAAGGGACAAAGCTGAGTCAACTAGTGCATAGAGGCTACAATAGATTGTCAATCTCTTGGAAAACAACAAACAACTCACATCTAACTCAGGCTACACTCAAATGACAGAAATCACCAAGAGCCAATCGCTCATTGACAAACAAATCACATCCGTTACAACATCAAATGACATCCAAACGTAACAAAACTTCTAGGACATGTTAATAAGACCTAAGCACACATGATTATGGTCTCAAATCCCACTTTAGATTAACTGCAAAAATCACAATTATTAACAGCAGTGGATTTTTGACCTAGTCCTTTTCGACTCAGAATGCATCTAAATGCTTAGCAATGATGCCCCAATACCCTGCCTATGCTTAGTTTTTTATTTTGAAATGTAAATTTCTACTTATGATGAAGTTAGGCCATGGGTCTCGGCGACGCCAAAAGCTACAAAATATCGTGCGGTTGCAACCAACAGATGCGACTGCAATGTGACAACCGGAGAGGGAGTACAAAGCGTGAGAAGGAGAGAAGTGAGCGTCGTTAGCTCATGTTGTGTATTTCATTATCCAAAAACTTAATAATAACTTACAAAAATTGGCTTTTATACCTTAGCCAAGGTTTTTGGTGGTCAAAACGAATAATCTCGGAGCTCTAACTAAAGAGAGGTTGATACAATCTAGAAGCTTGTATCCGCGGCTCATCAATTACAAAGTTTGTCCGAAAAATAGGAGTTACAATATTCCCGATTCATCAAAATAATAAATGTTTTTACAATGAGATCTCTAAAAAATAGTATCCAAGTTAGCTTGCTACTAAAATTCCCCCCCTCCTCGCCTGTGTTGTCCCTTGACATAGCTTTATGGGCTGAAATAATCTTCGGTTTGATGACTAGCGAGGTGGTCTTTAAGTGCATGTAAAGCGTTCTCATATCTCATCTTTCTTTCTTTGTCTGGAACCTGCAAAAATTGCATGGTGATTCTATTCTTGAGCTCAATGGCTGAGTAGCCTATGAATCTGGAAGTTAGGTTGCTGATCACTGGCCCAAAAATCTTCCTTCGCCAAGTGAAAAACCCTCTATAGAACGCTTCCTCAAATGACAACATATTGTGAGATGGAAAGAACATGCAGCGGGCGTAGAAGCCATAAAGGACTTCTTTGGAAGGTTGACCGTTGAGGTCGTAGCAAAGACATTTATTTCCCTCGAGGAACAACATCCATGGTGCTCTTGCTTGCTCTGGCTCATGTGAAAATCTTCAATGCATGTGAGCAACATTCGACAAATTTTATGAAGCATAGCACATGAGAGATCAGGGAGACTATTGAAGAATTCCATGGCGCCCGTTAGGGTTTTCACCATGTATTCCTCTGACAGTGTTCCCTTTTCTGGGGCTGGCAATCTTGGATAATTCAACCATGTAGGCCACTTCTTTGTCATTGCTTCATGTGCTTGCCATGTCCTTACTCTGGGTACAAGACAAAAAGTAAGGTCTTTTTGAAGTACTGCAGGTGATCTTGTGAACAGAATCAAATATCTGGGATTCTTGTTCAGCCAGCTCTTTCTCCACTTGGGGTGGACTTCCTATGCACCTGTTGCTTGCATGTCTTTATATAGTCGTTTCTTGACCTATAGTAGCTCTACCTCGATCAAGGGATATGGCAATGATTGTTGATGCCATTGTGCATTGATTTGGTTGGGAGTGAGTTGAGTAACATTGACTTAATGGAGAACTCTCAAATCCCAATCCATCGTTGCTTTTGATTGTTCATCTATTTCTTGAGCAACCTACTCCTTAAGTGCATCTTCTTCAGCTTTTGACAACTGGACCATTGGCACTTGATCGGCTTCTGTTATTGGTACCTGAAAGTATTCTTCTTGTCCTAGCCCTTCTACCAGTTGTGTTTCCATCTCCGCAAAAGAGACTGAGGAGATTTCAATGTTCGGTTTCTTAGATGTACCTGCTTCTTCTTGTGTCTCTTGTTGTCCATCTCGCAACAGCTGATTAACTCTCTTGAGCTTTGCTATCGCCTTGAGCACCTGTTCCTCTCTTTGTGACTGCTCTAGCTCGGGATCTTTATTCTTCTTTTCTAATGCTTTATATACTTTGTCTGTACCTTTGATCGAGGCAACTGTGGGATTTTCTCTTATTTGTCTCGCAAGAAGGTTGCCTAATCATTGATCCCTTGCTTTGAATATTGCAGTGAAGCATTTTCTACGTCGAGCTGCACTTGGATCTTTTGAACTTACACAGTTGTAGTTAAGAGTTCATTAATAACCTCTGTCAGTTTTTCGTCTTTTGTCTTAAAGGCATTTGTTAACTTCGTGAGAAGTTCACCTAATTCCTCCATTTGCTTTTGTTGCTTCTCTTTGGCTAGCTGGTGTTGTTCAACTTCAGCTCTGAGCTCTTGGATTTGTCTTTGCAGATCGATGATGACAGTCATTCTGTCCTTTAGCTCTCCTTAGAGAGCGTCGATGACCATCTCCAACTCTCTATCCTTAGGACTGCGGCTAAGTGCTGTGGTTCACATTTTCTCAGTCATTTCTTGCATCTGTTTGGTGTATTCATATACTTGTAGAATAACTTCATCATTTGTCTACCAGTCTTCATGATCTGTCGGCTGCCTAGATGTTTCAACAATATCTATGTGTGGCTCCTTGGGTGGGGTTGCGGTTGCTTTGGCTGCTTTGTCTTCTTGAGGCTTTGTGGATGCCTTGACCGTTTCTTGTTGGGTGGTTGTAGAAGGGGTGGTTTCAGTTTCTATTGACTTGGGTTGCTCAAACTTTGTTGCCTCCTCTTGTTTAGGTTCCTTTTCTTTGGCTTGCTCGCCCTATGGTTCAGGTCAGGCTCCTTTTCCTTGGCTTGCTTGCCCTCTTTGGGTCTAACTATCGGTGAAGGTGGAGGGCTGGGCATGGGGTGGTCTGCCTGTTTTGTATATGGTGATGATGGTCTAGGAGACATCTCACCCTGTTCGTGCTGGCTTTTACTTTTTTGGGCCACTTTAGCTTGTCTCTGCTGCTCCGTCGCATCTTCCCTTACTTTTCTTTCTGCTTTGAGCTTCTTTTTGCTTTAATGCTTGCTGGTACATGCGTTCAAGAGAATCCTTGGGATCTTTTGGTTCTCTCCTGGCAGGATTCTTGGTTCGGGAGCCTTTTATATCTCTTGGAACCCACCGTGCTAGGTCCTCACCTGCAGCTTGGCGGCTTCTTTCACAGGTCTATTTTTTCCTTTCAAACCTCGCTTTCTTTTGCTGAGGTTCTTCCTGATGTGCAACCACTGCCTTCTTCTTCATCTCCTCTCTTCTGGCTCTCTTCTCTTCATTGTCTAAGGTTTTTCTGCTAGGTGCTTCATGGGAGCTTTTTGCAGACTCCTCATTAGATTTGTAAACTCTTTTTGTCGACCTTGCAGTTCTTGGAGATGGCTGTGCTGACACTATCCATTTGTTTTGATCTGGGGTAGGTGGCAAATTGCCTGCCATGCCAATAGCATGGTATGCTATTTTCGTGAGTACCTCGGGTGTACCTAGGTAAGTGATCTTGCCCTCTTTCTTGGTACCCTTCAGCGTGGATAGCACATACTACACGTGATCAATGGGTTGCCTGGTTGTCGACTTCAACACTTGTGTGAAGGTAATGGCAACTACGTGATTGGGTATTGTGTACCTTGGTGATCTCTTTGCTAGAAGTGGAAGTGTTGATGATATAACCGTGCTGGTTCTTCCACCAACTTTTGGATGAGATCAGAAAATGTTGCCCGCAGCAGTCTCCTTGGTGAAGGTACCTGCTTTCTTTCTGTCTCTGGCCCTCATTGTCATCTCCTGTGTTGGCAACTTGAGAGCCTCATCCACAATTTTGTTCATTATCACTACTTCTACCTTGTGCCCTTGTTGGTCAGTAATTTGGGTTGATCCGTCTTCCTTGATTGTAGACAGGAGCTCATAGGCTTCTGAAAGTCTACACCACACGGTTCTTGGTCGTAGAATTCTTTGAGTCCGAGCCTTCTATTAGCTTCTTTTGTTTCGGGCCTTGTCGCGACATCATAGATCTCTTTTGGCAACAGCTGCAGCTCTACCTGGTGTCCTTCTTCACTTTTAAACCTGCCTGTGGAAACTGTGGCGTTGTTTTCTTCAAGCTGTTCTCTGGATAAATATGTTGCCTTGGCTGTTTTTACTGAAAAGGGGTCCAATTGATATGGTGGCAGTTGTTGTAGCTTCTCTTTTTTGGGATACCCTCTTCTTGGCCTTCTCCATAGCTTGCATTGCTCTTGTTAAGTGAATAGAGTGCCAAAGTTAGAAAATTAGAAAATTACCGCTCTGAAATGCCCTTCACCCTGAATTGTTGACAAATTTTTGAACATGCATAGATGCATAAAAACATGTAAAGATCAAAATCATAAAGTCCAAGCAAAATTTTGTAACAAAAGTAAATAATCGTGATTATTTACAGCTGATAATTTTTTCCAACCTTTTGCAATTTTGACATCATAGGCTTGAAATACATATCAATTAGATACTCTAAGTGAAAGGTGGGCTCATTTGAGTGCATTGGGTGAGAATGGTGCAAGATTTAGGCTTTCAGTCTTTGAAACAATAGATATAAAGGAATTTTGAGATTTTGAGCTTCAAATTTGTTCAAACATGGTTAGTGGGCTTAGGACATCACGTGCTTTGGTCCCAATATGGCACAATTGCAATTTCCCTCCATCTTGGCAAAAAAGTAAATAATTTTGATTATTAAATTTTTCATCAAAATGAACATTTTTTGGTGCAACTTGGTTCTAGGCATGATGTAGACCTTGTGTATGTGATATGAGGTGATTTGGATTAAAAAATGTGACTGATAACTCAGAAGTGTTTTTTAGCAAGCTTTTGCACTCAAAACAATTTTTGCGAGCTTTTTTGTATTTAATCTAGAGGCATTTTTAATGGCACAAAATAATAAACCAAAAATCACACATTTCACATATGATAGACACCAAAAAACATACATAAGCTTCACAAAGTTTCAAATTTAATCTTGAACATCTGGCAATGCATGAACCTCAAAGCATTCAAACAAGTCATGGTAGGTAGAGCTAGAAGGATGAAGGAAGAGCTAGGCAATGGATATAGGAACTTTCAAGGAGGGGGGGATTAAAACTAATAGTTCAAACATCACTTTTCTCTATCATGGAGCCATTTTTATTGAAAAAGAGAAAACAAGAGCCTAGTAGCTGGTACACAATGTGATTGATAGTGGATCCAACAATTTTAAGCTTGGAAACTCATCTTTAATCTCTTCAATATCATAAAACATTTGCTGATAAGAAACTGAGAGGTATATGAGTGCAAGGATTTCCTACAACCATATCATTTATCACTTTATGTCATCCAGAGGAAACACTTAAGGAGCACTTTGCAATGCTCACCTAATAATAGCCCTATTATGTGTTCTATTTCAATTGTTGTTGTTTTGCTAGAATACGCATCTCTTTGTGTGTGTGTGTGTGTGTGTGTGTGTGTGTGTGTGTGTGTGTGTGTGTGTGTGTGTGTGAGAGAGAGAGAGAGAGAGAGAGAGAGAGAGAGAGAGAGAGAGAGAGAGAGAGAGAGAGAGCCAGCCTCAAAGTAAGAATCTTTTAATTACACTTGACATGCTCTACACATGGATCTACAAGACTGAGAAAAAAACTCAACCTCACACTATGTTGATAGTACTTATTATAATATTTGATGTACTATGAAGCCTACTTTACCATTTTTACATAGATATTTTGTAATGTCGCTATTTTCAAAGTTCTGTCTATGGTTGGATGTGGGCTACCACCATAGAAGACATGGAACAGTGGTCATGCCTTAGGATTCAAGCCATGAATGTTTTGCTTTAGGATTCAAGCCATGAATGGTGTGCTTGGTAGTCGATGTATCTTCCACTTGGGTTATGCCCATTTGACGATGGCATTTGTGAAAAAGTAACTTATGTGTCGTGTCCACCCTGTGTGACAAGTAGTGCACCCAAATATTTTTTTCCCTTGTTTTTGGAAATTGCTGCCAACGCTTACATTTCCATCTATGGCTCTCATAAGTACTCTGAGATCCGACTCAATACCGTGCAAGCATTCCAAGTCATGGGAACGGTGGTGGCATCCCTCTTGGCCACTAAGGTGTTTCTTTAAGAATGTTGGGAGTGAAAATCCCCAAAGTGTGCAATTTGTTCATATTGCAATTACTATCTTTGTCTTCTCCAACATGTCCAACGTGGGACATGTACCATCGAAATATAGTTTTCATCATGGTCAACAAAGCACGTCTACAGATGAAGCAATCGGACTAGTTGGCACTTCAGCCTTACTCGTGGAGAGAAGGAAAACATCTAAAGCAAAGTGGTGAACATAAAGTCTGCGAAATTCTCCCTCTAAAAAGGATGAACCAATGCATCTCCAAATCCCACTAACCAACTCAAATTTTAGTTTTAGTATCTTTAATTGATAGACAATGAGTCTTCTAATGAAAAGCTACGTTTTTTTTCATCTTTGGAGATATTTAATATGAAAACTAGGGGTATTTTGAGAATATTTTGATGCGGTGGGGATGGGTGGCCATGGCATGAGATTGATGATGCACCTCATGCGCCATTTTCTGAAGAACGACGGGGAACACAAGCTATTTGGGTCAATCAGAGGGGCCGCCGTCTTGCTGAAGAAATGACGGTGCACACAAGTTTAGACTAGATGCACTACAGAGCGGGACATAGGTTCACTTCTTTGACGGATGGATCATGGGAGGAATGGAGGTTGCAAAGTGAGCACGTATTTATAAGAAATATAAATGATTGGGAGAGTGAAAATGTGTGGGTTTGCATGAGTGTGTGTGTGTGTGTGTGTGTGTGTGTGTGTGTGTGTGAGAGAGAGAGAGAGAGAGAGAGAGAGAGAGAGAGAGAGAGAGAGAGAGAGAGAGGAAGAAGAAGAAGAAGAAGAAGGTAATGGTTATTCAACTAATGAACATGTAGCGCAAGCTAATGAGCCTGTATCGGAGCCACTAGCTGTAGCAGCTCCTCTTGAAGAAGGAAGAAATAGCTGAAGATTCAAATAAGCTGGTGGATGGTCCCATTGAGCCAGTGACCATCGATGGTACCTCTATTGCTACTGATGACCAATAGAATATTGTGATGCACAAGATGTTAGTTACATGCTTGTTTTATTTGAAAAAATGTGCATGCTCCCTTGTAATCGTAGCTGATGAGTTGTATTCTTATCAGTATGTTGTTGCATACATTGCATCAGTTGGAAACTGCATTTATCTTTAAGATTCTCATGGCTTGGGTCTTGCGGAGATGAGATGTCAGCATAATTCAAGCCACAACAAAACCTGGATGGAGAGCGACAGGGACAAAACACAAACCCATATCTGTAAGGTGATGAGAAAAGCATAGGGCAAGAGATTTCTAGCCAGGCAAACTAAAGTACAAGTTTAGGTTTGAAAAACGAGGGCAAAAGCCTCTCGATCATCTGCGCGCGCGCAGACGAGCACGAGGCTCATACGCCATGTTTTTGGCCACCCTTTTTGTTGCTCACCTTAAGGGACGCATCCCACCTACAATAAGTGAAGTGAAAATTTCTCATAGCAGCAAGAGCTCCCTAGTCATCCGCATGCACGCGGTGTCAGGAGTTTTTTTGAGTAAGGGATTGCGCATATGTACATACACATGCATGGTGCATCGAATAAAGGATTACCCAATTTCCATAGCCAGGTGGTTATGTGGGGCCCACATGTGTACAGGTAGGCCACCATGTACATAGTGCATCGATTTTCACTATTACCAGTACAAGTGTGTTTTTTCTACAATAATGAGGAGTTGGTAGCGTGTAAAACTTCTCGAGGAAGCTACCCGCGGGCCGACGACATGAGGTAAGCAGGTGCGTCAGATGGCATCTAGTGGAGTCAGGAGGTCGAACGGGGTCAAGACTTGCACGTGGATAAGTACGGACATGACGTGGATGTTTTCTTGTGATAATTATGCAGAGAGGTCATCATGAAGACCATATTTTGGGGCCACTTCACGTGGTGGCAGGATGCATTATTGAAAAAAATTGAGTGCCAGGTGTGCGGATGATGCAAAAAGGTGACAACTATGCACTGCGAGGTCAGTTTTTGGCCTGTTCGGGGTCCGTTTGAGGTCATCTAAAAGGCCAAGGGTGCCCAACTAATAAAGCTAAGTGTGGGAACTGAAAGACAAGAGAGAAGACCAGAAATAATGTGGAGAAAAGAGGAGGAACAGCCGCAGGTGTGTTTTTGGTGTTTTTGGAGCCTGTTTTGGCCGTAAACTGCTCATCCGAGGTCGGATTTGAGCACTTTGACATTGTAGATTGGGGTTTTGGGCCGTTCCGGACACGATGGCGCTGTCCATTTTTCCAAATTACTCACTCTTTTTCTTCTGTTTTTGTTGTATAAGTTTCTCCTATGAGTGAAGCTTCCGCTCCAATTTGTGATTGTATCTGGTATATTTTACCCATTTTCTGTGAGCTATTTGCCCATTCGTGTTGGCCCAAGCTCAATTGTATCTAAAAATCAGAAATTCTCCTCTTTTGAGCTGAGTTTTGTGTATGTGTGTGTGTGTGTGAGTCTGTGTGGAGTGGGCAAGTGGATAGTCTCTCTCCTCTCACTCCATTGGTGTATTCCCTGTCTCGGCCAGGTGTGTTGTGTAAGCCGAGTGGTGCCCCATAGTGTGTGTGTGTATCTTCCCAAGAGTGTGTGTTGGGTTGTTATAGAGTCGTTCTGTGTGTTTCCATCCCGCTCACATTCTTTTGGCGCCCCCACGGAGGATCTTCTTCGAGCTTCTGCTTCGAGCTTCAAGCTTCGAGATTTGGGATTAGAGGTTGCAGGTTGAAGATTACAGGTTACAGGTTATAGGGACAGATATAGGTATAGGTGATTCACATAGGTACAGGTAGCTCGAGTACAGTGATATACTAGCAATGATGTCACTTGCAGTTGTTGTGGGTATGCATCACTTGGCGCCTATTTGAGCCCATTGTCTGCTGGATTATACGTTACTTGTGGAAACTGCCATTGTATGCATTTGTGGAGCCATACTTGGTTGTATTTGGCAGTCCCAACCATTTTTGAGACTTGGTCTGGAAGATAGTCACTTCTGAGACTTGACTATACGCGATTTGCATTAGCCTTCGTGTGAGGGTCGATAGCGTGAGGTTTTTATTGAGCTGGGGGATTCTCAAATGTGGAGATCCTTTTGGTGATACAAATAGCTAGAGCACCCTTTTTGTGACCTCGCCATAGGCTATGTACTAGTGAGTCCTACTTGATGCTCGGGTTCTATTGTTGACAGTTTATGCATACATATATAGTCTATATTTTGGGTTCCTACTGCTCTATTTTTGGGGAAACTCTGCCAAAATTTTTCCAAGTTATGATGGCTGGTTTTTTGGTCTTTTGAGCCATTTATGCTGTTATGCTGCTAAAATTTTGGCAAAATCAGAGGTTAAGTCAGGTGTGCCTTCTTGGGAGCTTCATGGTTGGCTTTAATGGATGATCAAAATGGACCTCAATTCACTCCTTTTCATTTAACACAGAGAATCCAAATAAATGTTCATATGTCCAGGAAGATTTTTTTCTAGCAGCGCATAATCTTTAGGTTCGGGCCAAGAAGATTATGAGAGATCTTGGAATGTCCATTGCCTGTTGTAATTCCGATGATTAACTATGAAAACTCATTTGATGTGCATGTGTTTGTCCTTATCTAAAGCTGAGCTCCATTGAAGTTTCTGGGGATTGGGTAGTGAAAAGTTTTGGGTTCTTGCACGTGTGTTCGAAGGGGTTCTCAAAGCATTGTAACTTGGGTAGCCATGGCTTTCTCTTATCCGAAGTTTCACGTAAGAAGTGATGAAGATGTGGAAGATTTTTTGGAAAAGATGGAGGTTGCCTGCATTAGAAACCAGATTCATGGCCCTGCGTAGATGTTACGTCTTCTCCAAATTTCTTTTGAAGAGTGATGCACGAGTTTGGTCTAAAGCATTTGAAGAGGAGTTGCATGTGGCTGATCCACCTGTAAGATTGAGTTGGGACAATCTACGGCATGGGTTGGAAGTGGAGTTTGTAAAGATAGAAGATCTTGACAAAGTGTGGCAAGAAGTACAGGCTTTAGTGCAAAAGGAAGGTGAGCCAGTAGATGCGTACATACGTAAGTTCTCATTGGCATGGAAGCGAATGTGCAAGGCCTTAACACCACAAGTACCCCCACCTGACATGATGAAGAAGGACAGGTTCTTGGTTGGTCTTTGGGAGAATATACGTTGGAGAGTGGAGCTAAAGAAGCCTAAGACATATGAAGATGCAGTAGAGGTAGCAAGGAACAAAGAGTGGAAGCTGAGGAAAATGAGCCAGTTAGGGGTGGAGTCTTTGCCCATGAGGTCTGAATTTCAGCCTATGGATTCTTCGCAAGGTCGCATGCCAGGGTTTCATCATGAACCAGTGGTTTCTGTTACTCCTCAAGTTATGCCAGCAGTGGTCACTACAACAGTGCAAGATGATGGGCTAAGGCAAGACATGAGGCAAGTGGTAGATTTGATGAAGAATCTCAGCCTAAACATGCCTGGTCAAGTGGGAAATAATCGAGGTCGAGGGAGGTTTGCAAATGAGCCAGGAGGTGAAGAAAGGCCTAGGAATGGTGTTGGCCAAAGCAATGGTAGGTTCTGGAGGCAGACGCCCACATGTTACAATTGTGGAGAGTTGGGTCACATCAGCCCGCAATGTGATAAGCCACCAAGGATGGGGGGAGACATGTATCCATTGCCTAACTAGGTCAAATGATTATGGCATCGAAATTAAGGGAGATGAAGGAACCAGTGGATTAACCCAAGAGGAAAAGGGAAAGACAAAAGTGCTAATTGTAGTCACCTTGGAGAAGGCATCAAAGCTAGAGGATACATTAGTGATGCCTATTGGGAAGAGGACCACAGAGGATAAGGAAGGAAGAAGTGCCCCAGGTCCTAGTAAGAAGAAAGGAAAGAGCCATGAAGGCGAGGATGTCAAGGCTAAGAGGAAAAGGAGAGCTCGTCGAAAGTTGCATGTTTCAGATTTTCCACTAGAGGATGGGAAATTAAGCTATGACTTGAAGGAGGATCTGACGAGTAGGAAGGCAGATGTTACTTTTGGGCAGCTTATAGAGATGGTGCCTAAGCTAAAGCGATAGTGGAAGAGGATGGTTAACCCAATGGAGAAAGAGCCAGAGAGGGGTTCAGTGAAGGTGTTGGCAATGGATGAGCTACCAGACATTTGCCCAATAGTAGATGTGTGGCATAAAAGGAAAAATTTAGGACAAGGCTATGTTGATGGCGGGGCCCAAATATGTGTGATAACACACTCATGCGTTGAGAAGATGGGTCTCACAGTGGCTGGGGTGTCAGGTTTCCGGATCAGATTGGCAAACCATCAGAAAGTAAAATGTTTGGGTGTTGTAAAGAGCTTAGAAGTGGAGGCATATGATGCAAAGGCAGTGGTTGATTTTCATGTGATGCCAACAGGGTTGGGAGCATATCCTATTATACTGGGTAGACCATGGTTACGTGCAGTGGGAGCTGTTCAAGATTGGCGACATGGTACAATTAGCCTCTATGGAAAGACAGGTACCAAGAAGCTTTATAATATGGACACAAGGAAACGATTAGAGGAGCTTTATGAAGATGAGGATGAGTCTAGTGATGAAGACTCTTCCACGGTGACAGATGAGGACAGTGATAGCACTACCAGCAGTGATGAGGATGCTGATGTTGCATTTCTTTTGATGGACAAAGAAATCCAGGAGTTTGGTTTAGTTGCATTTGCGAATGAGGTTGAAGATGAAAGTGAAGGGCCCTATGAAGTGATTGAAGGGCTGATGCAAACCAAGGTTGAATTGTCAAAGAAGCAAGAATTGATGACACAAACGATCAGTTGAGACCTCTCAGCTATGGAGAAGGATATATATTTGCAGATGCTAGCTAGTTTTCCTGATTTGTTCATTACTTCATATGAAGAGATCAGAGGGTTCAAGGGCGAAGAGATGCATATAGAGCTGAAAGAAGGTGCTAAGCCAATGCGGCAAAGGCTAAGAAGGATGGGTAGTTGTGTTAAAGCTTTTATGGATGACTTCTGTGTTTATAGCAGTAGGGCTGAACACCATGAGAAGCTGCAGATTGTATTGGCTCGATATGATGAATGTGGAGGACAACTAAATCCAAAGAAATGTCATCTAGCACAGCCAAGGGTGACGTTATTGGGCCATATGGTGTCAGAAAATGGCATTGAGGCTGATCCAGATAAGGTTAAGTCTATTATTCTTCTTCCATCACCTACGAGTATGAAGCAATTGGCAACTTTTATACACAAAGTGAAGTACATGGCACGGTTTATTCCATTGTCTTCGCAGCTTCTTTATCCATTATAGCAAGTGGCAAAGCATGATCCATTGCAATGGGATGACAAGTGTGAAGAAGTGTTTCAAGAGGTGTTAGGGGGGTTGTCAGCCATGCAGGCTCCTGATTGGGAGCAAGTGTTTTATGTAAATCCATCAGTAGGGGAGGATGCCATTGGAGCCATGCTATTGCAAAAGGGGAAGGGCAGCCATTATATGAGGCCAGTGTAATGTGCAAGACGTGTGAAGCTGGTAGCAGAGAGAAAATTCTCGGAAGTAGAGCTAGTGATGGCCAGTGTAATATTTGCTTGTCGACGATTTTGTCATTACGTGCTACCACGACCTTTTGTTTTCTTGACGAGGTATGCCTTTTTGCCACAGCTAATTAATGGCACTAACATGTCAAATGTGGTCAAGAAATGGGTAATTGAGCTGCAAGAATTTGAGTTCTCTTTTCTAGTGGAAGATAGTACAAGGGCTACACTAGCTGATTTGTTGACCTACAAGGAGAAGCCCCTTATTGTTAAGGAAGAGGTGGTGAGAAAGGTAGTTGAAGAAGTTCCACAGATCAGCAATGCACATGTGTTGTTCTTTGATGGTTCATACAGAAAGAGCCATGATGCGGCTTCAGGGGGTATAGCACTTTATGATCCAGAGGGGAAGCTAGTATGCAAGAGAGGTTTCAAATTGGATGCTCATAGTAACAATGAGGCTGAATATGCTACTTTGGAATCCGGATTACACATTTGTTTGAAGCATGGGGTTCGAAGGTTGAGCATAAAAGGTGATGCCTTGTTAGTGGTGAAGCAAGTGCTGGGTGTGTGGAAGAGCAAGAACACCTCATTGAAAGAAATGTGCTTCAGAATTAAAGGCCTGTTAAAAAAGTTCGAAGCATGGAGCATTAGACACATTGAACGTGCTCTAAATGGAGAGGCACATGAAGCAGCTCAAGGCATGATTGGGGAGCTATTTGTGTTGAGGACCACTTTACCTCTTTATCATGGCCTGGAAAGTTTGGCTCAAGAAGAGGAGTTTTTGCTAATAGGAATCATTCCAAAGGAGATTCTGAAGTCTAAGAAGTATGGTTTTGTGCGTAGAGCATATAGGTACAAATTGATTGGTGATGTCTTATACATGAAAGGGGCTGATCTCGTGTTGAGACGTGTACCTTGGCGGGAGGAGCTTTATAGAGTGTTGGAAGAGAATCATGAAGGCGCACGTGGTGTACATTTTGCTCTAAAGATCACCTTGCATAAGATTTTGCAAGAGGGGTATGTATGGCCTAGTTTGTACAAGGATGTTCACCATTGGTGTAGGTCTTGCAATAGGTGTCAAGCATTTGGGAAGAGAGTGTTGAAGCCAGAGCTACGAAAAACCATTATGGCGTTTGATGTGTTGAAAAGTGGGGGATTGATGCAATAGGCCCGTTACCTATCACAAGCAGGGGCAAAAGCTATATCTTGATGGCAGTGGACTATCTCTCTACATGGGCAGAGGCTATAGCAGTAAAACAAATCACTGCAAAGGATGTGGCAAAATTTGTGTATGATGAAATATGTTGTAAGTTTGGGGTGCCATTAGAGCTACTTTCAGATAAGGGGCCAGGATTTAGAGCTAAACTGCTAGACTTCTTATGCACAAAGATGAAGATTAGGCACCAGCATACCACTCCTTATTACTCGCAGTGTAATGGCTTAAATGAAAGATTCAATGGTGAGTTGGTACAGATTCTTTCGAAAGTGACAGAGCACCAAGGAAAGAATTGGGATTTGGAATAGACTAGTGGATTATGGGCTTACCGTACTTCGGTGAAGACAGGTACATGGTTTACTCCATTTCATTTGGTGTATGGAAAGGAAGCTCTATTGCCTGTGGAGGTAGAGTTGCCTGCGGTCAAGATGTTAGAGAAGTTGCTTGGGCCGCCTAGTGATGCATTCAAAGAGAGGCTCTTGCAGTTACAAGAGGTCCAGTTGGATAGGATGAGCGCATTGGAGCATTATGGGCAGATGCAGGATAAGGCTTTGGCAAAGATAAATGAAAAGGTCAAAAGGGTATCAAGAAACATGACTTGGTTCTGCGCTACAACAGTAAGCTGGACAACACCTTCCAAAAGAAGTTTCAAATTAAGTGGGAAGGCCCTTTCAAGGTAGTGGAGTGTTTTCCAAATGGCACATATCAGCTGGCTAACCTGGATGGTGTTTTACATAAGTCAAGGGTAAATGGATTGCGTCTTAAATTGTATCATGCTAGATTGATGATGATGGAGCAAGATGAGCTGTCTGTGGATCAAGCAGTGTTGGTGAGGGATGAGGAGACCTGTGATGTGGTGAGTCTCATATCTCTCTTTGCTGCTGCTAATCATGAATGATCTAGCAGGCTAGGGGATGGGCAAATTATGTCAGGAGTTTTTGGAGCAAGGGATTGTGCATATGTACATATACATGCATGGTGCATCCAATAAAGAATTGCCCATTTTTCAGAGCCAGGTGGTTACGTGGGGCCCACATGTGTACAGGTAGGATAGGGTGTACATAGTGCATCGATTTTCACTATTAGCAGTACCAGTGTGTTTTTTCTACAATAATGAGGATTTGGTAGCGCGTAAAAATTCTCGACGAAGCTATCTATGGGCCGATGACATGAGGTAAGCAGGTGCGTCAGATGGCATCTAGTGGCGTCAGGAGGCCGAACGGGGTCAAGACTTGCACGTGGATAAGTACGGACACGACGTGGATGTTTTCTTGTGATAATTATGCAGAGAGGTCATCATGAAGACCATATTTTGGGGCCACTTCACGTGGTGGCAGGATGCATTATTGAAAAAAGTTGAGTGCCAGGTGTGCGGATGATGCAAAAAGGTGACAGCTATGCACTGCGAGGTCAGTTTTTGGCCTGTTCGGGGTCCGTTTGAGGTCATCTAAAAGGCCAAGGTTGCCCAACTAATAAATCTAAGTGTGGGAAGTGAAAAACAAGAGAGAAGACCATAAAAAACGTGGAGAAGAGAGGAGGAACAGCCGTAGGTGTGTTTTTGGTGTTTTTGGAGCCTGTTTTGGCCGTAAACTATCATCCGAGGTCGGATTTGAGCACTTTGACATTGTAGACTGGGGTTTTGGGTCGTTCCGGACGCGATGGCGCTGTCCATTTTGCCAAATTACTCACTCTTTTTCTGCTGTTTTTGCTGTGTAAGTTTCTCCTATGAGCGAAGCTTCTGCTCCAATTTGTGATTGTATCTGGTATATTTTACCCATTTTGTGTGAGCTATTTGCCCATTTGTGTTGGCCCAAGCTCAATTGTATCTAAACATCAGAAATTCTCATCTTTTGAGCTGAGTTTTGTGTGTGTGTGTGTGTGTGTCTGTGTGGAGTGGGCAAGTGGATTGTCTCTCTCCTCTCACTCCATTGGTGTATTCCCTGTCTCGGCCAGGTGTGTTGTGTAAGCCGAGTGGTGCCCCATAGTGTGTGTGTGTATCTTCCCAAGAGTGTGTGTTGGGTCGTTATAGAGGCGTTCTGTGTGTTTCCATCCCGCTCACAGCGGATGACCAAAGAACTTTTGTGCCCCTTTTTTCTTACTAGAGAGAAGATGTTGTTGACATTGCCAAGCAACCTACGTCGCATTATGAGATGAGCCAAGATTGCAGATCTCCCCATGCTAGAGGTGATGATTGGAAAGATTGAGGGGGCCAAGAGCCCGCTCATCATCCGCGTGCACGCGGATGATGAGCGGGCTCTTGGCCCCCTCAATCTTTCCAATCATCACCTCTAGCATCGGGAGAATTTCCTTTTAAAGCTCTCAAACATGTGCATGCAGACGATGGATAGTCTCTTCCCTCTTTTCCTTCCAAAAATGAGCTCCAAAATAAGAAGAATTTCCATTCAAGGTTCTTACACGTAAATAATATCCTATTGAGACTAGTGGAGCATGCGCAAAAGGCCATTTTTCTTTTCAAATTGTTTGCTCCTACTTATATTTATGTTGTAGTTTTTGACTTCAACATTGAGAAGAAGCACTTAAGTGCTCCAAAAAATTCACATACTCCCTTATAGTGCTCCTAAGACTGCTAATCTGGCTCAAAATAGGAGTACTCTAGAGAGACACCTTGTGCTCACTTGGTGTTCACGTTGCTAGGGCTCTTGCCCTTGGACACTCAAGTGCATCCATCTCCTGGGGTGGTTCACTCGATGAGGATGTTCCTAGCTCCCTACTACAATTTCTCCATCATTCCTAGCACACGGTGCATCAATTAGGTGGCCATGGTGATGCCTACGTGTGGCTCTGGCCCGATGGTATGCAGCCTTTAACCGATCATGTTTTGTGGCTAAATTTTGGAAGTGATAAGCACCTCATATATGAGCCCTCTAGTGAATTAAAAAAAAGAGCACCTTCAAGCAAATCAATTTTTATTCATCATTGAAGATATACCAAGGGTTGATAAAGATTATAGAATATTGAATCAAGCATTGACCCTACAAATTTTAACCAATTGGAATATTGTCTTGTTTAAGTTATACTTTGTTAGCACATTTGATAGTGTATGTATTAGGAAATTTTCACCATGTCATATCTCTCTGTTAAACACCTTGCAAATTATGACTTTGTGTTGCATTTTGAGTAGAATAAAAAAATAGTTTCCACACAAAGGGTTGATCTTTAAATAAGAGATGGTGTGCCATGCTGAGAGAAAACATGCTTGATATTTGAAAATTTTCTAAGAGCTTGCACTAGGTCCAATTCCATCGGGTAAGCTAAAATTTGTTTGTGGAAGTTTAGATTGCCCTAAATGTTTCTTTTTTGAGTTATGTTTTTTATGGCATGGTTGTTCCCAAGTGGAACTTATTCTCTAAAAGTCTAGTTATTGGTAAGATGGTCCTACCACATGAGTACTTAGTAGATGAGGGGTTTTTTGTCACTATGTGCTTGGAAGAGTACATAGAGGAGTTTATCATGGATGCAACCAGAATGAGCCTTTTGCTACATCATACTTGGATGTGGTTTTGTGAGTCCAAGGTGTACTGCGATCCTATGACTAAAAAGGTGGTACAATGACCGTGCAACTATATCATTCAAGACCCACACCATGTTCTTGTGAGATCATGCTAGCCATGTTGTATGCACCTAGAATAGGGAGCTTATTGATCCATTTTTTCCCATCCTATTGCATCTAGGTACTAGATAAATCGGTCTTTTTAATAGATGTTGATAGTGTCATTGTTAGAGGTGGTACGAAGAGGTCTTTGCTATTGTCATTGCATTTCAAATTTGATGGTATTTGAAAGTACTTACATGTTAATACACATTTGGTGGCTTTGTTGTGTTATGGCTAGGTGGTTTGTGGTCATGGCCCACATTTACCAAATTTACTGATTTCCAACAATATGTTCAAGATTTGTTTGTTGGGTCTAGTGGTTTGGAACAAGGTAGTGCACAACAAGAGAAATTGCATGTGTTTAGATTATGTGCTCCATAGAGGATGTTTGTCCACCACTGTGTATATACCTATGTAATATATATAGAGAGAGAGATTATGAATTCACAAACCTATCCAAACATATGCTTTTAGTTCAAGTTTTATGTTTGATGTATTTTTCAACATCATAACTTTGGTACTTACCATGTGACTCTAGCACGTGACTTTTTTCTTCTCCAATAGTGGTTTCCCATGCTAGCATGGATTTTGTATACATGGTGGATTCTTGTTTAAGTCATTGGGATGAGATTTTTAATTGAATTAATTGCCCTCACACGATGAGTCTTGCATGGCTAACAATTGTTTTTAAATTCCATCGTGGAATCCCATTTTAGATTGGTGGGTTTATGGATTGAAAAATAGACCATCAAACAAAGGGATCTAGCAAGAAGAATCTGAGTGTTCCTCACATGGTTGTGGTAAAGTTTTCTAACCAAAGTAGTAATTTGTGGTATAGCTTGTACAATCCCTTTAAATTTTATGTTATGAGTTATAACTTTATATACAGGTGAATTCTTACTTTTATTCATGCTTTGTTTGATCATTTTGAATGTATGCACTTATGTTCCAATCAGTTTGCACTAGCATGTATGCACTTTTCACTAGTCTATATGTGTGTATGCATGTATGCTACAATCTTGTTTCACCAGCCTTAGATTTGAGTCTCTTAATCCACTCCAATTCTAAAGTATGGTATAATCACTTTTTGATACAAGAACTTATGTGGAAAGCTTAACCATATGGGAACATGGGCAAAGAAGCTGCATCAAAAAGCTCGATAAAAACACAATGATTGGAAAAGCATGAAAACAAAAGCTCGCAAAAATATAATCCCCCTCAGAAATTGGTTTTAAAGGACTTCTTTGCCGTTTTTGACAATTTTCCAAGTTATCATTAATCATTTTGGCTCATATTTGAAATGTGGTATGTAATAGGTCTGCAAAAGTGATGGATGATGTGAAGGTACCATTTTCAAGCCAAAATTTTACAAAAGTAAATAATCGTGATTATTTACAGCCAGTAGTCAACGTTTTTTGCAAAACTTGATAAATTTTGACCTAAACATATTCAATACACCTAAAACAAGTCCTAAATTGAATTTAGTAAGATTCGTCTTGCCGGCATCACTTCGTGCTTTGTCGACTTTGAAATCACCAGTTTTTGTGACTACATGGTCTGTGGAGTTGGTTAGTCACTTTTGAGGCAATGGACTTGTCCGCTACATAGTCCTAAAGCAACTCATCTAGTTTTTGCCCATTTGGAGTCAATTTGACTGCGTATGTCAAATTTGACGCTTTGTAGCCTTCAAGCTGTTTTCCTGCTTTTAATTTCGAGGGCTTGCCTTGATTGATTTTATGAAACCAACCATATACATTGTATATAGACCTAGTCTATAAGTTGTCTGTGGAGTCAGAGTCCAATTCTGTCATCTGCCAAAAACCTGGCTTTTCTACTTGGGACCCCCCTTGACCCCTGCCGAATGGTCAACTGTTGATATAGAAGTGTTTTATTATGTAGGGGCATGCTACAATTCAGGTTTTGTCCAATTTGGTTGAGCTGACAGGGCGCTATGGTCAATTTTTGATCGTAGATCTTCGTGCACTGCTTGGATTCTAGGGTTTTTTTCATGGGATTTAGACTAGCCACCGTCCATACAGAATGGATCATTGATAAGTATAGAACTTACCCCTCATGTCTCATGTGAGACGCCGTTGTAAACAGGCGACTGTGGACTCCAAAAAATGCGCGCAAAGAAGGTCGAAAGCTCTCTCTCCAAAGACGACAAGTGGAAATGAGGTGATTTTAGACTACCCTGGATATCTATACTCGGACTTCCCGAACCATTTTTCCCAAAATTTCTCTGTTAGTCCTACTAGGCCATTAAATCTATGTTAGACTAAAATTTTTTTCCAATCGGATTCCTGTAGCTCATTCTGCAAGAATTCTGCAAAAGTAGGTCTTGGTCGCCTAATTTAAGCTTCCCGCTTTCCTCTGTTGATTTGATTGAAATTTTTTGTGCCTGTCTGCTTTGTCCTTCTAATCATCAGCGTGTCTTCAGTTTTTCCATATGAGCTCATTTGCTATTTATTATTAGTTTTTGACCTGTTTATTGAAAAAATCAAAGAAAATAACAAAATACGCTAAAAAAACAAAGTGGAAATCCAATAATTAAGAAAATCCATTGAAAAACACAGATTTATTGTTCTTTGTTGGATTTCTTCATTTTTAAGTCTCAATATCAAGAAAAATGATGAAAAATAACAAAAAAAGACTATTTTTTGATGATTTTCTGATAGTATATACACTATTTACACTCATCGGGGAGATGTTATCAGTTAAATTTTCCCTATGGATGATTTGTTAAGGGCATTATTAGGTAATTTTGCATAAAATCACACGTTAACATCAAGCTTTTCTCCTCCCTCTTCAAACATTGCCCTTAAGTGCTTAGTTCCCTTCCACCCCTCCTGGATGGTGTACTCCGAGATGACTGTGTGCATGGGTTGAACAATTGTGTCTATGCATAGCCGTGGTTGGATCTACCATACTTTGAAGATCAATGCAATTCAAACCATTATGCTGTGCAAGAGTTGGGTCTTGAGTAATTAACTTAAGGGTTTCTAATGACGAGGTTTTCCTTGGCTGTCTTCCAAAGAACAATTCTTGTAGCTTGTGTGCTCTTTGCTTGATTGTACCATCGAGATGCTTTGGCACATTGATTTCCTGAGCTGTTGGTATCAATAGTGACTGTTGTCGAGGTTTTACCCGCCATTGATATCTTGGTTTCCTTGGTGTGGTGGAGTCTTCTGAGACCTAACTATCCATTGCTTGATTGGTTTTACAGTTTTTGGAGAAGATAAGTGCTCCTTTTTCTTTCAAATCCATTTCGTGTTAGGTTCCTTGCTCAGAGATGCTCCTCTTTGTGTTTTGAACCTTGGAACCATCTTCGATACAGTAGATGATGCTTTGGGCACCTAGATTTGAATCGGCTTGTCCTTAAGCTGTGCTTTTGGTACCCAAATTTTCCTGACTCCTTGCATGCTACTTGTAGCAATTGCTTGTCGATAGGATGGAGAAAATTGATTTCTTTGTGGTTTAATCTGCTGGTAACCTCCTTTCCATTCCTCCTTGCTTGGTGCAATTGGAACAATGAGTTGTCCGCCTTTAGGTGATAGTTTGAGTCGGTTGGTATCCCAATCTGGTACTACCTTGTAAGTTCTCATCCAAGGGATTCCAAGAATCATTGTCTCATTCATGTGTTCATCTGGTAAGCATACAAACTGATGAGGACATGAACATCCATGTACTGTCACATTTAAGTTGACTACTCCCAATGTTGGTGTTGGGTTCTTGTTGCATCCTTGATAGTTGCTATTCCTGCTGTCAAAGACTGACTTGTTGCTTTCTTGTACGTGAAATAACTGACTGCATTTACTTGAGCTCTTGTATCGACCAATGCATTGATTGTTTAGCTATACTTTGATGCGAAGGTCTATTCCATCTAACCATTCATCATCTATTCACACTACATCTTTCTGCAATTCCCATTGTTGGTCATCTGGTTTCAGAGTGTTGATGGGAATAGGTATTTGTTGATTCTTGAGAGCAGCTTTACTTTTGAGTACTCAAAGCCGAGATTCTTCTTGGGCTTCATCAATAACCTGTTGTCGTTTTATCTTTCTTTGCTTAGCTACATGCATCCTTTCTAGCAATTCATTGGTTAGTGGCAAATTGTACTTCTTTAAATGACATCCACTAATACAATTAGCCATTGGTTCACCATCTAGGGTGGACAACTTAACTGCTCCACTTGGAGATACATATTCAATGACAAACGGTCCGTTTCCCTTTTTCTTAAACTTGGGAATGTATTTCTTAAGGAAATAGACTAAAACTAAGTCCTCTTTTTTTTAAGATTTTTGTAATTAGATGGGAATCAAAAAACTGTTTTTATTTTCGCTTTTGTGCATAGATGTGAGCTACAGAAGCAGTTAGCCATTGCTCATCTAGCTTTTCTAGATCTTCAAGTCTCTTTGATAATTCATGTCCAGTCCACTCAAGATCCTTAGCTACCCTTAGAGTCGGCAATAGAAATTCTATTGGCAATATGGCATCAAGACCATAAACAAGGTTAAAGGGTGTAACATTTAAAGCTGTTTTGAATGAAACTTGATAAGCCCATAGAGCAGCATGGAGATTCATTTCCCATTTTGTCCTTCCTGAACTAACCTCTTTAGTCAACACCGAGCTAAGAATTTTATTCGTATGCTCAGCTTGTCCATTTTCTTGTGGGTGATAGGGAGCCGATTTGTTATGGATGACCATAAATTCATTAAGCAGATACTCAATTAACTCATTGAAGAAATGAGTCCCCCTATCACTGACAATTTCTATTGGTAGTCCATATCTTGTGAACACATACTCATATAAGAATGCAGCGATGGTTCTGGCATCATTCTTTCGAGTTGCTTTAGCCTCGGCTCACTTGGTCAAATAGTCCGTAGTTACAATGATATAGAGCTTGGGTTCTATAAGCAAGTGGTTGTATTGGCCCAACAAAATCTATACCCCATTTTGCAAAAGTTCTATTCCCCCATCATTAGTCGTAAGGGCATGCTATCTACACGGGTTGACATTTTTGCTCGTTGACAAGCATCACACCTTCGAACATATTCCTTGGCATCTGCAAAAAGTTTTGGCCATCATATGCTTGCCATTAAGATTGCTCTTGTGGTGATTTCACTAGAAAAGTGACCTCCGACCAATCCAACATGTGCTTGTTCTATAATAGGAATGTATTCGTTTTCATTTGCACAGAGAGGCAAGTGTTGATCCTTACCTCTCCAATACAATTGGTTTCCAACAAGAGCATAGTCCCTTGCTTTAGTTTCAATTGCTCTTTGACGGCGTTTACTCATATCCTCAGGAAATGTTTGGCTTGATAAGTGAGTAACTAAATAGTTCACTTAGGAACATGTGACATTTGGAACAATGTTACATGAGATATGGGTGTTTGTTTTTGACATTGAGGACAATTTTTCACAAAAGAATGAACATCACTCCTCATAGTTGGACAAAATACTCCAAGTCTCAAGATCCGTTGCATAGTTTGTCTTTCACAAAGTGAAGCCCTACTACTGTAATATGTGCTTGACTTAGGTATTGGTTTTTCTCCTCAGGATTTATGCATAAAAGAAATATTCCATATCGATTTCTTTTGTACAACCTTCCAGCTAGTAATTGATACATAGCCGATTGCTCAATTAATTTGATTGTAATAGGAAGTGGTATATGCAAATCCACTTGAGCTATGGTCATCAATGATACCATATTTTTCGACCATCGAGGTATCATTTCAACGAAGAACAGATATGCATCTGGTAGATCATCGTCTACACCCTTAGGTGGTTCTCTTGAAACAATCCTTAACAAATGATATGGTCTTTGATGAGTAGTGCCCTTTTTCACAACTACAATGAAATCAAATTCCAAAAGAATGACGAACCATCTCATTATTCTTCTTGTGTTGCATGGCTTGTTGACCAAGTACAATAGGACTTGGTGGTCCATAAAGAACACAAATTTGTTAGGTAATAGGTAATGTCTATACTTTTTCACGGCATAGATCAATCCTAGTCCTTCCCTCTTTGTGGTGGTGTCATAAAATCTAATATCTAATATCTAACCAACCCAAATGATTCTCTCATATTAAACTGATCACTTAATGTGGGAGAATAAATGAGAACAAGGGTTACGATATAAACATGTGCTTATAGATCTATCTCAACACGGGGCAAATGGTGAAGGGGCCCAAATGAGAGATGGTCTATCAAAGAGCAAAGCTAACCAATAGAGCATAAGACCTTAGGGTTAGCTTCATTGAAGACCTCCAATAATGTGTGTAAAAGTCCTTTGACCTTAGGTAAGCTAGGGCTGACCTTGAGGCGCGAGAAACCGACCTAGCTCGAGGTGCTTGTCCTTCTTGATGACTAAGGTGTTTGAGGTGATTGATGATTGAGGTGCTTGAGATGCTTGAGGTTCTTAATTATTGAGATTCTTGAGGTGCTTTACATGCTTGAGATGCTAGGGTTGCACTTGAGGTGAGAACCTAGCCCAAGCTTAAAGTGCTTAACAGCCAAGCTTGTGGTGGGAACTGGGCCTATGTATGAGCGGCTTGAGGTGTCAAAAGGTCAAATATTCAATCCCTACAAGGAGGGGGCGAGCCCTACATGAGGGGGGATGAGAGAGAACACCCACACACTCACACAAGGCATGCATGGTACAAAGAAAGCAAAAGGGACACTTGTCAAGTTTCTCCTCATGTTGCCCTCATGGTGTGCCTGAAGCCTATTGGTTTGTTACCCAAGGGGCTGGGTCCAATGATAATTTAGGATATTTAATTAATTGATTTTGCATTTATCAAGTCCTCTCTCTCTCAAAGGGGAAAGGGGGACACTTGTCTCAAGGCTGCCCTTGCTGCTTGTAATGCCTCCTGCTTGTGATTGGCTAGGCATGGAGGGGTCCAATGAGCTTCAAGCATGAGCTACAAGGGGGGGTCGACCCAAGAAATCTGGGGGGTTGCTTAGGGGGTGTACTCACCCACACACACTCACAAACACTCTCATTGTGTGCTATGCAAAGTGCAAGATCTCCCTCTCCTTCTCTAGCAAGTAGAGGTTGAGAGCCTACACCAACACTCTTGGCTATGGAGTGCAAATCCAACCAAGACGCATGATTCAATGCTTAACACTAGGTTGGTAATGGGACACTTTTATGTTCTAAGACACTTTTATGTCCTGTTAAGTGACCATTTTCCTTGAATTATGTCAAGAGTTTCAAAATGGATTTTGACGTGCTATCTGTCTAGAAATTTGTCTCATGAGCTGAAAAAAACTCGACATTTTTTTGGAATATCAATTCCATCTTTAACTTTGTCCTTGCACAACATTTCACAACCTAAACTGTGTGAAAAACGGATGCTGTTTTTGGCTTTTTTCAACTTTTTGCAACTATACCACTCTAGAATTCATGTTTGTGAGGTCTATAATGCTAGAGAACTATCTTTAGTAGTCCTCGACATGTCTTGATGCTTCTAGGGAGAAATAAATGTAAAGTTGTAAGTTATGACCAAATTACAAAAATTGTCAAATCCTGTTTTTTAGCCAATTTTAGCTCTTCTATGGATTTTTTGGTGGCTTTCATGATATCCAAATGCAGTTTTGATTTTCTATGTCGCATATTGTAACATAAAGCTAATATTACTTGAGTTTTGGGGCACCTAATAACCTATTTTGCATAGTAGACAACGACGGTTGATTTTTTCAATAATAGAAGAAAACGAAACATTCTAGTATATCAAGTATAACTTTTTCAATATTGTTAGTTTTTTGTGACAACTATATGCATTTTGTAGATAGTAAGCATATCTAGTCATAAGGATTAAATTTGGCTAGATATTGAATAGTTTCTATGGGATTCTACAACTCATAATGTTGAACCCAGTTTTTTCATGTTTGCTGTATTTAGCACTTCATCTTTGTCCCCAAGATTCCCCTTGGTAAGAGATGTATTATTATTTTGACATGCTCCATGGCTCCTTATGAACCTAAAGGACAATAGGGAACTAAGAAAACATGCATATATTATTTGTATTGAGCGTGGCTATAGAAACTTTGATGATAGGTTTGCAGAATGGTAAAACTTCAACTTTTTTGTACCTATTTCTATTGGCAAAACAAAAAATAGTGAGTGAGAAGCAATCATATATTCTGATCACCAACCCATTGAAGTTAACTAGGGAATTTATCTCAAGTCCTACAAAAATCCCTAATCTTATTTTTATGCAACAAAACGTAAGAAATGACTGTTTTGATGAAAATGTACAGGTCCATCAACTTTGGAGGCTTGGTGTGACCAAAAGATGAGAAATTTTACAAGTTTCTTATTTTTTCCATGTGTAAAAGGCCTTGAACTATAACCTCATGAAAGGATTTTACAAAATGAGTGGATCTACTATGGTTTTGGAGGTTTTTTTTAAAACCCTGAAAGGACACTTTTATGTCCTGTTAGGTTACCAAGCTAGTGTTAAGCTTTCCATCTCCTTCTTCTTCATTACTATGCTATTATGTATGATAGCAACAAGAGTTATGATAAGTGAGGAACTAATTCTTTCTCCTACAAAATGTTTCTTCTTCCTCTTCCCTACCCTCATTCCTTGCTAGCTCTCTACACCTTCGAAGGTGTTTGAGGTCTTGGGACTGAGGCTTGGGATAGTTAAAGCTTTCTTCAAGTTTATGTTATGTTTGTGATGCATGAAGCTTTCCATCTTCATTGCATCACCTAGGTCACAAGGAACACAAAGATTGTATTGTAACAAGTCTCTCTTAATGGGAGAAATCATAATAAAAATGCCTGTTGGAGGGGGGACCGGTTCACATAAATCCGGTCCTCAACTGTTGTCATGTTCTCTAAATTCTCTCTCTTGCAAAAGTATTGTTCATGCCAAGTTAACTAATTTCTATGATTATGTTGCTACCTTCAATTATGTTCACCCGCTATGCTCACAAAGTCATTTCTCAAAAGTACTCTCATTAATTTCCGCTACTCTCAAGTTAAATAGGGAAATTCCATTACATTGGTATCAGAGCATTTGGTTTCTCTTTTCTTGCTTAAGAAGAGAGGTCCTTAAGTAGCCTATAAATGGTTGATGTTGTTTATTATATTAGGGTAAGTGGCACTGGGATCTATTATCGGTTTTGTTGAGCCCACTATGTGGGGGATGGTGCACACCTCGGGAGCTTTGGACTTAATAATGGAGTCTTTTTAGACTTGCCTATGGCTTTACCATTATTGAGCCATAAGAAGTTCGAAAGGAGCTAGCCCTTCCAGCAACTCTGCTATGTTAGACCTACTCCTCTACTCTCTATAATTAACCACTTCGAGCCGTGGGTGTCGATACTTAAGAGTTGGTTTTCATAGGCTAAGAGGAGTGGCAACTAAGGTTTTGAATTGCGAAAGCATACACTATGTACATACATAAATTTTGTTAACATGGCTGACAATAATCAAGAGAGTAGAATAAACATTGATAGCTTTGATTTTGCACATGAAGGTGCTAATGATGATGCTCCCATGTTTGTGAATTATCTCGTCACTAGGTTGCAGCAAGCTATGGGCAACCCTGCTTTGCAAGCCGAAGTTACTCAACAACTTCGTATTTCCCTTCCTCTCCAAGAGGAGAGAGAGCTTAGGAGGCCTCTTGAAGAGACCCCCAAAAGAAGACTCTCTCCCATTTGAGAGGAGGAATCAAGTAAGCAATGAAAGTTTAAGCTCCTCTAAAGATGTGGCTCCATGAAGACGGCGGTCTAGACGATCACCCACTCCTCCCAAGAGGAAAAGGTCAACACATAGTCCTTCTTCTCATCACTCTGAAAGGCAAGAGAGGAAACAAAAGAAGAAAAGGGCTAGGAAGAGGTCACCCTCTTCTCCTTCTTCTTCACCTTTCTCCTCTTCCGATGAAAGTTATGGCTATTCTCCTAGAGAATACAAGAGGGGAGGACATCGCAAATCATTTTTTGCATGGCGAAGGTCACAAAAGCTAAAGAAGTTCAAGGAGGGAGGAAAGAGTATCTCTTTTCTCACCTATGATGGCACCTTTGGTGCTACCGACAAAGTGTTGGCCTTCATCCAACAATTTGATGCGGCCTTTGGAGACGAGGGCTTCACAGAGTCCTCCAAGCTACGCCATGTAGCTATGCACTTCCAAAAATCAGCTCGTCAATGGCGGGCTAGCCTTCGTGGAAATGGTGAAGCCCCAAAGACATGGAAAGCTCTACGAGTTTCCATCATGAAGCAATTCCGTGCAAGCGATGCAAAAGACAAAGTGCTTACTGAATGCGCAGCTTGAAGATTCTCTCTCATGAGTCTATCCACAAGTACGTAGATGAGTTTTGGGATTTACATCTCAAGGCTACTGTCTTTCAAAAGATAGAATTTGCTGAGCAAAGGCATCAATTCTGTGCGAGATTACCTAAAGAGATGGCTGAATACATCAACTCTCAACGGTCTGGTACTATTAGCGAAGTAATCCATCACACCATGGTTTCTTCACGCATCAATTTCCATCAAGGAGCTAGACGTAATGTCAAGCCCATGGAAAACAAAGACAAAAATGATGCAAAGGGGAAAACCAATGTTCAAAATACTTCCCAAGTCACTTCCAGCAACAACAACAATTGGTCCAAGGAGAGGGGAGTTTACAAAGGTAAAAAAAAACTCTCTACTGAAAAGCTTGACGCTTTTCGCAAGATACATAAGTGTTTCAAGTGTGGGGAGCAAGGACATGGCTATCGTTCTTGCCCCAAGAAAAATACTCGCAATGAGACTCCTAGGGATTCCACCATCGAAGCTCTAAAAGAGGATGCTCATTGCAAAGGATCATCACTTTCCTATGCTTGGGGAAAGGTAAGAGAGGATGATGCCTTCATCTTGTTTGACCCTGGCTCTACTCTGAACTTCATATCAAGGGAGTTGGCCACCAAGTTGGGCATTCAAGCTTTTGAGATGGGAGATATGGTAATGGCTGCAGTGCAGCTTTCAAGGGACAACAAGCCTCCGTTACTCCCTTGATTGGGAAGTTGAGGCTTCATGTCCAAAGCTATGTCAACAAAGAAGACTTCTTCATCTCTTGTCTCCAACATAAGGATGCTATCCTAGGGGCGCCATGGTTTGATTGCATGGCTGCCAACATGAAGTTCCCTGAAAGGAGAATCTACTTTACATACAGGGAAAAGAATATGCATATAGATGCTAGTGAGCGTGGTTGCACTATTCCACTTATAAATCTTCTTGCTTTTGATAAGTCAATGAAGACCTCAGTTTCTGCATACATGATTTTTGTCAAAGAGTCTCTAAAAGATACTAATGTTTCATCAAATGTAAATGGTAGGAATAAGAAGAGTTAGACTTGTCTAATTTTCTAAAAGGATTCCAAGATGTGTTCATCGATGATATCCCTATGGACTTACCTCCAAAATGAGGGGATGATGACCATCGCATTGAGCTTATTCCTGGAAGCTCACCACCTAACAAGCCTCCTTATCGAGTCTCACAAGCTCAACAAGAGGAGATCATGAGGCGAGTACAAGAGTTGGTAGACAAAGGGATGGTGAGGCCTAGTTCCTCTCCCTTTTGTTCTCTAGTCCTTTTAGTGCAGAAGAAAGATGGTACATACCGTATGTGTGTGGACTATCGAGCACTAAACCATATCACTATCAAAAAAAGACTTCCCGTACCTCGGGTAGAAGATCTGTTTGATAAGCTACAAGGCTCTACCTACTTCAGTAGGATTGACCTTAAAAGTGGCTATCATCAAATAAGGATAGTGGATGAAGATATCCTAAAGATCGCGTTTTGCACAACATTTGGTCTTTATGAATATCTAGTCATGCCTTTTGGCTTGACTAATGCACCAGCTACGTTCAATCGTACGATGGAGAAACTTTTTAGACCTTATTGAAAATTCACTGGAGTGTTCTTTGATGATATCATCATCTACTCCAAGTCTTTGGAGGAACATAAGAAATATCTCCAAGTGATTTTTCAAGCATTGAGGGAGAACAAGCTTTTTCTCAACCAAAAGAAAGCGAATTCTTCCTTCAAGAGATTCAATACCTAGGTCATATTATCTCTAAAGATGGTATCCATATGGATCCATCAAAGTTAGAGATAATAAAAGAATGGCATAACCCAAGAAATCTACATGAGCTAAGAAGCTTTATTGGTATGTGCGCATACTATAGACGCTTCATAGCAAAATTCTCTCAAGTAGAAGGACCACTACATGACTTAACTAAGAATAACTTTAAGTTTGTATGGATTGCTAAGGAGCAAAATTCTTTTGAAAAGCTCAAAGAGAAGCTTACTTCCCAACCAGTCCTCGTGCTTCCGGATCTCTCAAAGCCATTTGAGATCCAATGTGATGCTTGTGGTGATTGCCTTGGAGCAGTTTTGCTTCAAGAAGGGCATGCCATAGCATATGAAAGCCGAAGGCTCAATACTGATGAACGAGTCTTGGGAATTTATGAGAAAGAGCTTTTAGCTGTTCTACATGTCCTAGACACATGGAAGCACTACCTATTGAGGACTCCATTTATCCTACAAACCGACCACCAAAGTCTCAAGTATTTCATGACGCAAACCAAGCTTTCCGACAAAAAAATGAGGTGGGAAAATTTTCTTTCGCAATTTAATTTCCATATTGCTCACATAGCTGGTAAGCACAATCAAGTGGCTGATGCACTTTCACGACAACCCAAAGTTAATGCGGTGTCTATAGCTACTCACAATGATCTATCCTCTATGATAGATGAGTATGCTACTGACCCTGACTTTAGAGACATAATGTCAGCCCTTGCTTTGGGGAAGAAAGAGGAACCATTGACCTTGCAGGATGGTTATCTTCTCCACGGCAATAGGCTATGTGTTACCCATTCCCTTCGTGAGAAAGTTATGTATGAATCCCATGCTCCTCCATATGCGGGGCATAGAGGTATTCAACCTACTCTCTGAGGAGTAGAGACGTACTTCTATTGGCCTACCATGAAAGTGGACATACAAGAGTATGTTTCAAAATGTGTAGTATGCCAAAAGACCAAGTATGATAGAGGGAAACAACCTGGATTACTCTAGTCATTGTCTATCCCAAATTCACCATGGGAGAGTATATCCATGGATTTCATCTTTGTACTACCCAAGTCTATCCATGGGAATACAGGAATATGGACAATAGTTGACAGGTTTAGCAAGCAAGCATATTTTATTCTTGTCAAAAAGACTATTAAGGCACATCAAATGGCAACTCTCTTCATATCTCATATTTTCAAGCACCATGGATTACCCACATCCATCGTGTCAGATAGAGATCCTAGAATGACCAGTAATTTTTGGAAAGGTCTCTTTGAAAATCTAGGAACAAGATTGAATTTCTCTTTGACCTATTACCCACAAATGGATGGCCAAAGTGAGATAGCCAATCTTACGATACTGGATCTACTCAAGACTTATGTTACCGAAGTAGATCAACTCTCACAATGGGAAAATTACTTACCTCTTGTAGAGTATGCCTACCATAATACTGTACATATTTCTACGGGAAAAGCACCTTTTGAGATCATTGAGGGAAGACCTAAAAGTCCCTTGCTACTCAAAGTACATGGGAAGATCTGTGCCGCCGATGAGTATATCCGTGACCTACAAGAGTCTTTTCAAAAGATTAAGGAGGCTATATCCATCTCTCAACAAAGGCAAAAAGCTGCTGATAAGCACAGAAGAGCCTTAATGGTCAAAGAAAATTATTGGGTCTTACTCAAGTTTGCTAAGGCTCGATTAAGGCAAACGACGGGCAAAAATCCTACGGGCCATCAAAAGTTATGCTAAACTAGAAAAAAGATACTATGGTCCTTTCCAAATCTTGAAGCCCATCAATGAGACGGCTTATCAACTCAAGTTGCCCAACCATTGACTCATACACAATGCCTTTCATGTAAGCCTACTTAAAGGCGAGCCACCAAGTGAACCAATTATTGAAGACCCTCCCGAGGTTGAAGACCAAGAAGAGGTGCTACAACCCGAAGCTGTCCTTCGGCATGAAGACAAGGTACTACAACATGGTAAGATTATCCGACGGTATTTTATTAAGTTCAAAAATTGTCCTTTTGAAGATGCTAGATGGATGCAAGGAATACAGCTTAAGGATAGTATGAACCTTGCTTACAATGCTACATTAGAGTAAGAAAATGTACAAATTTCTCTTAAATGACTCATGTTTTTGTCTTATAAGACTAGTCCTCTTTTTAATTGTGCACAAATTTAACTAGTATGCATGCTTAGAATCATGTTTGTGATGACGACGTCTCTCAAACACCGAGTAGAATTTGTGACTCTACTTTGGGAGAATGAAATGGACTAAAGAGCAGACATGCTTGCGGTAGCTATGTATCCCAAGCACCAAATGGATTAGTCATTCATCTTGGAAAGATGTCCTAGGGTAAAAAGGGATCCTCTACCCGCTAGGTAAAATTGAGTAATGACTAAGGCTTTATCTCTTCTACCTCATAGTCGAGGACGACTATGATTTCAAGAGAGAGGTAATGTCATAAAATCTAATATCTAATATCTAACCAACCCAAATGATTCTCTCATATTAAACTGATCACTTAATGTGGGAGAATAAACGAGAACAAGGGTTAAGACATAGACATCTGCTTATAGATCTATCTCAACACGGGGCAAATGGTAAAGGGGCCCAAATGAGAGAAGGTCTATCAAAGAGCAAGGCTAACCAATGGAGCATAAGACCTTAGGGTTAGCTTCATTGAAGACCTCCAATAATGTGCGTAAAAGTCCTTTGACCTTAGGTAAGCTAGGGCTGACCTTGAGGTGCGGGAACTTGACCCAGCTCGAGATGCTTGTCCTGCTTGTCATGCTTGATGACTAAGGTGCTTGAGGTGCTTGACGATTGAGGTGCTTGAGGTGCTTAATTATTGAGATTCTTGACATGCTTGAGATGCTAGGGTTGCACTTGAGGTGAGAACCTAGCCCAAGCTTAAAGTGCTTAACGGCCAAGCTTGTGGTGGGAACTGGGCCTATGTATGAGGGGGTTGAGGTGTCAAAAAGTCAAATATTCAATCCCTACAAGGAGTGGGAGAGCCCTACATGAGGGGGGATGAGAGAGAACACCCACACACTCACACAAGGCATGCATGGTACAAAGAAAGAAAAAGGGACACTTGTCAAGTTTCTCCTCATGTTGCCCTTATCGTGTGCCTGAAGCCTATTGGTTTGTTACCCAAGGGGTCTAATGATAATTTAGGATATTTAATTAATTGATTTTGCATTTATCAATTCCTCTCTCTCTCAAAGGGGAAAGGGGGACAGTTGTCTCAAGGTTGCCCTTGCTGCTTGTAATGCCTCCTGCTTGTGATTTGCTAGGCCTGGAGGGGTCCAATGAGCTTCAAGCATGAGCTACAAGGGGGGATCAACCTAAGCAAGCTAGAAGGTTTCTTAGGGGGTATACTCACCCACACACACTCACAAACACTCTCATTGTGTGCTATGCAAAGTACAAGAGCTCCCTCTCCTTCTCCAAGCAAGTAGAGGTTGAGATCCTACACCAACACTCTTGGCTATGGTGTGCAAATCCAACCAAGAGGCATGCTTCAATGCTTAAGATTTCCATCTCTTTCTTTTTCATTACCATGCTATTATGTATGCTAGCAACTAGAGTTATGATAAGTGAGGAACTAATTCTTTCTCGTACAAAATGTTTCTTCTTCCTCTTCCCTACCCTCATTCCCTTCTAGCTCTCTCCACCTTCGAAGGTGTTTGAGGTCTTGGGACTGAGGCTTGGGATAGTTAAAGCTGTCTTCAAGTTTATGTTATGTTTGTGATGCATGAAACTTTCCATTTTCATTGCATCACCTAGGTCACAAGGAACACAAATATTGTATTGTAACATGTCTCTCTTAATGGGAGAAATCATAATACAAATGCCTATTGGAGGGGGGACCGGCTCCACATAAATCCGGTCCTCAACTGTTGTCATGTTCTCTAAATTCTCTCTCTTGCAAAAGTATTGTTCATGCCAAGTTAACTAATTTCTATGAGTATGTTGCTACCTTCAATTATGTTCACCCGCTATGCTCACAAAGTCATTTCTCAAAAGTACTCTCATTAATTTCCGCTAATCTCAAGTTAAATAGGCCAATTGCATTACAGGTGGTATAGTTTTTTTCTGTCATATTCAACTGTCTGCTAGCATAAGAAATAGGAAAATCAATTTTCCCGTCTCCTGGTTGTGCTAGTATACACCCAATCGAAGAATTGGAAGCATCTACATGTATGTGGAATACCTTATTCTAATGTGGTGCTTTCGATATTGGAGCTGAAGTGAGAGCTTGCTTAAGCTTCATGAAGGATGCTTCACACTCATCAGTCCATTCAAAGTGTGTGATCAAAGTGTACATGGGTTTTGCAATTATAGCATACATGTAAATGAATCGTCTATAATATCCACAATGTCCCATGAAGGCTTGAACCTCCTTGACTGCTGTCGATCTAGAAAAATCAGCAAGAATATGAACTTTATCCATGACAACAGATATGACACTTTTAGACACTATATGTCCAAGAATTTTTCCTTGTCTACCCATAAATGTGCACTTTTTAACATTTAAACAAATCCTATAAAGTCTACATTTTTTGAATACCTTTTTGAGGTGTTCAAAATGATCAACCCGTATTGATGAATGTACACGTAGATCATCCATATATACTTCCAAGAAATTTCAAAGATATTCTTTAAAAGCATGGCTCATAAATCTTTGAAAGGTGGCAGGAGCATTAGTGAACCCAAAAGGAATAACCTGATAGGCAAAAATACCGCATTCAGTTGCAAAGGTAGTTTTATGCTGATCTTTGGGGTCAACCAAAAGCTGATTGTATTCCGAAAAGCCATCTAAAAAGCTATAATCTTCTTTCCCTACAACTCGTTCTAAAACATGCTCAGTGATTGGAAGAGGAAAGTTGTCTCTAATGGTAGCTGCATTCACTTTCTTGAGATTGACACACACTCTTAATTTTCCATTTTTCTTGGATACTACCACCATTTCTGTCTTCTCGGTTTCTGGTTAGGAAAGTTAAAAAACTTTTCCCCACTCCTTTCATGAGCAGTTTAGCTCTCACATGTTCTTTGAGTCTGACCTCGAATCATCTGAGGTAGTAGAATGTTCTTCTAACTCATCTGTTGCATTATAGTAGAGGTCTGAAAAGACTTGTTAAGCTTTCATCAAGTCTTTGGATTCTTGAATTTTGTCTTCAGTGTGAAGGGTTGAAATAATTTGTATGGGAATTATGTCACACGTACATCCATTGTTTTCTGTAGATCATTCCATAAATATGGTCTAATTTTTAACAGTTCTCCTAAATTAAGAGTGCATTGGATGGGTGTAGACATAATTGAATGGATGTTGTCTATATCTAGGGTCTGTTCAGCTCTTTTTACCTGAGTGGTTTTACACACTATGGATTCATCTTCGTTATCTCTTAAGTAAGAGGGTAATGTTTTCAAAGTCAATGGTTTAGACATTCCTGAAGCTTTAGATCTGCAATCCCCATACAAGGATTGTACATCCATTTCCATTTCATGAGGTAAATTGTCTAACCAAACTTCCTCTATAGGAGCTGACTTCAGAGTTAGGCTCCCATCATTAATCTCTCTAACTTTTTCCCATAAGTGTCCTGGCTAGTCTTCTTCTACGAATGGAATTCTGTCTAAGGCGTCTTCGATGTCCGGCATTACAAGTTCTGGCTCTTTTATTTCAAGGTGGGGTTCTACCACCACTTTGGATTGTTCTTTACTAGTTCCTACCACAAGATCTTCAGGTTTTGCCATACTTTCGAGCTTGGGTTTTAGCATATCTTGAGTAATTCTTACCAAATTTTAATAAGCTTCAAGGTTAGCTGCTTCCATGTGTGAAGAAGGATAGTTTTCCATTTGTTTTTCATGTTTTGGCCTGCTTTAAGTCCTGCTTGGTAAGCTTCCAAGGCTGCATTAATTGGCTAAAAAATTTTGTCTACCAAAATTGATCCTCTAGATCTCAAGGTGGTTTCCTTGATTTCGCTTCCAATTTCTTTCACTTTTTCCTGGAATAGTTTCTTTGCTTTCTCCTAAATTTCAGCCCTTTGTTTCAGTTTTCTCATCTCATACCTTTTGTTTTTGCTTCTCTTGGTCTTTTGAGAGGAAAATTTTGTATTCTCCGAGTCATCAAAGGAGTTATGTTTCTTTTTCTTAGCCTGGGCTCTGGTGATTACCTTGATTGGAACAATCGGTTCACTCTCAGAGATGAGCTACTAGGTATCACTTGGACTATGTTCACTACTTTTTTTCCCTTGTTCAAAGGATTTTTAGGACAATCTTCAGGGAAGTGTCCTCTCTTTTTGCAACATTGTATGCAATAAGATTCAACTGGCTTGAGGTTCTTGTCAGGCTCTGGGCATTCGTTTTTCCAATGATCATCTGCACCATAATTATGACAGTTTCCAGTTCTTGGCTTAATCATGGGTCTTACCATAGGAGGTCTAGCACCTTGATTTGCTACATAGTACATTGGTGCAAGCTTTGGTGTAGTATAAGTCAGAGGTTATTCCATTGGGGGCGTATGTGAATTATACCAATCTCCTTCTACCATTATTGTTGATAGACTAGGCTCAGCATAGGGTGTAAGAAGCACTAGTGCTTGTTCATCTATGACTCCCTTTGGATGCATGTACTTTACAGGCACTGCATTATGACCCGGATATGGAGGTTGTTGACCTAACACAGGCTGAGGTATTTCCATACCCATTGGTGGCCTTTGAGCTGGGGCCATATTAGACTGATGTCTGTACATGGGTTGCCCCTGTGGTCTCATAGGCACGTATTGAACATTCCCATCATACTTTGGTCGGTAATAGCACTCATTGGTCTCATGGTTGGTTCATTTACCCTCGATTTCACACCATTTTTGCGGCCTAATTGGTTGTCCCTGTTGAGATATCCCTTGCCTTGGTCCCCTCATAGGTGCTTTTTGTTACTCATCATGTCATTCATCCTTTTGAGCATGTATTCTATGGATGGAAGCGGTGTTGCAGCAGTCGTTCCCACTTGTGCTAGTTTTGTGGATGCTATTTTCTTGCTTTGATTATTTTTAGGGACATCTTCTTCGTTGAAAATATCATAATTGTCTCCTAAGTCATTAGCATCTGACACACACTCTTCTAGGGTCGTATGCTTCTTGCTACACAGTATAGAATGAAGTTCTTTGTTTAGCAGTCCCTCTAGAAACAATGATACTAGTCTTTCTTCTGTAGGTACCTCTAGCTCCGGGCATCTTGCAATGTATTGCTTCATTCTAGTTGCACAATCCCTAACAAACTCACCTTGTTTCTGTTTGAAGCTATAGATTTGAGCTACCATATTGTGTTTGATCCCCGTTTTGGAGCATGTAGCTACAAATCCTTGAGCTAATGTATTCAAGTCCATGATTGACCTTGGTGAAATGTTTTGGAACCATGTCAATGCTTTTCCTTCTAATGTCATTCCAAACCCCTCAAATTGAGTATGGAAATCAAATATATGTTCTGCTCTTAGCACTTGTTTAAAGCTTGCTAAGTGGTCATATGGATCCCAAGATCCACTGTATTTTTTGACCCATTTTTGAAAATCTGCTGGTTTGACACGTCTATTTGGTTCAACTCTCGGTCTCCTGGTAGTTGGTCCTGTTCTGAGTCCTTCAAACCAGTCTGTTGGAAATAGTGACTCATGTAGCCCTTGACTAGCTTTAGTGTCACCCGGTTTTCTTTGTGATGAGGTGGTTTCTAGCTTCTTAACATTGCTCTCAAAAGATCTCCCGTGGAGTTCATCTCTTGGAATAGTTTCTGGTCCTTGACCCAATATCCAATCCCTTATGGAGTACCTTTGGTATTTGGTTTGCTCCATCTCCTCAAGAGTCATCATAACAAAGTTATTGTTATAATAATCCCTAAACAGGTAGGTTGGTAGATCTGCTAAACCCTTATCTTTGATTTTGAAGATATAAATGATCTTCATGGATGTTCGCTGTCTTGACTTGGCCTAAGAAGTCCATAGAAGATCTTTGTTGTTTCTATCCTCCCAACAATAGACTCCGATCCTAGGATTATCCGTACTTAACCGTTTCAAAGGCTTCAAGTCAACTTGATCGTATCCCTTGAATTCTAAAGTCGGTGGTCCTTCCTTTGTTGCCATATCTGGAATTATGGTATTTACTTCTAACCCCCATTTGTCTATCACGTCAGGGTTTTCGACTTGTAAATATTGAGTTTTGTTTCTATCCATGTACATTTTTCCTTGTTTGTTTGCCCTGATTTTCTCTTCAAACTCAATACCATGGTCATCAATGCGAATAGCATACTCTTCATTAGGATCCAGGTAAACCTAAGCTCCATGGCGATTAGTCTTATAAAAAGAAAGTATGTGCTTATATCGCGCTGTAGTTCCGGTTTCTAAGTGAGTCAAATAGGAAGACATTTCAGATGTTGAATTTGAAACAGTGTATGAGACTTCCTCAAGGATAGTGTGCAAGGGATTGCCTTGATTCACACTTTCTTCAGTGGATACTCTACTAGCGGTCTCTCCAAATATGCCTTGATTAGCTAGTATACGACCAGATCTAAGGTTCATATAGACTTGTGAAGCCCTGGATAGAGTACTTACTGTCCGATTGACTTGTTGTCAACTTCTTCCACTTGATTTGATTGCAACTTTTGTAAAGCTTTCAATTCCTTGTCTGCAACCTGATTCTTGTATTAATTTTGATCAAGTTAGCTATTCTTTCACAAAGAGTGTACACTTTTTGCTAACTATTGTGACTGGTCTATGGTAGGTGAGTCAATAGTTGAGACTTTCAGATTCCACTTTTGCAAAAGGCCAAAAGACTAATCTGCAACCTTGAAACTGAGCGAACATGTACCAATTTGGATCCGATTGAACCCAAAATTGCCCGAAGGCCTTGTATTATGTTGGTCTAACACTGTACAAGTTCAAAAGTCAAAACTGGTGTCTTTCTGTAGCAGTAGTAAATAATTGTGATTATTTACTTTTCTCAGCTTTTTGCACTTTTTGGCTCGATTTTCCAAGTATACAACCTGTTAAGGTCCCTGGACAAGTTTCACTAAGTTTGGACAAAATTTGTTCAAGTTATTAACTGTTTCGTGTCCGCAGACTCGGTTTTCAAGAATCTGGCCTAAGTCCCACTTTTGTGATCCAAATTTGACCAAAATTGATTTGTGTGGTCTACTTGATATGCTTGATCTTGTGGTATACTCAAATGTGCAAGATTATCAATTTTTGTAGCAGATGTAAATAATCATGATTATTTACTGTTGCTATTTTTTTGCAAGTTTTTGTCCCAATCTCGACACGGATCTGTTAAGCATCTCAACTTAAGCTCCCTAGCCAAGTCTCATCAACTTTGAAACTTTTTTGTTCAAATGGTCATCAGTTTTGTATCTGCAAACTCACTTTGCAAATTTGGCCACAATTTTCAATCCAATGATTCAAATATTACCAAATTTAACTCGTGGGCTTATTATAACATGCTAAAGCTAGTGGTATGCTGACTTGGTCAAAAAAGTTGAAAAATGGGACAAATGTAAATAATCGTGATTATTTACTTCTGGCAAATTTTTGTATCTTTTAGTCAACTGAGCATGTACACATGTTTATCACATCAATAAAAGCCTATGGGTCAAGTTTCCTTTAGTTTGAACAAAATTTCCTCAATTTACACTCAAGTTCTCAAAAGTGAGTACAAAATTTAGTTTTTACCCAGTTTTTGGTCAGTTTGGTGATCCAAATTCTATGTGCCTTTACAAAAGTTGCTTGTACACATGCATAGAGTCTGTGGTGTCAACCTTGGTCACTTTTGAGCCAGAAATAAATAATCATGATTATTTACTTTAGGCCCAAAATGAACACTTTTTTGAACTTTTTCATTGGACAGTCTTTTCATGAGCTATTTTAAGCCTCTGAGTCAAATCAAAAGTTAATTTGGCCTAAAATGTCAAGAAAAAGTATATAATATGAGTTTTTGCAAACTCTTGAAATTTTTACCTCAATATGTCCTTGAGCTTTCCCACTGGTTCATACAACTTTAAAAGCATACTCTCCAGTCGGATTGAGTGGTTGACAGTCTTTTGGTGCTATCTCTAGCCGTAGACCTAAATTTATGCAACTTTACATAACAACTCACAATTGATCCTTTCGAAGAGAGCAATGTTTTGAAATCCACCTCGGATTCTACTTACCCTACTCTTAGATTCTACTGCATTGGGGTTGTGAAAAGTGTCCACAAACACTCATTTTCTTGTTTTTTATGTTTTTTTGAGTTTTGATCTTAAGACTTGTCTCGTCCATCAATCATTCTCAAAATCTTGATTTAATTCTACAATCCTATAATCCTAAAGGTACTGAGCAAGTACGATTACTTCCAAGCTACCTCTACACAGTAAAAGACGACAATCTTAAGCAATGTGATTTTAAAGAGAAAGTTTTTACTCTAGGAGACCCTAGAGGAAGTTAAAGGATAACTTCACAAAACGCTTGTGTTTTTGCCAGTTTAGGTCTCTTCGAGCCCCGACAGTGGCGCCAAATGTGGAACGGGTGTCTAACCTCACTCCTATCTTACCGTAGATGTAGCGAGAACCACGAACAAATTGTCAATCCATGGGATGAAGCAGACTTGACTAGTGCATAGGGGCTACAAGAGGTTGTCAATCTCTTGGAAAAAAACAAATAGCTTGCATCTAACTCAGGCTACACTCAAATGACAAAAATCACAAAGAGCCAATCGCTCATCGGCAAACAAATCACATTCATTACAGCATCAAATGACATCCAAACATAACAAAACTTCTAGGACATGCTAATAAGACCTAAGAAACATGCTTATAGTCTCAAATCCCACTTTAGGTCAACTGCAAAAATCGCGATTATTAACAACAATGGATTTTTGACTTAGTCGTTTTCGACCCAGAATGCATCTAAATGCTTAGCAATGATGTCCCAATATCCCGCATATGCTTAGTTTTTTATTTTGGTGTAAATTTCTACCTATGATGAAATTAGGCCGTGGGTCGGTGATGCCAAAAGCTACAAAATACCGTGAAATGCTTACGTCAATGCCTAGAGCTCTTACCAGCAGTTGTAATGCAACAGACGCAACTGCAATGTGACAACCAAAGAGGGAGTAGAAAGCATGAGAAGAAGAGTAGTGAGTGCGGTTACCTCACACTGTGTATTTCATTATCCAAAACTTAATAATAACTTACAAAAATTGGCTTTTATACCTTAGCCAAGGTTTTTGGTGGTCAAAACTAATAATCTGGGAGCTCTAACTAAAGAAAGGTTGATACAATATGGAAGCTTGTAGCCCCGGCTCATCAATTACAAAGTTTATTCAAAAAATAAGAGTTACAATATTCCCGATTCATCAAAATAATAAATGTTTTTACAATGAGAGCTCCAAAAAATGGTATCCAAGTTAGCTTGCTGCTAACACCCTTACGTTTTCAAAAGCATAGGAGAGAGATGATCCTTTGCAATGAGCATCTTCTTTTGAAGCTTCGATGGTGGAAACCCTAGGAGTCTCATTGCAAGAATTTTTCTTGGGGTAAGAATGATAGCCATGTCCTTGCTCCCCACACTTAAAACACTTATGGTCCTTGCGAAAAGCTTCAAGCTCTTCATAAGAGAGTTTGTTTTTACCTTTATAAACTCCCTTCTCCTTGGACCTGTTGTTGTTGTTGTAGGAAGTGTCTTGGGAAGAATTTTGGGTATTGGTTTTTCCCTTTGCATCATTTTTCTCTTTGTTTTTCATGGGTTTGACATTCCGTCTAGCCCCTTGTTAGAAATTGATATGAGAAGCAACCATGGTGTGGTGGATTACCTCGGTGATAGAACCAGGCCATTGGGAGTTGACATACTCGGCCATTTCTTCAGGTAATCCCACACAAAATTGTTGCTTTTTCTCGACAAATTCTATCTTTTGCAAGATAGTAGTCTTGAGACGTAAATCCCAAAATGTTTCCACATATTTGTGAATAGACACATGTGAGAGAAGCTTCAAACTGCACCATTCGGTAAGTACTTTGTCCTTTGCATCGCTTGCAAGGAATTGCTTCATGATGGAAACTGGTAGAGTTTTCCATGTATTTGGGGCTTTGCCGTTGCAAAGAAGGCTAGCCCACCATTGACGAGCCGATTTTTGGAAGTGCATAGCTACATGGCGTAGCTTGGAGGACTCCGTGAAGCCCTGTCTCCAAAGGCCGTATCAAATTGTCGGATGAAGGCCAATAATTTGTTGGTGGCACCAAAGGTGCCATCATAGGTGATAAAAGAGATACTCTATCTTGACCTTTTCTTCCTTTGTTTCCTCTGTTCCCTTTTGGAGTGACAAGGAGAAGGACTGTGTGTTGACCGTTTCCTCATGGGAGGAGTTCGCAATCGTCTAAACCGCCATCTTCATGGAGCCACATCTTTAGAGAAACTTAGGGATTCATTGATTTATTGATCTTTGGATTCCTCCTCTCGTATGGGAGAGAGTCTTCTTTTGGGGGTCTCATCAAGAGGCCTCCTAATCTCTCTCTCCTCTTGGAGAGGAAGGGAAATTCCATAAGCACGAAGTTGTTGAGTAAGTTCAGCTTGCAAAGTAGGGTTGCCCATAGAACACATATTTAGGAAAATAGGAAAAAATCACACATTTGGGATGATTCTTTGTGTCTCATGGACTTGAGGTAAGGTTGTATTGTACTAGGTTGTTGCACATATGAAAACTGAGCTACAATGTTTAGTGGATGTTTATGAGTCTGCAAGATCCAATATGGTCCATTTTCAACAACCATACCATAAACTAGAGTGTTTTTGCACATGGTAGTTTACAAATACACACACACACTCTCACGCGCACGTGCACACACACACACACACATGCTCATGCACCCAAAACAAAATTTTATTCCCACACATGCTTCATTTGATAAAACAATTAAAATGTAAGTTGCAAGAAAAACGTGGGTGACTAAAGTGAAAAAAAACACCATTCATATTGAATAAGATTTCTTGAAGATTACAAAGGTGGGATGCCATTATCAATGTCGATAATGACCCTAGCTATGGGTGGACTAATTGGAACCATTGCTAGAAGATTACAAAGGTGAAAGGCCAATGCTAAGCGATCATTCCTCTTCATTTGCATTGACATTTGATGGTGCCTCATGTTCATCAAGTTTCAACTGACTCTCTTTGGCCTTGAGGATTATTGCCTTTGGAATCTTGGATTTTTCAGGAATTCGTCCACCCTTGGGCTTCCATGCCGAAATGATGCAGCTAGTGTCTTCCTAGCATTGAGGATCATTGATGTTCTCTCTCCAATACTTATTCGAAAAATCCTTGTAAACCTCCACATCATTTGCATTATTCTTCTTTAAAATTGGTGCCCAGTATTGTATCTTCACTTGAAGATATGTTGCCGAGTCATTGTTCTGATCAATATCTGTTGCTGCCACTCCTAACCAAATTGGGTAATTTTCATCACAAGGTTGCATAAGTACAAAGTCCCCCTTTGCCACATCAAGAGTTGGGTTGAACTCCTCAGCAGGTTTGTTGCGTATTGGATCACAATAGTGGCCCTCAATTATGTCAAGTGCTTCATCTAGACCATCTTCCAATGGAACTTCAAGAGGATGATCTTGTTCACGTAAACTCCTTGGCCAGAAGTCATCAAATAAAGTGTTTTCACTTTGTCCAAGGTTTTGCATAGCTTGCATGAGATTATCCCAGTACATAAGAACTGGGTTGATCCACCTAGCATACTCACTTTCATCTCCTTTCTCTTGCAAGTGATCTTTCCACCAACTAACATACTTCTTTAATCCTTCCATAACTTTCTCACTATATTTAACATACTCAAAGGGTGGTAATATGTTACGGCATTAGCCGCACATGCGGTCCTGCGGAGGTCTGGACACTGTGGATCAGGAATCATGCGATATGCGACGGTCGTGGCGGCAGTTCTTCACAGGATATCATGGGACAGGAGTGTGTGCACCGTTCCCGATCTGCGCTGGAGTAGCGGTTGTATATGGAGGGGCATACCTGTCTTTTAATGTAACCCAACCAATCTCTATGATATTCATGGCATCTACTGTTGTAACTCTCTGTCTGGATCACACATGAATGAAGCAAGCGGTGTTCTCTGCCTGTGTACTGTGTACTGTCTTCTATCGTCATTCTATGTGTTGATGTTCATATAATGTAGTTGCGGGTAATCATTCCCGTAATGCCTATATGAACATCTTCGACGACAGTGGTATGATTATGGGAATGATTACCCGCAACTACATTATATGAACATCAACACATAGAATGAAGATAGAAGACAGTACACAGTACTGTGCACAGGCACAGAACACCGCTTGATTCATACATGTGTGATCCAGACACAGAGTTACAATAGTAGATGCGATGAATATCATAGAGATTGGTTGGGTTACATCAAAAGACAGGTATGCCCCTCCATATACAACCGCTGCTCTAGCGCAGATGGGGAATGGTGCACACACTCCTGTCCCATGATATCCTATGAAGAATTGCCGCCACGGCCGCGGCATACCGCATGACTCCTGATCCGCAGTGTCCAGACCTCCGCAAGACCGCATGTGCGGCTAATGCCGTAACACCTGGCATGCACGATGGATTGCGCGAACCCAGACTCAGCCCCTCCGGTTGGAAGGTTCCGGTTGCTGCTCTTTGACCTGTTCTGGTGAAGAGGAAATATCAATGTAGCCAAAGCCTCTAAAATCTATAGTATCGGCCCGATAGACCTCATCCAAAAGGTGTGGATGTATCTCAATATGTTCTGGCCAAGGAGCCCGAGGAATAAACTGCGTTGGCAAAGAAATAGATTGTGGCGCCTGTGGCAAAGGAGAAAGAGGTGTATGTAAAGGGTAATAACGAGAAAGGTATCTATTAAGAGCAGACCAAAATGGAGGGCAAGGGGGTAGACTGAGAGAGAAAGAATGAGCCAAGGTCTCCACCCAAAAACAGACCCTATGCCGCTCCTTACGAAATCAACGAAACATTTTCTCCAAACGAGATACATGAGCCTGGGCTTCGGCACAATCCTCTGTAGCTTGCGCCCAATCAGCAACATCAAAACCCTTGGGAACAACACTCTTACCTTTGTCAGTGTTGGATGACTTAGGTTGCTGCAACACAACCTGCTGAGTGGGTGGCTACGCTCTCACCTCAACAGATAAGCGTGTGCTCCAGCTTTGTAGTTGATTGTCCAAAAAGACACGGAGATCCTGTTGCATCTCCACTACCAACACATCCAAATCATTCATACTAATCATTACATCACCAGGGTGCGAGGCTAAGTATGAGGCAAGGCTATGCTGCGTTCTCAATTGAAGGAGTTCCTCTTGAATAGAAGCCACAAAAGCAGCATTAGCCCCCCGAAGCATTTGTATTTTTGCATCCCATTGGCGAGATCTTGCAGTCAGATCTTCATTTTGGTTGGTCAACTTGGCAATGCGAGTCTGCGAGGCCGCTACCTGCGCTTCCAACTCATTAACTCTTCCCTCTGTGGCGGGGGCTCGCCAGGCCGCATGAATAAACTCTGAAAGTCTGCTCAGAAAAGCGCCGCATGCATGTATTTGGTCCGCAGGGTTTGCTGCCATAGCCTCCCATGGTAGCGTTGCGGGAAGAGTACCTCCCGTCGAGGCAGCCGCATTAGTAGTTCCAGAAGTTTTTGGTTGCGAGGGAACGTCCGCATCCGAAGAGCCCGTCCTCAGCGGAGTAGCACTTGCCACTCTCTCGTGCATTCGGCGACGCCAACGTGCCAGCGGAGGTGGTGTAGAAAATTACTGCTCCTCCCTGCCGTGCTTGCGGGTTGCTGATCCTACACCTGCAGTGGCCATCTCTTGGGCTCCAGAGGATACCACTGCCATCGAAGGACCCGAAAAATCCCCAGTGCCAACATTCTGCTGCTGTGTCTCCCCCCAATAGGAACTGCCAAACTTTGCGTTTGCGATAGAGGAGCAACAGTCCCTTGGACCACCAATCGATCATCTTCAAAGTGGCATAGAGGACGCAGGGCGAGAGGAAAAACTTCCCTTAAGGGAAAAATCAGTGTAAGCAGTTGGCCAACTTTTGTATTGGTTGGGGTATTTCGCCCCAACTGTGCCATCACTCTTTGGCATTCCGCCAGCAGTCTTTCTCTGACAACTGCTGCCCAAGCCACTGGGCCAAAGTTGGCCGAATGCAAAACATTTCTTGCTCTGGTCGAGATGGTATAGGTTTTGGCTTGTAGCCAAATTGCCTCGAGAAACCATCAATACGCATCCCTGGTTGCTACATCTGACAACCCTGAAAGCTTATATTCACCTTTTACTTTCAAACCAAACTCCTGCTCGACATCTGCAGGAATCACATGAGACGCGCACACCACGCCATCGTTGGGTAAATAGCAACACCTGGAGATCCTTTCGGCTGTTAGCTGAATCTGTTGATTATTCAGCACCACAATATCTCCAGCAGCCAGGTACTCAATCAAACCTGCTGCCTGCAGGAGAATAGGTATCCCTTGCCAGTCCAAGTTGGCGAACACGCGTAGCCAGAAGTCTTGCAACCAGGCATCCACCCGTCGAAGCACTAGCTACTGTACAGGAGTGAAGGGGATACATTGCAGGAGAGAAGCCGTCATGACGATGATGAGCTGCAGGAGCAGAGAATATAGAGCTAAGGACGCACAATACACAAAACAGGAGAAGCACAATAATCGTCTGCATGTAGTAACCCTCTCACAATGAGTTTCCAAAATAGGGCGATCCACGGTGTCGCAACCATCATAGCTCCTTTCCGGCTTTCCAAGATTGCATGCAAAAGAATCCCCAATCATGATTAGGGCGGCTTCTGGCTCTTGTACCACAGCAAAGGGGCACTGAATCGGGGTAGGTGAAACATAATGGCGCAGTCTGAAACCATTGACCGGCACAGAAATAACCTCCCCCCGCAAATCCACCAAATAAAAAGAGATGGGCCCGCATGCTTGAAAAATCCAGAATGGTCCTGACCACCGTAATTTAAGATTCCCTGGCATCTTCTCGAGGCGGGAACTAAAGACAAGGACTAGCTATCCCCAAACAAATTGCCGTGCTTTCGGGTGATCCAACCATTTTTTTCGCCTAGACTGCAGATCTTGCAGCACCGCAAAGCTATTCAACCGCTCTTCGTCTAGTTCGTGCAAAACATCCAAACGATAAATCACAGAATCCTCCGGAAGAAGTCAATCCGCAATCAACATCTGCAGACTCAGAATCACATGCTCCACCGGGGTGATTGCCTCCATGCCAAATGCCAACTTAAAAGGAGTCAATCTTGTTGCCACTTTATAAGCTGTCCGATAGGCCCATAAGACGGAAGGAAGTTTCACATCCCAATCTGTTCGATGCATATTCACTAACTTTGTTAAAATCTGAATCAATTGCTTATTAGTTGATTCTGCTTGCCCATTCGCCTGAGGATAATAAGGAGAATATTTCCTGTGCAATACAAAATAAAACCGTAGCATTCTCTCCATCACCTTATTCAGAAAATGACTTCCCCTGTCACTAACCAGCTCAATAGGGCAGCCATATGTAGAAAATATATCCTTATATAAGCATCCAACCCACAGAAACTGCAGTATTATCTCTCAAAGGCCATGCCTCCACCCATTTGGTGGCGTAATTCGTGGCTGTCAAAATATACTTATTACCTGTGTGAGCTGCAACTGGTTTAAAAGGTCCAACAAAATCCAAACCCCACTTTTGAAAAGGCTCCAAGGGCAAAACCGACTGAAAAGGCATTCTGGATCGTTTCGTAGGTTTCCCTAACCGCTGACACACATCACACTGTTGCACATAATTTCTCGCATCCTGAAACAATGTGGGCCATGATAATCCTGATTGGAGAACCTTTCGAGCTGTGATTAATGCTGCAAAGTGACCTCCCGTAATACCGGTATGGACTTCCTCCAGTACTGCTTCTTGCTCCTGTGGTAGCACACATCTGAGTAATACATCCGCCATCGTATGATAATAGAGCTTCCCCATAATAATCTCAAAATTCCTGCTTCTGATAGCCATACGTTTCCTTTGATGGCTGGACAAGAAGGAAGGCATTTCACCGCTGTCGAGAAAATGAAACATCTCCTCATACCATGTCCATGGGATGCTAGGGATGACCCTTGCCTGTTGCGGAACTGCTATATCCTCTGCAACTACTCCTGTTAGAAACAGAGACGCATCCAGAAATTCATCAGCTACCCCTGTCGGCGGCTCACCAGAATCTAACCTGGATAGGTAGTCAGCCACCGCATGCTGAGCCCCTGGCTGATGTATGACCTCAAAGTCAAATTCCTGCAGCAAAAGCACCCATCTGGCCAATCTTCTCGTCAAATTCTGTTGCCTTACCAAGTATAAAAGAGTCGAATGGTCCACATGGAAGAAAAAGCGTCGGCCCAACAGATAGTACCAGAATTTCTTCACTGAATAAATCATTCCTAAACATTCCCGTTCGATTACTGAATAATTTCTTTCTACGGATGATAATCGTCTACTAGCATAATAGACAGGTCGAAACCATCATTGACTTTGTTCATGCATCAACACATTGCCAATAGCTCAATCTGAAGCATCCACAAACACATGAAAATCTTGACCCCAATTCGGAGCAAGCATAATCGGAGCTTTGGATAGCTGAAGTTTTAATCTCCGAAAAGCCAAGTCACATTCCTATGTCCATTCAAAATCTATAGCATGCTCTGTCTGAGTAATCGGGATTGCCAAATGTGCGACAAACCGCAAATGCCTCCCATGCCAACGGGCTTGACCCAGGAAAATCTGACACTGTTTCTGGTTTTGCAGTGGAGGTGCTTCCATAATTGCGGCAATTTTATCCGGATCCATGGAAATATCATCTTCAGAAATTATATGCCCCAATAGCCTGCCACTGCGAACAGCAAATGCACACTTTAAAGGATTCAAACTGAACTTTACCTCTCTGCATTTCATAAAGCATAAGCGTAATTGCTTCAAATGCTCCAATTGCGCTCCAAAAACACTGAGATCATCCAGAAAAACTCTCATAAAATCCGTCAAATAAGGACCAAAAATTTGAAACATATCCCTTTGAAAAGTTGAAGGCGTATTCCGCAATCCGAACCACATCACTGTGCAGGCAAACACACCCCATGCGGTAATAAAAGCTGTTTTTGGCTGATCTCGCAATGCCATTCGGATTTTGTTATATCCACTAAACCCATCCAAAAAAGTATACATCTCATGTCCTGCTACATCATCCAAAATGGAATCCAAGAATGGAAGAGGAAAAGGATCTGGAACAGTAGCCGCATTCAATTTCCGATAATCCACACAAATGAGGATTTGCTTGTTTTTCTTTGGTACAACCACAATTGGAGAAATCCACTCCGGATTATCAATAGGGGTAATAAAACCCACTTACAGAAGACAATCAATTTCCATCTTAACTTGCTTTGCCACATTCGGATTCATCCTATATGAGTGCTGCTTCACTGGCACCGCATCCGGTTTCAGATTTATCGTATGCTGATAAAACTTAGGATCCAATCCCTGCATAACCCCTTATTCCCATGCGAAAACATCCTTAAATTTTGTCAGTAACTTGATCAAATCATCTCAAAAATTTGCCTCAAGCTGCTTATTAATGTATATGGGCTATGACTCCGCTTGCTCCCCAAGAAAGACCTTCTCTAATTCATCTTCTTTAACCCTTGTAATTTTTTCCATTTGCGCCTCAAACGCACGTTCTTGCTGAATAGCGTCCTCCAATGATTCAGGACATGGAAGCACCTGGTGTTGCTCCCCTATTCCTGCTGGAGTTCCTGAAACCCCCACCGAGTTTCCTTTTGAAACCAGAGAAATATCCGCAAGATATAAAGAGACCAAATCCGGATTAGCTTTCAGAAATTTCTCCTCTTCATCCTCTTCTAATCCTTCCACCATATTTGCTGTTTCTGCTATCACCGGCCATGCTGCCTGAACTGGTTGTCTGCATGTTCTCAACATCACCCGCACTTTCCTTTTACCCTTCTTTACTGTAAGTGTATTTGCTTCCCAATTATGCTTTACCCTCGCCTGTCGTAACTAGGGTCTCCCCAAGATAATGTGATAATCCTGGTTATGATCTTCAATATTCAAGACTACTAAGGAAACATCAAAGGATAAGCCCGCCATATCCAAGACAATGCCCCGAAGTAAACCCACTGGTTTCACTCTTCTTTGATCTGCCATGCGGACTACAAAGGGTGCAGGCTCCCAATCACTGAGGCCAAAACGCTCACAAGCTGCTTGAGTAATAATGTTTACTCCTGCTCCTCCATCCAATAGTACCTTGTCAATATATGTTCCATGGTATCTAACTGAAAGCTTCGGAATGTGGGTATCTGTGATTCTATTTGTTGGCAATGGGGCTGAATCATCCTCCTCGCTTTCAACTTTCCCAATGGCGACTTCCCTCAGCTCTTTGGACGTTTGTTGTAGCAATGCATTATGAAAATTAGGGACCAATTTCAGCAATGAACCCAGAGGTACTTGTATTGGCGACATGAGGACCTCTTTCCAAACTGAATTCCAATCCTCTTCGTCTCTAATATAATCCTTATTTCTAGCTTTTCCTTCCTTTATTTCTAGGCCCACAGTCGATGGTCCTAATAACTTCACTGGTGGTACGGATTGTGGCAACCAGGACACAGTCTTTTTCCACACTTCTTCCTGAGCCGTCGAATCTGGAATCTTTACATCGGGTGTTGGAACCACATTTTTACATGATCATGTGATTAATGAAAACACTAGATCAGAATCCTCCAATCCTTCAATCTGAACCATAGCCACACTAGGCTGTTTCCCTGCAGCGCGTTCCTGCTTCTTGCGATCGTATTCCATAGCTTCAGTAAACTCGGATCGCCAGTGTCCATCCCCCAAACAGAAAAGGCATGTCTTGGGGCAATTAGGATCTCGGCCACCTCTTCCGCGACCTCGTCCTCCCCCTTGACCCCGTCCTCCTGCTTGACCTTGCAAAGGCGTCTCTGATGTATGAGCATGAGCCATCGCCACAGTAGGCTCTTGTCCCTACCCTATCTGTGGTTGTTGCCAGGTAGAAGAGTCTCCTCGACTCCGACGACCCCGGCCATTGAAATAACATTCCACTGTATTATGAGTATTGGTCGTGCAAATCGCACACCACTTCTGATTCATTGCGCACTCCTGAGCAGCATGGCCCGGATTCCGACATTGGGTACACCATAGTTCCTTCAGATTTTAGCCACCGCAGCGGATTCCGATGATCCGGATGAAACACCTTTCTCGTGACGCTGGGATTTTTTCCGAGGTGTCTCTTCCGATTCTTTCCCCGAATCGCTGTTGCCTGAGTCTGAGGAATCTGATACTGCGGATTCCGACTCCGAACTATCACTACCACTACCACTATCTTGCGACTTTAGATGAGATTTCTTCCTATCTTTTTTCTTTGATTTATTTGGAGATTCCGTATCCTCTAAAGCTTCTCCTGCTACTACAGCCCTAGCAATTACATTATCCAGTGGGTAGTTACCTTATCCACTGTTGCCATAGCCATTCTGAGATCCTTGTTGAGACCCCGCAAAAAATAATCATTTAGTACTTTTGCTGCCGGTCTTTGTGCCTGAGGTACCCTCTGCAAAAGCATCCGAAATTTTGCAGTGTAATCCTCCACTGGCAATGACTTCTGCCGCAGCGTTCGAAGCTTTTCCAAATGTTGAGGGACTGTCTTTTCCGTTTGAAACGTTCGTAGAAACGCTCTAGATCCGTCGACATACGTCTGAAAATGATCATCAGGGTATTCGGACAACCATTTCGCCGCTTTTCCCGAGAGTGTAGATTCAAACATTGATTGTTGATGGAGAGGAATCACCACCCCTGGATGATTCAATCCATAATCTTTATTGAATTGGCGCAAATGTGCATCCGGGTCTTCGATCGAAAGACCTCTAAACCGACTATACTTAATCTGAGGATGAGCCATCAACCCTTGCCCAACTGTACCTCCTCCTGGAAAAAGCTGACGAGCACTAGGAGGTGGAGACAATGGAGGAGACACCCCCGGACTGCTTACCGGAGACGGTGGTGGAGCGACTTGTGTGGGTGAGGGTGAATGTACGACAAGAGGACATGGCTGACTGCGTGGAGTACGCCTCGCTCGCCACAACCGCCTACCACGAACCGGGCTTGGTGATGGAGATACAAATTCCTCAATCTGCGGTGAAGAAAAAATAAATTTATCCGAACTGCCTCTCCTCTGACGTCTTCCTACAATTGGAACCACAAGGTCAGGCAGACCCTGTGACCTAGTGCGCATGCATATTCATCGCAGGTCATCCATCACGCATTGTGGTTGCCAGATGTAATGGCTATTGCCCGCACAAGAGCAATAGGCATTACGGGAATGAATACCCGCAACTACATTATATGCACATCAACACATAGAATGACGATAGAAGACAGTACACATTACACAGGCACAAAACACCGCTTGCTTCATTCATGTGTGATCCAGACACAGAGTTACAACAGTAGATGCCATGAAACCAGTTTCTTTCATAAGGAAATCTTGAATACCCTCAATGGAAGAAGAAGATCCAGTGTCTTTGATCAAGGGCTCAACATTCTCAAATGTGAGCTGCCTAATAGGCCAGCTTACCAAATTCAAACTTGAAATATCACTTTGATGTGGATGCATCGACCCTTCCACAATGATACCCAAGCTACTATCACCTAGTTCAGTACAGTTTATAGCCTCATATGGGTGGACCAACAATACCACTCCATTACCAAGTTTTGTAGATCTATTGTCAGCCCAAAGGATGACTCTTTTCTCTTTCCAACTCGCTCTATCTATCAAGCCATCTTCTTGACCAACAAGAAAATCCTCATCTATTGTGTGAGATTTTCCTCTGTCCATAACAATATTATGCAATGGCCATTTGATGATGTTTCCAACTGCTTGAGATATGGTTCTTGCATCCATTGTGACGAATGGAATCAAGAAGTTGTCATCAAAACTTGCTAGTACATGTATCACCACACATGTTGTGCCAATCAATTGAAAACCACAACGTTGAGATGCATCAGTGGAATGAATAACCCCATGAGCTTTCCTTGTGGAACCATCAACAAGAAACACTGAATCACCTTGTTTTGGACCCTACAATTTTTGAGAAAATAAAGAGATATTAGTAAAATTGTATGTCTGAACATATAACTCAAAATTTAATGTATTCCCAAGATACACTCACAATTTTGGCAAAAGCTTGCATCCCATTAAATTAAGAAAATCTACACTGAGTCAATCCATGGAGGATGGTAGGAGGCTTGAGCCTGTATGTACATCCAAGTGCTAGAAATCTAAAGCTGACAAGAGTTGCAAGATAGGGACTATGTTACATTGCAGAGGCACCCATGGAATTTGATAGGAGGATGGAGCCTTTATGCACATCCAAGTGGTAGAAATATATAGCTCACAAGAGTTACAAGATGGATCTCAAGTTATATTGAATCAACCCATTGGGGATGGTAGGAGGCTCAAGCTCAAGTTTGAGCCTAAATGTACATGTAAGTGCTAGAAATCTAAAGCTAAAAATAGGTCCAAGATGGTGCCTAAGTTACAATGCCGGTGCATAGATGGAGCCTAAATGTAGGTCAGTGCTAGAAATCTATAGCTTAAAATAGTTGCAAGATGGATCTCGAGCTATATTGAGTCAACCCACGCAAGACGGTAGGAGGCTCAAGCTCAAGTTTGATCCTAGATGTACATCTAAGTGTTCTAAATACCTATATAAAAAGAGTTTCACAAAGCCAAAGTTTCATAGAGGCAAGCATGGAATTTTGTAGGTGGCTCGATCTCAAGTTTGAGCCTAAATGTACATCCAAGTGTTAGAAATCTATACTTGTCACATGAGTTGCAAGATGGAGCTCAAGTTACATGGAGGCACCCATGGAATTTGGTAGAAGGCTCAAACTCAAGTTTGAGCGTAGATGCACATTCAAGTGTTAGAAATCTACGAGCAACAAGAGGTGTGAGAAAAAACCCAAGCTATGTTGAAGTAGCCTTGAATTTGGAAGGAGACTCAAATTGAAGTTTGAGCTACATTATACATTTAAAGAGTTGTAAGGTGGAGCCAAGGTAATGATGAGCTTTACATCAACCTAAGTTTCCTTGAATGACCTATCAAAAGAGTCGGAGCTTACAATAAGGTGAGGCTTCAAAGTAGTTGCATGGGTGGCTCAAACTTAAGTTCGAGCCTAGTTAGTCATATAGTTTTCTTTTAAGATAGGACATTAGTTCGAGTATAGATGGCCTTGGAGATTATGCTATGACAATTGAGCCTTGATGGACATTCAAAATACAATAAAGTTTTTTTCTCAGTTGTTTATGTGTAAATCGAGTCTTGGTGATTATAGTCATGGTGTTTTACGTGTTGTAGCAGGACAATTTTACATGCAAAAAGGTGCCACGAAATCGATTAAGCAAGAGGGTTGGTGGAGGCGGGTCCCTCACTCATTGATCCTAAGAGGTTTTAGCCAAAAGAAGCCAAAACTATGTCAAACTTGTGAGTATTATTTTCCCAAAACTCTCAAAAAACTAGTTCTAAACACCCCTAACTTCGTCGCATTTTTTGACCCCTTAAACGTCGTTTTTTTGAAAACTGTTCATAAACTTGTTGTGCATTAAACATGTTGTGTACCAACAGGTTTTTTGAACAGGGTTTGTTCATAAAAGCGTAGAGCCGCTCTCAAGCTACAGGCTCATAAATTTTTTTTTGCAATCGGACTCCATATGTGAAAGTTATGCTGATTTTTGTGAAAAGTTTTTTTTTTCCACTTCTTTTAACCATCATAAAAACCATTAGTTTTGGTCCACACATGTGAGTTTGATAATCTAACCTTGGTAGGGTTGGTGGGAAAAGCTGTTAAAGACTTTTTAATGCTTTTGAAACCTTCTATATTATAATAGGTTTGGATTTTTCTACAGACGGAATTCGACGATGCCGCAACAGGTGAGATTCTTTACTCCCGCATCTCCTGGCCCTCTGCGCATCTGCTCGCAACCCCACAAGTATCTTTTTCACACCTCTTTATTAATTCTCTCTCTCTCTCTCTCCCTCTCTCTCTTCTACATTAAAACAGGGTTTGGATTTTTGTGCAGACTGTGAAAAAACCGACGACGACGTGACAGGTACGGTTCTTACTTTTTCCATCTCCCTCTCCTCTATGAATCTATTTGCAATCTCAAAACGCTCTACATTAACTCTGTGTGTGTGTGTGTGTGTGTGTGTGTGTGTGTGTGCATGTCTTTCTCTTTTTGATTGCAGATGAAGATCTGATATAGCAGTGGAGTCTAGATTTGAAATTTGAATTTCAAATTCGAAAGGCTTATCTAGGTGCACCTCTTTGTCTCTCTCTCTCTTGTGTGTGTATGTGATATCTTCTTCTAATCTTTCTGTGTAATTACCCTCAGCTCCTCTTAATCACTCCCTAATCTCTTCTAATCTCTCTGTGTAATCTCCCTTGCCTCCTCTTAATCACTCCCTCCCTTCCTCTTAATCTCTCCTAAACCTGTATCAATCAAAATTTCATTCTACTAACCATTGTAACTTGTCTTCTGAGATTACATTCACAGGTCTGAAACTTCTACTGTCCTCTCAGATATTAGTCTTTTCCTCTCCTCTAATCTATTGTCCTTTTTCAATTCTGAATGCATCTCAAAATTCAATCTTAAATCTCATTCTATTAGTTTCTAATCTCTATTTAATCTACTCCTAATGACTACATATACTCATTATTGTTTGCTACCGCCTCCTTGATACACCTTTGAAACTCTATCATTAAGTTAATCAAACTACAACTATGTCTAAAATCACGCTCTATAAATTGACAGTAAGTGGCTATACTCTAATTAGAGTACTTAATCAATAAGTACTTTAATTAACTTTTTTAAAACTGTAATTAAGTAATTAATCTACTTAAAGAAAACGATAAATAACAACACTTACTTGGTTGGGTACTGAGTGTGACATTTCCACTTGACGTAGATTCTTTGCTTTTGATATTTAGCTCGTTTTTGGTGCCTTGTTTCCTTGTTGAGAAACTAGAACAATGAACTGATGTAGCTTTAACCTCACCTTCTAATGATCTCAAAGCACTAGCATATTCCACTCTAGTGTGGCCTCATGAGCTTATTGTGGATATTTTAGCATGATAGCGTTGCCTCATGCAAGTGCTTGAGACTTAACCAGGGCCAGATCATAATAGCTCTAGGGAAAGTGGCTCAAATTTAAGTTCGAACCTCGCCTACATATGCTATTGTAGCAAGTCTAGCTTAATGGCATCCGTGTGGCTACTTAGAGGGAAAGAGGCTCGACCTTAAGTTCGAACCTTGCCTACATATGCTAATATAGCAAGTCTACCTTGAACTTAAGTTTGAGCCTCAATCGTATATGTTACTTTAGCACTAGGATGTAAGGTTAGCCTCATGACATCTGTGTGGCTACCAATGCCAGTAGGCTCAAACTTAAGTTTGATCCTCACTTGCATATACTAGAGTGGCACCATCATGTAGGGCTTGTTGCTACCAAGGGCATACAAGAACACCTTTAGGCTCGATCTTAAGTTCGAGCCTCAAGTGCATATTCTTTAGAACTAGGATGCAAAGCTTGCCTCCTAACATCCTTGTAGCTACCAAGGGAAAGAGCCTTGCTTGCAGTGTATCCCTACTATGCAAGGGCACAGCCTCATGACATCCTTGTGGCTATCAAGGACATGGCAAAATATCTTTAGACTCAAGATAAAGTCTGAGTATTTCATATTGTAGCGCTAGGGTGAAAGGTTAGCCTTGTGAAATCCTTATAGCTACTAAGGTCATAGAATAGCATCCTTGTGGCAAACAATGGGAAAAATCTTGCACTTAAGTATAGACCTTGCCTACAAATGTCAGTATAGCACTACGATGCACGTATAGCTTCATGACATCCATGTGGATACCAAAGAAAAAGAAAAACACTTTGAGGCTTGAGCCTCAGCTGTATAAGCTATTGTAGCACTAGGAAGTAAGTCTAGACTCATCCTTTAGAGATACTAATTCCAAGAGGCTCCAACTTAAGTTTGATCCTCACTTGCATAGGCTAGTGTAGCACTAAAATGCAAGCCTAATGCCATCCTTGTGGCTACCATGGGTATAGAATAGCACCTTAAGTTCAAGCCTCATTTTCATATGCTAGTGTAGCACTAGGATGCAAGGCTTTCCTCGTGACATCCTTGTGTCTACTAAGGGCAAGAGGCTCAAACTTAAGTTTGAGCCTTGCCTACATATGCTAGTATAGCACTAGCATGAAAGTCTAGCTTCATGACATCCTTGTGGATACCAAGGGAACATAACACCACCTTAAGGTTCAAACTTAAGTTTAAGCCTCAATTGCATATGATATTGTAGCACTAGTGTGTAAGGCTAGCCGAGGGATATCCTTGTGGCTACTTAGGGAAAGAGGCTCGAAATTAAGTTCGAACCTCGCCTACATATGCTAGTATACCAAGTCTAACCTACATCCTTGTGGATACTTAGGGAAAGCGGCTCAAATTTAAGTTCTAACCTTGCCTACATATGCTATTCTAGGCTACCTCAATGACATCCTTGTGGCTACTTAGGGAAAGAGTCTCAAACTTAAGTTTGAACCTTGCCTACTTATGCTAGTATAGCAAGTCTAACTTCATGACATCCTTGTGTCTACTTAGGGAAAGCGACTCAAATTTAAGTTCGAACCTTGCCTACTTATGCTATTGTAGCAAGTCTGGCTTAATGACATCCTTGTGTCTACTTAGGGAAAGAGGCTCGAGCTTAAGTTCGAACCTTGCCTACATATGCTAATATAGCAAGTCTGCCTTGAACTTAAGTTTGAGCATCAACTGTTTATGTTACTTTAGCACTAGGGTGTAAGGTTAGCCTCATGACATCTGTGTGGCTACCAATGCCAGTAGGCTCAAACTTAAGTTCGATCCTCACTTGCATATACTAGAGTAGCACCATCATGTAGGGCTTGTTGCTACCAAGGGCATAGAAGAACACCTTTAGGCTTGATCTTAAGTTCGAGCCTCAAGTGTATATTCTTTAGCACTAGGATGCAAGGCTTGCCTCATGACATCCTTGTGACTAGCCTTATTTGCATATGCTATTGTAGAACTAGGGTGTAAGGCTAGCAGAGGGACATCCTTGTTGCTACCATAGGCAAGAGGCTCGAGCTTAAGTTCGAGCCTCACCTAGGTATGTTAGTATAGAACTATCATGAAAATCTAGATTCACTAAGTCCTTGTAGGATTCATGCAATAATAGAAAAACAGTTAGGATTGAACTTAAGTCTAGTCTCATGGCATCCTTCTGGTTACCAATGACAAGAGGCTCAAACTTAAGTTTGATCCCCACTTGCATATTTGAGTGTAGCACTAGCATGGAAGGCTAGCTTGATGACATATTTGTGGCTATCAAGGGCATAGAATAGCACCTTTAGGCTCTATCTTAAGTTCAAGCCTCAAGTTCATCAGGGAATCAAAACTCACTTTTAGGCTCAAACTTAAGTTTGAGCTTCCTCTCCATATGCTAATGTAGCACTAGGGTGCATGCATAGCCTCATGACATCCTTCTGGCTAGAAAAATTCACTTTTAGGCTCAAACTTAAGTTTGAGCTTCCTCTCCATATGCTAATGTAGCACTAGGGTGCATGCCTAGCCTCATGACATCCTTCTAGCTAGAAAAATCATAGAGCTTCACTTTTAGGATCAAATTTAATGTAGCACTAACTTGCAAGACTACTCTCATGACATCCTTGTGGCTAGCAAGGGTACAAAACAACATCTTTTGGCTTAAACTTAAGTTCGAGCCTCGCCTACACATGCTAGTGTTTTTTTTTAAATGTACTATTTAACCTTAACATATGCTCCTTGTTTAGATTCTAATATTTTTCTTTTTGGTTGTTTCAGATATGGAGGCTTCCAATGTACCAAGTATACCAGAGCAGGGCGCACAAGTCTTCACACTCGATGTTCTTGGAACGTCCACTCACGCCAAAACTATTGCTCCAAGAATAAAGGTTGACAGGACCTTTGAATTAACAAAAGAAGAAGGAGTGAAGTGGTTTTTGGATACCTACGATACAAATGAAAACAAAAAAGCTGACATCCATCTATATTTGTCACAAGGTGATATGAAATATGGAGACATGGGGATTGTTGTGGGTGTCAAAGATGATGTGGATGCAACAGCAATGCCATGCTTTGCATGTAATGTGCTACCTATTGGAGAGACCACAAAGGCAAACAAGTTTTGCTTATCATTGGGCACTTTTCATGTAGCAGACATGTATGGTAGCAAACTAGGAAAAGAAAATTTCGACAGAGTTGTCACATCATAGGTGAATAAAAAAAAGAATCTTCTAAAATATGAAGTATCTCATGGCGTGCTATATATGAGTAGATAGAGCTTGAAGAGGACATTCTAACTGTCAAACCTCCGCCAACTTTGGAGTTTGTTTGAAAAAATTTATCCATATCCATGCGCCGGTTTTGGTAGAGAGAGGTAAAGTCAAACTCCTTAAAGGGCCCCTTTGTGAGTCCAAATTTTGCCTAATGAGATCTCTAGCTTCACTAATCAAGAAGACTCAGGTGTGGACTGTGTGGAAGACCTAGTGAAGGCAGTGAAACATGCAAAGCAAGTCTTGAGCTTACCAAAGAAGATTGTACCTGCAAAGAAACCAATAGGGGCACTATCTAAGAAAGTTGTGGAGAAGACAGGGAAAGCCATAGTTAGGAGTGCACTTGTAGCATCAAGAGGTGCCCGTGCAAGCGCTTCAACACATGTAGATAAGATCACTGCCACCGTTAATTTAGAGGAGCAAGAAGGTTCACAAGAGCAAGATGCACAAGGACTCAGAAGAAAAAGAAAGGCAAAGGATGATTCTACTCTTGAGGAAGATCGACAAAAACTAGCAAAGAGGAAGATGAAAAAGAGTGCAGAAGAAAAAAAGGTTTTTGAAGAGGAGTTGATGGACCTGGAAACTCCATCCAAAGATAACAAGGCAGTGACCTCTTTAGAAATCAAGAAGAGATTCTATCCTTTTGGGATTAATGAAGTCTTTAGCATTGACGTGACAAGGTGTTTTCCTGCTCCATCAAACTATGTGTACAAAAGATTAAATCTAGATTGGGTCAGGATTTTGACTTTAGACTTCATTCAAGAACCAAAGCAAGAGGAGATACTAGCAGTTTTAATGCCTTGTGATCCTTTCAAAAAACATCCTCTTGACAAACTTGCCAAAGAGGATGTTCCAATGTTGATTACTGGATCATCTCTGGACAACACTCCATTAGTGTTGCAAAACGTTTGTGGGGTGAAAACGTTGCAAAGGTTACCCCTCAATTGCGTCAACAATTCAAATATAGACTATCAAAGATTATTCTCAATTGCCCACCAAAGATCTCTCGTGAAATCTCCAAAGATGCGAATCTATCTGTTGCAATGCCAATGCAAAAGGAGCCATTTCTTGACCAACTTATGCAAGCATGAGCACAATGGCATGCAAATGGTTGTCCTTCTAAGCCACCACCTGGTGTCAACCAAACGAAGAAGGGCTTTGAGGCTTGGAAGGTACTTGTTTGATTCTTTGAAAACATGGATGTGAGTCTTTTTAATCAATATCTATTTGTAAACTAGAGTCTATCATAGGATCAAGCAAGACCTCCATGTGATCATTTAGAACTTAAATTGAGGTTTTAACTTAAGATTTAGTGTCACTTGCATATGGGCTATAGCACAAACAAGCGAGGCTCGAACTTAAGTTTGAGCCCCACTTACATATACCCATGTATTTTGGAATTTGCATAGATGTATGTGAGCATATAAAGAAACAATTCAATCTAGCTAGCTTGAACTTATTAAGTATGCGTCTCAATCCCACAAGTTAGAGCCTTGTCAATATTGATGTTGAAATTTTCAATTTTGCAGACCTTTGTTGAGACAACAGAGCACACACTTCAAAAGGGATTTGTCAAGACCGACTTGCATTTGCTTCTATGTGATGAGAAGATATGGAAGAATTGGGTCAAGACCATGAGACAATATGCTCGAGGCTTGTTACCAAATACAAAGGGAGAAACAATTGACAAAGGTTCCAACGAAAATACTAAATTTCTAACTATGAAGGGTGGTTAGATTCGACAAGCACCTGGCATAGCAACACTGGCACCTACATTGTTCAGGTGCATTTTAGGCCTCGATAATAAAGAAGTTCTTGAACTACAAAATGCAATCTTGGACAAAGCCATCTTGCTAAAGAAGACCAAGCATACCCCTCATAGAATGGACATGGATGAGATGGCTTGGAAGCTAAAAACAGATCGAGTGTTGAAAGAATCAATAATATCATTCTTCTTTGATTTGACAAGGGAAAACTTATCTTGGGAGCAATTTTGTGAGAAGTACAAGCTAGGAGAGCATGAGTACAATCAAATGAGGAGCTATAGCCAGTACTATGTCCAGGACTAACTCAACAGAGCAAAGAAGACTCCACCCTCACTTCCAAAAAGTGTAATAACTCTCCTCAATCATCTTTATAGAACTAATATGGGCATAATATCTCAAGATGAGTCTATTCCATGGAGAATCAAGGGGTGGTCTTTGATATGGGGAAGATCAAAGACTTTTGCAATACAGAGCATGTACCATTTCAATCGGTCGTCTTGGATCTTCATGGTACTAAAGAAAGGCTCTCTATAGATTTTTTTGCAAATTTGGCACTCAATCTAAACACATTGAATGCACAATACGAAGATGTGCTAGTGTGTTTCATTGATTTCATCAATATCAAAATGCTTGTTGAAGGGGTTTCTAGCCAGTCAACTAAGGTCCATATTGAATATGGAAATATCCAAGCAACAAGAGATGACTCATGGATAGATGGAACTGTGGACTCTGCAATGGTTGATCTTTTTGTTAACAAGGTTGATAGATTTGAGGCTATTGGCAAGGCTCATACAAAAAGAGTCTTTTTCTCAGGCTCTTGTGGCAAGGATCATGAATTTATTGATAGAAAATTCATTGATGGACTTATCACAGGGTTTTGTCCTGAGCAAAGCTATGTTTTGGAAATTTTTTGCGGTGGAGTTGTGCTGGAGCAAAGCTTGTCGAAGAAGAGAAGGGCAATTGCTCTATGTAAAGATGATTTTGAAGCAATGGAGTTAGAATCTCAATGCTCTAGTCTTTTGGAGAGCGATCCATCCTTTCAAGAGTGGTGTGGTGCAAGGCAAGCATCACTTGCGAGACAAACAGTGGAGCTGGATGATAAAGAAAAAGAAGACCTTAACAATCTTGACATCGATGAGAAACAAAGCAACGGAGAGTATGTTGATGGAAATGAAGACAATGATAACGTAGACAACATAGATGATAGTGAAGTTCAAGAAGCTACGAATTTTGATCATCAAGGGGGGGGAGATAATGTTGGAGAAATGAGTCCAGTTGTGGATGTTGAGTGTGCAAAAGAAAATGATGAAGATAATGAGGATGATGATGCAAGCAACGAGGATGCACAAGAGGATGATAGAGCCCCTCAAGACATTGTAGTAGCTGATGAAAAAGGTGCGAATGCTTCTTAGAGTATTTTTGATACTAGGTTTAATGATGCATGCCATTATCATGTATTAACAGACTCCTAAAGTGTAAAAAGGCAGGATAGTGTATTGAATTGATCAATTGTGATACTTTAGGTCCTTCAAACACTATTTTCTTAATACTATCTTGTGTCTTTATCTAAAAGTATGTCATTTTAATTAGATTTAATTGTTGTTGTTTTAAAAAATGATGGGAGGGATCAAACTTGAGTTTGAGCCATCACAAAGCACATGTCGTTATTTAAAGTGTCAATTCACAAATCATAGCTAACATACAGGTGTGTATTAAGAGTGAGAAATTTTGGTTTTGGTGAGACAATAATGAAGCATTACCAAACACTAATGAGGCTCAAACTTAAGTCCAAGCCTAATAAGGAGAGAAAGTGAAGCACTTGTGTATGAACTTCAATCACAAAAGTCCTGGCTCAATTTTTAAAGTGAGACTTGGAATTCTATATCCTAGTGTAGCACTTGCATATGTTACGTGAAACTCATAATGTCTTTGTACCTAACAAAGCATTGAAATTTAGTTTGTCGGCTCGAATTTAAGTTTGAACCTTGCACTCCCATGTGAGGCCGAGCTCATGAGCACTACCATGTTAGGCCAATCTCAAGAGCATTGTAGTAATATAATCTTCCAAATAGCAATACTTACGGATCATGAAGTAAAAAGGATCATATCTTGAAAAATTCATAGTTAAGAGGTTTTTTGAATAGGCCCTAGATGTGCACAATATAATAATATTATACATAGTGAATGCGTTGAGACTAGACATGGCTTGAGACTTAAGCTTTACACTTGAAACATAAGATTAAGGTTAAGACTTAAGCCTTAGGCATGAACTTAAGTTTGAGTCTCACCTCCACATATGAAATAGGTAGCATGTTAGGTGAGCATCACGTGATCATGTGTATGAGTTTCAATGACAAAAGTCCTTGTCATAGAATCCTACCTCAATACTTCCAAGTGAAGCTCACAATTTCATATCCTATTATAGTGATTACATATGTTAAGAAAGAGTCGTAATCTATAATAAGAAACTGAAATTTATTTTGTAGGATCGAACTTAAGTTCGAGCCTTGCCTTTGTATGTTAGTGTACCACTACCATATGAGTCCAGTCTCATGAGCATTGTAGCAAAAAAATGTTACAAATAAAAAAATACTTATAGATTATGAAGATACCTTAAAACATTCGTAGATAAGGGGTTTTATAAATAGGTCTTTAGTACACATAGTATAAAAGGTTTTCACATAGTGAATGATGAAGACTAAAAGGGGCTTAGGGCTTATATTTTAAACTTCAAACATAAGCATAAATTTTGAGACTTAAGTTTTAGGCTTGAAACAAAAGCATAAATTTTGAAACTTAAGTTTTAGGTTTGAAACAAAAGCCTAAAAGTTGAAACTTAAGCCTTAGGGTGTAGCTTAAGATTAAGCCTCACTTTCAAATGTGCTTTAGGTATCATTTTAGGTGGACATTTTTGTGTTAATGTGCTAAATGGAGCCTTTCTAGCATAAAACGTTTGGGTTAGATGATGGAAATGAAATGGATTCTATGGTTATTGAAAATCCACTAGACTATTTTCTAAATAGGTAAATATTTGGATTTTTTCATCTTTCAGATGAACACAACAAAATAGAAGACGGAGATAACATATCTCAACCAGCACAAGTGTTACCCACCATTGTTAGAGAGACCCAGTTTCATAAAGGTGATCTTGTAGAGGACAAAAGGGATCTTGTATAACAAATCTCTCAAAAAACTTCAAATGACATGACTAAAGAGAGCGAGAACATGCTACCTATAATTGGAGAGACCCAAATTCATGAAAGTGACATTAGGAATAATGAAGAGGAGATGGTGGTGGTAGAGCATCAAAGTGATTTTGTTGTGCAAAATTCTCCAAAACCTTCACACGACACTAACAACATGCCTCAAAGAGATGAGGATGCAGAGGGTAGTGAGAAGAAGGGTGAAGCCAATGAAGAGCTCCAAGCGACTCTTGCAACCAAGGACGAACAAGAAAAAATTGGCAAAGGGACAGGAAAAGCGACACCAAATACAAACAAAGTCCAAAGCATTCAAGAAAGGGAGCAACGGATTGAAGTTGGTAAGAGAAACAAAGGTACTTATTTCTCCAATGTGATTATTATAGATATGGCCCTTTTTGGAAGATAATACAAAATTCAATTATGTTGTCTTTGCAGGTGAAATTGACATTCAAAATCAAGAATCCAGTGTGCCACAAGTAGACATCAACGTTGAGGAGCTACGTCCTGATGCACGAAAACGTAGGCCACTTGGAAGCTTATATTCTTTTGAGAGAGATGGAGATAAACTAGTCTTTCAATCTTCCGACATCAATAGAGAAATGCAATCACTTTTAGGAGACATCATTATAGATGAGTATGGGAGTATGAGACATAAATAAACGTGTGCAATTTACAATTGTGTGCTACAAATATTTGGTCCCTTGTTTTGAGATTTATAAGTGCAAAACCTTAAATTTTTATCATTCTTTTGTATCGTATGCAGAAAATATTGCTCATGCAATTAGTATGAAGAAAGGACGCGATTTCTGGGCGAGCAGTTGCTGGTGAGTGCTTTTTAAGAATCGGGCGAGCGGATTCTCAAAAGAAGGGACAATCTACCCATCTCTCTCTCTCTCTCTCTCTCTCTCTCTCTCTCTCTCTTTTGTTTCCTCTCTCTCTCTCTCCCTCTCTCTCGCTCTCCCTCTCTCTCTCTCTCCAACTAAAATTTGATTGTCATTTCACGACCAACTTACATTCAAACAAAAAACACCGGCGAATCATTCAATACACTATTAATAAGAGAAATAGAAGTTCCTTACACACAATTACGGTCTATTTCAAATAGCAAACCCCAAATCTATGAGTTCCATTGCATCCAAAGTAAATACATATGGGGGGTGATACATCATGGGTGACGTGGAGGAAAGAAGGGCGGTGGGAGGCCATATCCTCTAGGAGGAAACAAAGGTCGTGCCAACGAGGGTAGTGCACCAAATGGTGGGGGAACTACTCCAAATGGCAAAGGGTATGAACTATATGTGGGGGGGGCTGTAGGTTGTGAAAGAGGCAATTGATAAACCCCGGGCGGGGCCTCAGATGTGGAGGCAATGAATGCACTGGGAGACGGTCTAGTTGCACGCCATGCCAAAAATGGGGCTGTGAAAGTGAGATATGGTGCTGCTACTGCCCCGCCCTAACTGCTGAGTGGCGTCGGGAACGGTGGGTCAAGCGGATGAAGCTACTCGGACACCTGCTGCGGTTTCTCAATCACCTGAGCTCTGACACTCCTATGAAACCTCAATGTCGAGCCTAAATCGGAAGGTAGGCACTGAGCTGGCTCCAAACAAGCACTGAAAACTGCCCAATCCTTCTCACAACTGATGCAATGTCTACGTAGTAGTAAACATTGTGCTGCCAATGTCCCAACTCCTGCAAAACAATCCAACATAGCATCTCCCATGTCTGTGAAGGTACCTAGTAGCCATCTACAAAAAAAAAGTTACCTTTAGATTTATTATACCTATAATTTTATAGGAACAATAAAAACAACTACCAAAAAAATTCTACCACGTGGCAAACGATGGACTCCTCTCAACACCTCTACGATAAGGCCGGCCCATATGATCAAGCATCCACTGTGTGGAATTTGATCCTGGTAGCTTCTCCCACAACATGTTGTCATCTGCAGCATCCACAAGATCACTATCCCATTGGTTCCATAAAGGAACCCCACCCGTGCTAGCTGCATGTGGCCTAGTGTGTAAGGGAAAGGCCATGTACACCAAACGTATGCCACCCAATCTCAAGCTGGGGTTCATCTGCCCTGTTCTTGATAGAGAGCCCAAGAATCTACGTAGTGACTTCATAGAACTGCATGCAATTTGTGTTAGCACTATAAGTGTGCACATAACTATGATTGTAAATAAGCATGGCTTACCTATCATTGCACAACACATCTGGAATAGCTTTTGCCAACTCTTTGGCACTAGCATGCATTGCAAGGTGGCGTGGCTCTACATGCATATCTGTATGTAGCAACATAAGATCAGATATATCTTTCAAGCAATGCTAAATAGAACAACACAACATTAAGCATTTTCATGTACCTGGATGGTTATCTCCCACAATTTTGGCCATGTCTGATAGGTCCTCTGCAGCCCTACCATGTGATGGTGAACATGGAGGGGACTCCTGGATGCCTCCCACTGGTCTGGGAGTGAAGGATAGTGTCGGTACACTGTGACTCATAGCACCAAGGCTATGAGCACTATTGCTGACTTCTACAGAATAATTCGCAACCACATGCTCGCTCTCACTGTCACTGGAAACTACAGCCCTCTTCTTTCTCTTCCCACGTTTCTTGTCAGCTTGTTGTGCTTGCGAGTCTTTCCTTGAGGTTTGTTTCTTCCTCTTTGGTTTCTTTGATGTGTTTGAAGATAGAGCATCCTCTATCACAACCGCTTTCTTCCGTGACGCACTATGCTCCGTTATTAATGAAAAGAAGAAGAGTTATTGAGCCTATATTCTATTGCTTCATGGCAAAGGTAAAAACTACATAGAGGCATACCTATGTATAGCTCTTCCTCTTCGGGTGGGTACTCCTTGTCCGGGTAGTCCAGCCACCAAGGACACTAGAGCCACGCTCCCTTTGGCCGCAAGTCATCTATCCACTCGTCAGGATATAAGCCCGTCTCCTCTCTCTCCGACCTGCACCATGCATCACTGGGGTGCTCACGAATGGGAAAGACAAGAGCATCTCTCCACCATCTACAAGACAGACCACACTGTTTTCATTTTCATAGAACAAGATTAGTGTATTCTACTACATTCTTAATTTGTCAATTAAAGATGTCGAACCTGTACAACAAGCGTCGTGCCGTACAAGCAAAATGGGGTTGCGCTTCGGGTTCATGTGTGGACTTGATTAGAGCACTCCACTTCTTGAAGGCCTTCTCAAAGTGCTTGCTTCTGTATGTCAATAATGCGTGGGCAAGTGTGCAACCATGCCTACCTTCAGCCGTCTCATGTTGGATAGCAACATCATGATTATCGGCTTCCATTTTCTCGGCCATCTCAAGCACTCTCCTGCAGCAGCAAATAATAAGTCACAAGTTACATAACACATTGCTAGCTGGTGCAAATGTTCACTAAATCTAACCTTTCCAACTGCCACCAGTACACGTTGTCAGGAGTTTTTTGGAGCAAGGGATTGCGCATATGTACATATACATGCATGGTGCATCAAATAAAGAATTGCCCATTTTTCAGAGCCAGGTGGTTACGTGGGGCCCACAAGTGTACAGGTAGGACAGGGTGTACATAGTGCATCGATTTTCACTATTACCAGTACCAGTGAGTTTTTTCTACAATAATGAGGAGTTGGTAGCGCGTAAAACTTCTCGACGAAGCTATCCGCGGGCCGATGACATGAGGTAAGCAGGTGCGTCAGATGGCATCTAGTGGTGTCAGGAGGCCCAACGGGGTCAATATTTGCACGTGGATGAGTACGGACACAACGTGGGTGTTTTCTTGTGAAAATTATGCATAAAGGTCATCATAAGGGCCATCTTTTGGGGCCACTTCACGTGGTTGTGAGACGCATTATTGGAAAAAGTTGAGTGCCAGATGTGCGGATGGATGCAAAAAGGTGACAACTATGCACTGCGAGGTCAGTTTTTGGCCTGTTCGGGGTCCGTTTGAGGTCATCTAAAAGGCCAAGGGTGACTAACTAATAAAGCTAAGTGTGGGAACTAAAAAAACTGAGACAAGACCAGAAAAAAATGTGGAGAAGAGAGGAGGAACAGCCGCAAATGTTTTTTTGCTGTTTTTGGAGCATTTTTTGGCCCTAAACTGCTCATCCGAGGTCATATTTGAGCACTGTGACATTGTAGGGTGGGGTTTTTGGGCGTTCGGGTCGCAATGGCGCTGTCCATTTTGCCAAATTCCTCACCGATTTTTTGTTGTTTTTCTGTGTAATCTTCTCCGATGAGTGAAGCCTCTGCTTAACTGTGTGGTTTTATCTGGTGTATTTCCTCAATACTGTGTAAACTATTTGCCCCATTGGTGTTGGGCTGAGCTTCATTGAGTCTAAACAACATCAATTTGCCTCCTTTGAGCTGAATTAAGAGTGTGTATGTGTGAGTGTTGAGTGGGCAAGTGGGAAATCTCTCTCTTCTCACTCCGTCTGTGTGTTTCCTGTCTCGGCCAGGCGGGTTGTGTAAGCCGAGTGGTGTCCCATAGTGTGTGTGTGTATCCTTCCAAGAGTGTGTGTTGGGTCATTATAGAGGCGTTCTATGTGTTTTCATCCCGCTCACATTCTTTTGGTGCCCCCACGGAGGATCTTCTTCGAGTACCTTCTGCTTCGAGCTTCAAGCTTCGAGATTCTGGATTACAAGTTGCAGACTACAGGTTACAGGTTACAAGAATAGGTACAGGTACAGGTGATTCACACAGGTACAAGTAGCTGGAGTACAGTGATATACTAGCAGTGGTGTCACTTGCAGTTGTTGTGGGTATGCATCATTTGGCGCCTGTTTGAGCGCATTGTCTGTTGGATTGTACATTACTTGTGGAAACTACCATTGTACGCCTTTGTGAAGCCATATTTGGTTTTATTTGGTAGTCCCAGCCATTTCTCAGACTTGGTCTGGAAGATAGTCATTTCTGAGACTTGACTATACGCGATTTTCATGAGCCTTCGTGTGAGGGTCGATAGCGTGAGGTTTTATTGAGCTAGGGGATTCTCAGATGTGGAGATCCTTTCGGTGATACAGGTAGCTCGAGCACCCTTTTTGTAAACTCGCCATAGGCTATGTACTAGTGAGTCCTATTTGATGCTCGGGTTCTATTGTTGATAGTCTATGCATACATATACAGTCTATATTTTGTGTTCACACTGCTCTACTTCTGGGGAAACTCTGTCAAAATTTTTCCAAGTTATGATGACTGGTTTCTTGGTCTTTTGAGCCATTTATGCTGTTATGCTGCTGAAATTTTGGCAAAATCAGAGGTTAAGTCAGGTGTGCCTTCTTGGGAGCTTCATGGTTGGCTTTAATGGATGATCAAAATGGCCCTCAATTCACTCCTTTTCATTTAACTCAGAGAATCCAGATAAATGTTCATGTGTCCAGGAAGATTTTTTTCCAGCAGCGCATAGTCTTTATATTCGGGCCGAGAAGATTAAGAGAGATCCTGGAATGTCCTTTATCTGTTGTAATTCCGATGATTAACTATGAAAACTCATTTGATGTGCATGTGTTTGTCCTTATCTAAAGTTGAGCTCCATTTAATTTTGTGGGAATTGAGTCAGTCAGAAGTTTTGGGTTCTTGCACGTGTGTTCAAAGGGGTTCTCAAAGCATCATAATTTGGGTAGCCATGGATTTCTCTTATCCGGAGTTTCATGGAAGAAGTGATGAAGATGTGGAAGACTTTTTGAAAAAGATGGAGGTTGCCTGCATTAGCAACCAGACTCATGACCCTGCGCAGATGTTACGTCTTCTCCAAATTTGTTTGAAGAGTGATGCACGAGTCTGGTCCAAAACAGTTGAAGAGGAGTTGCGTGTGGCTGATCCACTTGTAAGATTGATTTGGGACAATCTAAGGCATGGGTTGGAACTGGAGTTTGTGAAGATAGAAGATACTTACAAAGTGTGGCAAGAAGTAGAAGGTTTGGTGCAAAAGGAAGGTGAGCCAGTAGATGCGTATATACGTAAGTTCTCATTAGCATGGGAGCGGATGTGCAAGGCCTTAGCACCACAGGTACCCCCGCCTGACATGATGAAGAAGGACAGGTTCTTGGCTGGTCTTTGGGAGAATATACGTTGGAGAGTGGAGCTAAAGAAGCCTAGGACATATGAAGATGCAGTAGAGGTAGCAAGGAACAAAGAGTGGAAGCTGAGGAAAATGAGCCAGTTAGGGGTGGAGTCTTTGCCAATGAGGTCTGAATTTCATCCTATAGAGTCTTTACAAGGTCGCATGTCAGGGGTTCATCATGAACCAGTGGTTCCTGTTACTACTCAGTTTATGCCAGCAGTGGTCACTACATCGGTGCAAGATGATGGGCTACGGCAAGACATGAGGCAAGTGGTAGATTTGATGAAGAATCTCAGCCTAAACATGCTAGGTCAAGTGGCAAATAATCGAGGTCGAGAGAGGTTTGAAAATCAGCCAAGAGGTGAAGAAAGGCCTAGGAATGGTGTTGGACAAAGCAATGGTAGGTACTGGAGGCAGACGCCCACATGTTATAATTGTGGAGAGTTGGGTCACATCAGCCCGCAATGTGATAAGCCACCAAGGATGGGGGGAGACATGTATCCATTGCCAAGACAGGTGCTAACTAGGTCAAATGATTATGGCATCGAAATTAAGGGAGACGAAGGAACCAGTGGACCGACCCAGGAGGAAAAGGGAAAGACAAAAGTGCTAAGTGTAGTCACCTTGGAGAAGGCATCAAAGCTAGAGGATACATTAGTGATGCCTATTGGGAAGACGACCACAGAGGATAAGGAAGGAAGAAGTGCCCCACGTCCTAGTAAGAAGAAAGGAAAGAGCCATGAAGGCGAGGATGTCAAGGCCAAGAGGAAAAGGAGAGCTCGTCGAAAGTTTCATGTTTCATATTTTCCACTAGGGGATGGGCAATTAAGCTATGACTTGAAGGAGGATCTGACGAGCAGGAAGGCAGATGTTACTTTTGGGCAGCTTATAGAGATGGTGCCTAAGCTAAAGCGACAGTGGAAGAGGATGGTTAACCCAATGGAGAAAGAGCTAGAGAGAGGTTCAGTGAAGGTGTTGGCAATGGATGAGCTACCAGACATTTGACCAATAGTAGATGTGTGGCATAAAAGGAAAAATTTGGGACAAGGTTACGTGGATGGCGGAGCCCAAATATGCGTCATAACACACTCATGCGTTGAGAAGATGGGTCTCACAGTGGATGGGGTGTCAGGGTTTCGGATCAGATTGGCAAACCATCAAAAAGTAAAATTCTTGGGTGTTGTAAAGAGCTTAGAAGTGGAGGCATATGATGCAAAGGTAGTGGTTGATTTTCATGTGATGCCAGCAGGGTTGGGAGCATATCCTATTATACTGGGCAGACCATGGTTACGTGCAGTGGGAGCTGTTCAAGATTGGCGACATGGTACGATTAGCCTCTATGGAAAGACAGGTACCAAGAAGCTTTATAATATGGACACAAGGAAAAGATTAGAGGAGCTTTATGAAGATGAGGATGAGTCTAGTGATGAAGACTCTTCCACGGTGACAGATGAGGACAGTGATAGCACTACCAGCAGTGATGAGGATTCTGATGTTGCATTTCTTTTGATGGACAAAGAAATCCAGGAGATTGGTTTAGTTGCATTTGCGAATGAGGTTGAAGATGAAAGTGAAGGGCCTTATGAAGTGATTGAAGGGCTGATGCAAACCAATGTTGAGTTGTCAAAGAAGCAGGAATTGATGACACAAATGATCAGTGGAGACCTGTTAGCTATGGAGAAGGATATATATTTGCACATGCTGGCTAGTTTTCCTGATTTGTTCATTACTTCATATGAAGAGATCAGAGGGTTCAAGGGCAAAGAGATGCATATAGAGCTGAAAGAATGTGCTAAGCCAGTGCGGCAAAGGCTAAGAAGGATGGGTCAAGAGAAAATGGAAGCCTTGCGAGAAGAGGTGGACAAGTTGTTGAAGGCAGGGTCCATAGTTCCTGTGGAGACCACAAAATGGGTGAGTCCAGTTGTAGTCAGTCCAAAGAAGGATGGGAAGTGGAGAATTTGTGTAGATTTTAAACCCTTAAACGCAGCCACTAAGAAGAACCCATATCATCTTCCATTCATCGATCAGATATTGGATTCAGTGGCAGGTTATGAGAGGTACAGTGTGTGTGATGGTTTTTCAGGCTATTTTCAATTGAAGATTGCTTTTAAAGACCGCACAAAGACCACTTTTATTACGCCATGGGCTGCTATTTCTACACAGTATTGCCATTTGGGTTGTCAAATGGACCTTCCTTCTATCAAGAGAGAGCAAATTGGGTGTTGGAACCATTCATTGGTAGTTGTGTTAAAGATTTTATGGATGACTTCTGTGTTTATAGCAGTAGGACTGAACACCATGAGAAGCTGCAGATGGTATTGGCTCGATATGATGAATGTGGAGGACAACTAAATCCAAAGAAATGTCATCTAGCACAGCCAAGGGTGAAGTTATTGGGCCATATGGTGTTAGAAAATGGCATTGAGGCTGATCCAGATAAAGTTAAGTCTATTATTCTTCTTCCATCACCTACGAGTACGAAGCAATTGGCAACTTTTATACACAAAGTGAAGTACATGGCACGGTTTATTCCATTGTCTTCACAGCTTCTTTATCCATTACATCAAGTGGCAAAGCATGATCCATTGCAATGGGATGACAAGTGTGAAGAAGTGTTTCAAGAGGTGAAAGAGGTGTTAGGGGGGTTGTTAGCCATGCAGGCTCCTGATTGGGAGAAAGTGTTTTATGTAAATCCATCAGTAGGGGATGATGCCATTGGAGCCATGCTATTGCAAAAGGGGAAGGGCAACCATTATATGAGGCCAGTGTATTGTGCAAGCCGAGTGAAGTTGGTAGCGGAGAGAAAGTTCTCGGAAGTAGAGCTAGTGATGGCAAGTGTAATATTTGCTTGTCGACGATTTCGTCATTACTTGCTACCACGGCCTTTTGTTTTCTTGACGAGTTATGCCTTTTTTCCACAGTTAATTAATGGTACTAACATGTCAAATGTGGTGAAGAAATGGGTAATTGAGCTGCAAGAGTTTGAGTTCTCTTTTCTAGTGGAAGATAGTACAAGGGCTACCCTAGCTGATTTGTTGACCTACAAGGAGAATCCCCTTATTGTTAAGGAAGAGGTGGTGAGAAAGGTAGTTGAAGAAGTGCCACAAATCAGCAATGCACATGTTTTGTTCTTTGATGGTTCATACAGAAAGAGCCATGATGCAGCTTCAGGGGGTATAGCACTTTATGATCCAGAGGGGAAGCTAGTATGCAAGAGAGGGTTCAAATTGGATGCTCATAGTAACAATGAGGCTGAATATGCTACTCTGGAAGCCGGATTACACATTTGTTTGAAGCATGGGGTTCAAAGGTTGAGCATAAAAGGAGATGCCTTGTTAGTGGTGAAGCAAGTGCCGAGTGTGTGGAAGAGCAAGAAAACCTCATTGAAGGAAATGTGCTTCAGAATTAAAGGCCTGTTAAAAAAGTTCGAAGCCTGGATCATCAGACACATTGAACGTGCTCTAAATGGAGAGGCACATGAGGCAGCTCAAGGCATGATTGGGGAGCTATTTGTGTTGACGACCAGCTTACCTCTTTATAATGGCCGGGAAAGTTTGGCTCAAGAAGAGGAGTTTTTGCTAACAGGAATCATTCCAAAGGAGATTCAAAAGTCTAAGAAGTATGGCTTTGTGCGTAGAGCATACATGTACAAATTGATTGGTGATGTCTTATACATGAAAGGGACTGATCTCGTGTTGAGACGTGTACCTTGGCGGGAGGAGCTTTATAGAGTGTTGGAAGAGAATCATGAAGGCGCATGTGGTGGCCATTTTGCTCTAAAGATCACCTTGCATAAGATATTGCAAGAGGGGTATGTATGGCCTAGTTTGCACAAGGATGTTCACCATTGGTGTAGGTCTTGCAATAGGTGTCAAGCATTTGGGAAGAGAGTATTGAAGCCAGAGCTACAAAAAACCATTATGGAATTTGATGTGTTTGAAAAGTGGGGGATTGATGCAATAGTCCCGTTACCTATCACAAGCAGGGGAAAAAGCTATATCTTGACGGCAGTGGACTATCTCTCTACATGGGCAGAGACTATAGCAGTAAAACAGGTCACTGCAAAGGATGTGGCAAAATTTGTGTATGATGAAATATGTTGCAAGTTTGGGGTGCCATTAGAGCTACTTTTAGATAAGGGGCCAGGATTTAGAGCTAAACTTCTAGACTTCTTATGCACAAAGATGAAGATTAGGCACCAGCATACCACTTCTTATTACCCGCAGTGTAATGGTTTAAATGAAAGATTCAATGGTGAGTTGGTACAAATTATTTCTAAAGTGACAGAGCACCAAGGAAGGAATTGGGATTTGGAATTGCCTAGTGCATTATGGGCTTACTGTACTTCGGTGAAGACAGGTACAGGGTTTACTCCATTTCATTTTGTGTATGGAAAGGAAGCACTATTGCCTGTGGAGGTAGAGTTGCCTGCGGTCAAGATGTTAGAGAAGTTGCTTCGGACGTCTAGTGATGCATTCAAAGAGAGGCTCTTGCAGTTACAAGAGGTCCAGTTGGATAGGATGAGCGCATTGGAGCATTATCGGCAGATGCAGGATAAGGCTTTGGAAAAGATAAATGAAAAGGTCAAAAGTAAGGGTATCAAGAAACATGACTTGGTTTTGCGCTACAACAGTAAGCTGGACAACACCTTCCAAAAGAAGTTTCAAATTAAGTGGGAAGGCCCTTTCAAGGTAGTGGAGTGTTTTCCAAATGGCACATATCAGCTGGCTAACCTGGATGGTGATTTACATAAGTCAAGGGTAAATGGATTGCGTCTTAAATTGTATCATGCTAGATTGATGATGGTGGAGCAAGATGAGCTGTCTGTGGATCAAGCAGTGTTGGTGAGGGATGAGGAGACCTATGATGCGGCGAGTCTCATATCCCTCTTTGCTGCTGCTGATCATGAATGATCTAGCAGGCTAGGGGATGGGAAAATTATGTCAGGAGTTTTTTGGAGCAAGGGATTGTGCATACGTACATATACATGCATGGTGCATCAAATAAAGAATTGCCCATTTTTCAGAGCCAGGTGGTTACGTGGGCCCACATGTGTACAGGTAGGACAGGGTGTACATAGTGCATCGATTTTCACTATTAGCAGTACCAGTGTGTTTTTTCTACAATAATGAGGATTTGGTAGAGCGTAAAACTTCTCGACGAAGCTATCCGCGGGCCGATGACATGAGGTAAGCAGGTGCGTCAGATGGCATCTAGTGGCGTCAGGAGGCCGAACGTGGTCAATATTTGCACGTGGATGAGTACGGACACAACGTGGGTTTTTTCTTGTGAAAATTATGCAGAAAGGTCATCATGAGGACCATCTTTTGGGGCCACTTCACGTGGTTGTGAGACACATTATTGGAAAAAGTTGAGTGCCAGATGTGCGGATGGATGCAAAAAGGTGACAACTATGCACTGCGAGGTCAGTTTTTGGCCTGTTCGGGGTCCGTTTGAGGTCATCTAAAAGGCCAAGGGTGCCCAAATAATAAAGCTAAGTGTGGGAACTGAAAAAACTGAGAGAAGACCAGAAAAAAACGTGGAGGAACAGCCGCAAGTGTTTTTTTGCTGTTTTTGGAGTATTTTTTGGCCCTAAACTGCTCATCCGAGGTCGGATTTGAGCACTGTGACATTGTAGGGTGGGGTTTTTGGGCATTCCGGATGCAATGGTGCTGTCCATTTTGCCAAATTCCTCACAGATTTTTTGCTTATTTTTTGTGTAATCTTCTCCGATGAGTGAAGCCTCTGCTTAACTTTGTGGTTGTATCTGGTGTATTTCCTCAATACTGTGTAAACTATTTGCCCCATTGGTGTTGGGCTGAGCTTCATTGAGTCTAAACAACAACAATTTTCCTCCTTTGAGCTGAATTGAGAGTGTGTGTGTGAGTATGTATGTGTGAGTGTTGAGTAGGCAAGTGGGAAATCTCTCTCTTCGCACTCCGTCTGTGTGTTTCCTGTCTCGGCCAGGCGGGTTGTGTAAGCCGAGTGGTGCCCCATAGTGTGTGTGTGTATCCTTCCAAGAGTGTGTGTCAGGTCGTTATAGAGGCGTTCTGTGTGTTTTCATCCCGCTCACAACGTGATATCGAAGGCACTGGATCCAGGCCTTCTCCGTCAAACCGATGCCCTTCTCCTTCAAGGATGCATCACCGCCTTGGAGCAAATCAAGCAATCGGCACTTCCTATCCAAGGAAAAGCGAGACTTGTTTTTTATTGCTACATAATAAAAAGAGAAATATATCCAATGATTTAAACGACTATTACTTACTCTGTTGGGCTAATGCGTGCACGCGCAACCTCTGCCACTCTCGAGGGTGTCATTTTTGTGGTCTTCTCGCTCCAACCTATAAATGAAATACATTTTTGGAAAAAATCGCTACCATTCTCTGGATTTGCAATGGTGGCTATCTCAAGCCCTTTGCGCGTAAAGTATTGCTCCGTTTGAGATAGCGCTAGATTGATGCTTTCCTCGTATGCGTCAAGTGCCAACTCGTACTAAAAAATCCCTTTTGATGGCAGCCCTTCCGTTTCACTACTAAACATATGATCGAACTCTTCCTATCAATTTCCAAAGACTCAATCAAAATACACATAATAAGATTTTGTAATCAAAACATATTCTCATATACAATTGGTTTGAAGAATACCTTCCAAAGTAGTTGCGCAAGGACAGCCATTGGCAATTTTAGCCACTTTGACTTGTTTGGACCTCTAAAATTCAAAGTCCTTTCTGCTGCCAAACGCTCTCTTTCGGGGAATTTTTGCAAAATTGATGTAGGGTCCGCTAACCCTAGCTTTCTCATCATGAAAATATCATGAGCAGTTGTGTGAGGCACTGAAACCCTCGTGGCCCTGTTTAACAATCGATTGTAATTTATATAGTTTACAAATAAGATGCATTTACATTAGAAAAAAAAAGGGCTCACCTATTGATCATACCCAAAACCAATAGAAGATCCGCTGCCTCATGTGGCTGAAAGTCAACTAGAACGCACTCCACCTTTGGCGCTTTCTCAATTGGAATGTCATTCTCGTTCATCCACCTCATCCATGCCTCCAATCGGTGATTACCATCCCAAACCACAAAGTACCTCTCGACCATGTGACTAAGCTCGGGGATTTGGCAAAGCTCTTAATCCAAATCATATGACATTGCAAGATCCTTCACAGCGTGACCATGACGAGTAAATTGTTTGTGATCCTCCCCAGGAATTCGTTCACTTACAATAAATCTTACCATGGTTGGTTGGTAGATTTTGTTTGCAATAGAGAGTTGCAAATCGGCCACATGGTTATCATGCGTGCGGATGGCGGGGTTTGAGATAAGTCGACAAAGAGGCAATCGTGGAAGTTTCCCATCGTATGGTACTCTATGAGAATCCACCCAACCCAAAGAAATGTGTTTATTGACAACGTTTCCAAACGCTTTGTCTTTGACGTTCTCAATAGCGGTACCTGTTTCCACACGATGACTGGGTCCGACGCTTGATTGTGATGTTCCAACCACTCTAGTTACAATGGATACAATGCGATCCAAAGAACTCAATGCTTGAGATTGTTGGGTATCCTGTGTTCCTAACGGAGGTACTTCTTGTGAGATAGTAACATCAACCTCATTAACTGCACTAGAATTTTTTGTTTAGTTTCTTGTTCTCATGCTTGCGAGAAAGAAGGATAATTTATAAGAAATAGATATAGGATGATTTATGAGAGTTTGTAGGTTGGAGTTTGAGATGTGAACAAAAAGAAACTTGACAGAGAGAAAGAGAGAGATCTGTGTAGCAAAAGAGAATAGAGAAGAAGAGAAGGTCACTTTATAAAGATTTTTTTAATTATTTACTTTTATTTTTTTTATTTTTTTTGTGAGTGTGTGTGTGAGAGAAAGGAGTGTGTGTACGTGTGTGTGTGTGTGTTTCCATGTACGCGTGCGTGTGTGGTGGCGTGTGTGGGTGGATGCGTACACGTCCGCGCGTGTGTACGCGTGCACGTGCATGTGTATGTGTGTGTATGTGTACGTGCAGCGTGTGTGTGTGTGTGTACGTGCAGCGTGTGTGTGTGTGTGTGTACGTGTAGCATGTGTGTGTGTGTGTATGTATGTGCAGCGTGTGTGTGTGTACGTGCAACGTGTGTGTGTGCGCATGCAGGTACGTGTGTACGTTGTCAGGAGTTTTTTCGAGCAAGGAATTGCACATATGTACATACACATGCATGGTGCATCAAATAAAGGATTGCCCATTTTCCTTAGCCAGGTGGTTACGTGGGGCCCACATGTGTACAGGTAGGACAACATGTACATAGTGCATCGATTTTCACTATCACCAGTACCAGTATGTTTTTTCTACAATAATGAGGAGTTTATAGCGCGTAAAAATTCTCAAGGAAGCTATCCGCGGGCCGACGACATGAGGTCAGCAGGTGCGTCAGATGGCATCTAGTGGCGTCAGAAGGGCGAACGGGGTCAATATTTGCACGCGGATGAGGACGGACACAACGTGGGTGTTTTCTTGTGAGAGTTATGCAGAAAGGTCATCATTAGGACCACTTTTTGGGGCCACTTCACATGGTGGCGGGACGCATTATTGGAAAAAGCTGAGTGACAGGTGTGCGTATGGATGCAAAAAAGTGACAACTATGCACTACGAGGTCAGTTTTTGGCCTGTTCCGGGTCCGTTTGAGGTCATCTAAAAGGCCACGGGTGCCCAACTAATAAATCTAAGTGTGGGAACTGAAAAAACTGAGAGAAGACCAGAAAAAACGTGGAGAAGAGAGGAGGAACAGCTGCAGCTGTGTTTTTGCTCATTTTGGAGCCTGTTTTGGCCGTAAACTGCTCATCCGAGGTCGGATTTGAGCACTTTGACATTGTAGACTGAGGTTTTGGGCCATTCCGGACGCGATGGCGCTGTCCATTTCGCCAAATTACTCACTCTTTTCCTGCTATTTTTTCTGTGTAAGTTTCTCCTATGAGCGAAGTTTCTGCTCTAGTTTGTGATTGTATCTGGCTTATTTTACCCATATTGTGTGAGCTATTTGCCCCATTGGTGTTGGCCCAAGCTCAATTGTATCTAAACATCAGACATTCTCCTCTTTTGAGCTGAGTTTTTTGGGTGGGTGTGTGTGTGTGTGTCTGCGTGGAGTGGGCAAGTGGATAGTCTCTCTCCTCTCACTCTAGAGGTGTGTTCCTTGTCTCGGCCAGGTGTGTTGTGTAAGCCGAGTGGTGCCCCATAGTGTGTGTGTATATCCTTCCAAGAGTGTGTGTCGGGTCGTTATAGAGGCGCTGTGTGTGTTTTCATCCCGCTCACATTCTTTTGGCGCCCCCACGGAGGATCTTCTTCGAGTACTTTCTGCTTCGAGCTTCGAGCTTCGAGCTTCGGGATTACAGGTTACAGGTTGCAGATTACAGGTTACAGGTTACAGGTTACAGGGACAGGTACAAGTACAGGTGATTCACACAGGTACAGGTAGCTGGAGTACAGTGATATACTAGCAGTGATGACACTTGTAGTTGTTGTGGGAATGCATCACTTGGCGCCTATTTGAGCGCATTGTCTGCTGGATTGTACGTTACTTGTGGAAACTGCCATTGTACGCATTTGTGGAGCCATACTTGGTTGTATTTGGCAGTCCCAGCCATTTCTGAGACTTGGTCTGGAAGATAGTCTTTTCTGAGACTTGACTATACGTGATTTGCATTATCCTTTGTGTGAGGGTCGATAGCGTGAGGTTTTTATTGAGCTGGGGGATTCTCAAATGTGGAGATCCTTTCGGTGATACAGGTAGCTGGAGCACCCTTTTCGTGACCTCGCCATAGGCTCGGGTTCTATTGTTGGCAGTTTATGCATACAGATACAGTCTATATTTTGGGTTCTCATTGCTCTACTTCTGGGGAAACTCTGTCGAAATTTTCCCAAGTTATGATGGCTGGTTTTTTGGTATTTTGAGCCATTTATGCTGTTATGCTGCTGAAATTCTGGCAAAATCAGAGGTTGAGTCAGGTGTGCCTTCTTGGGAGATTCATGGTTGGCTTTAATGGATGATCAAAATGGCCCTCAGTTCACTCCTTTTCATTTAACTCAAAGAATTCATATTAATGTTCATGTGTCCAGGAAGATCTTTTTCCAGCAGTGCATAGTCTTTATGTTTGGGCCAAGAAGATTGAGAGAGATCCTGGAATGTCCTTTGCCTGTTGTAATTCCGATGATCAACTATGAAAACTCATTTGATGTGCATGTGTTTGTTCTCATCTAAAGCTGAGCTCCATTGAAGTTTCTGGGGATTGGGTAGTGAAAAGTTTTGGGTTCTTGCATGTGTGTTTGAAGGGGTTATCTAGCCATGGCTTTCTCTTATCCGGAGTTTCATGGAAGAAGTGATGAAGATGTGGAGGACTTTCTGGAAAAGATGGAGGTTGCCTGCATTAGAAACCAGATTCATGACCCTACGCAAATGTTACGCCTTCTCCAAATTTGTTTGAAGAGTGATGCACGAGCTTGGTCCAAAGCATTTGAAGAGGAGTTGCGTATGGCTGATCCACCTATAAGATTGAGTTGGGACAATCTAAGGCATGAATTGGAAGTGGAGTTTGTGAAGATAGAAGATCCTGACAAGGTGTGGCAAGAACTACAGGCTTTGGTGCAAAAGGAAGGTGAGCCAGTAGATGCGTACATACGTAAGTTTTCATTGGCATGGGAGCGAATGTGCAAGGCTTTAGCACCATAGGTACCCCCGCCTGACATCATGAAGAAGGACAAGTTCTTGGCTGGTCTTTGGGAGAATATACGTTGGAGAGTGGAGCTAAAGAAGCCTAGGACATATGAAGATGCAGTAGAGGTAGCAAGGAACAAAGAGTGGAAGTTGAGGAAAATGAGCCAGTTAGGGGTGGAGTCTTTGCCAATGAGGTCTGAATTTCATCCTATAGAGTCTTTACAAGGTCGCATGTCAGGGGTTCATCATGAACCAGTGGTTCCTGTTACTACTCAGTTTATGCCAGCAGTGGTCACTACATCGGTGCAAGATGATGGGCTACGGCAAGACATGAGGCAAGTGGTAGATTTGATGAAGAATCTCAGCCTAAACATGCTAGGTCAAGTGGGAAATAATCGAGGTCGAGGGCGGTTTGCAAATCAGCCAGGAGGTGAAGAAAGGCCTAGGAATGGTGTTGGACAAAGCAATGGTAGGTACTGGAGGCAGACGCCCACATGTTATAATTGTGGAGAGTTGGGTCACATCAGCCCGCAATGTGATAAGCCACCAAGGATGGGGGGAGACATGTATCCATTGCCAAGACAGGTGCTAACTAGGTCAAATGATTATGGCATCGAAATTAAGGGAGACGAAGGAACCAGTGGACCGACCCAGGAGGAAAAGGGAAAGACAAAAGTGCTAAGTGTAGTCACCTTGGAGAAGGCATCAAAGCTAGAGGATACATTAGTGATGCCTATTGGGAAGAGGACCACAGAGGATAAGGAAGGAAGAAGTGCCCCAGGTCCTAGTAAGAAGAAAGGAAAGAGCCATGAAGGCGAGGATGTCAAGGCCAAGAGGAAAAGGAGAGCTCGTCGAAAGTTTCATGTTTCATATTTTCCACTAGGGGATGGGCAATTAAGCTATGACTTGAAGGAGGATCTGACGAGCAGGAAGGCGGATGTTACTTTTGGGCAGCTTATAGAGATGGTGCCTAAGCTAAAGCGACAGTGGAAGAGGATGGTTAACCCAATGGAGAAAGAGCTAGAGAGAGGTTCAGTGAAGGTGTTGGCAATGGATGAGCTACCAGACATTTGACCAATAGTAGATGTGTGGCATAAAAGGAAAAATTTGGGACAAGGTTACGTGGATGGCGGAGCCCAAATATGCGTCATAACACACTCATGCGTTGAGAAGATGGGTCTCACAGTGGCTGGGGTGTCAGGGTTTCGGATCAGATTGGCAAACCATCAAAAAGTAAAATTCTTGGGTGTTGTAAAGAGCTTAGAAGTGGAGGCATATGATGCAAAGGTAGTGGTTGATTTTCATGTGATGCCAGCAGGGTTGGGAGCATATCCTATTATACTGGGCAGACCATGGTTACGTGCAGTGGGAGCTGTTCAAGATTGGCGACATGGTACGATTAGCCTCTATGGAAAGACAGGTACCAAGAAGCTTTATAATATGGACACAAGGAAACTATTAGAGGAGCTTTATGAAGATGAGGATGAGTCTAGTGATGAAGAATCTTCCACGGTGACAGATGAGGACAGTGATAGCACTACCAGTAGTGATGAGGATGCTGATGTTGCATTTCTTTTGATGGACAAAGAAATCCAGGAGATTGGTTTAGTTGCATTTGCGAATGAGGTTGAAGATGAAAGTGAAGGGCCTTATGAAGTGATTGAAGGGCTGATGCAAACCAATGTTGAGTTGTCAAAGAAGCAGGAATTGATGACACAAATGATCAGTGGAGACCTGTTAGCTATGGAGAAGGATATATATTTGCACATGCTGGCTAGTTTTCCTGATTTGTTCATTACTTCATATGAAGAGATCAGAGGGTTCAAGGGCGAAGAGATGCATATAGAGCTGAAAGAAGGTGCTAAGCCAGTGCGGCAAAGGCTAAGAAGGATGGGTCAAGAGAAAATGGAAGCCTTGCGAGAAGAGGTGGACAAGTTATTGAAGGCAGGGCTCATAGTTCTAGTGGAGACCAGAGAATGGGTGAGTCCAGTAGTAGTCAGTCCAAAGAAGGATGGGAAGTGGAGGATCTGTGTAGATTTTAAACCCTTAAATGCAGCCACTAAGAAGAACCCATATCCTCTTCCATTCATGGATCAGATCTTGGATTCAGTGGCAGGTTATGAGAGGTACAGTGTGTGTGATGGTTTTTCAGGCTATTTTCAATTGAAGATTGCTCTTAAAGACCGCACAAAGACAACTTTTATTATGCCATGGGGCTGCTATTGCTACACAGTATTGCCATTTGGGTTGTCAAATGGACCTTCCTTCTATCAAGAGAGAGCAAATTGGGTGTTGGAACCATTCATTGGTAGTTGTGTTAAGGCTTTTATGGATGACTTCTGTGTCTATAGCAATAGGGCTGATCACCATGAGAAGCTGCAGATGGTATTCGCTCGATATGATGAATGTGGAGGACAACTAACTCCAAAGAAATGTCATCTAGCACAGCCAAGGGTGAAGTTATTGGGCCATATGGTGTCAGAAAATGGCATTGAGGCTGATCCAGACAAGGTTAAGTCTATTATTCTTCTTCCATCACCTATGAGTACGAAGCAATTGGCAACCTTTATACACAAAGTGAAGTACATGGCACGGTTTATTCCATTGTCTTCGCAGCTTCTTTATCCATTACAGCAAGTGGCAAAGCATGATCCATTGCAATGGGATGAGAATTGTGAAGAAGTGTTTCAAGAGGTGAAAGAGGTGTTAGGGGGGTTGTGAGCCATGCAGGCTCGTGATTGGGAGAAAGTTTTCTATGTAAATCCATGAGTAGGGGATGATGCCATTGGAGCTATGCTATTGCAAAAGGGGAAGGGCAGCCATTATATGAGGCCAGTGTATTGTGCAAGCCGTGTGAAGTTGGTAGCGGAGAAAAAATTATCGGAAGTAGAGCTAGTGATGGCCAGTGTAATATTTGCTTGTCGACGATTTCGTCATTACTTGCTACCAGGGCCTTTTGTTTTCTTGACAAGTTATGCCTTTTTTCCACAGTTAATTAATGGTACTAACATGTCAAATGTGGTGAAGAAATGGGTAATTGAGCTGCAAGAGTTTGAGTTCTCTTTTCTAGTGGAAGATAGTACAAGGGCTACCCTAGCTGATTTGTTGACCTACAAGGAGAATCCCCTTATTGTTAAGGAAGAGGCGGTGAGAAAGGTAGTTGAAGAAGTGCCACAAATCAGCAATGCACATGTTTTGTTCTTTGATGGTTCATACAGAAACAGCCACAATGCAGCTTCAGGGGGTATAGCACTTTATGATCCAGAGGGGAAGCTAGTATGCAAGAGAGGGTTAAAATTGGATGCGCATAGTAACAATGAGGCTGAATATGCTACATTGGAAGCCGGATTACACATTTGTTTGAAGCATGGGGTTCGAAGGTTGAGCATAAAAGGTGATGCCTTGTTAGTGGTTAAGCAAGTGCTGGGTGTGTGGAAGAGCAAGAACACCTCATTGAAGGAAATGTGGTTCAGAATTAAAGGCCTGTTAAAAAAGTTTGAAGCATGGAGCATCAGACACATTGAACGTGCTCTAAATGGAGAGGCACATGAAGCAGCTCAAGGCATGGTTGGGGAGCTATTTGTGTTGAGGACCACTTTACCTCTTTATCATGGCCGGGAAAGTTTGGCTCAAGAAGAGGAGTTTTTGCTAACAGGAATCATTCCAAAAGAGATTCAGAAGTCTAAGAAGTATGGCTTTGTGCATAGAGCATACAGGTACAAATTGATTGGTGATGTCTTATACATGAAAGGAGCTGATCTCATGTTGAGACGTGTACCTTGGCGGGAGGAGCGTTACAGAGTGTTGGAAGAGAATCATGAAGGCGCATGTGGTGGCCATTTTTCTCTAAAGATCACCTTGCATAAGATTTTGCAAGAGGGGTATGTATGGCCTAGTTTGTACAAGGATGTTCACCATTGGTGTAGGTCTTGCAATAGGTGTCAAGCATTTGGGAAGAGAGTGTTGAAGCCAGAGCTACGAAAAACCATTATGGCGTTTGATGTGTTTGAAAAGTGGGGGATTGATGCAATAGGCCCGTTACCTATCACAAGCAGGGGAAAAGCTATATTTTGACGGCATTGGACTATCTTTCTAGATGGGTAGAGGCTATAGCAGTAAAACAGATCACTGCAAAAGATGTGGCAAAATTTGTGTATGATGAAATATGTTGCAAGTTTGGGGTGCCATTAGAGATACTTTCAGATAAGGGGCCAGGATTTAGAGCTAAACTGCTAGACTTCTTATGCACAAAGATGAAGATTAGGCACCAACATACCACTTCTTAGTACCCGCAGTGTAATGGCTTAAATGAAAGATTCAATGGTGACTTGGTACAAATTCTTTCTAAAGTGACAGAGCACCAAGGAAAGAATTGGGATTTGGAATTTCCTAGTGCATTATGGGCTTACCGTACTTCGGTGAAGACAGGTACAGGGTTTACTCCATTTCATTTGGTGTATGGAAAAGAAGCACTATTGCCTGTGGAAGTAGAGTTGCCTGCGGTCAAGATGTTAGAGAAGTTGCTTGGGGCGCCTAGTGATGCATTCAAAGAGAGGCTCTTGCAGTTACAAGAGGTCCAGTTGGATAGGATGAGCGCATTGGAGCATTATGGGCAGATGCAGGATAAGGCTTTGGCAAAGATAAATGAAAAGGTTAAAAGTAAGGGTATCAAGAAACATGACTTGGTTTTGCGCTACAATAGTAAGCTGGACAACACCTTCCAAAAGAAGTTTCAAATTAAGTGGGAAGGCCCTTTCAAGGTAGCAGAGTGTTTTCTAAATGGCACATATCAGCTGGCTAACCTGGATGGTGTTCTACATAAATCAAGGGTAAATGGGTTGCGTCTTAAATTGTATCATGCTAGATTGATGATGGTGGAGCAAGATGAACTGTCTGTGGATCAAGCAGTGTTGGAGAGGGATGAGGAGACCTGTGATGCAGCGAGTCTCATATCTCTCTTTGCTGCTACTGATCATGAATGATCTAGCAGGCTAGGGGATGGGCAAATTATGTCAAGAGTTTTTTCGAGCAAGGAATTGCACATATGTACATACACATGCATGGTGCATCAAATAAAGGATTGCCCATTTTCCTTAGCCAGGTGGTTACGTGGGGCCCACATGTGTACAGGTAGGACAGCATGTACATAGTGCATCGATTTTCACTATCACCAGTACCAGTATGTTTTTTCTACAATAATGAGGAGTTTATAGCGCGTAAAAATTCTCGAGGAAGCTATCCGCGGGCCGAAGACATGAGGTCAGCAGGTGCGTCAGATGGCATCTAGTGGCGTCAGGAGGGCGAACGGGGTCAATATTTGCACGCGGATGAGGACGGACACAACGTGGGTGTTTTCTTGTGAGAGTTATGCAAAAAGGTCATCATTAGGACCACTTTTTGGGGCCACTTCACGTGGTGGCGGGACGCATTATTGGAAAAAGCTGAGTGACAGGTGTGCGTATGGATGCAAAAAAGTGACAACTATGCACTACGAGGTCAGTTTTTGGCCTGTTCGGGGTCCGTTTGAGGTCATCTAAAAGGCCACGGGTGCCCAACTAATAAAGCTAAGTGTGGGAACTGAAAAAACTGAGAGAAGACCAGAAAAAACGTGGAGAAGAGAGGAGGAACAGCTGCAGCTGTGTTTTTGCTCATTTTGGAGCCTGTTTTGGCCGTAAACTGCTCATCCGAGGTCGGATTTGAGCACTTTGACATTGTAGACTGAGGTTTTGGGCCATTCCGGACGCGATGGCGCTGTCCATTTCACCAAATTACTCACTCTTTTCCTGCTATTTTTTCTGTGTAAGTTTCTCCTATGAGCGAAGTTTCTGCTCTAGTTTGTGATTGTATCTGGCTTATTTTACCCATATTGTGTGAGCTATTTGCCCCATTGGTGCTGGCCCAAGCTCAATTGTATCTAAACATCAGACATTCTCCTCTTTTGAGCTGAGTTTTTTGGGTGTGTGTGTGTGTGTGTGTCTACGTGGAGTGGGCAAGTGGATAGTCTCTCTCCTCTCACTCCAGAGGTGTGTTCCCTGTCTCGGCCAGGTGTGTTGTGTAAGCCGAGTGGTGCCCCATAGTGTGTGTGTATATCCTTCCAAGAGTGTGTGTCGGGTCGTTATAGAGGCGCTGTGTGTATTTTCATCCCGCTCACAACGTGTGCGTGTGTGTGTGTGCACACACGCACACACACGCTGCACGCAGGCGTGTGTGTATGTGTGCCACACACACACACACGCTACATTGAGGCGCGTATGTGTGGTGCACACACGCACGCCAGCGTGTGTGTGTGTACACACACACGCGCCCATGTGTGTGTGTGCGTTTGTGTTTGTGTGTGTGTCCACACACACACACACAAGTGGCAAGGCACGTGGACACGCTGGCGCAGGTGCCCGTTGCGTATCCACGTGGTAGTCCACGTGGCCACGCACACTGGTACGCAGGCAATGAGCTGGCCACGTGTTCTGTCGCAGGGAAGAGTACACGTGGCACTGCGCTTGGTGACATTTTTGGTGCCACGTGTCATGCCACGTGTACTGTCGTCCAACGATAGTACACGTGGCAGGACATGTGGTCAGCTCATTGCCTGCGTGGCAGTGCGCATGGCGACGTAGCCGGCCACGTGTACTATCGTCGAGCGATGATACACATGGACACGCACGCCACCGTGTCCACGTGGACTACCGTGGGCGCGTGGGCGCCACTTTGCCCAGAGGCAAAGTACACACAGACACCCACGTGCCCATGGCGAGCGTGTTGGCCATGGGTGGGCACACGCTCCCGTGTGGAGCGTGTGCCCGCCCATGGCCAACGCGCTGGCGATGGACGAGTGGCCGCCCATTCTGCTCCGCTCCTCCCTCCCCTCCGTCCGCCCCTGCCTCCGCTCCTGCGCCCCTTTGCCCCCCCCCCCAAGCTGCGGCCTTCGCCTACCCCCGCCTTTGCTCCGCTCCTACGTCCCCCTTGCCCCCCCCCCCCCCGCCAAGCTGCGGCCTCCGCCCGCCTACGCCCCCCTTGCCCCTTGCCCGGCCTGCCTGCCCCCGCCTCCGCTGTCCCCTTGCCCCGCCCACTCCTGCGCCGCCTTGCCCCCCCCCCCCCCCAAACCTCTGCCCCCACCCAACCTCCGCCTCCGCCCCTACTGGCGGCTCTGCACTCAAAACCCGGCCGCCCATTGCCCTGGTCTCTCTCCCTCTGCCGCCCTTGCATTAGTGCCTTGCTTCCATCCACGCAAAATGCTCTAGCCCGTGATCACCCACACAGTCACAAACAAATATTTTGTAACAAATTTTTATTATAAAATATTTCATATTTTTTAACATTATTTTTTTAATTAATAAAATAATATTAATTTTAAATTTATAACGGCTAGTTATTAGATGTGAGTATATAATCAATTTGTTTTAGCTTATACAATGTGATCTTGTGCTTAATTATTTGCTTAGCATATTATTATGGCTTGCTCTTTATTTTTGTTGGGTAAAGAGTTTTCTTATCCTTTTTACAATGGTAAATTCATAATATCAAAATCATTTCTTTTAGAATTAATTTCTCCAATGCAATTTATAACTTTAGATGTTGTTATCGAAGTAGGTGATATTGAAATGAATTTGCCTTTTGAGAGGACTCTGAACAATTTGGGTGAATTCATCTATGTATTGGATGAGCAGCTTTCACGTAAATACAAAGTCAACGTATCTCATCAAACACAGTATGCCGGCTCACCTAGCATGATTCCTATTTCCATTGTGGATAGTCCGTCAAAGATGCAATTCGGTCCAAAGGAGTTAATAGATCTATGTACCCCCCCTCGAGTTTTGCCCTCAAACAACTTCAAAAGGAGTACAAGACAAAAGCTCTTACAGGCCGAGAAGAAGGGCACATTGACAAAGCTGTTAATGCAAATCAAAGTAGTGGAACAAGTTACAGAGATTCCAAGGTCTTACAATGGAGATCTCGTTCTAGAATTTCCACCAACCATGGAAAAGTTGCACCATATGGATGTGATGGAGCATAAGTAGGATCCTCATTTGTGGTCGAAGCCTACTACATCCAATATTGTATTTGCAGGTGTAGTGCGTCTTAGTCATTGCATAGGATCTCTCAAGTGCATGAATGAACAATGTGTCCGCTTGGTTTATTACCATATTCCCAATACAAGTCATTTCAACGGGTACATACTGAGGCGGTTCGGGGCGGGCAACAAGAAGAGCGGCCTCTAAACACCCTTCAAGGCTCCCGTGCTGCTCAATTGGGGCTGGGGCAAGCACAATCAGAGACAATGATAACCCACATCCAGAAACCAAACAAGAAAAGGGGCACCACCTAGTTGTAGATGCGAACTAGGACGCACGTGATATCTCCTTGTACTCAAACGCACAAAGAGAGGGGAATGCAAGATAGCCACACACACCAAACACAAACATTCACCACGCCAGAGAGAGGTAAAGAGAACAAATCAACTTGAGCAACTCAGTCTTAGCCTTAAAGACTAGATGCACACAAAGCTTGATGAGAAATAGAGAGACAACACAAAACTTGATCTTGTTGCCAATACAAAAATTGTCTTAGGGTCACGGGAGCCCTCTCACCGAGCACCCTCTTACAATTGACTTTTTAGGCAAACAATTCAACAAGCTCTCAAACCATCAAGCATGAAATAGCACAACAGACTTTAAGGACAATATACCTTCAACCACGTGATGAGCCAACTTATCAAGTCAATTTGGAGAGAAGAGTCGTAGTTGCAGCATACAATTGCACCCAAAACTATGAATCTTATTTATGGACAAGAGTAGGCTACAAGTGTGATGCTGAGTATAGTATCACTCCACTCCTCCAGATAGCATAATTAACTTCAAGCTTCTCCATGCACCTATGCGTAGTGATGGAATAGAGCACTCACAATGCACACACTCTAGACAACTAGGCTTGAAGAGTGGTGTGTTATGTGTTGAGAATGGTGTGGTGTGGTGTGATCATGTGATGATTTATAAGGGAGAGAAGGGCTCTATTTATAGGTTTTACAATCCCCGATTAAGATTAGACCTAATCAGGTTTATTTGAAGAAATCAAAGATTATGCATATTTTTTAAATAAAATAAAATAAGGGTGGGTCTCTCTTATCCTTTGAGTCACATGTATGTGGGCTCAAGGGAAGAGAATTATTGAGGATGAAAGGAGAGAGGATTGAGTGAATAATTTGGGAGTGCCTACTCTAGTAGAGAGTGCATTTTACAATAAGGTTAGTGGTTAGTAGTTAGTAATTATCACTACAAAATATTTACAAAATCATTCACCAAATGGTGAGATATATGATGAGAAAAGTTAGAGAAGAGATGAGCTTGTAAAGAGAGGTTGAAGCTTTGGAGAAGTTGACATTCACCTCTTTCCAGCACTGGAAGAAGAAGCGGTCAGCATGGCGAAGTAGCGCGTGTCGATGAAGCTATGTTATCCTCAAACCTTGGAAAATTCATGATAAAAGCCTTCATTTGCAGAGGTTAACCTTGGATTTTTGCTGATTTTTTGAATTTCTTTACAAAGCTGAAGAGAGTATGGTAATATGGACATATATGTAGAGACAAAGGGGGACACATAGGGTGTAGAAATGGAGGATGAATGCTATGGAGGTGTGAGAGAAGTGGCAATGGTGAAGAGGGTGAATTAGGACATGGGAGTCTCAGGTTTGGGAGTGGGAAGGAGAGGGAGGAGTGTGTAAGAGTGAGTAGGTGTGTGGAAGGGTGAGAGAAATAGGAAGTTTTTTTGATGTATGAGGTGGCAGTTTTGAACTCGGCCATAAATTTCATGTAAAATCTCCCTTGACTTCAAAATTTATGAAAAAAGTATGGAAAATACTTCGGCGCACGAGCTACGTTTTGTCGTTTGGAAGTATCCTCAAATTCGGATCATAAGAAGGTGCCAAAATTTGAGCAAAAATTTATCCCTGCAGCACCTAATAAAGCTTGAAGTGAACCACTATTTGTTTCTTTTTCCTTTGTAGTCTTCCAAGTGAGCCCCCCATACATCAACCATGATATACTTGTGGGGTAAGAAGATAGGCTAGCTAGTCATGAAAAATGCACACATGGGATGCATGGTGGCAAAAAATATATAAAATAAAAGGAGGAAAATCATGAGGGAAGGGACCCTCAGTTATTCTCTACTTTGAGTAATTCATGGAATTTATTTGAAGATAAAATCTATGTACTTGTGAATATTTAACTGGAAGGGATGAAAAATAAATAAATAAATAAATATGACGGAGCCGATAAGGTTATTGGTGAATTTTTACAATGAAGTCACATAAAGGTTTTTCAAGGCTTGTGTGAGTTGAGCTTAAGGGATAGAATGATAGTAAAATATGTATAAGAAATGACACGTGATGGAAGTTAGCATACTTAGGCCTGATAACGCACACCTAGGAATATATATTTATATAAATACAAAAAAATTGAGAAAAAAAAACATTTTATACTTAGGTCCTTTATTTGATAGAAAATATTTACATATAAAGAGGACCGTAATATTATATATTTATTTTTTTGGTCTCGTAGCCTAATGACTCGCTCAATGATTTGATATAAAAAAATATGATAAAAACATAAGCACACGCACACTATTTATACTGAAAAAGCGACCCTAGTCATTGTGCTAGGGTATTTTTGTGGGGTGAAATAGATTCTTAAAATTATTTTATGAGAGCCGAAAAATGGCTATCATTAGCCCCCCCCTTAGATAATGGTACATTCATGTACCATTTATCCGATCATACAACATGTAGATTGTGTAACGTCTGTCTTTGTCTGCTCTCATCTTTGTATGATTAAGAAACCTTGTGTTATATGAAAGGTTCTCAGAGCCAATAGCAGGATGTAATGAAGTTACTGAGTAAACCTCCTCCATTGTGAAAGTTTCAATAAGCACCCCCCAGGATCAAAGATCTTGAAATATCTTTCCCTAAGAGAGATGTATGGTATGGAATCACTTACTGATTTCGGTTGAAGAAACTTGTAGATTTTACTGTTGTCCATCATTGCATCTATCACTATGAATGTGATATAAAAGATTGGTCGCTCTTCCTCTTGTGTAAAGTTGATGTATCTGCTACGATCTTCAAGAGCTTGTATGAGCAAATTCCTGAACTGTAGCTCATAAAATTCATTCAACGTGGGTAGGCTCATCAAGTCAAAAATTCTATGACCTTCATGATTTAGGAAATCTTGATCCATGCTTCCAGCTGCTATTGGAAGATATTGCAAATAGGTTACCACATAAGTAGATAATAGATGAAGGTTTCTATTGCTTCCAACACATTGGAAGAGAATAGATTTTGGTACTGATTGGTGAAATATCCACATGTAGCAATCAACAAGTTTTTCATCTATGATGAAGACCAGAATCATCACAATGTGCGACCTCCATACACCAAAGAACCAAATGAAGAAGGTTTGGAAACATCCGTTCATCACCAAGTATTCATGTCCTCTTCCACTTAATAAGGTATGGTACCCCCGATGAAAGGTATATGTGAAGAGAGGAGAAGTTGACTTTGAAGAGGTGAAACCCAATGTGAAGATGATTGGGGCTTCAAAAGCTTGGATTTTCTTGCTAAGAGATCGTCCCATGAATGAAGAGCCACCCACTAAAACACCATTGGAGAGAATGATACCCTTCTGATAGTTTCCTTTTATGATTTTATCTTTTACTACCCTCCCATGTTCTTCATCCCCTTCTAAGCCCCCCCTTTGGCAAGGTTGTAACTCCTCACATTGTACCACCTCAAAGATTGACGGATTACTGTTTGATTTTGTGAAAACTTTGGCTTCTTGTATTATAGGTTCCTCCATGCTTAACATACATGGGTCATACCAATGCTTTTCAATATCCTCAAACATTTCTTGAAGATTATCCTCACATGGATTCAACTCACACTCTTCTACTTTGTTTTGGACTTGGCATTCCATGTACACAATCATCTCTTTTTGATCAACGTGGTCTATGATCTCCCCACCTATGATTTCATCTTCTTCTTCACTCTCTTCTTTTAGACAAGATACACTCTCAGAACATTCCATAAGATCAAGGTTACCTTCAAGGTCTTCGTTCTCCATAGAGTCATGTTGCACAAAAGCTTCGTCTGCTCGGACTAGAAATTGATCCTCCACCAAAAGGTTGGATGTATCCATTATTGAATCATCAATGCCATTTGAGATATCTTGTGTCAATTTTTGCATGCCTGTGATAAAGGTAGAAGAAAGAGATTCCACATCTGAATCTTGGCCACACACTTTAGCACTTGAATAATCAGTTGGCATGTAAGTAACTTCTTCAACATTTGTCGGAGTAGAAGGAGACAAGTATGGAAAAGGAGATGAATCCTTGATAGAAACACTTTCATGATGGTTGGTTCTTCCAGTATGATGGAAACCATTTTTGATGTAGAAGTACTTGTGAAACTTCCTTCGGGCAATAGTGACCGCTTCTTCAAAGGTAGAGGGTCCACTACAAGCAACCTTAGTCTTTAGGAAAGGAGACAAACCCGAAATGAATTGCTCCATTTTTACATAATCTGGAAATGTAGAACTAAACCCACATCCTCCCCATTGATGAGAAAAAATATCCTCATAAGCATAGTATTCTTCACCATGTTGTTGAAGTCTCCCTAATGAAGCCCATGCTTTCTCCATTGTTGGAAATTTAGAGAATCTGGTCTTCAAAGCTTTGGAAATTTTGGTATACCCATCTTCAATCTGAGAAGACATACTCCAAAACCATTGCTGAGCGTTGCCTCTAAGGCATAGCAATAGAAAATCCCCTTTTTCAATGTCATCCCTTTTACGAAGGATACGACAAACCATTCTAACATCATCAAGAAAATCATCAACATCTTCTTCTAGATTTCCGAAGAAGATTGGGATATCATCAAAGGTATAGCGTGTCATAGTCTCTCAATGCTAGAACCACACAAAGATTAGTTCCAAACAATCGTTTTCTCTCATGACATCAACTAACTACACAAAGTTTTGAAAGGTCTTTCAACATGAATTCTAGATTCTTATGTGAAAATGTTTTTTTCCTTTCTTATGTTATGCTAATCCAAACCATATTCTAGATCAATTTTTGTTGCCTTGAAATTAAACTCGGTCATACAAGTTTCATGATTCATATAATCTACTTGATTATGCTAAAATTCAAGCATTCATGCAATACAACAACAATAAGCACAAAGTCATTCCTCCGTGGGGGCACCAATTTGAGGCGGTCCGGGGCGGGCAACAAGAAGAGCGGCCTCTAAACACCCTTCGAGGATCCCGTGCTGCTCAATTGGGGCTGGCGCAAGCACAATTAGAGACAACAATAACCCATAGCTAGAAACCAAACAAGAAAAGGGGCACCACCTAGTTGTAGATGCGAACTAGGACACACGTGATATATCCTTGTACTCAAACGCACAAAGAGAGGGGAATGCAAGATAGCCACACACACCAAACACAAAAATTCACCACGCCAGAGAGAGGTAAAGAGCACAAATCAACTTGAGCAACTCAGTCTTAGCCTTAAAGACTAGATGCACACAAAGCTTGATGAGAAATAGAGAGACAACACAAAGCTGGACCTTGTTGCCGATACACAAATTGTCTTAGGGTCACGGGAGCCCTCTCACCGAGCACCCTCTTACAATTGAGTTTTTAGGCAAACAATTCAACAAGCCCTCAAACCATCAAGCATGAAATAGCACAACAGACTTCAAGGACAATATACCTTCAACCACGTGATAAGCCAACTTATCAAGTCCATTTGGAGAGAAGAGTCGTAGTTGCAGCATACAATTGCACCCAAAACTATGAATCTTATTTATGGACAAGAGTAGGCTACAAGTGTGATGCTGAGTATAGTATCACTCCACTCCTCCAGATAGCATAATTAACTTCAAGCTTCTCCATGCACCTATGTGTAGTGATGGAATAGAGCACTCACAATGCACACACTCTAGACAACTAGGCTTGAAGAGTGGTGTGTTATGTGTTGAGAATGGTGTGGTGTGGTGTGATCATGTGATGATTTACAAGGGAGAGAAGGGCTCTATTTATAGGTTTTACAAGCCCCGATTAGGATTAGACCTAATCAGGTTTATTTGAAGAAATCAAAGATTATGCATATTTTTTAAATAAAATAAAATAAGGGTGGGTCTCTCTTATCCTTTGAGTCACATGTATGTGGGCTCAAGGGAAGAGAACTATTGACGATGAAAGGAGAGAGGATTGAGTGAATAATTTGGGAGTGCCTACTCTAGTAGAGGGTGCATTTTACAATAAGGTTAGTGGTTAGTAGTTAGTAATTATCACTACAAAATATTTACAAAATCATTCACCAAATGGTGAGATATATGATGAGAAAAGTTAGAGAAGAGATGAGCTTGTAAAGAGAGGTTGAAGCTTTGGAGAAGTTGACATTCACCTTTTTACAGCACCGGAAGAAGAAGCGGTCAGCATGGCGAAGTAGCGCGTGTCGATGAAGCTATGTTATCCTCAAACCTTGGAAAATTCATGATAAAAGCCTTCATTTGCAGAGGTTAACCTTGGATTTTTGCTGATTTTTTGAAGTTCTTTACAAAGCTGAAGAGAGTATGGTAATATGGACATATATGTAGAGAGAAAGGGGGACACATAGGGTGTAGAAATGGAGGATGAAGACTATGGAGGTGTGAGAGAAGTGGCAATGGTGAAGAGGGTGAATTAGGACATGGGGGTTTTAGGTGTGGGAGTGGGAAGGAGAGGGAGGAGTGTGTAAGAGTGAGTAGGTGTGTGGAAGGGTGAGAGAAATAGGAAGATTTTTTGGTGTATGAGGTGGCAGTTTTGAAGTCGGCCATAAATTTCATGTAAAATCGCCGTTGAATTCAAAATTTATGAAAAATACTTCAGCTCACGAGCTACGATTTGTCTTTTGAAAGTATCCTCAAAATTCGAGCAAAAAGCTTTCCCTGCAGAACCTAGTAAAGCTTGAAGTGGGCCACTATTTGTTTCTTTTTCCTTTGTAGTCTTCCAAGTGAGCCCCCCATACATCAACCATGACCTAATATTTCCAAGGAGCTTGCACACATGTACGGTATAGGATAAGTATCAAATATAATATATACTTGTGGGGTAAGAAGATAGGCTAGCTAGTCATGAAAAATGGACACATGGGATGCATGGTGGCAAAAAATATATAAAATAAAAGAAGGAAAATCATGAGGGAAGGGACTCTCAGTTATTCTCTACTTTGAGTAATTCATGGAATTTATTTGAAGATAAAATCTATGTACTTGTGAATATTAAATTGGGAGGGATGGAAAAAAATAAATAAATAAATATGACGGAGCCGATAAGGTTATTGGTGAATTTTTACAATGAAAGAAACAGGTACAATGACGACAGTCCCAAGCCGGAATGGTTGGATGCAGAGGAGTGCATGGGGATTGCACGAGAGACACAAGACAATCCTCAGAGATTTTAGTAGTAGAGAGATGTAGCCAGAGCACGTTTGGAGTGCTGGAGCGTCACATCTTGGGAGTGGAGGCGATCATACGCTTCAACATGAGTTTCTAAGTATTATACGTATGCTTGAAACTATGGAAAATATATATGTTATTTGAAGATTTATCTAATGATTAAACCATAATTTTGCAAGAAGTTGCCGTGAAGCGTCTTCCAACACGTCGAGAGGAGAAGTATGGGTACTGCTGAGCTATATATAGTGTCTCTATATATAGCACCCTGGTCCCCTCTATATAAACTCATCTTGTGTAGTCATTGGACACACTTTGGGGTTTGCAGTTTTGGTGTCATCTCTCTCTCCTCTCGTCTACAGGCATCGATAGAAGAACCTAAGATAGAAGAAGCTAAGTCTCTTGTTCTTTTGAGTTTACAATTGCATATCGTTTCCAAGTTTAATTGGCGTTGATATTGTTACGTATCATAGAGTTGACACGTAGTTATGAATTATTTAAGGTATGCCTCTCTGCATGGAGGCTAGAGGGTCCTGATTATGTATTGGAGGCCTAGCTTTGTTTGATTCAGCTAGCTCATGGGCACTTGAAGCAATTATAGTAGAAGTGCATAGCGATGGCAAAGAGTAGCTTTGTGAAGCCTGACATGCAAACACAATCCAGCGACTGTTTTGCAGAAGAAAGTTTGATGTTAAAGGTTAAGCAAAATAGAGGCTAGTGGTTAATAGCAGAGAGCCATATTGCAGGAATCACCTAGCTCTTCAATAGCGCCTTGCTATAGGGACCATCAAAGCTGGGCTAAGAACTGGGTTGGCAGCCCTGTAAGCGTGGTTTAGGGCTCACCTAGCTGTGAGCATGGGCTCCCTGATTAGGGATCATCCTTCTTTCTCAATGAGGCGATATAATTAGCACTCGTCGACGCTCGCCCTATCTTTAGAAGTATTTAGTAAATTTAGAACTTATCTTTGTGTGCAGCTTTCTCTGCAAGCTATCCGGGTGATGCTATTACAAAGATGCCAAATAGCGTAGCAGAAACCATCTATTCTATAGTTTAAGCTATCAAGCCGTCATTTCCTTCGTACACAATCAACCTTGCCCTGTCGTACACTATTGAGAGTGATCTACTCCCATACTGAGGAAGACGAGCTTGCAGCCTCCATGGCCGTCGATCACGTCAGGTGCGCTCTTTCCTATAAGGTTGCAAATTTCAATCAGATTGGCGTGATGGTGTGGACTCATCCTCACAGGGACTATATTTGCATGAGGCTCAGGAAATCTACGATTAATCTAGTTGACTCACGCTCAGGAAAGCTGCAATTATATGTATATATATTTTGTACGCCTTATTATGGCACTAAAAACCTTCATGAAAATCACTTCGTGTTCTAAATACCCACCAGCGTCTTTGTGATGCCAAATAAAGAGGTGCTAAAAATAGCCAGCACTGAATTAATAGGACCAGTGCTATCTCTGTCGACCAGTGCTTGAGACGGGTGCACCACATAATGTGAAGAGCCCCTGGGCACGTCGGACATTGCTCCTCCATCCCCTCTAGTTTCATGGATTACATGAGATATGGATTTTAAAAGCAAGTTTTTTAACGTTGTTTCCCACGCTAAGATGGAAGTTGTCTTGCGGATGCTTTTTACGAGGAGAGATTAGATCTACTACATCTTGAGTTCACCAACTTGAGCTCCATGATTTCATGGGTAAGGCTACATGATGCGTTTTTATTATCTTCATCCATGGTTCGAGGTGAGATTATTTGTTGTGTTTTTATTTTCTCCATTGATAATGTCTTTGGTTCTTGACACATGCTACTAATCTCGTCACTATTTTTCATAAAATATTTCACGTGATTTTACAAAGCAATTATCTATTGACTCGTCATTATCTTGAGGTTTTGCAGATTTTTCACAAAACTAGATTCTGTAATTCCATGGTATGGAAAGCCATGATGGTGATTACTATTTTACAATTTTTTATTTGATTTGAAGAAAACGTCTCTGATGCCATGGTACGTAAAACCATGATGATTGGTATTTCAAAGCTTTTCTGAGCGTCTCTTATGCCACGGTGAATAACGTGATGCCATGGTACGTAAAGCTATGATGATTGGTATTTCAAAGTTTTTATTTGTTGAAAGTGTCTCTGATGCCATGGTACGTAAATCCATGATGATTACTATTTATTTTTATTTTTATTTTTCTAGGCGTCTTAATGCCATAGTGAACAGCATGATGCCATGGTACGTAAAGCCATGATGATAATAGTTGTTAGTTGAGATCATTGAGGTCCCAATGTATTTATTACATGCCAACTTTGTATATATTTGTGCACAAGTGATACCATTGATGTTACGTTTGTTTCTATGTCGTCTCTAGAGCGGCGTCGCGAACCGTCTCTAAGGATAATGTGATGTATTTATTTGTAACCTTCACAACTCGATATGTTTTTCTTGAGTTGATATGTTTTTACAGAACTTAAATCACATAAAGCAATATGTACGGAGGCTCAAGGATGTTGAAGTTTCTCTACCAAAGAATTTGCAGTAGCTCAATCGTCTATATCTTGGATTATAAGAAGACCCTTGAAAGAAATCATTGTAAAACAGGAGTGATGTAGCTCCTTTGAACATTGTAAATGTACATTTGAATTTTTTTAATATAACCATGGGTATATATAGAGCTGTGGGTTTTTCCCTTGAGCCCCCAAGGGTTTTTTCATCCACAATTAGGGACCTTCATTTGAGTGGTGGTGTTGAGCTATATATAGTGTCTCTATATATAGCACCCTGGTCCCCTCTATATAAAATCATCTCGTGTAGTCATTGGACACACTTCGGGGTTTGTAGTTTTGGTGTCATCTCTCTCTCCTCTCGTCTACATGCGTTCTCTCCCTCCGGTTCAACAGGTACAAGCATGGACGTGTGGCCCTTTTGACCCAGCTGCATGAGGAGGGAGAGGACGTCGACTAGGAGGCATTACCATGAGGGTATTCTCACTCAGTGATTGTTTGCATATGTACAGCTTTGTAGTGCATATGTTTATGGTTTATGGTTATGTTTATGGTATGGCACAGATGCTATGGTTAAGATTTTGCAGTCAAGTTAAGGTTATGGTTTTTCTATGATGGTATGGTAATTATGTGATGGTGATGGTTATGGTTATGGTTATGCAATGATAGTATGGTTGTTATGGTTATGGTATGACAAGCAAGTTATGGTAATCGTTATGGTATGGCAAAAAGGTTATGTTTATGGTTTTGCAGTTTTTGACTCATGTTTTAATTATGGTTATAAAATCTTTATGCCATTATGCCATGATCAAGATTTTGATTTTGTGGTTACGCTTTTCTTACAGTTTTGCTAATTGCCATACACTCGCTCTTTAGCGTCAGCTTGTAGGTGGAGTGCGGTTGCTTGTACACGCTTCCTTTGGGCAGAGAGGCCTGTTTTCTTTTGCTGCAGTACATGTAGCATTAGTTCCCATCCCTCTTTGTCCAAAAAACATTTGCAGCTTTAGTTGTCGGTATAGATTACAGTATAAGTGTCGGTATAGTCCTCGGTAGCCGCATCGAAATATGCTATAGTATTATCGGCGGTTATTTCATTGCATATTTTGACACTCATTTCATGGGGTATTTTGACGCTTAGTACACCGGTACTTACACCGATGTTACAATACCGGCGTCTCTTCCGAGGCCTATTTCAACGCTTTTTAGTTTTAAAACTAACTTTTTTTGTCGGTTTTTGCACCGATTTTTGCGCGGCGTGTTGTAGTGACTAGTGTGCTCTTTTATTTTCTTGCAAAATTTTTAACGCAAAAAACATCTTGTTTGTGCTGCACGCCAAAAGCCTCCCATTTTGTAGCAGGAAAACTGCTTGGGAGCATCAAATCAATGCTTTTATTGCACTTGATGATTATTAGGTCAGTGACAGATCCAATTTTTTGTCATGAGGAGGTAGGAGAGCATCGTGCACACGACCTAACCCTATGTTGAACGGTGGACTCAAGTTGCAACAACCCCATATCTAGTAATAGGACAACCATTTCATAAGAGGTGTGTCTCTCTCTACAACCCTTGCGTAGACTCTCTCTCTCTCTCTCTCTCTCTCTCACACACACACACACACACACACACACACACAAGCCTTGCCCTCTCCCTCCCTCTCTCTCTCTCTCTCTCTCTCTCTCTCTCTCTCACACACACACACACACACACATACAAGCCGTGCCCTCTCCCTCCCTCTCTCTCTCTCTCTCTCTCTCTCTCTCTGTGTGTGTGTGTGTGCCTTGCACAGGTTCTACAATCATACATTTGCCTTGCTAGCTTCACGATCGATGACACTGCCTTGCTCCACTTATCCTTGTATAGTTTCATGTTAATCGTTCTACCCCTTAATATTCTCCCTTTGCAGATTTTTACATAGTTTCAAGGGCATTCCAAGCCTCCAAGGCCTTGCACAGGTTCTCTCTCTCTCTCTCTCTCTCTCTCTCTCTCTCTCTCTCTCTCTCTCTCTCTCTCTCTCTCTCTCTCTCTCTCTCACTCTCTCTCTCTCTGTCTCACACACACACACACACTCAGCCTTGCACAGTATCTCTCGCTCTCTCTCTCTCTCTCTCTCTCTCTCTCTCAAGTTCTCTCTCTCTCTCTCTCTCTCTCTCTCTCTCTGACACACACACACACTCAGTCTTGCAGAGTATCTCTCGTTCTCTCTCTGTCAGAGATTCTCTCACATCAACATGTTATTAATGGCCTCTAAAATTTCACATGGATGTTTTGCTAAGTGTTGGAGCTATATATGGCTCACTCTACTCAACTTGGTCTCACCTATATATTTGTATCTTGTCCTCAATATGAATCAGTCTTTGGGAGCGTATATGGTATGTCTCTTGTTTAGTCTCTCTCTCTTTCTCTCTACATCTCAACATAGTATCAGAGCGGTAACGATCACGCGCCGATTCAATTCATGGTGACAAAACAGTATGTGTATGTGATTCGCACGTAAGATTCAAAATTGCTACAAATTTTATTTTTTGAGCGTTGATTCTTGTTAACTGTGGTTGTTTTGTGTTAAGAAGAATATGATTAGTGTTTTGTGTGGTGTTTATTGCTAATCAATCTAATCGTTGATTACGTTTTCCGGGAAAAGCCCAATGGAGCACGGGAAAAGCACAATGGCGCTTTTCATCCAAAACTTGTTCATCTCCTCGAGCTCTTCGATTTGAGTTGTAGTTTTGCGTCAATCGGAGTTCGCAACAGAAAGTTATGCTGTTTTCACTACAATTGAGCTTGACGCAGCTTTCTTCGTCGTACTTCTTCGTGAAGCGTCCGGGATCGTTTTTCTAATTTTGGCATTAACTTTTTCAAGAAAATTTAGCTTTTTGCTATTCGTATTGTGGCCATCAATCTTGCGTCTCATGCCACTCTATTTTGAGGACTCTTTTATTATTAACGTCGCCTTTACCCTGCCTTTTTGGGTGACGTCTCTCACATCTTTGGACGTTCCTTGAGCATCCTTCTTGCGTTTATCGTTGAAAGAACGCAGTCCTCATATTTCTCTCATTCTCAATTGCGGCCTTCACCATATATGGTGTGCAGATTCTGCGATCTTATCTTATACGTCTTCTCGCAACAAGATATGGCTATGACTATTCTTGTCAACGGCTTTCCTTATGGCCAGCGTTCTGTTCCTCCTTTCCAAGGCCAAGGATTTCCAGGCTGGAAAGCAAAGATGTTGTAATTCTTGAAGGCGATGAACTCTCTGATGTTGTTCTTGGAAATCGTGTTTGTCCACCTCAGCATGTTGATACGGATAATGATAACGTGCTTATCACTGAAGGACCTATATTTGAAGATTGGAATGTTGCCTACACGGATTGGCAACGACGTGATAAAGCAGATCGTCGGTATATTCTTTCTGCTCTTAGTGATTCCCTTTTGCTTGATATGTATGAACTGCCTACTTTCCACGACATATGAAAGTACCTTATTGCAAACTTTCAAAAGAAATCTGTTACAGAAATACTTTATTTGAGAGGGTTTCTTAACAAGTTACAATATGAAGTTGGTACTGCCATGACGGGACATATTGAATCTTTCAAATCTATTATTAATCAACTTGCTGTTTTGCCAGTGATCGTATTTCACAAAAGAAAGTGATTACACTTCTCCTTGATATGGTAAAGGACTCTTCTTATGATAACATTGTTACTATTTTCTCTAATAAAGATGGTCTTGATTTTGACCAAGCCTGCATGTCTTTAATTGAATACTCTCAACATCAAGAACGTCGTAATGCTGGTCACGATACAACTATGATTTCACAAGAGGAGACTGAGTCACAACAGATGGAATGTGCTTTTTATGCTCGAAGGCGTCCATTTCAAAGAGGAAATCGCAGAGGTGGCTATCGCGGTAATATTTTCTCTTGTCTCAAATTTCCTAATAAGCAATGTTCTTACTGCAAACAAAAATGGACATACGGAAGATGATTGTTGGGCACGTCAATATGATGAAGAACACAATATTACCACGAAACAACCACGTTTATCTAGAGACTCTTCTTCTTCTTCTTGTGAATATTGTGGACAACCTGATCATCCCACTCATATGTGCTATAAGCGTCGATTCGACACAGATCGTAATAGAGCATATGCTACTGAACATCGAAACAACATTGTACCAGAAACAAGCTGCTTCCTATGTTCAGTTTCTCCAGACAGAATACTTCATGTACGTGATGGATCACTTTTTATTGTTGATTCTAGTGCTACAGGAAATATGACATATCAGTCTAAGTGGCTCCATAACTATCATCCACTACCAGTTCAATGTGTTGTTTATCTTGCTGATGATAGTACTTGTCAAGTAAAGGGTATTGGAGACTTATATCTTGGTATCTTATCTTCTTCCACTCGAATTTTGCAAGGAGTATTACATGTACCAGATCTTCAACGTAATCTTCTTTCAGTTGCTAGACTTGTTAATCTTGGTCTGTTTGTTGGATTTGATCATACCAAATTCCGAATTGAGAGAGATGGACAGACTATAGCCACTGCTCCTCGAAACGGTAATTTGTTTGAACCCTCGCTCAACGATGCTGTAGCAAATGTTGTCACTGCTCCAGGTGATCATGATTGCAAAGTATGGCATCATCGTTTTGTTCATGCTGATTTCTCAAAACTCCTTGATCTTCAACGTCGTGATCTTGTTCATGGCATGGATCTTAAATACCATCCCCATATGGGAATTTGTGAGTTTTGTGCTCTTGGGAAACACAATCATAAACCCTTTCCTCTTTCAAATACAACTCATTCTCATGACATATTGAATCTTGTTCATACTGATATATGTGGACCTCTACCTTCTTCGAGATCACAATAGCGCTACTTCATTACTTTCATTGATGATTTCTCAAGGTATACGACTGTATTTCTACTTAGACAAAAATATGAAGCCTTATCTGTTTTCAAACAATTCCACAGGGTTGCAGAACTTCAAACTGGTCGTCGCCTTAAGAAGCTTTGTAGTGGCAATGGAGGCGAATATGTTTCTCGAGAGTTTGTGAGTTATTGTGCTGACAGTGGAATTCATCATGAACACACTATTCCATATTCTCCTCAACAGAACGGAGTTGTTGAACGAAAGAATCACACTATTCTCAATGCTGTAAGATGTATGCTGATTCATTCTGGCTTATCTCGTGTTTTCTAGGTTGAAGCTACTTTGACAACAGTCTTTATTCAGAATTATCTTCCTACTATTGCACCATCTGGTAAGATACCCATCACAACATGGACAGGTGATATTCCTTGTGTATCTCATTTTCGAACCTTTGGATGTATTGTTTATATTCATGTTCCCAAAGAAACACGAACAAAGCTTGATGCTCCTGGTCTTAAAGTTATTTTTATTGGATATTCTTACACTTCCAAAGGCTACAAATTCTATTACCCTTCCTCCACGAAAGTAATTGTGAATCGTGATGCTACTTTTAACGAACAGCTTATGGGAGGCTCATGGTCCATGGATGATTCTGATGATACTAAATCATTGCTTCAGGCTTTTCCATTTCTTTCAGATGATGAAACTCTTCCTATAGAGCAAATTTCCTCTTCACAACCATCCATTTTGAATGTTGCCAATGATGATATTGATATTTTTGTTGATCTGCCTATTGAGTTTGAACATGGCTCATGTCATGTTTATGATGACAATATTGCTGATAATGCTTTTTCTACTTTAGAAGATCCGGTCACTTATGATGAAGTTATCTCTTCACCACAAAAGGATCAATGGCAAGAGGCTATGGAAGTAGAGTACGATTCTCTTATCTCTAAAGGTATATGGATATTAACTGAATTACCTCCTGGTCGTACAACTATTAAATGTAAGTGGGTGTGTAAGACAAAAGTAAAAGCACATGGATCTTTTGACAAATTCAAGGTGCGTTTAGTTGCAAAAGGTTACTCCCAAGTAGCCGGTGTTGATTATTAATAGACTTTTTCACCAATTGTTCGCATTACAAGTGTTCGAGTTTTATTGGCATTTGCTGTTCAATTTGATTTAGAAGCTCATCAAATGGATGTGCGAACTGCTTTTCTTAATGGTGACTTGGAAGAGGAAATTTATATGGAACAACCAGAAGGGTTTGTTATTCCACGTAAAGAAGACCTTGTTGCTCAACTCCATAAGGCACTATATGGTCTTAAACAAGCTTCGCGAGCCTGGTATACAAAATGTGATCTTTTTCTCACCTCTAAAGGATTCATCTCTTACTCTTCAAAACCCAACTTATACATAAAACGCCAAGGTAGCAGTTTTGTCATTCTTGCTCTTTATGTGGATGATACCATCCTTGTTTCCAATGATTTGGGATTTCTTCATCAAGTGAAAAAGTTATTGTCTTTTGCATTTGATATGGTGGATCTTGGAGAGATTCACTCGTGTTTTGGCATTCAAGCCCAACGGAACTATACAAAAGGTATTTTATTCCTTCGACAGTCAAAGTTTATTGCAGATACTATTCAAAAATTTGGTATGGAATCTGCACATTCAGCCAATACACCTTGTCTTGCGAGCTCTACGAAGAACACTTCTGACAATGGCGGTCAACTTGTCACAAATCAACCTTATGCTAACTTGATTGGATGTCTTCAGTTTGTTGGCATGAACACTCGTCCTGATATTCTCTTTGCTACTAATTATCTTGGACACCATCTTGCATGTCCTTCTCTTAAGCATTGGTCTGCTGTAAAGCGTGTATTGAAATACTTGAAAGGCACTACAGATTTTGGTTTAGTCTATCGACGACAACTCACATCGGATTCTATGCAATCTCATTCTCTTTTGGGTTACACAGATGCAAACTGGGCAAGCTCACATTTATCTATGCGATCTACTAGTGGAAATTGCTTCTTTATAAATGGTTGTCTTGTTTCTTGGACCATCAAGAAACAACGTTGTGTTGCAGTTTCTATGACTCAGTCAGAATATGTTGCGGCATCACTTGCATGTCGTGCGTTGATTTGGCTTCGACAAATGCTAGTTGATATTGGTCACTCTCCTCTTTCTAGCACACCCTTGCGGTGTGACAACCAAAGTGCTATTAGTCTTGCAAAAGACTATGTTCAACATAATAAGTCAAAGCACATTGCTGTCCATTATCATTATGTCAGGTATGAAGTACGCAAAGGAACCACTATGGTTGAACACTGTCCAAGTGACCATATGATCGCAGACATTTTGACCAAAGGCCTCAACGAGTCACGTTTCATCCTCTTGCACTCGGATCTTGGAGTTGCTTCGGCCTCACTCTTTCTAGATTAGCTTCTTTGCTATTGTAATAGCTTTGTACATATGAAATTGTAATCTTTTAGGTACCATGCACTATGCACACTCCACATTTGCACATTGTGATCTCTGAGTCACTTGAATATTTGTACATAGATGCACAATTCACTTTCACATCATCATCGCTGGTTCATATTTTCACATTGTATAGGGGCTTGGGTTTTTCCCTTGAACTCCCCAGGGTTTTTTTCATCCAAAGCTAGAGACCTTTGTTTGAGTGGGGGTGTTGGAGCTATATATGGCTCACTCTACTCAACTTAGTCTCACCTATATATTTGTATCTTGTCCTCAATATGAATCAGTCTTTGGGAGTGTATATGGTGTGTCTCTTGTCTCGTCTCTCTCTCTTTCTCTCTACATCTCAACACTAAGACCATAAGTCATGTCGATTTCAAACTCTCTCTCTCTCTCTCTCTCTCTCTCTCTCTCTCTCTCTCTCTCTCTCACACACACACACACACACACACACACACACACACACACACAAGCATCCGTGACACAAGATGGGACACCTTAATCGAGCCAATTTGCCAATGGAGAAACGCAAAGAGAGAGAGAAATTGATAATCTATACTTCACAAGCTATTGCCTTGTCCACACACACGAACTGTTTTCGAACTCCTGTCCCTCTCTCTCTCTCCCTTTCATGCTTGCAAATACACACAGGAACAAACATAGCGTGCGTTAGTTTTGTGTAAACAACCCTACATAATATCGATTAAGCTTTCCTAAAGAAATTTCAGGATTGTGCAATAGCTATCTTCATCTAACCAACATGCAAAATCAATTGTTCTATCAAAGGTATCATTTGAAACTTAACTAATCAAATTAAATAAACAAAGTTTGAATGCAAATAAAGAAAAGGTTATCGATGACCTACCGTCAATGTTTATGTTGCATCCCTCCATGTTTGTTTGAAAGCATGACGCGTGCATCATTCGTTGTTGCTTGGTCCAAGTTAAGTGCATGAGTTGATACAACCTAAAAATGTGAAGGCCTTTAACTTACTCCATCAAAGGGTCAAAGGTATTTGTCTTCATCTATATTTTTTCTTTGTTTTGATCATGTGAAAGCATAAATTCACATTGTTTATCTTCGTATAACAAGTTTAAGTTTTTGACAAACCATAAACACAAAATTTGACCTTATGGGACAAATTTTTGTACGATGTGATGATTCAATTATTATGTGTTCGAGCAAAGTGTGCCTTAGCTTAACCTTGAGCGGGTTGAAAAACCAAATCAACCGGCTAAAGAGAGAGGGATAAAGGAAAAATCCGATGGAGAAATCCAAGAAAATAGAATCAACATATAAATTCTTTTTCTTATTTTAAAATTTTCCTCTTTGAATCTATCCTAAAGGGAATTTTGTACCTATGAAAATGTTTGACCATGTGTTAAAACAAATCCCATTGTGTGAGTGACCATGCGATCTTGTCCACATAAATTTGACTATTTTCCATATTGAAGAATTCTATTTACACTTTTTTGCAAAAAACAAAGAGTTTTGGTGAAAGAAACAAGAGAAGTATTCCAATTTCAATATATAGGAATTTTTTACTCATATGATAAATCTGTTCAAGGTTTGATTGCAAAACATTCATTTGTACGCCAGACTTTTCCATCAGGACAAAACAACAAAACTTGTGATTGAAATAAACTGTGGAGGGAGCATTTCAAAACGTTCAACAGAGTGAAGAATTCCTCTCTTTAGCAAAAGGAGGTGGTGGCCTCTTGAAGAAAAGGCAAAAGCTTTATACATTGCCTCGTGAGGACAATACTAGAAAAGAAACCTCTGCGAACACTATTAACTTGAAGGGTTGGTAATCTTCCATGGAAAATGCACTTGTTGTAAGTGTGGCCAACACACTTGTTAATGACTCTCCTACATCCTCAAATCTTGCATTTTTGAACCCCATACCACTTGTTACTCTTCACATCAATGGTGTAGAGATGACATTTGATTCCTTGGGGTCAAGCAACAAGAAGGGTAAGCAAGAAGAAATGGGGTTTCACATGTTTGAAAAGTTCTTTCCATTTGGGTCCACTTCACAATTTGCCATTCACGTTGGTAAATGTGAGGAGGCAACTCCACTTTATACATATAGAACCCTTGCATGGGATTATGTGGAGACATTAACAAATCTCTTTGTTAGTAATCCTATGGATCATGCCACCTCAGCATACCTAATGCCTTAGATTAGGGAAAATGGGGAGTCAAGACCACTCACGAGCAATGAGGTCAAGGAATCTATGTTGAGGACATACTCTTACTGGATTATATTAGGTCTACATTCTATACATGCAGCAAAAATCTATATCTAAAGAACATTTCCACGTTGCATGACAACCAGATATTTATATGCAACATGTAATGGTCGAATACTTGTGGAATGTCCAGCAACGATGTGTATAGAGTTATCTTGCATAACAAACAAAGAATCACATAATGTCATGAAGAATGCTCCTTATATTGAGAAACTCAAGCAGTTGAGAGACCAATGGATGGCATTTGGATCTCCATCAAAACCTCAACAAGGACTTCCCAAGTCTAGCACGCTATGGCTACCTTGGTAGGAAGAGCATCACATACTACCTTTTTTTCTTTTACAAAATAGCATGTTTGTTATGTTTCTTACAAAGTTATTGTCTATACATGTTTTCAGGGTTTTGTCGATTACATTGGGGATAAATGGGTATCAAGGGACTATCAAATGATAGTAAGCTCCCAGCAATTATTTGATGGATGGGTTTCAAAAATGAAACAATATGCCAAAGGTGATTTATTATCTCAAGCAGAAAGACCTGGAAAGAAGGGAAGACAAGCATCACCGGTGACGAGCACAAAGCGCAACACGACCCCGACGGCCTCAAAACGCCAGGAGCCAATGCACGCCGCGAGCCGGCCACGGTGAAGCAAACAGGGGGCACCACCTAGCTTTGAGTGGCTAGGATGCAGACAACGGTGATTGGATATATCACAAATTTTGTACACACCGAGAGAGAGAGAGAGAGAGAGAGAGAGAGAGAGAGAGAGAGAGAGAGAGAGAGGGAGGGAGAGAGAATGACGCAGGTGATGAAAACCCTCGGGGTGTGAGGGAAAATATTTACAGCAACCTTATTTCCGGCGAGGTGGCAATCATGCTAATAAAGAGATAGAGGGAGAGATAGTGAGCCTAATAGTGTGTTCTCTAGAGATGACTCACAGACACGGGGACTTTTCTAGCATGAGTGTGTGTGAAGTGACCATTGGATTCAATATGTAGACATAGCTTCTTTACATAGTGTAAATTGCCAAAATTGCTACACTAAGTCCCCTCTCTCGTGAGGTAAGTGTTGCCAATCCCTTCCACCAAAATACTACCAAGTGCTGACCCCTGATGAAATTGCCGCCCTCCTAATAGTGACCTCTCAGTGACTTTTTTATAGGTGCTGGCTGCTTTAGATTAGGGTAATCTGATTAGATTAGGGGTTCTAATCAGGGGAGACAAAGCAAGACGGTGGCCCCTGGATGGTTGACCCTTGCTTTGTCTTGGGGAATATTATAAAGGATAAACTCCTAGGTGGGCCTTTGTGGCCATCACCTAGAGAGAGGTGATAATTTACAAATTTGGATTTTTTACAAGATTTGGTTTGAAAATTGGGAAAAATGATAACCTACGGATTATACAGAAGAGGGCATCGTGGATGCGATGCTAGTGAGCGGCAACCTTAGGTGGTGCGTCGATGTAGCACCTTCGTCATTTTCGGGGTCGATCGGGGCATGCCTTCGACGCCTTTTCTTGTTTTGGTGTCTACGACGTGCAACTTGGCTGTCTTCTTTTTGTTGATGACTTCGATGTCGTCGAGTTTTTCGTGTTTTTTTTCTATTTTCTTTGATGGGTGCGTATGGCGTGCACGTATATGTGTGGATATGTGAGTGCACGTATGCACGTGGGTGTGTGTATGTAATTGTGTTTATAGGGGTCTGTGTATAAGTGTGTGGGTGTATATGGCAAGGGTGTGCGTGGGAATGGGGGTATAAGTTATTTATACACACACACACACACACCCAAACACACACACATATATATATATATAATTTCTTTTTTCGGTGCCTGCTGCGCAGAGAGAGGGAGGACGAGAATGGGGAAAAGAGAGGGAGCAGGTGCTGTATGGGGGGAGGGGAGGGTGTAGAGTCTGTGTGAGTGCATGTGTGTAGGTGTGTGTGTGTGTGAGAGAGAGAGAAGGCTGTGATGCTGCCTTCAGGCCTGTCCAGAATGCAAGGGACAGAGGCGGTGATGGTGAGCGAGAGTCAGAGAGGGAGTGTGTGAGGGTGTGTGTGAATAAGAGATGGAGAGAACTATGCTCTGATGGCGGCACTTGCACAGGCCAAAAGCGAGAGAGAGAGAGAGAGAGAGAGCGAGAGAGAGAGAGAGAGAGAGAGAGAGAGAGAGAGAGAGAGAGAGAGTGATGTAGGGGGAGTGTTAGAGGGTGTATGTGTGTGGATTAAGAGAGAGAGAGAGAGAGCGTGCTCGCTGCCATGCGCGGACTGCAAACTAACGAGAGCGCGAGTGAGAGATAGAGGGTATGACATGGCGTGGGTGGCCCGCCCGTGGGAACGAGGGAGGGGGGGTGAAGGAGGTGTGAGGTCAACCATTTAAGCAAGGGTGGCGGCCCGCCAGAGGGCGGTTGAGGGTGGTGTGTAGGTGTGTGTGTTTGTGGAGAGTGTGAGAGAGAATTATGCTGCATGGCGGGTTCCTACACCGAGGGGAAGAGAGAGAGAGAGAGAGAGAGAGAGCGTGTGAGTGAGAGTGGGGGAAAGAGAGAGAGGGTATGTGGGGGTGAATTAAGAGAGAGATATTCTACTTCATGCATGGCAGGGCTGCTTACTCAAAGAGAGAGAGTGTGAGCAAATCGAGAGAGGGAAAGATAGTGAGAGAGAGAGCGATGCCCCCCCGGTGGGAAGAAAAGAAGAGGGGAGACAGGGAGGGGGGGTGTGATGGCGGCCCACTGGGCAGGGGTATGGACGAGCAAGGGGTAAGAGGGAGAGAGAGAGAGAGAGAAAGAGAGAGAGAGAGCTTTGTGAATAATGAAAGAGAGAGAGGGAGAATTTTCAAAAGCGTGGCGGTGCGCCAGTGGAATATTGACAGTGGCACCCTGTTTTTTGTGCCCATTGGGCCAGGCAATGTAGAGGCAAGGTAAGTGAGTGAGAGAGAGAGAGAGTTGGCGGAGCCGAGCAGGAGAGAGAGAGAGGCCTGTATCTTCTGGCAATTATGGAGAGAGGCGTGGCCAAATTGGTGGCGGTCCGCTGGTGGTTAAGCATAGAAGGGTGGTGAATGATAAGAAAAAACTATTTTTTATCGTTTTTTCTTCGTAATGCACTCTCCCCTGCTTAGGGTTGGTTCTTGCGGCCGCGGTTTTGAAAACCGGCCGTTCTTAGCCCTCCCATCTGGTTAGAGGCATTCATGCTTCTAGCCCTACCTCTCATTCTTTAGTCGTGGAGTTGGAGGGTTCTCCCTCTTCTAGAATATCTAGCATGAAATCTGGATCAAACCTTAGGAGATACCTTTTTAGCCTTCATCCATTGAGTCTAGTCTTGTGAATTCTCCCATCTGCTTCCATCAACTTACAATTGCCGTTGTCATAGCGCCTTTTGACAATGAATGGTCCTTCCCATCTGGGTTGATATTTCTTGTCCTTCTTGGTGTCAAATCTATCGTCGTATCTCAATACTAACATGCCCTTGATTGAAGGTGAGCCGACATCGCTCTACTTGCACTGCATAGTGATTGATTGCATCTTCCCTATCTAGTTGGAGCCTTTCCAGATCTAGGATGTGGTTGCGGAGATTGACAATTGGGCACTGTACTTGGCTAGCCATGACTCACAAGCTGGCTCTCTGTACCTCAATGGGTATAATTGCCTCCTTTCCATAAACTAGATGGAAAGTGGTGAAACCTAATGATGTTCGGAATGTCGTTCGATAGGCCCATAGAGCGGCCATGAGATGTCTATCCCAGCCACCTGTGTGGTTATCCACTTGCTTTGTGATGATTTTACAGATCATTCCGTTTACCTTTTCTACTAGGCCATTGCACTGTGGATAGTATGGTGTGTTAAGTATGGAGCCTGATTTACCCTTGTAATTTTCTGTGGTAAAAGCGCACATTTGTAAGGCCCCCATTATGAGGAGAAGCCATTGTGCGTGAAGGAAAATCACTCACCGGAAACCAAAATTTTCACGGATAAGAATCAGGGGCAACTTTAAAGGCCTCGGGGGCGGAGGCCCCCAAGACTTTTTTTCGCCGGAATATTCCTTTTCGCCGGAATATTATGGCCGAACGGCGGTCGGAAAGTGGTCGGAAAACAACTGGTCGGTTGGCCGGTGGCCGGTAGTCAATGGCCAATGGCCGGTGGTCGGAAGTCAATGGCCGGTGGCCGGTGGTCGGAAGTCAATGGCCGGTGGCCGGTGGCCGAATTCAATGGCCGGTGGCCGAATTCAAAAGCGGACTTGTCTTCTCAAGGGCGGCCACACATGGGCGGATTGGAGGGTCCGATTTGGACTTATTCGCACAAGGGCGGCTACACATGGCTGTCTCTCATAAGAGAGGGCAGCCCTTTTGGCCTATAAAAGGAGGCCATTTCTACACACATTTCATAGTGTGAAGTTGATGCAACAAGGTGAGTGTGAGGTGGTGAGAGTGAAGCAAGGCGGGAGATCCATTAAGGGTATAATCCCTTTGTAAACTACTTCTTGTTTTGAAGTACCAAAGCCATTGAGTGGCTGCTTTCCCGTGGACGTAGCCCACATTGGGTGAACCACGTATATCGTGTGTACTCTCTCTCTCTCTCTCTCTCTCTCTACACTATAATCTCGTGTATATAAATTTGTCTCTCTCCATTAAGTAATCTACTCAATTATCTATTTAGTTACGTCTTATTTCCTAACATGGTGTGGAATGTCGACGTGTAATGCCTAACTTTTTTATCGGTTCTCCCACCATGTCACCTCTGAAACCTGGTCCCCTATCAGATATTATCTCAAGAGGAGTGCCAAAACGGCAACAGATGTGCTCAAATATGAACTTTGCTACCTCTTGCACTGTAATGCGGATGGTGGCTATTGCTTCCGCCCATCGGGTCATGTAGTCTACACCAACTAAAATGTATAGTTTACCTGATTGGGCCCTTCATAGAGAACCGATTGCATCTATTCCCCATTTTTCAAACGGACCATAGGAGATGATAGGAGTCTGTGGCTCATAGGTTAGCGTGCGATCACTAGCCACTTGACAAGCCTTGCATGTTTTACACCAATGATGCACATACCTGTTGAGACTAGGCCAAGAGTATCCTGCCTGTAGAATCTTCCTACTGGTGACATCTAAAGAAAAATGACCGCCACACACACCATCATGGCAACTTGAGATTACCTCTGTGATATCACTGGAGGTTGGTACTTGCCTGAGAATGTGATCCTTGCCTTTACAATACAAGTGGTTGTTTACAAGGAGGTATCTTGTAGCCTTCCTTACCAGCAACTATTTTTGGCCCTCAGTGTACCCTTTAGGATATTCTCCTGCTTCTAAGAAGCTGATGATATTAGGCATAGAATCACTACCTTGAAAGAGGGGTAGTTTTAGTTTAATTGCTCCTATGGGAACGTCTTGTATTCTTTCCTTGGCTAGAGCATCGGCCTCCTGATTTTCTGTCCTAGGGACATGAAATAATTGCACTGCTTCAAACTTCCTTAAACGATCCTTAACTTGGCATAGTTGACCAACTAAAACCTGATTTTTACAAACCCAAGTTCCGTTTATCTACTTTATCAAAAGCAAAGCATCCCCAAACACATTTAGGCGTTTAATCCCTTGCAAAATACACTGTTCTAACCCAAGAATTAAAGCTACGTACTCTACTTCATTGTTGGAGTGGGAGTGTAACAGCTACCCAATGGAGAATACCCTCTCCTATTGCTCCTTGAAAATGATGATGCCAACTCTGCAGACTAGTCCATTGTTCTCTTGTAGGCTCCATCAAAGAAAAGAGAGTGAGATCTTTCTAGCTTAGGAATTTCTACCATTGGTGTCTCTTCTTTTCTGTCCGTGTTGACCTTCAGCTTCTTCTCATAGTGACGATGAGTAAGAATACCTGCTAGACTAGCCCTGGTGGAGTTTTCTACTTGCATGGTGTAGTCAAACTCTTGTAATCTAACTAGCCATTTAGAGATCCTAGATGAGACATCCATGTGTCGCATTACATATAGAAAAACATCCTCTATTGTCAGAATTACAAAGGATCTAGGCAGTAGATAAGAGCGGAACTTTGTAGTAGAAAACATTAATGGAAGCACCATGTGCTCTACTGCGGTGAATCCCTTTTGTGATGGGGTCATGACATGACTAGAGAAGTAGATAGGATGCATGAAAGAACTTTTGGGGTCCTTTTGCATTAGTACGACTCCAAGTGTATCAGTTCCTACACTGGGGTTCACATAAAATGGCTCGTCGCATTGGGGGGGTGAATTGGGGAAAAGCGTGGCTATGATTGCTTCACCTCGGTAAACTACTACTCATTTTCTTCACTCCTTGAGAAGACATCTCTCTAGGTAACTTGTTGTAGAGGGAGAACCACCTGTGATAGCAAGTGAAGAACTTGCTTAAGTATCTTACCTTCTGAAGGAAAGAGACCAATTGCTTAGCTGTGGTGGGCGATGACAAAGATACCAAAGCTTGAATTTTGCTAGGGTCAGCCTCAATCCCTTTTGCTGAAATTACATGGCCAAGGAGAGTGACTTTGCTTTGACTAATGTGAAACTTGTCCACGTTGAGCTAGCCACCCAAGGGTTGCAGCCTGGTCAAGCCATCATAGACTTTTCTCAAATGGAGGAGCGTGAAATATAGATGCAAAAATCATCTATGAAGGCCCATATTGACGTTCCAAAGTATGGTTGGAAGACAAAAGTCACATAGCGCTAATGTGGCCGGAGCATTGGTGAGGCCAAAATGCATCACTTTGTAAGCAAAGCATCCCCAGGGTGTTATGAAAGTTGTCTTTTTTTGGTCTTCTTCTGCAATACTAATTTGAAAGTAATCTGAGTATCCATCTTATATTGTGTAGCACTCATGACCTGCCACTTCATTGAGAATTTCATCTTGGAATGGGAGGGGAGAATGATCCCTCTTTATGGCTGCATTTAGAGGTTTATAGTCTACACAGACTCTCCACTTGCTATTCTTCTTTGGTGTGACTACTACAAGAGAGACCCATTCTGAGTCTTCGACGGGGTAAATGAAACCTGCCTGTAGCGAATTCCTCACCTCTTTGAGCAGTGCCTCTTGTTGGATTACCCCAAGACTTCTAAGCTTTTGCACTACGGGCTTACTTCCTTCCTTGAGTCTTATGCGGTGTTGTACTACTGTGATTCCTGTGATCTTATCATAACCATCAATGAACAATGTGGTGAAGTTACCTATCATGGAGACATATTCCTTTCTCTCTTCATCGGTTAACTCATTGGAGAGCATCCAATGTAACTTACTTGTATCCTCTAAGGATTGCGTACTTGATGGTCCCTCTTGGTTTGTCAGTGGAGCTTCATATTGTGTCATCTTTTTGGGTCTTTAAGGATGACCCCCATCACTACAATGCTACTTTCACTTTCTTCAGTTGTTGCTGTCTCTTCTCGTGAGGTGGACAAATAGTCACTAGTGGACTCATCTTCCAAAGCTTCCAAGATCATGTTGCATTGCTTCCTAGTCCTCATGTCATAGAATTGGACTTCCCTTTAGTTTCCTTCATCTAAATCATTCCTGTATTCCAGTCTTGCTTAGCCTCCATAGCCATGAGCCACGGTCTTCCAAGAATAATAGGGTAGCCCTCCCCTTTGTGTGGCATGACAAAAATGTCTACTTCAACTTCTGTGTTGAATGCCTTTACTTTGACCGCATTCACAATGCCTACGCATTTCACTCTTACGTTATTTTCCATTTTGGCTCGGTAGGGTATCTGCCTACTTACCTCTAGTCCTAGATGGTGCATCATTTTCTCACTCATGATGCATATCTGTGTGCCACAATCTATGTAGTGTCCATGGCTGGTAAGATGTTGTCAAGGTCCTTCCCATAAATAGCTCTAGCTATCCTTGGTCTTGATCTTCTTGTACTTACCATCTTCGTCCATTGTCTCATTATCCTTGGTGCAAGATGAAGTAATTGGGGCCAAGTTATCTTTGGACCCTACATCAACACATCTTGAACTAAGTCATAGGTTTTAGCATACTCACCCAGTGAAAAATCCACGATGTCGATCTTCCATCGAGGCTTAGATGCTTGCTTTCTAGACTCGCCTTTTCCTTTCATTTTCTCTTCCTTTTGAGAGGCTTCTTTGTGCTTGGCACGCTTCACTCCCATGGCATCCACTTCTTCTACTTTTGCTTTCCCTTTGTGCTTCTCTTGGACTAGTTCTTCTACCTTTGCCTTTCCTTTAGCTTCGAGGCTAATAACACTCACTGCTTGGTTTATAGCAGGTGGTGGGGGTAGCGGTGGAATGAGAGGTTGTGGTGGTGGTTGTTGTACATGTGGTCGAAGAATTTGGACTAGTGGAATCGGCCCTGGTTGCCTGGGTGGTGGTGGTCTTGCCCTTGGTGGAGATATCTGATTCTGTCTTCCTCCTCTATTGAAATTTTGCCTTCCTGGATGTGGACAGTAGTACATGCCATGGCCGTCTTCCCCACAATTATAGCAATGGTACTCTTGGTTTTGCCTTCCTTGTCCTCTCCCTTTCTATAAATTTCTAACAGGTGCATGCCCTTGCAGCACCACATGCATGGATAAACTTTCGAGCTGAGTAGTGATGCGACTCAACAGGTCTTGCTGCTCTTCTAATGCCTCCTATGGTTGGGCTCTATGAATGGTTGTTGCAGTCACTGGGGTTAGGCAGACTGACCTCGATTCCTCTAACTCGTTGACTCTTGCTTGCATGCACAACTTCTTGTCTTTAAGGTGGGCTACTTCCACTGCCAACTCATACGTTGCAGGGAACCTCCCCTTCATCTTCTCCTCAAGCGGCGACCACAGGCCAGCAATGAAATGGTCCTTCTTCAAGAAATTAGGCGCTCCTTCACCTTCCTCCAATGAGGCAACCCATCGCTCCCGCAAATCCACAAACTTGGACTCGTAAGTGGCATACTCTAGCAGACTTCCCTACTTTAATTCTGTCAGCAAAACTGCCATAACTTTTCTGAGGTTGTGCCTCCACCAAACCTCTTCACAAAGGCAGCACGTAGTACATCCCATGCATTTTTGGTAACTTGGGGCAAAGCATTGTACCAAGACTTGGCCTCTACTTTCATCAGTAGAGGAAAAATTCGTAGCCGTGAGGCGTCTTCATCCTTGTTGAAAATCACACAAGTGATGTCCAAGTCATCCAGAAAGTCGGTGGTAACGTCTTCTCCCTTCTTTCCACTGAATGTGGGAAAAGAGAAACTTGCCATGGTAGTAACTCAAGAAACTACAAACTTTTTTTAAAAAATAACCTTAATGACATTAGCGGCTCATAGCGGCTTTTTACAGGGTTGGGTAGATAAATTTAAAACATGATAAAACTAAATCACAAAGCTAGAAAAGAATAAAGATGCTTACATCAAAAGAGTGGTAGTAATAAAAAAGGGTAGGATGATGGGATGTGGAGATCTTAGGATTTCGGCTCCAAATAGGAAAACAATCTTTTGTTGGTAGAATATCTTCCTACTCAATATACACGTTTACTTGCATGTGTTGCAAGAAACAAAAAGGAAATATTTATGGCCTATTGTTATTATACATGTCGGGTGTAGGGAACTGATTACTTAGAGTTGCATACCTCAGGTGTTGACCAAGTGATACCTTCACCACATGCCTCTACCTCTTGTAGAAGTCCATACAATCCTCCACATTTGGTTCAAAACAGACTAGGTTCCATTCTGCATGCGGCAACGACACTTGGGTGGTCGAACTTCATTTGAACTCTCTAGGCCTAGAGAGAGTGTAGGCCCACTTGCGTCCACCAAATGATTTAGGCTTTGGGACTTAGACTTTGTGGTTGATGTAGTTGATGACTCTTCTCGGAACATTCGAGAGAGAACACTTGGTGCTACAAAAAATTGGACTGTTGTGAGAGTGCTGCGGTTTTCAAAAGAAAAACTCACCATTCTTTCTTCACTTTCTCTGTCGGCACACATTGACAAAATGCTTTGGTTGACTGCAGTGATGGCACTTCATAGCCTTCCCACCTGATGCTCTCAATTTACAGTTAGCATGAGCAATACAAGATGGAGAATTTACCTCTTGGATGTTTACGACGGTGTATTCTGGCAGCAACACTTCGATGAAGGCGGTCAGCTCTTCTCCAGTCTCCTCCTCCTCCGTTCTCCAGTTAGAGAACTCTTTCATCCATTCGTCCATGGCTGATGATGTGCGTTGTCTTCAACATTGTAAAATGGAGGTTTTCGAGAAGCCCTCCTCCGTGGGGGCACTAGATGACGAGCGCAAAGCACGACACGGACCTCAATGGCCTCGAAACGCCAGAAGCCTATGCACGCCGTGAGCTGGCCACGGTGAAGCGAATAGGGGGCACCACCTAGCTTTAAGTGGCTAGGATGCAAACAACGGTGATTGGATATATCACAAACTCTACACACCGAGAGTGAGTGAGTGAGTGAGAGAGATAGATAGATAGAGAGAGAGAGAGAGAGAATGACGCATGTGATGAAAAACCTCGGGGTGTGAGGGAAAACTATTTTCTTGCAATATTTACAGCAACCTTATTGTTAAGGCGGTTACGCCGCTAGAGGAAGCTAAATAGCGAGAACTCAACCAACAACAGAATTTGTCAGACGAGGACGGAACTTGACCCGCAGGCGCATGGAAACAACTAGGTGGGTGTCAAATCACCTACTCGACCTTCTAATGACAATCACTACTAAGGAAATCAAATCTAAGTTCTAAAATACGCAAGTGACTGAAATCCGTACTACGAACGAATGCTATACGAAACAGGATCTAGAATCATTGAATCGATCTCAAACTCAAGGGGAAGTCTATACACTAGGTAAGAACAACACCCTAAAGACTTGAACTGCAAAATCAACCTATAACCACTCCGTGCGGCAAACGCGTATGAAGACAGGCCGAAAAATACGGGTGACCGAAACTTGACCCCGATGGTACTAATGCGTAGCTCTACTCGTTGTGGTTCTATAGATATGTTGCACGCTCTATTCCGACACACGAGTTGGAAAAAAACTCACACCGAAGCTCGTAGGAACTTACCACACATAGAAGCCGATAGCGCGCACTCTTGGTATCTGTGCGTAGCTCTCACCTTTGCTAACACAATGGCGGTGTCGCTTCTCCAATGGCGGCCCCGTAGCTCGCGTAGCAAGAAGATAAGACTCTCTCTCTCTCTCTCTCTCAGACACAGTCACGGCGCTCAAAAACTCACTTTGATTAATAATTGAATCTCCTTTAGGTTACAAAACTTTGGCTTATATACCTCAGCCTTGGAGGTGAGAACATCTCTAATTGTTTACATCAACAGGTGAAATTACTTCGGGATTACAAGCTGGAACTCAATTGAGTCCCGTTACTTAATGAATGGCTCAAATCAAAATTAATGTCGAAAAGACATTTATTACAATCAATGGTTACAAAATGATGGGTGTGAGCAAAAATGTGGGTGTGATCCTCTGCTGGCTCAACACTTCCTCTGTTGGCTCAACACTCCCCCCCTCCGCGTTCATGTCGTCCCTGACATGACTTTTGGGCTTGGTCAATAGAGTCCTGTCGTCTTGAGCATCTGCAAATGTGATTCGTAGCGTAGGTTGCCGATGGTCAAGGTTGGGCCGAATATTTTGCTTTCGTGAGTGAAAAAGCCGGTGTAGAAAGCTTCTTCGAATGTTTGCATGTGGAAGCTAGGCAAAAACATAATTCTTTGGTATAAGAGATGTAACACCTTTGGTGATGGCTGCAATGAAAGATCATACATCGTATCCGTCACTGTGTCGGCCGTTGATAGTAGACTCAAGGTCGTGGCTTTATCTGGCGCGAACACTTCAATGCATGCTAAGAGAGTCCTGCAGATTTTCTTTAGCATCTGACACGAAAGGTCAGGAGAGCCACTAAAGAGTTTGATGGTGCCCGTTAGGGTTTTCACCATGTAGGCTTTACCTATTCTCTCTCCTTCCTTTGGTCCTGGCATCCTGGGATAATTAAGCCAATTTGGCTTCTTTTCTGCAATCCTGTCATGCTCTTTCCAGTTTCTGACTCTTGGCACCGAGCAGAAGGTTGCATCCTCCCGAATCTCCTTTGGAGCCTCTACCAAGTAGATGAGGTAGGCTGGGTATTTTTTCAGCCAACCTTTCCTCCATCTAGGTTGAGAATCTACAATCTTCTTTGATTGTTCATCCTTTGTGATGTCGCCTTCGTAAAGAGCGACATACTGCTCCTCCTCTATTCTCTTTTTCGTTTTTATCACTTCAAATTTCATCAGAGGGAAAGGCAGGCTGGGTTGCATCCACTCTTCATGGAGCACTTTTGTGTCTAAACCTTGAAGTCTAATGGAGATGAGGAGTCTCCTTTCCCATTCCATTTCTGCCTTGGCACTTTCCTCTGTTGACTTTTCTATTTGGTCCTGGAGCCTTTGTTCTTCTTCTTCAAAGATTCCTGAAGTTGAGGCCACTTCTTGAACTGGGGCTGGATCTTCAATTGTGGTTGCCTCTCCAGTTTCTGGTAGCTCTATGGCTGCTCCCCCTGCTTCTTCTTGTGGTGTCTCTGTTTCTCTTCTTTGTTGCTCTTGGAGGTCTTGGAGCTGTTTGCGGAGGGCCTCATTTTCTGTCCTTAGTGTTTGGTTTTCTGATGTGAGCCTCTCCTCTGCAGCCAATGATCCCTCCCCCATGTGCAATCTTTGCACTTGCTCTAACTTTAGCTCTCTTTGCAAACTTCTGACCTGATCTTCCAGAGCTGGTACGAGGGCTCCCTCTTGTTCTGTTCCTGCTCTGCTAGCTCTAGGGGTGGTCCTGAGTCTCGTGATTGTCCTTTCTTGAAGTTTGACTCTTTCCCTTAGCTCAATGAGCTCATCCTTGGCTGCCTCCAGCTCATCTTCTATTCGCTCCTTTGCTTCCTGTGAACTTGTTACCTCTCTTGAAGCTTTGGCTAGTTGGAGTATCAAGCCGTCTCTCTCGTTTTCTGCGTCGTAGAGTGATGCTTTATGACTTTCAAATTCAGTCATAGCATTCTCTAACTTCTTCTGCAACTCTGCTTCCTTTTGTTTTGCTGTCTCAATTGCTACTTCCTTTGCTCTGGATCTTTCTTTAATATTGCTGAGCAGTTCATGCACCATGTGCATGTCTTTTTCATCTTCATCTGTCAACTTGACAGCTCTTTCTGCCACCACTTCCAATGGCTTCGGCTCTTCTAGTATGTTTTGTTCGTCCATTTTCTCTTCACTCTCCATTGTACCCTTTGTCTTTTCCTTCGTCCCTTTCCGATCATCTTGTTTTTGTAGGGATATCCCATAAACTGCCTCCAGGGCCTCTTCTTCACTGTATCCGATCGCTACCAGATCCTCATAATCATCTTTCTTTTGCTGAACTGGATCTATCTCCTTTTCCTTGGTCCCGGCCTCCGGCTTTTCCATAACTTCTGTTTCTATTTCTATTGTGGTCTCCTCCACAATAATTTCCGTCTTCTTCGGGCTTGGTACATTAGTAAAGGAGGGATGATTGTCCTCAGTCATCTTGGCTTTCCCTTTGTTTGCTTGCCCGTCTTTCTCTCGAAGTTCAGTAGACTCATCTACTTTCTTCTTCTCCTTGTCGTCCTTTTTCAGCTCAACTTTTAAAAGCTGTACTTCCTCTTCAGTATAAGGCTCGACAGGTTGCTGCTCCAGGATGGCCTCCGACTCCTCATAAGCTCTAATATATTGATCATATTGATCAACATGTGGCCTGGCTGAGCTGATTCCGACTTTAGTGGGGTCTGGCACCCACATTTCTTCAAAGTCCCCCTTTAGAGCTCTTTCCGCTCTAAACTGCTCCACCAGCCTTTCCATTCTTGCGGCTTTTTGACTTTTGGTTTGCTTGGGATCAGCCTTCTTCTTCGCTTTCTTCTTGAGCGGCTCGTCCACAGCCTCTTCAGGTTCTGAAACTATTTCTAGTTTTCGGCGTGCTCTTGTGGATGCCCTCTTGGATACTTCTTGCTGTTCTTCCTCCTCATCGGCTTCTCTAAGCCACTCATTCTGGGAGGGAACCCGTGGCCCTTGATCTCTGGCTCCAATAGCTTCATAAGCTATTCTTGTCAGAACTTCAACTCCTCCTATATACTTTGGCTTCTCGTTGTGCATGGCGATTACTTGCTCGTGGGTGTATTGAGCGTAATTCACCTCTTTTGGCATATTGCTCTTCAATGCCCATGTGATGGTAGTTGCAATGGCATGGGGCGGTGTCGTATACTTTTGCGGTCTTTTACTGCAAATATGGAGAAATTGGTTGTACAGTCGGCAAAGGGTTGCCGCTCTTTGGTCTGCCGTATCTCCATAAGTTGCATTCTGTTTCTTGGACCCATAAACCTCTATAGCCTCCCTTCTTTCCCTGACAGAGCTCCCTTTGTTGTTCAGCTTCAATGCATCTGCAATGAGCTGTGGAGTGATCTGTACTTCTACTTTCTCTCCATCCATGGCTGTCAATGTGGCTTTCCCATCCTTCTGAATGGATGTTGCCAACTCGTACACTCTTCTTGTATCCACACCTGATGGTCTCGAGGTGAAGAATCTGTGCAAGTCTGCCCTTTCCAGGTACCTGCTGATGTTCTCTGACCTGCTATAATCCACTAATTCTCGTGGGATCATAGGTACATCGACCGATTGCCCTTGAGGATCTCTGAAAGTCCCCTGGTAGATCTTTATTCCCTCTTTTTCTAGTACTGCTTCCTCCACCCAAGTCTTGGTTGGCTTGAGGGTTTCTGTTGGAATATCAAAAGGTTCTGCTTCTGCAAGAGCATCCTTGATGGTTGGTCTTTTTCTCTTAGTTGCCGATGACTTAGCGGAATCCATGGATCCTGTAACTCCAATTTCAGAAGTTAGCGTCTTTTTAGTACTAAAAGCCGAAATGAAGCTTTTAACTATTCAAATGACTTGAAAATTGAAACATGAGCTATTCAGGGCCTAAGGATGCAAGGTAGGTGAAAAAATATGCAAACTGGGCTCAAAATCATGCTGGAGACATCATACGCGTATGATGTCTTTTGTGTCAAAATGACTTCATATTGGTTGTGCTTGTAGCTGATAGTGTATACATGAGTATCATATGCTTGGATTTGAGTTTGGATCCCATTTGGTCAAGTTTTGGCCAGTTTAGTCCGGTCCAGGCTCTTGGCAAAATTTTGAAAGGGAATTGGATTTTATGATCCAAATTGGGTAAAACTTGGTGGATTACTTTCAAAGGGCATGTAGAACACTTCTGTTTGGTGGTTGAAGCCCTGAGGTTCCAAAATCACATAGTGAGACATCATACGCGTATGATGTCTTTTAGTGCATTTTTGGACCAATTTTCTCTATAAGCTTGGTTTTGGCTTTAGATAGGCTTATTCAGTGGATTTATCAAGTTTGGATAGAATTTGGACTAAAAATGGCTCTGGAGACATCATACGCGTATGATGTCTTTTTCATCAATTTTTCATGGGATTGGTTCTGTGGACTCTCCATGTGCTAGTGAAGGACTGTTTATACTCAAATCTTGGTTTGGACTTGAATATGTTGGATTTGGGACAAAAATAGGCTTTGTATGAAGGATTTTCTCTTAATTGGGCTAATGGGGTGATCCACTTGACCAAATGGTTCCAAACTTCATATGTAGCATGTATTAGATATATATAATGGATGTATGATGTCAAATGAGCATTTTTGGCTCTGTAAGTGCAAATAGACATCATACGCGTATGATGTCTTTTGTGTCAAAATGGTGCTTTTTGGTTCCAGATAGCTTGTAGATGTGTTAATCAACAATCCTACAAAGTTTCAATGAGTTTGGAGTTATTTTGACAAAATTAGGACCAAAAATCAATTTTATGGCCTACTTTGCGTCTTTTTGGTTTTCCTTGGGTTTTCTAACTCCAATTCTCATGATACTTGGTTCATAGGATGTGATTAACATGTGGAATGAGGCTATGCACTCAAATGTTGAAATGGATGTGAAAATCATGCTGTGAGACATCATACGCGTATGATGTCTTTTCTTGAAATGTTGGTCTTTTTGTGCAAAGAATGCTTTGTGCTAGTGCCCTAAGCCCTGCTAACTAGTTTTCAACTTAAAAAGTCATCAGTTTAGCTAAAAAGCCCCCTTATAGGCATTTCAGTCTCCGAAGTCGTCTTTTTGCCTTGGAGTTGAATTTCTTCAACTTTTCTTCTCGAGAATTGCATTTCCAGCTCATTGGATATGTTGTGAAGCCACCTATTTGGTTGAACTTGACTTTGGCTCCCCGTTCTCCATCTTTCTCCATTTGGTTGCCCGAAAGCGTCTTTTTCACCATCGGTAAGTGAATCAGCTTTCTTTTGGGTTTTGCTTGCAAACATAAGTCATCCATGTATATTTGAAGTTGCTTGTGAAGTTTCATGTCATTTGGTCGTCAATTTTAGCCGTTATGCCAAAATGACGCTTTGTGTGTCCGCCGCCGAATCGGTTGTTCCGACCTACTTTTGGTGATCCAAATCCGGAGATACTCCATGGTTGCATTGCCCTCGATGTTGTTAAGCTTCCTGAGAAGTTTTGTGTCGTTTCGACAACTTTTTCCTGTTTGCCTCTTGCAGGCTCTGTCGACCTAGGGTTTTTCAAGTCGTTCTTTCTCGAGCTTTGAGTGTTAGAAACCCATCTTCTATGTTAGGGTAACCCACCTCTAAGTTCTTGCAAGGTTTGGTTAGGCGGTTGTGCCCCTACCTAGCGTTCTTCCCCATTCCCCGTCTGCTCTTGTTTCTTGGTTTTGGTGAGTTTTCGCGACAAAAGTTAACGATAAGCATCAAAAGCTTATGGCAACGAGTCTACCTCTCATGTCTGGTGTCCTCTAAGCTCTCGTAGCAGTCGTAGAAGGCGGTAGAAGGTCGGATGCTCCTGTATGCTCTTTGCTCTCTCCAAGAAGGTAATAGTGGAAATGAGCTTGATAGTGAAATGAAAAATACTTAACTTCGGGCTTCCCGGATCACTTGTTACCAAATTTGACATGTGCTCCTATCTCGTCGTGAAATGCACTTTAGGATTTGAAATTTCTCAATTTGGACTCCGTTTGACCTGTTTCTGAGAAATCTGTCCACTTTGCCAAAATTCTGTCATTTCGGGCTTTCCGCAACTTTTTCAGAGTTGTACCCCATTTTTACCATGGGTTGCCCTTGTCATAAGGATCATCACCGTCTATTCTTTTCTTTTTTCCGATCTCATTTCACCTGCTTTTTTATTTTTCTTTTATTTTTATTAAGAAAATCATAAAAAATAAAGGAAAATAGCAAATTGAAGCCAAAAAATTCCAAACATACACGATAAATAGCTGGTAACCCTGTGTATATGAATATACACTTCTTTGTGATTTCTGGACTTGGATTACCACTTTTTAGCTCCAAAAACACTCTTATTTAGTGATATTTACACATCTAGAGACCCAAATTCATCATTTGATCTCTTCTTGTTGCAAAAAAGGTATATAAGGGCATAAATATTATCAATATCCGCAATCAAACATAAAAATTTGCAAAATCATGTAAAACACTGCCCTTGTAATATAATTTTTGTTTTTCTTTGTTTTTCCCGCTTGTAGCTGCTTTGTAGCTCCTGTATACCTCCCCCCCTCCTAGTCTGAGTCCTCCCGGACGACTATGAAGTGTCTGTGGGTGAAGCATTGTAGTTGTTTTGGTCATAAGCTCCCAATGCAATTGTAGAGCGATGATACAACAGTCTTTCCAATAAAGCTGCTCTTTGTTTGATTGATGGATTGGTGGTCGGTTTTGGGTTGGTTTTGGCAATTTGGTAGTAGAATCAGTAGATGGATTCTTTGTTACCTTGTTGTCTTTTTTCACAATCCAAATCTGCTTCCGCTTTGCTTGTGCTTGCCACAAACTCTTTGTGACCCAAACCTGCTTTGTTCTGTGTGTTGATTTCCTCGCCTTGAAATACCTAGGAGTTTCCGTTGATTGTATTGAAGGGAGTTCCTGTTTACAAATCTTTGGGATCCAAATTTACTTGCTATAGCTTTGTGCCGTCATGAACTTCTTTGGAATCTAGATCTGTTTCACTGTCCTTGATTGTCTGGAATCACTCTGTTGTCTGGTATTGAAGACTCTGTTTTCCACCTTTGTGTTCTCTGGCACAGCCTTTTTTGGTCTCCATACCAACTTTGACTCCGTTTTTTTCCAAGGTTGAGCTGTTATATTATTGCTTGTCTTCCTTATCCACTGTTGAGAATTCCTCCTCGAAGAGTAATCCGGTTGTATAGAAACTTTTGGTTGCCATTGCTTCTTCTTTTTCTCTGGTTGTTGTTTATCTTTGTCTTTGGATTCTTCCTTTGGAGTTGGCTCTTCTCCTTTGGTGAACTTAACTGATTGACTTTCACCTTCGTATTTGATAAGCACTGAATTAGAACTCTAGTCAATCATTGCATTATATTGCTTCTGCCATGGTTGTCCTAGCAATAATGGATGTTGTGTAGCTTGGTCTTCAACCACGTAAAACATATGAGGATACACATATTGGTTAATCTATATATGTAAAACTGTGCATCCGACAGTTTTGATTGAATTCTCAGAGTAACTCTTTAACTCTTGCTTGGAAGTTTGTAGTTTAGTGTCATTTGTCAATTGTCTATACAAACTGAGTGAAAGTAGGTTAGCTTGAGCTCCTGAATCCAATAGTGCTCTGGCTTTGATTTGGTTGGTTCCTACTTTGCATTCAATGATGGGTTCTTCTTTGTCATTATCCATTTCTGTTATACTGACTGCGTTTATTCGTATTGCTCCTTCATTGCGCTGTTTCTGACAAAGTAGTCTTCTTTTCTCCATTCTTTCCTTCGCCTCGGCTTGCGCTTCCTCCTCAATCTTTTTCTTTTTTTGGACACGCAGCTTTTCTTGATGTATTTTGTGAAGCATGTTTTGGGTTAGCGGCAAAAGATACTTTTTCACTCTGCATCCACTAATCCAATTGGGCATTTCTTCTCCGTCTAATGTAGCAAGCTTGACGGCTCCACTTGGTGATAGATCTTTAATCACCAGAGGTCCCATCCCTCGCTTTTTAAGCTTCTTAGCATGCTGTTTCAGAGTGTAAACTAGGACATAGTCCCCAACCTTAAACTCTTTAGTCCGCACATGCTTATCAAAAAATTCCTTTTGTCGCCTTTTTTGAGCGTAGATAGAAGCTACTGCTTTTAGGCGAAGCTCGTCTAGCTTTTCCAGGTCATCTATTCTATCAGTTTCTTTTTCGAGTATAGTTCTCAACATGAAGTATGGAACCACGTCGTACCCGTCCTTGTCGCAAAATTTCGTTGATGGACCATCCAGAATTGCACAAACATCTAGGGTTGCTAGAATGTGTGTCCATTCTAATGGTTTAAGCGTGTCATCTGGAAAGGGTTCTCCTATATAAGTTTCGTCTTCGATAGCCCTTTCTAAAACATATTCTTCTCGTTTCAGACTTCCACATTTCGAAGCTCCACACATCCATAACTCCTTGGGTTTACCTAACCAAGCTGGAAATTCGGATCCCGCCAAAGTAGCTGAATCAAACTCCTCTACCGGTGTTCGGTTCACATCTTTGTAGCTATGGTCTTTCAGGTTCACACGTGTAGTGGTTTCCATATTTCTCAAGTATATGTGATCGTAGCCCCAATCTTGGACCATTTTCAACTGTCTCATGAATGGTCTTCCCAATATGATATCATAGTTATTCTCCTTGGCAAAATCGACAATAGCAAAAGTATGTTCGTATTCAATGCCGCAAGAAGTCACTACAACTTTCTCTAATAACCCCATAGGTTTCTCCATGTGTCCATCTGCTAATTGGAGTTTCAACCTAGTCTTCCTTATTGCTGGTTTCCCCCATTTTTTCCAGATTTCTTTTGTAGCAATGGCTACCCCTGCTCCGCTGTCTAGTATTGCCATCGTCTTCACTCCTTGGAATTCAACTGGTAAGGTTGTATTCCCCTCTTCACCTTCGCAATAATCTCCGACCTTGTTTAAGGGTACAGGCTTAGCGTTCTTTTGTGGCTTGCTCAGCTCCTCTATGCTCTCTTGCAATCTCGATGTTGGATCTTTTATCCCGAACTTCTCCAAGCATTTTCCTACAGTGGTCCACATATGTGGTCTTAGCCTCAAAAGCTCAGCTAAAGTGATAGTGCATGTCACTGGTGTTGACAAAATCTCTATCAATCCTTGCGAGTCCATGACTTTTTCTGATGAGATTTTTCGTGAGGGAAGTGCTCTAATCTCGGATTTTTCTTCATACTCTCCTAAGTATGAAGGTAAGGTTTTCAGTGAATGAGGTTTGCTCTCCATTGTTCTAACAGAGCCCCCATCTCCCTAGTAAGATTGCAGATCCAAGTCCACTTGAGATCCTGCCTCAAATTCCACTATGGGAGGATTCCTGATGTCCTTTTCCCAATTTGTCTGATTAGCTTGGCAACTTAGCTCGTTTGCAAAGTTTGCCTCTCTCACTTGTTTCCAAAATTCATTGTAATCCTCATCTTTTCCGTAAATCCTCTGTATGACTGGATGAAAACTCTCTATCTCCTGATCGGTTGTGTTCAATACTATGCGGTCATCCTTTTGTGTATTTTCACGCTTTTGTGCATTGGGAGTCTTTTCAGCTACCCGTGAAACGATAGTCTCCTGCTGGATTGGGTTTTCCTTTCCACAATTCATTGTTTCTTTTGGTGGTTCTAATAAGGCTTGTGCAGTCTCGATCATTCTCTGGCACATTTCAAGTCTCTGCTTTTCCAATTCCGCGTTTGGGTATGTCATCCACCTCTGTTCTTGTGTTTGGTTGTTCTTTAACCTAGCTTCGTAAGCTCTCATCAGTGCGTCCAATGGTTCGTGTACTTTGTCGACTAGCACTGATCCCCCTGAGCTTAAGCTCGTTGTTTCTTTGATACTCTTTTGTTTCGTTCTTTCTGGGCTCATCTCTCGTTTCCCGTTTTGACTCTCAAGTTTTTCTAATCTAGCTTTAGTTTGCTTTAGTTCCTCAGCTAGAATAGCATCTTCACGTTCTTTTCTCAACTTCATGCGTGCTTTTCTAGCTTTCCATGTGTTTTTCTGACTCCGCGGTCCTTGACTAACCACTTCAGTCGCTAACTTTCCATTCTCAGGTTCTCTAGTGGTTTTCTTAGCTTGAGCTCTAGTAACAACTTGCATTGGTATCAGAGTTTCATTTTCAGACCCACTGCTGGTAGGAATAGTTTCTAACATATTCAATGTCGTCTTTTGCACTTTGTTTGGATTCTTTGAACAATCCTCAATGAAGTGAGTAACCCCACACTCAGTGCAATAAGCGTTAATTCTAATGATTTCCGTATGTGGGCAAACATTCATCAGATGGTCACCTCCACACTTGTAACAGGGTCCTAGTGTTGGTCTTGGTCCCATTTGATTCGTCCTTTGTGGATAGGATGGTCTTTGTCCTGTTAACCCTCCATGAGCTATGAACATCAATGTTCTTGCGTCCAAATTGTATCTCTCTTCATCAGAAGCACTTGTAATTGTTGGTATTCCAAAATTCCCAATCATGCCCCATGGTTCTGGTTGTTTGGGTTCTTCTGGTGGGTAATACATAGTTGGAGACATGTGTGCACCAAATTCTTCATAATAGGCTTGAATAGGCACTAAGGCTTGTTCTTCCTGATTCTCTAAGGTTGGTGCATATCTAATGCCCACTGGTCTTGCTCCTGGTAAAGGTGGTTGTTGTCCCAATACCGGTTGCGGTCTTTCTATCCCCATAGGTCCTGGTACACTTCTCGTTGGGTATCGCGGTACTGGATGTATCTGAGGTGGTGCTAATTGAGCAGGAGGTGCATACTGGCGCTCCCTTACATACCCTTTGTTGTAATAACACTCCTCTATTGGATGATTTGTCCATTTTTGTTCAATAGCACACCATTTCAGTGTTTTTGGCAATGGTTTTTGGTATGGTGCCATCCTTTTTAGAGCATCTTCTATCATTTGCTCTACATTTGGCATGGTTGTTGTTTGAACATTATTTTTAGTGGTAGTCTCGCTCGCTACGGAGGAGGAGCTACTGGATGCAAAATCTGTATCCGCTGACACCTCTCCATAAACCGTACAGTTATCCACTAAGTACAATGCCTCTCTCGTTACTTGCTCGAAACTTGTACAAGATTTCAAGTGCAAGTCCTTCTTGAGAGTGTCGTTCCTCAGTCCCTCAATAAAGAGAACAGATAGTCTGTCATCTTGTGGTCGTTCACGTACTGGACATCTCTCAATGTATTGTTTGAAGCGAAGTGAAGCTTCCTTCACTTTTTCGTGTTCTCTCTGTTTAAAAGCATATATTTGTGAGACCGTATTGTGCTTAATCCCTCGTTTTGAGAATTCCTCAGCAAACTCTCTTAGCAAATGGTCAATGTCATGGAATCCCCCTATGTTCATTGGTTGAAACCATGTCAATGCAGTACCTTCTAGAGTAAGACCAAATCCCTCGTATTGTGTATGGAAATCTGTTATCTGCTCAGCTCTTAAGACTTGCTTAAAGAGTGACACATGTGCATACGGATCTCCTGAACCACCATACTTCTTTGGCATACACTTGGCTACTTGAGATGGTCTCATACGTCTATGATCTGCCACCAATCTCATTGCTCCTGTGTCTCGGCTAAAGCTTTCTCTAGCATCATGGACTTCATGGGTTACCCTTGTCGGTTCCTCTGCCCTGAATCTACTACTGGGAGGTAAATGTGATGGTTCCGCTTCAAACCTTGGACCTGGAGTGGTATAGGTGGGGATTGGAACTGCACTACCTCGATTCGTCTCCATTGACTCTCTGGAATGTAATGATCCCATTGGTCCGAGCTTCGAGTCCAAGGTTACTGAAAGAGTCAGCAACCTGAGTTCTTTGTCCTCCTGTTGTCATTGAGTTTTGCACTCCAGTTGTTGGTGCTGGTCTATGTGAGCTAGAAGTAACATAATACTGATGTAGTGGTCCCCCAAAGTATGTATATCCTTCTAATTCTTTCTTGCCCATTGTTGAGTATTGCCTGCCATACTTATCGTAAGCGGCAATTTTCACTTCCGATCCCTCTGTGTAGGTAAAGACATAGAGTCTTTTTTTGTCTGTCAACTCTCCGGTGTAGGGTTCTTCACATCTATAATAGAGATCTTGCTCCCCATTATTATATTTGTATAGCCCCACATAGATGTTATCAGTGTTGATCCTTGTAGTTTCATTCTCTCTTCTTAACCTCGCATTAGGGAAGTTCATTATTGGTGCTTTCTCCTCGAGTTCTTCATCTATTTTGGCTTTGGTGCCCATCAATCCCCACTTGTCCACAAAGTTAGGGTTTAGGACTACCAAGTACATGGTACCCTCGTCATCTAGATATCTATCTCCGCTATAGCTCACAGGCACTAAGTCCTTGAACTCACTAGGTCTCTCTTCTATCTTTACACAATAGCGGTCCATTCCATCTTTGTAGATCTTTGCACCTTGCTCATTGTCGTACTGATATTTTATGAACAATAGCTTCATTGTGGCGGAAGGGTTTGATGATCCTGCTGCCATATTTTCTCTGTTGTTCCTGTTCGAGTGTTCGGTGAAAATCTCGTAAGACCTCTCCGAAGAAGTATCAGAAACACTTCCTTCAAAGATCGGCTCTAATGGTTGCACCCAACTTTGGTTTACACTTCCCTCGGTTGATATGACACTTGCTGGTTCCCCTTGTTTTGGTTGATTATTCCCGAGATTCCTGCCCGATCTCAAATTCATCAATTCCCCTAAAGGACTGTAACTTTTCCGTCTCGGCAATTTGTTTTCCCCAAGTTTTTGTGGTCAGAATTGATCCAATCTGACTGATACTTGGTCAATTGTTTAATCTTGTCAGTTGGACAACTTCTGTTTTATCAAGTGAGAATTTTGTTGCAGCTATGCTGAAAAAGACATTATACGCGTATGATGTCTTTTTTCACAGATTTTGACTATTTTGGTTATGCTCACTCTCCGTGGCCCCTTTATGCTCTGTTCACTCACAAAATTCAGTTTGAACTCTGTTTGAGCAAGTTATGGCTAGTTCAGGCTTTTCTTGGCAATTTTCCGCTTTTGACTTGTTTTTTGGGTCAATTGTGATCCAAATGGGATGAAACTTGAAATATAACCTCTAGATAGCTATTACAATGGATCTGTGTTAGCAAAGTATCAAAATATGTCCAAAATTAGGTCAAAGACATCATATGCGTATGATGTCTTTTTCATCAATTTGGGTCCAAACTTGATATTTATGCTTCCTACAGTGCCTGTAACAATCTTGTCAGGTCAGATATAAAAAATAAGCAGTGGATGTGCCAAAAGACATTATACGCGTATGATGTCTTTTGTCCCAGATTTTGACTATTTTTGGTTTTAAGCCTTCTCCAATGTTTATAATTGAGTTTCAAGTGTTTTTGTCAGGTTTGAATGTAAAAACAAGATCTGAATCCAAAATTTCCTATTCTTTGCGTTTCTTGGACTCCGACTTGTCTTTTTGGGTTTCTTTGAGTGTTAATGCTCTTGTTTTAAGTTGATCTTAGGGTAAAACCCCCCTTCCAAACACTCTGGCAATGTCAAATTTTCAATTTTAGTCTCTGTTTAGGTCCTAAGACATCATACGCGTATGATGTCTAAAGTTGCAGATTTCCAGATTTTCAGCACAGAACTCTTCCAATAGCTCTTTTAAGTGCTCAGCAACAATGAGTTACACAGAAAATTTTTCTGAACTTTGTTTATTTCATATTTCACTACCAAAGCGACTTTTTCAGTGATCTAACATGCAATCAAACACATCAAGCAAATAGAACACCAATTGATAGCTCTAGATCAAGATCAAATCAGGCCCTACCTAAGCTACTTCTAATCATAAAATGGATTTTTTGCAATTGAAAATATAAAGAGATTTACTACCACACAAGGAGTAGCAAATGCTTTTTATGTCAACAACCACTTAAACACCATCAAAAACAATCTAATCTAAGCTAAACTAAAAATACTGTCAACACGAAAGACCCAGGAATACCCCACTTCCTATAATCTCTCGAGACCTTCGGAGTCCACCACTCCTAGATCTTTTCTAACTAAAGTATACAAAGTAGTTTATACGACTCACCTCGTAGGATTAGTCTAAGGTCACCTACTTAGGGCTCTCGTCCCCGGCAGCGGCGCCAAATGTTAAGGCGGTTACGCCGCTAGCGGAAGCTAAATAGCGAGAACTCAACCAACAACAGAATTTGTCAGACGAGGACGGAGCTTGACCCGCAGGCGCATGGAAACAACTAGGTGGGTGTCAAATCACCTACTCGACCTTCTAATGACAATCACTACTAAGGAAATCAAATCTAAGTTCTAAATTACGCAAGTGACTGAAATCCGTACTACGAACGAATGCTATACGAAACAGGATCTAGAATCATTGAATCGATCTCAAACTCAAGGGGAAGTCTATACACTAGGTAAGAACAACACCCTAAAGACTTGAACTGCAAAATCAACCTATAACCACTCCGTGCGGCAAACGCGTATGAAGACAGGCCGAAAAATACAGGTGACCGAAACTTGACCCCGATGGTACTAATGCGTAGCTCTACTGGTTGTGGTTCTATAGATATGCTGCACGCTCTATTCCGACACACGAGTTGGAAGAAAACTCACACCGAAGCTCGTAGGAACTTACCACACATAGAAGCCGATAGCGCGCACTCTTGGTATCTGTGCGTAGCTCTCACCGTTGCTAACACAATGGCGGTGTCGCTTCTCCAATGGCGGCCCCGTAGCTCGCGTAGCAAGAAGATAAGACTCTCTCTCTCTCTCTCTCAGACACAGTCACGGCGCTCAAAAACTCACTTTGATTAATAATTGAATCTCCTTTAGGTTACAAAACTTTGGCTTATATACCTCAGCCTTGGAGGTGAGAACATCTCTAATTATTTACATCAACAGGTGAAATTACTTCGGGATTACAAGCTGGAAACTCAATTGAGTCCCGTTACTTAATGAATGGCTCAAATCAAAATTAATGTCGGAAAGACATTTATTACAATCAATGGTTACAAAATGATGGGTGTGAGCAAAAATGTGGGTGTGATCCTCTGCTGGCTCAACACTTCCTCTGCTGGCTCAACACTTATTTCTGGCGAGGTGGCAATCATGCTAATAAAGAGATAGAGGGAGAGATAGTGAGCCTAATAGTGTGTTCTCTAGAGATGACTCACAGACACGGGGACTTTTCTAGCATGAGTGTATGTGAAGTGACCATTGGATTCAAGATGTAGACATAGCTTCTTTACATAGTGTAAATTGCCAAAATTGCTACACTAAGTCCCCTTTCTCGTGAGGTAAGTGTTGCCAATCCCTTCCACCAAAATACTACCAAGTGCTGACCCTTGATGAAATTGCCGCCCTCCTAATAGTGACCTCTCAGTGCCTTTTTTATAGGTGCTGGCTGCTTTAGATTAGGGTAATCGGATTAGATTAGGGTAATATGATTAGATTAGGGGCTCTAATCAAGGCAGACAAAGCAAGGAGGTAGGCCCTGGATGGTTGACCCTTGCTTTGTCTTGGGTAATATTATAAAGGAAAGCTCCTAGGTGGGCCTTTGTGGCCATCACCTAGAGAGAGGTGATAATTTACAAATTCGGATTTTTTACAAGATTTGATTTGAAAACTGGGAAAAATGATGACAACCTACGGATTTTACTGAAGAGGGCATCGTGGATGCGATGCTGGTGAACAACAACCTTACCTGGTGTGTTGATGTAGTGCCTTTGTCATTTTTGGGGTCGGCCGCGGCATGCCTTTGGCACCTTTTCTTGTTTCAGTGTCGGCGACACGCGACTTGGCTGTCTTCTTTTTGTTGATGACGTCGATGTCGTCAAGTCCTTCGTGTTTTTTTCTATTTTTGTTGATGGGTGCTTATGGCGTGCGCGTGTATGTGTGGATATGTGAATGCATGTATGCACGTGCACGTGTGTATGTAATTGTGTTTATAGGGGTGTGTGTGTGTGTGTATACGTGTGTGGGTGTATACGGTAAGGGTGTGTGTGGAAACGGGGATATAAGTTATTTATACACACACACACACACACACACACACACACACACACATATATATATATATATATATATATATATATATATATATTTCTTTTTCCGCTGCCTGCTGCGTGGAGAGAGGGAGGACGAGAATGGGAGAAAGAGAGGGAGCGGGTGATGTATGAGAGGAGGGGAGGGTTTAGAGTGTGTGTGAGTGCGTGTGTGTGTCTATGTAGGTGTGTGTGTGTGTAGGTGTGTGTGTGTGTGAGATGTGTGTGTGTGAGAGAGAGAGAACGTTCTGATGCTGCCTTCGGGCCTGTCGAGAATGCAAGGGAGAGAGGCGGTGATGGTGAGCGAGATTCAAAGAGGGTGTGTGTGTGTGTGTGTGTGTTGTGTGTGTGAATAAAAGAGAGGGAGAGAACTATGCTCTGATGGCGACGCTTGCACAGGCCAAAAGCGAGAGAGAGAGAGAGAGAGAGAGAGAGAGAGAGAGAGAGAGAGAGAGAGAGTGATGCAGCAGGAGTGTGAGTGTGTGTGTGTGTGTGGATTAAGAGAGAGAAAGATCGTTCTCAGTGCCATGCGCGGCCTACGGACTGACGAGAGCGCGAGTGAGAGATAGAGGATATGACATGGTGTGGGTGTACCGCCCGTGGGAACCGGGGGGGGGGGGGGGGGGGGTTGAGGGGGGTGTGAGGTCAGCCATTTAAGCAAGGGTGGAAGCCCGACAGAGGGTGGGTGAGGGTGGTGTGTAGGTGTGTGTGTGTGTGTGGAGAGTAAGAGAGAGAATTATGTTGCATGGCGGGTTCCTACAGTGAGGGGAAGAGAAAGACAGAGAGAGAGCATGCGAGTGAGAGTGGGGTGAAAGAGAGAGAGGGTATGTGGGGGTGAATTAAGAGAGATAAATAAATAGATATTCTACTTCATGCATGGCCAGGCCGCTTACTCAAAGAGAGTGTGTGAGCAAATCGAGAGAGGGAAAGATAGTGAGAAAGAGAGCGATGGCCTGCTGGTGGGAAGAAAGCAAGAGGGGAGAGAGAGAGCGGGGGTGTGATGGCGGCCCGCTGGGCATGGGTATGGAGGAGCGAGGGTTAAGAGAGAGAGAGAGAGAGAGAGAGAGAGAGAGAGAGAGAGAGAGAGAGAGAGAGAGAGAGAGAGAGAGAGAGAGAGAGGCTTTCTGAATAATGAAAGAGAGAGAGAGGGATAATTTGCAAAAGTGTGGCGGCCCACCGGTGGAATATAGACAGTGGCACCCTGTTTTATGCACCTATTGGGCCAGGCGATGCAGAGGCAGGGTAAGTGAGAGAGAGAGAGAGAGAGAGAGAGAGAGAGAGAGAGAGAGAGAGAGAGTTGACGGAGGCGAGCAGGAGAGAGAGAGAGGCCTCTGTCTTCTGGCGATAATGGAGAGAGGTGTGTCCAAATTAGTGGCGGCCCACCGGTGGTTAAGCATAGAGGGGTGGTGAATGTAAAAAAAAACTATTTTTTATCAATTTTCCTTGGTAATGCACTCTCCCCTGCTTGGGGTTGGTTCTTGCGGCCGTGGTTTCAAAAACCGGTCGTCACCGGCTACCTTTTGTTGCTTGATGGGGCTAAAGGATGGAGAGATTGATAGGTTGCAAAATGAAATCAATGAAGGAATAATCTTATTTCTTAGAAATAAGTGGGATAAGGAAGATCTGATAGATATGGAAACAAGGGCAGAGCAGTTAAAGCAGGAGAGGGTGCTAAAGGAATAGTTGGTCTGACACTTTTCAATGCATCAGTATCGACCAACAACAGTGTCTTGAAAACATGGGAGGAGCTAGTTAATGACTACATATCACAAAGGATGTTTACTCAAAGTTTGTAGGTGTTTGTAGTGATTGGTTGTCAAAAAAAAAAGCACATAAGGCTGATCCAAGTCCACTACCCAATGGTACAAGAGACATAGTGAATTTATTTGTTGGAAGAAAAGAGACCCATCAATCTTCTAGCACCTTTCCTTGGTCAGTGTATGTTGTTGGGTATGATTTAGAAGCCCTTGATCTAATATATAATGTGTACAAAGATCCAATTACCATTGATGTAGCTATCTTGGATGCTGCACATGGAGTAGAAGGAATGAATTGGGATTCTTCCAAGTTTGAGAGGCTTGTCTCCTATTTGCTAAGGATGACTTGTGAGCCTAAACAATTCATCCTACTATTTTTTCTTACTTGGAGGCAAATGGTTGCTTTGAAGGATGGTCTTCTACATATGAGCATAAAGTTCCAAAAGCTTGTTGGCAGCATTGATTTCTTGCGTTTAGCCATCAATTTTGCTTCTGGATCCATAGATAGATTTGTGGTATTAACATTAGTGAGCATGAGCAAAACTTTTGTCAACCTTAATCGCTATGTCAACAATACAAACAAGCTCCTAATATGGGGCAATGCACATATTGAAGTGGAGGGGACTGACAAAGATCTTGATGACGAGCAACAAGTGGCCAAAGCAATAGTGAGAAGTAAGAAGCAAGTTATCAACAAAAATGTGAAGGCATTCAATGACCAACACAAGGTTTTCCTTGATGGCTTTGGAGGTGGTCTTGCATCAAAGGCTACACTCTTGAGTCGAAGGAAAACCATCGTGATAGTTTGCAACTCGCAAGAGCAACGTGAAGTTGATGGAATTTGTTCTAGAGCACATGAAAAGGCCAAAGTAAAGTCTCATGCAAAAGACACCAAACAAGATGAACCACAAGTGCCTTATCTACGACAAGAAGGTGTAGAGATAACCAAGATGTCATGGGCCTTATCATGAAAGAGAAAATGAAGGCCACTTAGGTGTTTAGTACCTTGATTTCACTATAATTTTTTGAATTGCGACATATTTAAGTACTCTTTTTCTCTATAGTTTTGGGAGTGAGAAAGCCTATGTACTATTTGTTACTATGAAAGTGTTTTCCATATCTCTTTGTTTCCCCCTCCATCCTTCAATTTTGTCAACGTCGCTCTCTCTCTCTCTCTCTCTCTCTCTCTCTCTCTCTCTCTCTCTATCTATCTATCTAGTATCCCCCCTCAATCCCTCATTTTTGTCCACATGGTCAAAACATTAGTGAGGTTATCTCTCCTAGTGCTCTTCACTCTCCCTAATCTCTCTCTCTCTCTCTCTCTCTCTCTCTCTCTCTCTCTCTCTCTCTCTCTCTCTCTCTCTCTCTCCCCCTCAGTTATGTCTACATTGTGAAAACTTTGGTGAGAATGTCTCTCCTAGTTTTTCCTAGGTTTCTAGGTTTTCAAAGCCTCAATGACTAAACTTGGTGCTCTTTCTCTCTCTCTCTCTCTCTCTCTCTCTCTCCCCCTCCCTCCCACATGGTAAAAAATTTAAAGCGAATACTTCTTGACACTCTCCCTAAGTGTGTGAGCTTGGTCTTCTCTCTCTCTCTCTCTCTCTCTCTCTCTCTCTCTCTCTCTCATGTGTCCCTTAAGTTTATGTACTATTTCATACTACCTTAAGACGCTTTTTTAAGAACAGATCCATGAAGATGTATTGCACACCAATTTGTAGTATGGCTCCAATTTGTTGTTAATCATAATCACATGGCATCAAAAGATAAAATGGCAACTACTGCCTATGAATTCACTTTCTTTTTGTTTCACACCACTCAAAATAGAGAGTTTACTAGGATTCAATGGATTAAGTTATATGCAAGGGTTTTATCCATTTACTTAAAAACCCACAAGTTGAAGAAGTGAAACTAAATGATCTTTTCAAAAGCGTTCAGAGGAATTTCTAACTATATTTTCCAAATATCAAAATTTTTAAGGTAGTGAAAAAAACTTAACCACATCCTCAAAGGAGAATGCAACGATAATTAGATATAAAAGTCATTTGATTACTCATCTTAGGTATATGATAAATTTCTTACCTCTTATAGTCATGGTGACATATTAGTTTTGACCTTAGGGTCAAATTATTTTACAATGTTCAATTGCAACTATTGTTTCTTTAAATCATCTCCTTCTCACAATCATCAGCTTATGTGTTTACCAATTGAAAAACTCACTCATAGGTTTTGAACATGTGGAAGAACACACTCACTTAGGTTTTGACCATGTGGAGAGAGTAGTTGTACTTCAAAAAGAGAGTAGTTGACCGTGTGGAGAGAGTAGCTATTGCACTTTAAGAAGAAATATCACTCACTCATAGGTTTTGAACATATGGAAGAACACAATCACATGGGTTTTGACCATGTGGAGAGAGTAGTTATAGTTCAAAAAGAGTGGTCAAAAAACAAAAGAGAATGTTTAAAAATGTTTTTACTACTTGTTGAAAAGCTAATCAAGTGCATTTTTAAATGCTCAAACCTCCAAAGAGAAACTTTTCCCCAATCAATACATATGCTCATTCTGACCACATGGTCAAAAACTAAGTGATTAAGTTTTGTCCACATGTTTAAAACCTAAGTGAGTGTGTTTTCAAGTGTTCAGAACCCAAATGAGCAATTTTGCTCCACATTCTCAAAACCTACATATTTGGTATTTAACCAAGGACTTTTTGACACAAATTTCGTCTTCCAAGATGAAAGGGATTTATTTCTCAAATAGTGTGTTATGAATTCCTTTGTGTATGAGGTGTGAGTTGTCAATAATCAAGCGTGCTATAGACAACAACAAGGTGCATTTGTATAAATCTACCTTGTTGAAGAATCCTTGGATAGACCTTCTTGACATAGTACAAAATGACTTATGGGCCATGATAGTAGATCTAACTATATGTACAAGACATCTACCTGAGAAAACTTAACATCTAAATACATATCTGCCTTATTGCATCGAATTGTTAATGAACCCAAAGTTTGAAATGTAATTGTTAAGTATAGACAAGAGCTATCATCCCTCAAAGAATTCTTTCAATGTGCATTGTTGAGTGAAACTATTTGGTTGCAAGGAGAAATTGTAGATGGTACTTTTTGTCAAGCATAAGCCTCTAAGAAAGATATGATTATGGAATTTTGACTAAGCAATGTCTTTTTGGGTTTTGACAGATATAGCACATGGTATCCTCACAACTTCATTGTTATCTGAAACTTCATCAAAGCTATGTGTTATCTTGGATCTTAATGGCCTATTGTTACGACGTCGACGTTGTTTTGAAAAATCCCAAAAGTTCCAAAGTCTCCAAGATGGTAAAAATTGGGTGGTTCTTCAGCTAAGGTGTATGGAGTTTCTTAATGGCTTGTTTGATAGATATCATGTTGGAGTTTGGTCAATAGCTTTGCTCCACAATGTGCTGGAAATAATAAGGTGTTTAGAGACTCATGCAATGAAGAATTTTCCTTTCTTCATGATACGGAGTCAAGAAAATTTCAAGAATCAGTCAAAGACCATCATATATCGACCCAATAAGATGGGAGTGGAAGCAATGTTTAAACCTTTTAAGTATATTTGGAATCAATTTGGAAATGTTTGCAAACGTACAAGGACAATTCTACTTGATGATAGCCCTTACAAGGGATGTCCAAATCCAGTTGAGAATTGTATATTTCCCACCTCCTTTGATGTCAATGTTGCCGATTCAATTTTGATTGAAGAAGTTTTACCATACTTGGTGCAATTAAGCCAATCAAGTGATGCACATGGGGCTGTCAAATTTTATCACTATGGTCAAGAGCCTATTCAATTTGGACATGCATTGTATGAGAAATTTAAGAGTGTTATTGATGGATGGACCAAACCTAGCAATAGTGATGTCTCATCTTCTCAATCAGTTCAATACAAACGTCTTGGCAACAAGCATGGAAGATTTGTTCAATCCTCTATCACCTCTTGCTTTAAAGGGCCTTCTCTATCACAAGGATTGGCTTCATCAATCACGACCACAACAAAGCATGCTCTTTTTCCATGAAATGGTTCTCAAAGATCAAAGCTACATAAAATGCCTTTTACCTCAACTTTAAAGGATGTGAAAGCGATGCACATAGCTCAAGAGTTGGGCTATAACAAGAGTTACATAAATGGAGGATCTGCTAAATGTTTCATAGATAGCTTACAAAAAATGTATTCCCACCAAGGATGATATTAAAGCCCCATGATGTAAATTCCACTTTGATAGAGTGAACATTGCTAAGTTGTAAAAACTTGAAACTTCACACAATAGATTTTCATCAAGATGCACCTTTGACAACACATTTTTACATTACCTTGTATTTTGTACTTTTGTTATTTCAAGTAGATATACTTGTACACTAGTTTATTTTGTGTATGATTTTTTGGTGTTTCTTAATACCACCTTCTAAATGAAAAAATAATGTACTCTTATGCCCAAGAAAAAGATTTACTTAAGAACTTATCACACTTGGTTGCATCCTTTTAGATTTACTTGTAATGGTCATAAGTGACCTAGATAATGTGTCGTCATGCTTCATGCCAAACACAGTTGTCATACATGTTGTGGTCACCCTTGTAAAATTCATTAGAGAGTTAAACTCAATGTGTATGAGTGAATGTACTCCGTAAGCATTTTAAAGCTCTATGTACACAAACACATTGCTAGTTTTATATTATTTCCATCATTTGTTCTTGTATCTTGTCTCATAAGTGAACTAAGTAAACAAGCATATTGTCACACATTGCTAGTTGTATGTTATTTCCATCATTTGTTCTTGTATCTTGTCTCATTGGTCTCATTATTGTACATTCCTTTTTGCTTTAGACATTTCACAATATTGTTGATATAGTTTGATGATGATTTTGGGACAATATGAAAGGACTATAGTAAACAATATGCATGTATTAAGAATTACAGAGAGAAATGACATTGCTTGGGCTTGATCAAATAGGTCGTTGCAGAAAATTTTCTCACAATTTCAAACCTACTCGACAATGGATCTCATGGAGTTGAAGTGATTACTCAAAAAGTAATTCATTTTGGGTGCATTTTCAAGTTTCCATAGTAACTTACCATAGTTTGATCTAAAGATCTTTGGTCTTATTAAAAGTTTTCTCTACACATTTATCTACATTTATGATAACAACTTAATGACACGATTCAAAGATACAAGAAGTAGTAACTCATTGACAATTTTTATGGTTGGAAAGAAATTAATGATGATTGAAACACATAGCAAAGTACTATATCGTGGAGAGAACTTCACCACATTTACAAAATGGGAGTTAGGAGATTCCCATATTCACTAATAATGTGTTGGAGAAAGAAATAGTTCCTCACTTATCAACACTCTTCTTTCTTAGCACAACATAATAGCATAGTAATGAATATGGACAAGATGGAAAGCTTAATTATTGAAGCATGACTCTTGGTTGGATTTGCATTCCATAGCCAAGAGTGTTGGTGTAGGTTCTCAACTTCTCAACAAGCTTGGATAAGGAGATGTAGTTTTTGCACTTTCACCAAATGAGAATGAGCATGTAACTGTGTGTGAGAGAGAGTATACCCCCCAAGAACACCCCTAGCTTGCTTTTGCTGCCCCCCCTTCCCCCCCCCCCCCCCTTTGTAGATCATTCTAGAAATTTATTGGACCCCTACAAGACTATCCAATCACATGGATAGTGTATATCAAGTAGTTATGCTAGCATTAGAACAAGTGTCTCCCTTTCCCCTTTGAGAGACACTACAAGAGATGACTCACAGTTGTGACGGCTATAGTGACGAGAATACATGGGGAAGTTTTTTCCCTTGGCATCACTATAAGCGTCACTAAGAATGTCGCAAAGAGGACGTGTCTACATGTGTCACTATAATCATCACTATACGCATCACTATATAGCGACTCGTATATAGACGATTATAGCGACGCGTATATAGACGATTATAGTGACGCATATAGGGATTCTACACTTTCCAATTTAGCAATGCATATAGAGATGCTGTTGAACCAAAAATAGAGATGCCTATAGAGACACCCGAGAATAATAAATTTTGGGTGGCAAGGCATTCATTGCCCTACCACCCCATCAACCATATTGAACATAAAGTTTCCAGAATGAAGATGCAAAACTAACAAAAGTACCTCGACAAAAGTGAATTGACAAAAGTAATACAATGACAAAATTATACACATCACAGGAAAAACACTTGATTGTTAAGATTTGACCAAAATGTAATAGTTAAAACACAATTTTTATTACATTGAGAAAATACAGTGTGTACCAATAGTTACAAAAAATGACATACACACGTCATCTCATTATACATGCTATGAGAAAAGAAAACTAGTGCTCTCTGGCTACAACTAGATTGACGTCGACTAATGTAACTTCTCATCGCGTCCAAGCGACGTATCTTTTCGATTCTGCAGAAAAAACAATAAGACTTTCTATAAGTATAAACATATAATTACAAAACAATCTATTTCTTAGCTTATTATTAAAATACAACAAATGTAAGAGAGTAAAGTTAAATACTAACCAAACTAGAGCAAGAACTGAGAATGCCCATAAGGCTGTTTAAGCCCTTTTTGCCCGCATACTCACGCTCGTACGGTGTGGGGTCATGTCTTGTCATCGATCATTGTTCAAAACATACAAAGAATACGTTATGTTATAATTTAAAAGTACAAATACCCATAATTACCAAACATAAAGGGAAATGCAAAAACACTTACAAAGTTGGCCTCAATTGATGCCCATCTGCCGCTCTCCAAGTGCTGCGAGCTCACTGCCCCTACTCCCGCTTTGGATGCGTCCTTTTGTTGCTTCCACTTGTAAGGATTCTCGCACACTGCTCGCTTTGCATTCTTCAAATCTTATTTGGCTAGCCAATCTGGCCTTTTCCGCCCATGCTTTATTTCTTTTTTCACTTTAGAATGCTTGTGCTTGTAGTACTCGCGCATCTGCACCTTCATCAGGTCTTCATTGAAGCGCGCATCCCGATTTCACAAGAGAAACTCGTCATGGAGCATGCTAAAGACTTTGTCTTTTAATATATTTGGCACCTCACTCCAGTTGTTTAGTATGTAGTGTCAAAACACCTCAAATGATCACCTTCTTGCCATTGTCATCTAAGATGATGTTGTCGCTGATGTCGACCTAGTACGACAAGCCCTCTCGCCTATGACGCATGAACCTTGGTGTCTTCGCAGGGGTCTCAAGTGGCGTCTTGAGTGGCATCTTGATGGGAGTATAGATGATAGGTGTCTTCATTGGAGTCTCGACCTCAAAGCAAGAGTGTCGAGTGGGGTGACTCTCGAAGGAGAGGAACGGCGGATAGTCGCGCAAAAACTGGAGTTCAGGGCGATATCGTGGCTGGTGTGGGGGCGGACAAACAAGGGGAAGGTAAGGTGATTGGACGACTATGTGGTGGTCTAGAATCACTGAGTCAGCAGCGGCTCCTCCACATCAATTGTCACCACCATTAGAGCATCGATTCCTAGAAGAGTGTGTAGATCATCTAGTCAACATCCAACTCTCGGAGTGCGCTGATCACTCCGAACTAGAGGGAGACTCTGAAGGAGTGGAACGACATGATGGTGCTCCAGAGTGATGGTGGTCCTCGTACCACCTCCTCTGCTCGGGGTCCAAGGAAGAAAGAAATTGATCATCATCCATACTTGCATTGAATACATGAACATTAAATCTTAAAGATGAATGGATAAGAAAATCTGAATAAGAAACTCCACGTGAATACAATATACATTATTAAAAGAATGGACAAAACTCCACATGAATACAATATATATTATTGAAAAGAGGAAAATTGCTCAGATACAATGTCTATGGCTTTAAGATGTCTCTCTCATCCTCGCATAAATCCCTATGTCTATATAGAGCTCTCTGTTTAGGCATATGTCCTCCGTTAGGTCCTCTGCATGCATCCCATAGAGAGTAGCAACGCAATGCTCGTTTGGCACCACCTCAGTGGCTTCCAAATCAAGATCCTCTCCGATATCCTTCACTGATGCCATTGGGATTGGCACATTGTAGCCCTGATACGTTCGTGCACTACGAGGGGATAATTCTATCACATACCACCAATTTGGTGCAAACTTTGTAGGATGGAATACCACTTGCAAGAGCCACATAACTTACCTGAGTGCTTCTAGACCTAATTTGCATTGTAAGTTCTATGATGTACATTTAATACGCTTTAAACGGACATATTATATGACATCTTTCTTTATTTTTCCGTATTATATGGTGCCACATTAGCAAAACCACCGTATCATATAATTTCTTAGAATTTTGATTGAAATAATATTTTGATCAAAACACTATTATGATCAAAATATAGCTCTTAATCTATGGTGAAAACAGAGCCAGTTTAAATTTAGTCATATAAATTTTTTAGTAAAAATTTAGAGCTTTGGGTTTTTTTAAAAATTAGGGTTTGGTGTTTTGAGTCTTTATCTGCTCTACGTGAAGTCTATCTTACATTGGGAGGTAAATTAAGTAAGGTAGTTACTAATTACTTGCCTTGTGTAGAGGAAACTCACACTTGAAGGTGATTTAACATAGTTAAAGTTAGTAGTTATCTGCTTTGTGTTGAAATATATTCACACTTAGAAGTAGCTTTAGTTAGATAGTAAAATAAGAGTTATTTGTTGTGTGTTGAACTATGCTCACACCTGGAAGTAACTTAGGAAAGATTTATCTAATGATTGTCTGTCATGTGTAGAGTAATACTCACACTATAGACAATTTAGGTAGATTAACTAATAATCTCTCTCTTCGTGTAGAGGTATTCTCACACCTAGAAGAAATTTAGAGAAGTAGTTAATTTTGGCTGCTTTCCATGTGTAGAGTTACACTCACACTTGGAGGTAATTACGATAGGTTCTTTAACAATACATTGCTTTGTGCAGAGTTTACTCACACTTGGAAGTTATTGAGATAGATTACGCGATTTATTTATCATGATTCAAGTGTAAAGTGAAAGCTTACACTTGGAAAAAACAATATTTTTGGTATTTATAACTTAAAGAGGTTGAAAACGTTGACGAATAAAGTAATGTAAATGGTATTAGAGTTTGATTTTAAATGTGTATTTAGTAACTAGTTCTATTTGATTTTGCATAACTTAAGAAGATGGTGAAAGGATACGAGTGGAGCTATGTAGATGATTTGGTCAGTGGAAAGACTACATCAAAGTTGAGGTGTAAGACTTGCGGCCATAATTTTAGTGAAAATGCTCACAGGATAAAAAAACGTGTTCAAAATTCTTGGAAACGTTTTAGCATGCAAATACCCCCAAGAGGTATTGAAGAAAAATTTCATGAGTGGGCGCTCAAGGAAAAGAGAGCACATCTTGAGATCAAAAAAAAGGGAGGTCCCAAAATGATGTCTCCATCTATGGTTAGGGACATTGAGATGATACTTGAGAATGATCAAAACCCTCCCTCGACCCCTACTTCAGGTCAAGGAGGGTGTCATTCATCCTTTGTTAGGGATTGTAGCTCTAATCCTATCACAAGCTCTTGTAACATAAGCCGAAGTGAAGCATGGACTGGAGGAGAACCTGCACCAAGTGATCCTACATTGCATCAGGCATTTGGTAAATAATGGATGCTTCAACTCCATATTAAGTGGACGCAAGCATTTGTTGCATGTGGAATTCCTTTTAATGTCATCCAAAATCCTATCTTCAAAGATTCTTTAATGAGAACAACGAAGAAGGGTTTTGTGGTACCTGATTATAATAAGATGCGTACAATTTTTTTGGATAAAGTGAAAACTACATCAAAGAATATTTTAAAGCGCACAACTCTTGATTATGTGCCACAACATTAGGAAGAGAATGGGGTCTAGGAGGGCCCCTTTATTTGGCAGTTTAAGGGAGTCAAACCTCTAGTATTAAGAAAGCAATCAAAGAATAGTTTTTGAATTCAAACAGGCAAAATGGCTAGTTTATTTGAATTCAAATTTCCCCCCCAAAATGAAATTCAAAATCTAGTTGGAAAAATCGTATTGTGTAACATATCTATGGAAAGAGCTCGACGTGTAGATTACGGATCTATAATCTCCGCTCAGATCGGAGATAGTATGTAGAAGTTATGGAAGTCCACAAATCAAAAAGTTGTTCCCCCCCTTTTTGGGGGAAAAAAGGGCATGCTTTGACCACTCTTACACCTCTCTTACACACCCACCATTCTTGCACACATGGCATGAACCTATTTGTCAAAATTCTAATCACCTCTATAATCTCATGGCAAATAAAGAGGCCCTCCTAGACCCCATCGTCTTCCTAATGTATGGATGCATAATTTCTCTAGATGATTGGACAAATTGTCAGAAGAAATCATTGATTAATGTGATGCTAATTTGATCAAGAGGTTCCGTTTCTCTTGAAGCGATCAATACATCCCTGAAAGAGAAAACTAGTGGATATCTTTTTGGTGTATATGAGCGTTTGGTCAGAAGAGAAGGGGGACCTAAAAATGTGACGACCATTGTCACAGATAATGCATCTAGCTACAAAGCAGCTGGAAAAGAAATTGAAGGACTTGCGAGGACAGTGTGTTGCAAATCTGAAACCTTCAAGGGAGCGAAAGCCTTGCACCCAAAGCGTTGAGATCTCCATGAGACACTTGAATCTCTTCCTCTTTGTAAATTTGTTGATCCAATGCATGATTAAGCAAAGGATTGTTAGGCTGCGGTGCACTCTGGTAGGGAGCAATATCTTCTATACTTGAAATGCAAAAAAATAAACTTCAATGTGACAAGTCTTAGCACTTAGAAAAGATAGATGATTTAGAGGATTTCAGCAATCCAACTTGAAATACTTTAAAACCTTAACTTGAAGAACTTTAAAGACGTAGCTGAAAATACAATTAAAGATGTAGTTTGAAATATCACCATACATTGCACACCATTAATGACAAAAAAAATTTTTTTTGTCTAATCATCAATAGGCCTTAATCCATATTCAATTACAATATGATAGACAACATTATGGGCTCCATTCAAACAAAGGCTTGAATCCCATATTTTAGGTCTATCTAAGGGTTTGGAGAATTTTCCACTAGCAAGATGTTTGTTTACATTTCGCAAAAATTCGTACTTGAGAACCTCGGAGGGCTCTGGAATACACACAACCAAGCATCTAAGAATAAATGAGAGATTATATATATAAGATCTTTTGGTGAAAGGAGAAGGATTGGTGCTGATATTTTCAGGGGTAGTCCATGGATAATCTCGCTCAAATTGAGCTATAGTTTGAGGAATGAGATTTGGCAGCTTGGGAGATGTAGCCAAAGTGTTTGATGGTGTACTTTGTCGCCATTCTACAATGCCAACGTACACTCCTCGCTCGCCAAAATGTAGTAGACTATTTCTAGTGGTAGATCACTGTGAATGAAGTCGTGACTATGCATGAGTCTCATCGTTTGCAGAAGAGCGTTGCAGATCAGCAAAATGTTTTTGAACTACTGTACAGTTTCAGATGTGTGTTGAAACTCTTTGATTGTAGTCTTGCTTCCATCATGATGGCATTCCTAAATCCGTTGCTCAAGGTGACCTCCATTCCAAAGCTCGAAGATGAACATAGGCCTTTTTCTATAACGAACAAGAGCATGGGAAAATATCATGCCACAATGCTGAACAGTTGTAGCAGCTACCTCCTCTAGCACAATTTGTAATGTTGGCTTGCTTCCTACCTAGTCTTTGCTTACGGTTGTTAGCCTAGGCTAATGACTTACCAAGTAGATCTTTGCCGCATAAACAGGATCTTTGAAGAGAGGATGGCCACTAAAACTTGTTTCACATTTGCAAAACGTCCCTCACCTAATTGGGGTGCTTACAAGTGAAAGATAGAATTCTCCCCAAGTAAGTGTAGGATAGAAGGACATGTCGTATCATCCAGCTGTACAACTAAGGCTCATCACCTGAAAGAGGAGGTACATCCTCTTTTGGATAAACCATACTCTCAAAGTTTCTAGTGATGTGGCCTAATAATTGCTTTATTGTGTTATGGATCACTCCATTAGTGCGCAGAGCTGGGTCAAATGGAACAGGAAATCCACTTCACAACTTCAGCCAGCACTGTACCTCAATCAAAAAATTATCAAACTTTGCCTACAGTGGATCAAATGCTTGTCTTGTAAATGATTGTCTGAAGCTCCATAGAGAGACAAAACTAGAGCATCACAATTGATTTTGCAACGATGACGAGTTAAATTTGTCTCTACCATGACTGAAGCCTGAAAATACTTCAAGCAAGTATAAGTAAGGTAAATCTAGAATACATATAACTCTGATATATATTATTGTAAATAGTTCTAAACAAAGTTATTTCATGGACAATAATAACAACCAGTAATGAAAAACCTTAAAACATATATAATTCCTCCCTGCAGTGCGACGTAGTGGTCAGCAATAGCCAAAGACAAAAAAACATATAAAAACAATCTCCTTGCAGTACGACGTGGAAGTCAATAGATGTCAGGGATGAAGGAATAATACTCCCTAACCTCTCTCTACAGTTCCACAAAGTAGAAATTATTAGAGACAAGAAATTTATTAAATCCAATCAACCTGTAGTGCGACGCGATGGTCAAAACATTCTGGATTGAAGGATGTAAAATATATATTCCCTCCTTGTAGTGCGGCACGATGGCTAGCAAGAACCAGAGATGAAGAATCCATTAAGTCCATTCTCATTGCAGTGCGAAATAATGGTTACAACAACCAAGAATGATGGATTTAAAAACCCTAAACCCCTCTCTGCAGTGCAACACGGCGGTCAGCAACAATTAGAGATGAGGAAATCCAATCTTCATGTGGTGCGACACAATTGTCACCAACAATTGAAAACGAAGGATTTGACAACCCTAAACCCCTCCATGCAGTGAGACACAGTGGTCAACAACAAATAGAGACTAAGAATCTATTAAATCCAATCTTCACTCGGTGCGACGCGATGGTCAGCAACAATCAAGAACAAAGGATCTGGCAACCCTAAACTCCTCTCTACAGTGCGACAGGATGGTCAACAACAGACAAAGGTGAAGAACTTATTTTTCTTAAATATGATCTTCCAATAGTGCAACGGAATGGTCAGTAACAACTAGGAAGAAAAGATGTAAGATAGCTAACTCCTCCTCGTAGTGTGACTCGGTGGTCAGCAACAACCAGGGACAAAAAATCTAATTGTACAACCTAAGGTACTCCCTGCCGTTTGACACGGAGGTCAGCAACAGTCAAGGACAAAAAATCTAATTGTACAACCTAAGCTACTCCCTGCCATTTGACACAGAGGTCAGCAGCAGTCAAGGACAAAGCATCTAAAGTCTAACCCTCCTTGTAGTGTGTCACGAAGATCAACACAGGCAAGGGCGGGTGTCTAAACATGTAGACTAACATTGAGGTGTGAGAAAAGCTCCACAAAAATAGTGTTAGGAAAAACAAGATGCAAACCAGCACTGACACACGAGCAAAGCTCCACAACAACAGTGTTAGCAAATAAAAGTTCCAAAGAAAAACATAAAAAACTAGAAGATAAATTACCTGCTTTGCTCTACTCGGCTCGGCTCGACTTTTCTGTGTTGTGTTGTGCTCTGCTCTCTCTCTATCACTACTCTCTCTTTCTAGTAATCCTCTCTCTAACGCGACAGTTCATTCAATTCGAACTGTCACGGTGCCGCTTTCTATAAGGCAAGCAGTATTTTGATCGAAAGAAGGTTTATTCAAAAATGTGCATATAGTACAGGTATACAACATATATAACCAAAATAATAACGTACAATTTTTGAAATACGGGCATATAAATGCAACTTAGTTTCAGACCACCAATTCTCTAAAGTCGGATGTTAAATATTACTAGACTGACTTGTTCACAATGCTCAGGTAGTACGAAAGTGTCTCGAAGGTCGGTTCACTTTTTAGTTGAGTCCACCTCAAGGAAATGTGACTCTCCTCTGCACACACAAGCATTGCGACCCTCCATGTTTATCTTGAACCATTGCACATCAAACAAATCCTAAAAAACAAGAAGATGCATGTTAAGGCGGTTACGCCGCTAGCGGAAGCTAAATAGCGAGAACTCAACCAACAACAGAATTTGTCAGACGAGGACGGAGCTTGACCCGAGGCGCATGGAAACAACTAGGTGGGTGTCAAATCACCTACTCGACCTTCTAATGACAATCACTACTAAGGAAATCAAATCTAAGTTCTAAAATACGCAAGTGACTGAAATCCGTACTACGAACGAATGCTATACGAAACAGGATCTAGAATCATTGAATCGATCTCAAACTCAAGGGGAAGTCTATACACTAGGTAAGAACAACACCCTAAAGACTTGAACTGCAAAATCAACCTATAACCACTCCGTGCGGCAAACGCGTATGAAGACAGGCCGAAAAATACAGGTGACCGAAACTTGACCCCGATGGTACTAATGCGTAGCTCTACTCGTTGTGGTTCTATAGATATGCTGCACGCTCTATTCCGACACACGAGTTGGAAGAAAACTCACACCGAAGCTCGTAGGAACTTACCACACATAGAAGCCGATAGCGCGCACTCTTGGTATCTGTGCGTAGCTCTCACCGTTGCTAACACAATGGCGGTGTCGCTTCTCCAATGGCGGCCCCGTAGCTCGCGTAGCAAGAAGATAAGACTCTCTCTCTCTCTCTCTCTCAGACACAGTCATGGCGCTCAAAAACTCACTTTGATTAATAATTGAATCTCTTTTAGGTTACAAAACTTTGGCTTATATACCTCAGCCTTGGAGGTGAGAACATCTCTAATTATTTACATCAACAGGTGAAATTACTTCGGGATTACAAGCTGGAAACTCAATTGAGTCCCGTTACTTAATGAATGGCTCAAATCAAAATTAATGTCGGAAAGACATTTATTACAATCAATGGTTACAAAATGATGGGTGTGAGCAAAAATGTGGGTGTGATCCTCTGCTGGCTCAACACTCCCCCCCTCCGCGTTCATGTCGTCCCTGACATGACTTTTGGGCTTGGTCAATAAAGTCCTGTCGTCTTGAGCATCTGCAAATGTGATTCGTAGCGTAGGTTGCCGATGGTCAAGGTTGGGCCGAATATTTTGCTTTCGTGAGTGAAAAAGCCGGTGTAGAAAGCTTCTTCGAATGTTTGCATGTGGAAGCTAGGCAAAAACATAATTCTTTGGTATAAGAGATGTAACACCTTTGGTGATGGCTGCAATGAAAGATCACACATCGTATCCGTCACTGTGTCGGCCGTCGATAGTAGACTCAAGGTCGTGGCTTTATCTGGCGCGAACACTTCAATGCATGCTAAGAGAGTCCTGCAGATTTTCTTTAGCATCTGACACGAAAGGTCAGGAGAGCCAGTAAAGAGTTTGATGGTGCCTGTTAGGGTTTTCACCATGTAGGCTTTACCTATTCTCTCTCCTTCCTTTGGTCCTGGCATCCTGGGATAATTAAGCCAATTTGGCTTCTTTTCTGCAATCCTGTCATGCTCTTTTCAGTTTCTGACTCTTGGCACCGGGCAGAAGGTTGCATCCTCCCGAATCTCCTTTGGAGCCTCTACCAAGTAGATGAGGTAGGCTGGGTATTTGTTCAGCCAACCTTTCCTCCATCTAGGTTGAGAATCTACAATCTTCTTTGATTGTTCATCCTTTGTGATGTCTCCTTCGTAAAGAGCGACATACTGCTCCTCCTCTATTCTCTTTTTCATTTTTATCACTTCAAATTTCATCAGAGGGAAAGGCAGGCTGGGTTGCATCCACTCTTCATGGAGCACTTTTGTGTCTAAACCTTGAAGTCTAATGGAGATGAGGAGTCTCCTTTCCCATTCCATTTCCGCCTTGGCACTTTCCTCTGTTGACTTTTCTATTTGGTCCTGGAGCCTTTGTTCTTCTTCTTCAGAGATTCCTGAAGTTGAGGCCACTTCTTGAACTGGGGATGGATCTTCAATTGTGGTTGCCTCTCCAGTTTCTGGTAGCTCTATGGCTGCTCCCCCTGCTTCTTCTTGTGGTGTCTCTGTTTCTCTTCTTTGTTGCTCTTGGAGGTCTTAGAGCTGTTTGCGGAGGGCCTCATTTTCTGTCCTTAGTGTTTGGTTTTCTGATGTGAGCCTCTCCTCTGCAGCCAATGATCCCTTCGCCATGTGCAATCTTTGCACTTGCTCTAACCTTAGCTCTCTTTGCAAACTTCTGACCTGATCTTCCAGAGCTGGTACGAGGGCTCCCTCTTGTTCTGTTCCTGCTCTGCTAGCTCTAGGGGTGGTCCTGAGTCTCGTGATTGTCCTTTCTTGAAGTTCGACTCTTTCCCTTAGCTCAATGAGCTCATCCTTGGCTGCCTCCAGCTCATCTTCTATTCGCTCCTTTGCTTCCTGTGAACTTGTTACCTCTCTTGAAGCTTCGGCTAGTTGGAGTATCAAGCCGTCTCTCTCGTTTTCTGCGTCGTAGAGTGATGCTTTATGACTTTCAGATTCAGTTATAGCATTCTCTAACTTCTTCTGCAACTCTGCTTCCTTTTGTTTTGTTGTCTCAATTGCTACTTCCTTTGCTCTGGATCTTTCTTTAATCTTGCTGAGCAGTTCATGCACCATGTGCATGTCTTTTTCATCTTCATCTGTCAACTTGACAGCTCTTTCTGCCACCACCTCCAATGGCTTCGGCTCTTCTAGTATGTTTTGTTCGTCCATTTTCTCTTCACTCTCCATTGTACCCTTTGTCTTTTCCTTCGTCCCTTTCCGATCATCTTGTTTTCGTAGGGATATCCCATAAACTGCCTCCAGGGCCTCTTCTTCACTGTATACAATCGCTACCAGATCCTCATAATCATCTTTCTTCTGCTGAACTGGATCTATCTCCTTTTCCTTGGTCCCGGCCTCCGGATTTTCCATAACTTCTGTTTCTATTTCTATTGTGGTCTCCTCCACAATAATTTTCGTCTTCTTCGGGCTTGGTACATAAGTAAAGGAGGGCTGATTGTCCTCAGTCATCTTGGCTTTCCCTTTGTTTGCTTGCCCGTCTTTCTCTCGAAGTTCAGTAGACTCATCTACTTCCTTCTTCTCCTTGTCGTCCTTTTTCAGCTCATCTTTTAAAAGCTGTACTTCCTCTTCAGTATAAGGCTCGACAGGTTGCTGCTCCAGGATGGCCTCCGACTCCTCATAAGCTCTAATATATTGATCATATTGATCAACATGTGGCCTGGCTGAGCTGGTTCCGACTTTAGTGGGGTCTGGCACCCACATTTCTTCAAAGTCCCCCTTTAGAGCTCTTTCCGCTCTAAACTGCTCCACCCGCCTTTCCATTCTTGCGGCTTTTTGACTTTTGGTTTGCTTGGGATCAGCCTTCTTCTTCGCTTTCTTCTTGAGCGGCTCGTCCACAGCCTCTTCAGGTTCTGAAACTATTTCTAGTTTTCGGCGTGCTCTTGTGGACGCCCTCTTGGATACTTCTTGCTGTTCTTCCTCCTCATCGGCTTCTCTAAGCCACTCATTCTGGGAGGGAACCCGTGGCCCTTGATCTCTGGCTCCAATAGCTTCATAAGCTATTCTTGTCAGAACTTCAGCTCCTCCTATATACTTTGGCTTCTCGTTGTGCATGGCGATTACTTGCTCGTGGATGTATTGAGCGTAATTCACCTCTTTTGGCATACTGCTCTTCAATGCCCATGTGATGGTAGTTGCAATGGCATGGGGCGGTGTCGTATACTTTTGCGGTCTTTTACTGCAAATATGGAGAAATTGGTTGTACAGTCGGCAAAGGGTTGCCGCTCTTTGGTCTGCCATATCTCCATAAGTTGCATTCTGTTTCTTGGACCCATAAACCTCTATAGCCTCCCTTCTTTCCCTGACAGAGCTCCCTTTGTTGTTCAGCTTCAATGCATCTGCAATGAGCTGTGGAGTGATCTGTACTTCTACTTTCTCTCCATCCATGGCTGTCAATGTGGCTTTCCCATCCTTCTGAATGGATGTTGCCAACTCGTACACTCTTCTTGTATCCACACCTGATGGTCTCGAGGTGAAGAATCTGTGCAAGTCTGCCCTTTCCAGGTACCTGCTGATGTTCTCTGACCTGCTATAATCCACTAATTCTTGTGGGATCACAGGTACATCGACCGATTGCCCTTGAGGATCTCTGAAAGTCCCCTGGTAGATCTTTATTCCCTCTTTTTCTAGTACTGCTTCCTCCACCCAAGTCTTGGTTGGCTTGAGGGTTTCTGTTGGAATATCAAAAGGTTCTGCTTCTGCAAGAGCATCCTTGATGGTTGGTATTTTTCTCTTAGTTGCCGATGACTTAGTGGAATCCATGGATCCTGTAACTCCAATTTCAGAAGTTAGCATCTTTTTAGTACTGAAAGCCGAAATGAAGCTTTTAACTATTCAAATGACTTGAAAATTGAAACATGAGCTATTCAGGGCCTTAGGATGCAAGGTAGGTGAAAAAATATGCAAACTGGGCTCAAAATCATGCTGGAGACATCATACGCGTATGATGTCTTTTGTGTCAAAATGACTTCATATTGGTTGTGCTTGTAGCTGATAGTGTATACATGAGTATCACATGCTTGGATTTGCGTTTGGATCCCATTTGGTCAAGTTTTGGCCAGTTTAGTCCGGTTCAGGCTCTTGGTAAAATTTTGAAAGGGAATTGGATTTTATGATCCAAATTGGGTAAAACTTGGTGGATTACTTTCAAAGGGCATGTAGAACACTTCTGTTTGGTGGTTGAAGCCCTGAGGTGCCAAAATCACATAGTGAGACATCATACGCGTATGATGTCTTTTAGTGCATTTTTGGACCAATTTTCTCTATAAGCTTGGTTTTGGCTTTAGATAGGCTTATTCAGTGGATTTATCAAGTTTGGATAGAATTTGGACTAAAAATGGCTCTGGAGACATCATACGCGTATGATGTCTTTTTCATCAATTTTTCATGGGATTGGTTCTGTGGACTCTCCATGTGCTAGTGAAGGACTGTTTATACTCAAATCTTGGTTTGGACTTGAATATGTTGGATTTGGGACAAAAATAGGCTTTGTATGAAGGATTTTCTCTTAATTGGGCTAATGGGGTGATCCACTTGACCAAATGGTTCCAAACTTCATATGTAGCATGTATTAGATATATATAATGGATGTATGATGTCAAATGAGCATTTTTGGCTCTGTAAGTGCAAATAGACATCATACGCGTATGATGTCTTTTGTGTCAAAATGGTGCTTTTTGGTTCCAGATAGCTTGTAGATGTGTTAATCAACAATCCTACAAAGTTTCAATGAGTTTGGAGTTATTTTGACAAAATTAGGACCAAAAATCAATTTTATGGCCTACTTTGCGTCTTGTTGGTTTTCCTTCGGTTTTCTAACTCCAATTCTCATGATACTTGGTTCATAGGATGTGATTAACATGTGGAATGAGGCTATGCACTCAAATGTTGAAATGGATGTGAAAATCATGCTGTGAGACATCATACGCGTATGATGTCTTTTCTTGAAATGTTGGTCTTTTTGTGCAAAGAATGCTTTGTGCTAGTGCCCTAAGCCCTGCTAACTAGTTTTAACTTAAAAAGTCATCAGTTTAGCTAAAAAGCCCCCTTATAGGCATTTCAGTCTCCGAAGTCGTCTTTTTGCCTTGGAGTTGAATTTCTTCAACTTTTCTTCTCGAGAGTTGCATTTCCAGCTCATTGGATATGTTGTGAAGCCACCTATTTGGTTGAACTTGACTTTGGCTCCCGTTCTCCATCTTTCTCCATTTGGTTGCCCGAAAGCGTCTTTTTCACCATCGGTAAGTGAATCAGCTTTCTTTTGGGTTTTGCTTGCAAACATAAGTCATCCATGTATATTTGAAGTTGCTTGTGAAGTTTCATGTCATTTGGTCGTCAATTTTAGCCGTTATGCCAAAATGACGCTTTGTGTGTCCGCCGCCGAATCGGTTGTTCCGACCTACTTTTGGTGATCCAAACCCGGAGATACTCCATGGTTGCATTGCCCTCGATGTTGTTAAGCTTCCTGAGAAGTTTTGTGTCGTTTCGACAACTTTTTCCTGTTTGCCTCTTGCAGGCTCTGTTGACCTAGGGTTTTTCAAGTCGTTCTTTCTCGAGCTTTGAGTGTTAGAAACCCATCTTCTATGTTAGGGTAACCCACCTCTAAGTTCTTGCAAGGTTTGGTTAGGCGGTTGTGCCCCTACCTAGCGTTCTTCCCCATTCCCCGTCTGCTCTTGTTTCTTGGTTTTGGTGAGTTTTCGCGACAAAAGTTAACGATAAGCATCAAAAGCTTATGGCAACGAGTCTACCTCTCATGTCTGGTGTCCTCTGAGCTCTCGTAGCAGTCGTAGAAGGCGGTAGAAGGTCGGATGCTCCTGTATGCTCTTTGCTCTCTCCAAGAAGGTAATAGTGGAAATGAGCTTGATAGTGAAGTGAAAAATACTTAACTTCGGGCTTCCCGGATCACTTGTTACCAAATTTGACATGTGCTCCTATCTCGTCGTGAAATGCACTTTAGGATTTGAAATTTCTCAATTTGGACTCCGTTTGACCTGTTTCTGAGAAATCTGTCCACTTTGCTAAAATTCTGTCATTTCGGGCTTTCCGCAACTTTTTCAGAATTGTACCCCATTTTTACCATGGGTTGCCCTTGTCATAAGGATCATCACCGTCTATTCTTTTCTTTTTCCGATCTCATTTCACATGCTTTTTTATTTTTCTTTTATTTTTATTAAGAAAATCATAAAAAATAAAGGAAAATAGCAAATTGAAGCCAAAAAATTCCAAACATACATGATAAATAGCTGGTAACCCTGTGTATATGAATATACACTTCTTTGTGATTTCTGGACTTGGATTACCACTTTTTTCCACTTTTTAGCTCCAAAAACACTCTTATTTAGTGATATTTACACATCTAGAGACCCAAATTCATCATTTGATCTCTTCTTGTTGCAAAACAAGGTATATAAGGGCATAAATATTATCAATATCCGCAATCAAACATAAAAAATTGCAAAATCATGTAAGACACTGTCCTTGTAATATAATTTTTGTTTTTCTTTGTTTTTCCCACTTGTAGCTGCTTTGTAGCTCCTGTATACCTCCCCCCCTCCTAGTCTGAGTCCTCCCGGACGACTATGAAGTGTCTGTGGGTGAAGCATTGTAGTTGTTTTGGTCATAAGTTCCCAATGCAATTGTAGAGCGATGATACAACAGTCTTTCCAATAAAGCTGCTCTTTGTTTGATTGATGGATTGGTGGTTGGGTTTTGGGTTGGTTTTGGCACTTTGGTAGTAGAATCAGTAGATGGATTCTTCGTTACCTTGTTGTCTTTTTTCACAATCCAAATCTGCTTCCACTTTGCTTGTGCTTGCCACAAACTCTTTGCGACCCAAACCTGCTTTGTTCTGTGTGTTGATTTCCTCGCCTTGAAATACCTAGGAGTTTCCGTTGATTGTATTGAAGGGAGTTCCTGTTTACAAATCTTTGGGATCCAAATTTGCTTGCTATAGCTTTGTGCCGTCATGAACTTCTTTGGAATCCAGATCTGTTTCACTGTCCTTGATTGTCTGGAATCACTGTGTTGTCTGGTATTGAAGACTCTGTTTTCCACCTTTGTGTTCTCTGGCACAGCCTTTTTTGGTCTCCATACCAACTTTGACTCCGTTTTTTTCCAAGGTTGAGCTGTTATATTATTGCTTGTCTTCCTTATCCACTGTTGAGAATTCCTCGTCGAAGAGTAATCCGGTTGTATAGAAACTTTTGGTTGCCATTGCTTCTTCTTTTTCTCTGGTTGTTGTTTATCTTTGTCTTTGGATTCGTCCTTTGGAGTTGGCTCTTCTCCTTTGGTGAACTTAACTGATTGACTTTCACCTTCGTATTTGATAAGCACTGAATTAGAACTCCAGTCAATCATTGCATTGTATTGCTTCTGCCATGGTTGTCCTAGCAATAATGGATGTTGTGTAGCTTGGTCTTCAACCACGTAAAACATATGAGGATACACATATTGGTTAATCTGTATATGTAAAACTGTGCATCCGACAGTTTTGATTGAATTCTCAGAGTAACTCTTTAACTCTTGCTTGGCAGTTTGTAGTTTAGTGTCATTTGTCAATTGTCTATACAAACTGAGTGAAAGTAGGTTAGCTTGAGCTCCTGAATCCAATAGTGCTCTGGCTTTGATTTGGTTGGTTCCTACTTTGCATTCAATGATGGGTTCTTCTTTGTCATTATCCATTTCTGTTATACTGACTACGTTTATTCGTATTGCTCCTTCATTGCGCTGTTTCTGACGCAGTAGTCTTCTTTTATCCATTCTTTCCTTCGCCTCGGCTTGCGCTTCCTCCTCAATCTTTTTCTTTTTTTGGACACGCAGCTTTTCTTGATGTATTTTGAGAAGCATGTCTTGGGTTAGCGGCAAAAGATACTTTTTCACTCTGCATCCACTAATCCAATTGGGCATTTCTTCTCCGTCTAATGTAGCAAGCTTGACGGCTCCACTTGGTGATAGATCTTTAATCACCAGAGGTCCCATCCCTCGCTTTTTAAGCTTCTTAGCATGCTGTTTCAGAGTGTAAACTAGGACATAGTCCCCAACCTTAAACTCTTTAGTCCGCACATGCTTATCAAAAAATTCCTTTTGTCGCCTTTTTTGAGCGTAGATAGAAGCTACTGCTTTTAGGCGAAGCTCGTCTAGCTTTTCCAGGTCATCTATTCTATCAGAAAGCTCGTGCCCTGTCCACTCTAGATCCTTAGCCACCCTTAAGGTTGAAATCAAGAATTCTATTGGTAAGATAGCATTTAGCCCAAAAACCATGTTATATGGGGTCGTTCCTATTGATGTTTTATATGCTACCCTATATGCCATAATGTTGAATGCAACTTTTGGTCCCAGTCAGTTCTCGACTCAGATACAATCTTCGTAAGGACCGTGCATATGGTTTTGTTTGTTGCTTCAGCTTGTCCGTTTGCTTGTGGATGATACGGGGCTGATTTCCTATGGATTACCATGAATTCATCTAGAAGGATCTCTATCACTTCATTTATGAAATGTGTGCCTCGATCACTCACAATTTCTATTGGCAATCCATATCGTACAAAGACGTATTCATATAGAAATTGTGCCGTGGTCCTGGCATCTGCTTTTTGAGTTGCCTTTGCTTCGACCCACTTTGTTAGATAGTCTGTAGCCACAATGATGTATTGTGCATGAGTCTTATATGTGGAGGTGAAATGGGTCCGACATAATCAATCCCCCATTTTGCAAAAGCTCTTGCCCCCATCATTGGTCTAAGCGGCATATCATCTCTTTTAAGTGGTACTTTGGTCCGCTGACAGTCATCACACCGTTTAACGTATTCCTCAGCGTCCATATGTAATGTTGGCCACCATATTCCTGCGGCTAAGACAAGTTTTGCTGTCTTATCACCTGAGAAATGGCCTCCACCTACTCCTCCATGAGCTTGCTCCAGGATTATCACATACTCAGACTCTGATGCGCAAATCCTAAGCTGGTTGTCTTTACCTCTCTTATAGAGTTGATCTCCTATTAAAGCGTAATCTCTAGCTTCTGTCTCTACAGATTTCTGACGAGCTTTTGACGTTCCTTCTGGGAAAGTTCTATTTGTGAGATATTCAACAATATACTGACTCCATTCTGGAGCGATCATTATCTGATATAATGTCGAATACTCTGCTGGCGGTTTTGATGAACATACAATACATACTGTGACATATTCATGTACGCTTTCTTTCATTCCTGGCCAATAGACTCCCAATTGTAACAAATTCCTATATGTGTTCCTTCTTGAACAATGAAATGCACATTCCTGAACATGTGCTTCGCGCAGATATATATTATATTCCTCAGGATTGATGCATAGTCGTAAAACATGATCATTTCCCAATTGATACAACCTTCCTGCAATCAATTGAAGATTCTTGGATTGCTGAATAGCAATATGTTTCAGGTTGTATTCTCTTCTATCGAACTCTCCTCCATAGGTTAATAGGTTAACGACATTTTGAGACCACTTAGGTATCATTTCTATGTTGAACAAGTACGCGTCTGGCATGTCGTCATCTACTCCTATAGGGTCTTCTCCATTCGTCAATCGCGAAAGATGATCAGCTCTAAGATGTGTTTTTCCTTTCTTTACTACTACCGTGAAGTCGAATTCCAGTAAGATAATGAACCATCTCACTATTCTCCCGGTATTGCATGGTTTATTCACTAGGTAGAGCAAGGCTTGGTGATCCGTAAAAAACACAAACTTGTTGGCTAGAAGATAATGCCGAAATTTCTTCACAGCATAGATCATTCCTAATCCTTCTCGCTCTGTTGTGGTGTAATTCTTCTCTGCATTGTTGAGCTGTCGACTGGCGTAACAGATAGGAAAATCCATGTTTCCTTCTTCTGGCTGAGCCAGAATGCATCCTATTGCATATGCCGAAGCATCTATGTGCACATGGAATATCTTCTCCCAATCTGGTGATTTCAAGACTGGAGCAGTAATGAGTGCCTCTTTCAATTTCTTGAATGATTCCTCACACTCCTCTGTCCATTCAAAGTTCACTATTAGCCTGTAAAGTGGTTGGCCTATTATAGCGTACATGTAAATGAATCGTCTATAATATCTGCAATGTCCCATAAAGCTCTGTACTTGTTTCGCATTGGTTGGTCTAGGCATATCCACTATAACTTTTATCTTCTCTAAATCCGTGGATATTCCGTTTTGTGAGACAATATGTCCCAGAATTCTGCCCTGTCGGACCATAAACACACATTTCGCAGGATTGAGACAAATGTGATATGTCCTACATTTCTCAAATACTTTTCTTAGGTGTTCTAGATGCTCATCTCTCAGTAGAGAATGTACACATAAGTCATCCATGTATATTTCGAGAAACAACCTTAAGTATTCTTTGAAAGCATGCGTCATCAACCTCTGGAAGGTTGCGGGAGCATTGGTTAGACCAAAAGGCATAACCCGATAAGCATAAATTCCCCACTCCGTTGCAAAAGTTGTTTTATGTTGATCTTCCAGTGCTATGGCTAGCTGGTTATATCCTGAAAAACCATCAAGAAAGGAGTATGTTGTTTTCCCTGATACACGCTCTAGAACATGATCAGTTATCGGCAGGGGATAATTGTCCCTGCTTGTTGCAGCATTCACTTTCTTTAAGTTGACACACACTCGGAGTTTTCCGTTCTTCTTAGGTACTACCCAATCGGTGTGTTCAATCTCGTATATGAATTCAGCTTCCATTAGCTTATCTATCTCTTCCTTGATTCGCTTAGCAAAAGTATCATTATATGTGTATGGTCTCTGTCTGCTAGGCTTTGCGTCTTGTTTCAGTGGGATTGAGTGTTGGCATATCGATGGGTCAACTCCCTTTAAGTCCTTATAAGACCATGCAAACACATCCCTATACTCTCTGAGAAGACTCAAAAGTCTCTCTTCCTCGCCTGGAGACAAATCTGTGGCTATGTACACGGTCTAGGTGGCTCACCTGGAGCTGCTAAATCAACTTTTTTTGCATCCTCCGGTCCGTCATAAGATTCGTTCTCCTTCCTCTCTCGAATAGGTGGGGTTAATATCACCTTCCTATCCTCTATTGTGAATTTCCTATAGTGAGAGGGAACATCCATGTTTTCCTTGATTTTGACGTTTTCGTCCTCTCCACTCTCAATTTCTGTCGTCCAAACTTCCTTCAGAGTTTTCTTGAGCTCTCTGTACTTGTTTCTACGTTCTAACTTGGACTCCGTGTATTCTCTGTTGCGCTTGTTCTTTTCTGATTTTTCTGTTTCAGTTTTCGTTCCATTCTTTTGAACTTGATTTCTTGAGCCTCTTTTGTCTTTTCGTAAGCTCTTTTGATCACTGCCTCTCATTCTTCCAGAAATCTTATCCTTAACACAATCTTCAGCCTTTACTAGCATTAGGAATTGATTTTTTCCTCTTATTCTAGGCATCGGATTGGTTCTAACCCCTTTTGTTTTTTTCTTTGCTCTATAGTGTTTCTGGCGTTGTTTAGTTTGGTTCGGAAAATCATAAAATCGGACATCCGTTATAGTTTCTTCGTTTCCGCTTGAATTGTCCGTTGACTCGTTGTCTGCTTCATTTCCCCACTCTGGATGATTGGGAATGTCGTGAAACACCTCTTCTTCATCTTCCTTTTCCAGTGTATCGTTCTTTTCAGTTTCTTTTTCGAGTACAGTTCTCAACATGAAATACGGAACCACGTCGTACCCGTCCTTGTCGCAAAATTTTGTTGTGGGACCATCCGAATTGCACAAACATCTAGGGTTGCTAGAATGTGTGTCCATTCTAATGGTTCAAACGTGTCCTCTGGAAAGGGTTCTCCTACATAAGTTTCGTCTTCGATAGCCCTTTCTAAAACACATTCTTCTCGTTTCAGACTTCCACATTTCGAAGCTCCACACATCCATAACTCCTTGGGTTTACCTAACCAAGCTGGAAATTCGGATCCCGCCAAAGTAGCTGAATCAAACTCCTCTACCGGTGTTCGGTTCACATCTTTGTAGCTATGGTCTTTCAGGTTCACACGTGTAGTGGTTTCCATATTTCTCAAGTATATGTGATCGTAGCCCCAATCTTGGACCATTTTCAACTGTCTCATGAATGGTCTTCCCAATATGATATCATAGTTATTCTCCTTGGCAAAATCGACAATAGCAAAAGTATGTTCGTATTCAATGCCGCAAGAAGTCACTACAACTTTCTCTAATAACCCCATAGGTTTCTCCATGTGTCCATCTACTAATTGGAGTTTCAACCTAGTCTTCCTTATTGCTGGTTTCCCCCATTTTTTCCAGATTTCTTTTGTAGCAATGGCTACCCCTGCTCCGCTGTCTAGTATTGCCATCGTCTTCACTCCTTGGAATTCAACTGGTAAGGTTGTATTCCCCTCTTCACCTTCGCAATACTCTCCGACCTTGTTTAAGGGTACAGGCTTAGCGTTCTTTTGTGGCTTTCTCAGCTCCTCTATGCTCTCTTGCAATCTCGATGTTGGATCTTTTATCCCGAATTTCTCCAAGCATTTTCCTACAGTGGTCGACATATGTGGTCTTAGCCTCAAAAGCTCAGCTAAAGTGATAGTGCATGTCACTGGTGTTGACAAAATCTCTATCAATCCTTGCGAGTCCATGACTTTTTCTGATGAGATTTTTCATGAGGGAAGTGCTCTAATCTCGGATTTTGCTTCATACTCTCCTAAGTATGAAGGTAAGGTTTTCAGTGAAATAGGTTTGCTCTCCATTGTTCTAACAGAGTCCCCCATCTCCCCAGTAAGATTGCAGATCCAAGTCCACTTGAGATCCTGCCTCAAATTCCACTATGGGAGGATTCCTGATGTCCTTTTCCCAATTTGTCTGATTAGCTTGGCAACTTAGCTCGTTTGCAAAGTTTGCCTCTCTCACTTGTTTCCAAAATTCATTGTAATCCTCATCTTTTCCGTAAATCCTCTGTATGACTGGATGAAAACTCTCTATCTCTTGATGGGTTGTGTTCAATACTATGCGGTCATCCTTTTGTGTATTTTCAGGCTTTTGTGCACTGGGAGTCTTTTCAGCTAACCGTGAAACGATAGTCTCTTGCTGGATTGGGTTTTGCTTTCCACAATTCATTGTTTCTTTTGGTGGTTCTAATAAGGCTTGTGCAGTCTCGATCATTCTCTGGCACATTTCAAGTCTCTGCTTTTCCAATTCCGCGTTTGGGTATGTCATCCACCTCTGTTCTTGTGTTTGGTTGTTCTTTAACCTAGCTTCATAAGCTCTCATCAGTGCGTCCAATGGTTCGTGTACTTTGTCGACTAGCACTGATCCCCCTGAGCTTAAGCTCGTTGTTTCTTTGATACTCTTTTGTTTCGTTCTTTCCGGGCTCATCTCTCGTTTCCCGTTTTGACTCTCAAGTTTTTCTAATCTAGATTTAGTTTGCTTTAGTTCCTCAGCTAGAATAGCGTCTTCACGTTCTTTTCTCAACTTCATGCGTGCTTTTCTAGCTTTCCATGTGTTTTTCTGACTCCGCGGTCCTTGACTAACCACTTCAGTCGCTAACTTTCCATTCTCAGGTTCTCTAGTGGTTTTCTTAGCTTGAGCTCTAGTAGCAACTTGCGTTGGTATCAGAGTTTCATTTTCAGACCCACTGCTGGTAGGAATAGTTTCTAACATATTCAATGTCGTCTTTTGCACTTTGTTTGGATTCTTTGAACAATCCTCAATGAAGTGAGTAACCCCACACTCAGTGCAATAAGCGTTAATTCTAATGATTTCCGTATGTGGGCAAACATTCATCAGATGGTCACCTCCACACTTGTAACAGGGTCCTAGTGCTGGTCTTGGTCCCATTTGATTCGTCCTTTGTGGATAGGATGGTCTTTGTCCTGTTAACCCTCCATGAGCTATGAACATCAATGTTCTTGCGTCCAAATTGTATCTCTCTTCATCATAAGCACTTGTAATTGTTAGTATTCCAACATTCCCAATCATGCCCCATGGTTCTGGTTGTTTGGGTTCTTCTGGTGGGTAATACATAGTTGGAGACATGTGTGCACCAGATTCTTCATAATAGGCTTGAACAGGCACTAAGGCTTGTTCTTCCTAATTCTCTAAGGTTGGTGCATATCTAATGCCCACTGGTCTTGCTCCTGGTAAAGGTGGTTGTTGTCCCAATACCGGTTGCGGTCTTTCTATCCCCATAGGTCCTGGTACACTTCCCGTTGGGTATCGAGGTACTGGATGTATCTGAGGTGGTGCTAATTGAGCAGGAGGTGCATACTGGCGCTCCCTTACATACCCTTTGTTGTAATAACACTCCTCTGTTGGATGATTTGTCCATTTTTGTTCAATAGCACACCATTTCAGTGTTTTTGGCAATGGTTTTTGGTATGGTGCCATCCTTTTTAGAGCATCTTCTATCATTTGCTCTACATTTGGCATGGTTGTTGTTTGAACATTCTTTTTAGTGGTAGTCTCGCTCGCTACGGAGGAGGAGCTACTGGATGCAAAATCTGTATGCGCTGTCACCTCTCCATAAACCGTACAGTTATCCACTAAGTACAATGCCTCTCTCGTTACTTGCTCGAAACTTGTACAAGCTTTCAAGTGCAAGTCCTTCTTGAGAGTGTCATTCCTCAGTCCCTCAATAAAGAGAACAGATAGTCTGTCATCTTGTGGTCGTTCACGTACTGGACATCTCTCAATGTATTGTTTGAAGCGAAGTGAAGCTTCCTTCACTTTTTCGTGTTCTGTCTCTTTAAAAGTATATATTTGTGAGACCGTATTGTGCTTAATCCCTCGTTTTGAGAATTCCTCAGCAAACTCTCTTAGCAAATGGTCAATGTCATGGAATCCCCCTATGTTCATTGGTTGAAACCATGTCAATGCAGTACCTTCTAGAGTAAGACCAAATCCCTCGTATTGTGTATGGAAATCTGTTATCTGCTCAGCTCTTAAGACTTGCTTAAAGAGTGACACATGTGCATACGGATCTCCTGAACCACCATACTTCTTTGGCATACACTTGGCTACTTGAGATGGTCTCATACGTCTATGATCTGCTACCAATCTCATTGCTCCTGTGTCTCGGCTAAAGCTTTCTCTAGCATCATGGACTTCATGGGTTACCCTTGTCGGTTCCTCTGCCCTGAATCTACTACTGGGAGGTAAATGTGATGGTTCCGCTTCAAACCTTGGACCTGGAGTGGTATAGGTGGGGATTGGAACTGCACTACCTCGATTCGTCTCCATTGACTCTCTGGAATGTAATGATCCCATTGGTCCGAGCTTCGAGTCCCAAGGTTGACTGAAAGAGTCAGCAACCTGAGTTCTTTGTCCTCCTGTTGTCATTGAGTTTTGCACTCCAGTTGTTGGTGCTGGTCTATGTGAGCTAGAAGTAACATAATACTGATGTAGTGGTCCCCCAAAGTATGTTTATCCTTCTAATTCTTTCTTGCCCATTGTTGAGTATTGCCTGCCATACTTATCGTAAGCGGCAATTTTCACTTCCGATCCCTCTGTGTAGGTAAAGACATAGAGTCTTTTTTTGTCTGTCAACTCTCCGGTGTAGGGTTCTTCACATCTATAATAGAGATCTTGCTCCCCATTATTATATTTGTATAGCCCCACATAGATGTTATCAGTGTTGATCCTTGTAGTTTCATTCTCTCTTCTTAACCTCGCATTAGGGAAGTTCATTATTGGTGCTTTCTCCTCGAGTTCTTCATCTATTTTGGCTTTGGTGCCCATCAATCCCCACATGTCCACAATGTTAGGGTTTAGGACTACCAAGTACATGGTACCCTCGTCATCTAGATATCTATCTCCGCTATAGCTCACAGGCACTAAGTCCTTGAACTCACTAGGTCTCTCTTCTATCTTTACACAATAGCGGTCCATTCCATCTTTGTAGATCTTTGCACCTTGCTCATTGTCGTACTGATATTTTATGAACAATAGCTTCATTGTGGCGGAAGGGTTTGATGATCCTACTGCCATATTTTCTCTGTTGTTTCTGTTCGAGTGTTCGGTGAAAATCTCGTAAGACCTCTCCGAAGAAGTATTAGAAACACTTCCTTCAAAGATCGGCTCTAATGGTTGCACCCAACTTTGGTTTACACTTCCCTCGGTTGATATGACACTTGCTGGTTCCCCTTGTTTTGGTTGATTATTCCCGAGATTCCTGCCCGATCTCAAATTCATCAATTCCCCTAAAGGACTGTAACTTTTCCGTCTCGACAATTTGTTTTCCCCAGGTTTTTGTGGTCAGAATTGATCCAATCTAACTGATACTTGGTCAATTGTTTAATCTTGTCAGTTGGACAACTTCTGTTTCATCAAGTGAGAATTTTGTTGCAGTTATGCTGAAAAAGACATTATACGCGTATGATGTCTTTTTTCACAGATTTTGACTATTTTGGTTATGCTCACTCTCAGTGGCCCCTTTATGCTCTGTTCACTCACAAAATTCAGTTTGAACTCTGTTTGAGCAAGTTATGGCTAGTTCAGGCTTTTCTTGGAAATTTTCCGCTTTTGACTTGTTTTTTGGGTCAATTGTGATCCAAATGGGATGAAACTTGAAATATAACCTCTAGACAGCTATTACAATGGATCTGTGTTAGCAAAGTATCAAAATATGTCCAAAATTAGGTCAAAGACATCATATGCGTATGATGTCTTTTTCATCAATTTGGGTCCAAACTTGATATTTATGCTTCCTACAGTGCCTGTAACAATCTTGTCAGGTCAGATATAAAAAATAAGCAGTGGATGTGCCAAAAGACATTATACGCGTATGATGTCTTTTGTCCCAGATTTTGACTATTTTTGGTTTTAAGCCTTCTCCAATGTTTATAATTGAGTTTCAAGTGCTTTTGTCAGGTTTGAATGTAAAAACAAGATCTGAATCCAAAATTTCCTATTCTTTGCGTTTCTTGGACTCCCACTTGTCTTTTTGGGTTTCTTTGAGTGTTAATGCTCTTGTTTTAAGTTGATCTTAGGGTAAAACCCCCCTTCTAAACACTCTGGTAAAGTAAAATTTTCAATTTTAGTCTCTATTTAGGTCCTAAGACATCATACGCGTATGATGTCTAAAGTTGCAGATTTCCAGTTTTTCAGCACAGAACTCTTCCAATAGCTCTTTTAAGTGCTCAGCAACAATCAGTTACACAGAAAATTTTTCTGAACTTTGTTTATTGCATATTTCACTACCAAAGGGACTTTTTCAGTGATCTAACATGCAATCAAACACATCAAGCAAATAGAACACCAATTGATAGCTCTAGATCAGGATCAAATCAAGCCCTACCTAAGCTACTTCTAATCATAAAATGGATTTTTTGTAATTGAAAATATAAAGAGATTTACTACCACACAGGAGTAGCAAATGCTTTTTATGTCAACAACCACTTAAACACCATAAAAAACAATCTAATCTAAGCTAAACTAAAAATACTGTCAACACGGAAGACCCAGGAATACCCCACTTCCTAGTATCTCTCGAGACCTTCAGAGTCCACCACTCCTAGATCTTTTCTAACTAAAGTATACAAAGTAGTTTATACGACTCACCTCGTAGGATTAGTCTAAGGTCACCTACTTAGGGCTCTCGTCCCCGGCAGCGGCGCCAAATGTTAAGGCGGTTACACCGCTAGCGGAAGCTAAATAGCGAGAACTCAACCAACAACAGAATTTGTCAGACGAGGACGGAGCTTGACCCGCAGGCGCATGGAAACAACTAGGTGGGTGTCAAATCACCTACTCGACCTTCTAATGACAACCACTACTAAGGAAATCAAATCTAAGTTCTAAAATACGCAAGTGACTGAAATCCGTACTAAGAACGAATGCTATACGAAACAGGATCTAGAATCATTGAATCGATCTGAAACTCAAGGGGAAGTCTATACACTAGGTAAGAACAACACCCTAAAGACTTGAACTGCAAAATCAACCTATAACCACTCCGTGCGGCAAACGCGTATGAAGACAGGCCAAAAAATACAGGTGACCGAAACTTGACCCCGATGGTACTAATGCGTAGCTCTACTCGTTGTGGTTCTATAGATATGTTGCACGCTCTATTCCGACACACGAGTTGGAAGAAAACTCACACCGAAGCTCGTAGAAACATACCACACATAGAAGCCGATAGCGCGCACTCTTGGTATCTGTGCGTAGCTCTCACCGTTGCTAACACAATGGCGGTGTCGCTTCTCCAATGGCGGCCCCGTAGCTCGCGTAGCAAGAAGATAAGACTCTCTCTCTCTCTCTCTCAGACACAGTCACGGCGCTCAAAAACTCACTTTGATTAATAATTGAATCTCTTTTAGGTTACAAAACTTTGTCTTATATACCTCAGCCTTGGAGGTGAGAACATCTCTAATTATTTACATCAACAGGTGAAATTACTTCGGGATTACAAGCTGGAATTTCAATTGAGTCCTGTTACTTAATGAATGTCTCAAATCAAAATTAATGTCGGAAAGACATTTATTACAATCAATGGTTACAAAATGATGGGTGTGAGCAAAAATGTGGGTGTGATCCTCTGCTGGCTCAACACTTCCTCTGCTGGCTCAACAATGCACTTTAATGGCTAGCATGATAGTAGGAAAGTGATTTTGGAACATGCATACAACCTCCACACCGTTTAGTTTGGCGGATGGTATGGAATCTACATGGATCTCCTTTTGGGAGATCCATTGCACCAAATTTGAAAGTTTGTAGATTGTGGTACGGACGCAAGAGACAAACAAAAGGATAGCAATATGTGCATGTGCGCATATTCCTATGGACTGAACAAAAATTATCTGTTGTTAAGAGTAATAAGCTCACCCATGCTTGTATATTTACGAAGATAGACTCGTGGTCAAGGTATCATCAAGTACGTATTATACTTTTCAATATACCCAAAAGTATGTTTTGAACAAGGTTTTAGACACTGAGTTTTTGATATGCTCTTTGGGCTGCACCAGCAACTTTCATGACACTTATAGACAATGTCTTGAAATCATATATGGGCAAGTTTATTATTGTTTTCCTCAATGACATTCTAATCTATAGTGCCTCTGAAGAGGAGCATTTACAACATCTAAAGCATGTGTTTTAATTGTTATGGCAAAATAAGTTATATACCAAAGGATCCAAGTGCGATTTTTTCAAGGATAAAGCTCACTATTCTAGGCATATATCTCAGTTTCCAGTCTTCATATAAATGAATCCAAGGTTGATGCCATTCAGAGATGGACTTCTCTCTTAGAAATACAAAAGAGATACAAATTTTATTGGGATTTGCACATTTTTATTAAAGGTTCATTAATAAAAAACTATGCTCATATTGCTATTTTGATGACAAACCAAATGAAAGCCAAGAGGAACACTTTTTAGTGGAGAGAAGCTCAACAAAAAAAGTTTTGATGCTCTCAAGGACGCACTAGTTGCAACTCCTATTCTAGCTATTGGGGATCCTTTGAAACCATTTGTGTTAGAAATGGTTTCTAGTAACCATGCTATTGGAGCATTCCTTCTACACTAGAGAAAGACAATTACATTTGAAAGTAAGAAGCTTGATTCTATAGAGTAGAATTCTTTTGCTTACAAAAGAGAACTCTATGCAATAGTGTCTACTTTGAAAATATGCCAATGTTATTTGTATGGAGCTTAGTTTGAGATTGTATTTGACCATGAAAGTGTAAATGGTTTACACAACAAATATATTTGATTGTTGAAATGCTAGGTGGGTTGAGATTTTTTATGCAAAGCTCTGATATACTAAAGGATTATACAGTTTGGTAGTTGATGCTCTTAATCGTATGCCTAAACTAAGATTCAAAGTGAGTTTTTGGAATCTCTCAAGGGAAAATATGATCATGATGAAACATACTCAAACATGTGGAGCCATGTGAGAAAAAGGAGTCGTTTTCACTCAAAAATTGGTAGTGTGTATTTAATCTCCATACGCAATCCTCCTCTTTTGAGTGATGAGCTAGAGAGATGGAAGAAATTCTCCATAGATGACGTACTCCACAATGGGAGAGTTTGTGTACCAATAGACATAGAGATTTGTTGAGAGTTCTTTATGAATGTCATGACAATCCTAGTGCAAGGCACCCATGCATAAAGAAAACTTATGCACTCATACCATGACATTTTTATTGGCCAAGTTTACATTGGTATGTTCAAGACCATGTCTTGCATTGCCAAAAACGTCAAGTGAAAAAAATAGAGTTCCTTAAAGTAATAGGTCTGTTGCATCCATTGTAGATTTTTCATGGTAAATGGGAAAGTATCTCTATGGAATTTCATTTGTTTTTACCAACCACTGTACAAGGTCATGACTTGGTACGTGTGGTCATAAATTGGTTGACTAAACTTTGCAAGTTTAGTTCAACCAAGTGCACAATTAAAAATTCATAATTAGCTACATTATTTGTGACAATTTTTATAGGATCTATGGGTTGCCCAATGATATTGTGAGTGATTGTGATCCCAAGTTTAACAACCATTTTTGGAGATTTGTATTCGATTGGGTACACAACTTAACATCAGCATTGCAGACCATCCTAAAATGGATGGTTAGACTGAACATGTGCAGATAGATAATATGCTACGCAAAAAAAGAAATCAAATTAGGAAGATTATCTCCCTATTGTCTTTTGCTCTTTAAATATTACTAAAGTATGTGATGACTAGCTAGTTTTAGTCTTTTCATGCTTATCTATGGTTTTTAGAGTATGTCACCAATTATGGTGGGGTTGGCAAGTGAGAAACTTTAGCAAGTTGCGAACTTTTTCCAAGACCACATGGAATATTGACACTAGCTCATCAAATGGTTTGGCAAGCACAAGATTGGTACAAAAATTATGTTGATGAGAAATGTTGACAAGTTATTTTCACAAAAGGGGAGGAGGTATTTTTGCATGTGCAAAATCATTTAGAAAGTTTGACAACTCGTCCAACACATAAATTATCTTCAAGATATTGTAGGACTTTTATTTTTAAGATACTCAAGCAAGTTGGAGTTATGGCCAACAAACTCTCATTACCTGTGCACTCTTGCATTCATCTGGTATTTTATGTAAAAAATTTACATAAATGCTTGCATAAGGACAAAAATTTCATTGGCCAATAGATTTTGGTTGATTTGATTGAACAACCATCCAAGGCACATGAACCTAAGCGTGTGCTTGACTATCATTAACTATGTACACGTTGGTGCAACCAAAGTTGGTTCGTGCTAGGAAGGTACAGTGCAGTGCTATGTATGCTAATAGGTGCATGGCAAAGGGCTAAAGCAGGTGAAGACCCTGGGCAGGAGAGTGGCAACAGAAATGTATGCTTAAAGTGGTTTTTTAGGCCAAGGGGGCCTCCAAAGTGAGATAATGGTGACGGTAGGTCATGGCGTTCGAGATGTAGGAAATGTGCCCCAAAATGTGGTATTTGAGATGCTTCAGAATCTCGTCCAGATAGCTCGTCAAACGGAGCCCCCGGATGTGCAAGATATGGCAAGTGAAAGTGGGATGCGTTTGCAGATCCTCGCCGGATTGGGCAGGCACGGGTGGTTGGTCAAGGCGGGTGTGAAATGATACACGGGAAGTCCTCGAGTTGTGGAGCACGCCGGTCTTTTCGGATTGAGAATCGGGCTTCTGGATGGAAAGTTATGGACATTCAAGTTTTGACAGGGGCCAGTTTCGAGGCGGTTGGGAGTCGCATTGGAAAACGCACCATTTGGTGTTTTCTCGAGCTCGCGAGGTGTTTGCTGGGTAGTATGGAGCATGTGATGCTAGTCGAAGTCGACGGTAGCATGGAGATATTCTTGGCCAAGGTCGGCAGTTTGTAGAGAACGTGGATGATCGGATGCTTTTTCCTATGTTTGGGACACGCCGTTTGAGGATGTCGAGGCGTCATGATGCGGAGCCGAAAGGTGGATCTCCCATGTGGCATGATCGAAAAAACTTATTGGGCGAACACGTAGCATCGACAGCACGTGAGTATGCTTGAGCCTTTTTTGATTGGTAAAGGTAAAAGCAAAGGGTGGCTGGACTCAAGGGGGAAAGAATAAAAATGAAATTGAAGGATAAATTTAAAAGGGTAAGCTTGAGTAAGGAAAAAGAGCCAAAGGCAGTGGCACAGGCGCTATTGTCCAAAAAAAGAAGGTTTTTTTTTTCTTTGCCTTGAAAAAACTAAGAGGAAGAAAAGAGAGAGAAAGAGCAGCCGTTTTCGAAAAAAAAGGAAGAAGTCTTTTTCTTTGGCTTCGGGGGGGGGGGGGGGGGGGGGAGAGAAAGGGGTTTGGAGGAAGGAAAAAAAGAGAAGGAGCTTCGTGCACTCGGCATCGGGATGCATAGTCCGCGAAAAAGCTTGGAAGGGCACGAGCTTTGCAGGAGAAGAAGCCAGAGAGGGCTATCAAGAGTCGAAGTCGCCATTGATGCAAAGCTAGAGGTGAATCTTCCCGTCCAGCCGTGTGCTGACGGATTCAGTTTGTGGAGGGAGGTGTGTTTCCCTCTGTATGAAGCGACGATGGCCATGGTGTAGCCTCGAGCACGGTTCATGGAGTTTGAACATGTTTTTTGTTTTGAAGGAGAAGCTATGATTGCCGATTTTGGCGTCTTCTTTCCCCCTTCTCCCCTTTCTTGTTTGCTCATCTCGAGGCTGTGTGGTGCCGGTGTGTGTGAGTGTGTGCGTCCCACGGGCCCCCTCTGTGTGTGAGAGAGAAAGAGAGAGAGGTGTCGAGGTGTGGAAGAGCTGGAAGCAGGCAAGATAGGTGTGGTAGCTATCTGAGGATTGTGCAACGCGTGTGTGCGTTGGGCGAAATGCACGCGAGGCCCTGGTAGTGTGAGTCGCTTTCTTTGAAGGTGTTTTCGAGAGGACAGGGGTGCTGTGAATACTCTGAGCTATATAGGGGAAGCTCTTTGTGTGTCGGGTGTGTTCTCCATTCCCCCTCTCCATCTCCTGGTGCCCCCACTGAGGAGCACACTGATTGCTCCCTGGTGATGTGTTTATAAGCAAAAATGTGGCAAAGTGTTGGCCCAATTTTCAGTGGTGGTGAAGAAGATGCGGATGAGTGGCTGGCAGATTTTGAGTTATTTATGCTCTCATTGCAAATGTGGAGTGATGAAGAAAAGCTGGAGACAGTTCCGTTGGTGTTGCGAGGTAAAGCAAAAGCCTGGTTTGATGGTCTAGAAGCTGGAAATAAGCAGGATTGGGTTGGTTTTCGAGAGCAGTTTCTGTGCAAGTTTCGCAAGGTGGTGTCGGCTACTGAAGCAGACACGTAGATTAAGAGCCTATGACAAGAAGTAAGTGAAAATTTTGATGCTTTTGTCAAAAAGTTTGAAGCAAGCTGGAAGGATTTAGTAGCTGTCATCGGAGTGATCAATGCGGATGGTTTCAAGCTGGAGAAATTCCTAGCTGGCCTGTGTCCTCAAGTTCGAGTTAAGGTGGATGATGAAGAGCCAAAGACTTATGCCGAGGCAGTCAGAGTTGCCCGGATAAAGAGTAGGAAAATGAAAAGAAAGCTAGAGTTAGGCTTGTTAAAGCCTGCAGATTGTGTGCATGTTGAGGCAGCAGTTTGCTCTATGGGCCCGTCGAGGATGGTGCCAGTGATGCAAAGTGCGGAGCCTGTTAGGGTAAGGCCTGATTGACTATGTTCCTTGGGAATTACCTATTGGTGAAGCGTCTATGCTGATTGAGGAGGAGCTTGTCAGTGAAGATGAGCCTTTTGTTAAAGAGAGCATGTGTGTAGAGGAGTTAGCAAATGCCAAGTGTTCGGTGCAACTTGAAGAGGTGGAGCCTGTTCTCGTGGAGTACTTGTATGAAAGGGTAACAGATCGTGGCCAAATGGTAGGTGCCGAGAGCTTGGGGTTGGATGAAAAAAGTGGGCATGACAATGGTCCAACTTTTGTGGAGAAGCTAGAGGATGATGATGATGATATCGAATCGGCCTATGGTGAAGATGAGGCTACAAGCTCAAGCTTTTGGGAAATGAGCGAGGAGGATAGAGATACGAGCTGGGAGACAAAATTCAAAGGGTCTATGTTGGTAATGGTGAAGTTACCATGTTATATGCATGAAGATATGGTGGTTGCCACTATGAATGAAGAGCAAGGAATATTGTCAGAGCTTGAGAGCGACGACATGCAGGTGAGGGTGTTGTGTGGCACCATGCTAATGATGATGCTCATCAAGATAGCTATCGAAGGTGCTTTGATTGTACAGCAGATACAAGGGTTTCCTAAGAAGGAGAGAATTGTTGTGGCTGAGGAAGAAGAATAGGTTGAAGAAGATGGCATGCAAGAGATATTGGATGCTCATAAAGAAAAAGAGCAGCTCCAGCTAGCCATGGGTTGTATGAGAGATGCCTTGGATACGGGTTTTTTTGAGCAGGTATGCTTGGATGATGAGGTTGATTGGGGGTTTGATGACCCAATGGGTGAGATGGATGAAGAGACAAAGGTGCTTGCTGGGAAAGATTTGACCAGAATGCAGGTGATACGAGGGTCTGTCCCTCTACAGCTTGCGATTCCTTTTGGAGAGCAAAAGTCTACTGCTATGGTGTAGCCGACAGAGGCAAGTATGGAAGTGAGTATGGAAGTGATGGGGACAGGGGTGCCTATGTTGAAAGAGTTTCCCGCTAAGCGGAGTGGTCCTTTTGAGCATGAAGAAAAGTCCAAGGGTGTGGACTTGTTTGAGTTGTCAAAGGAAGTTTGCATATGGTGGTTGAAGAGGATGCTGAGAAACGCAGCTTTGCAGTGGGCTGTCAAGCAGGTACAAGATTTTCTTGAGGAGGATCTCACTTTATATGGTTAGGAGGGAGGGCATGGTATGTCCAATGTGAATGATGATGTACACTCGGAGAGTGGTGACGCTTTTTGGGAAGTGGACAGTATGCCTATGGATGCTTGGAGTGATGGAACCATGGCGAGGACAACTTATATGGATTGTTGGCTAGATGCCTTGGTGTGTCACTATGTGAGCATGTTATAGGTGGACGGAAAATACCAAAGGAAGGTGTTTGACCCAGGCGGATGAGGACATGTAAAGCAGGGGGTTGGGCAATCCGCATGAACAAAGACAACGGGTAGTAGTTGCCAGGTTTTGTACATATGTTAAGTGGTTCGTGATGTGCAGAGAGCTTGTTTTTTTGTGGCAGTTTTTTAGTGCGATAAGCCTGTTTGTGGTTGAACATAAATGTTCAACAAGGCGGTGGGCAATGATGGTGCAACCAAAGTCGGTCCGTGCTGGGAAGTCTACAGTACAATGGTATGTATGCTAACAGGTGCATGTCAAAGGGCTAAAGTAGGTATGAAGACCCTGGGTTGGAGAGTGGCAACGGAAATGTATGCTTAAAGTGTATTTTTAGGCCACGGGGGCCTCCAAAGTGAGATAATGGTGACGGTAGGTCATGGTGTTCGAGATGTAGGAAATGTGCCCCAAAATGTGGTATTTGAGATGCTCTAGAATCTCGTCTAGATAGCTCGTCAAACGGAGCGTGGATGTGCAAGATATGGCAAGTGGAAGTGGGATGCGTTTGCAGATCCTCGCCGGATTGGGCGGGCACAAGTGGTTGGTCAAGGTGGGTGTGAAATGATACACGGGAAGTCCTCGAGTTGTGGAGCATGCCGGTCTTTTCGGATTGAGAATCAGGCTTCTGGATGGAAAGTTATGGACAATCAAGTTTTGACAGGGGCCAGTTTCAAGGCGGTTGGGAGCCGCATTGGAAAACACACCATTTGGTGTTTTCTCAAGCTCGCCAGGTGTCTGCTGGGTAGTATGCAACATGTGATGCTAGTCGGAGTCGATGGCACCTGAATCGGAGTCTAGAACATGGAGATATGCTTGGCGGAGGTTGGCAATTCGTAGGGAACGTGGATGATCGGATGCTTTTTCCTATGTTTGGGACACGCCGTTGGAGGCTGTGGAGGCATCATGATGCGGAGCCAAAAGGTGGATCTTCCATGTGGCATGACTGAAAAAACTTATTGGGCAAATACGTAGCACTGACGGCACGTGAGTCACATGCTTGAGCCCTTTTTGTTTGGTAAAGGTAAAAGCAAAGGGTGGCTGGACTCAAAGGGGAAAGAATAAAAATGAAATTGAAGGCTAAATTTAAAAGGGTAAGCTTGAGTAAGGAAAAAGAGCCCAAAGGCAGTGGCCCAGGCGCGAGGGTAAAGGGGTCAACTTAAGGCCACCTAAGAGGAAATACACACTCCGGAAAGCACGCTAAACAGAATCAAGTGCTTAGATGCTCAAAATGAAGATCGAGATTGTCTCTATCAACAGCAAAAATCTAGAATCAAGTTGCATTTATACAGGCGAAGAACCCCCGCACAACATTTTTTATGTGTATAAAAAATGGGTGTAAATAGGAAACCAGAATGGGGGGGCATTTAGAGCCATTGTGCCAACAAGGCTTGAACCCAAGATCTAATGGCCACGATTGCAAGTTGGCTACATTGTCTACCCCAACTCTCACCCATTTGTGTCTCACAATGGGTCCGAAAGTGCACAAAAAAACTGGCCCCGGCAGTCCTCCTAAAGGGGGCTGGTTTTTTATTGGCCCCTTTACCCTATTGCCCAAAAAAAGAAGGTTTTTTCTTTCTTTGCCTTGAAAAAACCAAGAGGAAGAAAAGAGAGATAAAGAGTAGCCGTTTTCAAAAAAAGGGAAGGAGTCTTTTTCTTTGGCTTTGTGGGGGGGGGAGAAAGGAGTTTGGAGGAAGGAAAAAAAGAGAAGAAGCTTTGTGTGCTCTGCGTCGGGATGCATGGTCCGCGAAAAGGCTTGGAAGGGTACGAGCTTTGTAGGAGAAGAAGCCAGAGAGGGCTATATGGGGGTAGTTGTTTGTGTGTCGGGTGTGTTTCCCATTCCCCCTCTCCAACGTCATCATGTTCGTCAATAAGCATTAGTCAAGCAGAAAGACCCACCTAAAGAAGGTAGCACTTGTGAAAACATTAGTGTTCATAAGAATAAATTTCTAAGTTTTTTTCTTAGGATGAAAATAATTCTCCAAGGGGGGGAGTATTGTCAAGCCAAGGTTGTGTGGAGAGATAGATTCTAGACTCCCTATGGTCTCACATTGAGAATTGATACGCTCATAGATGAACCAAGATGTGCACTTGGCTATATTATTTGACAATTCATTGGATTCCACCCACTTACTAACATAGCATGTTTCCATGATTATATATATATTCTCTCTTGGTGTGAATATATATATATAACCTCCCATAGTATCAAGAGCCCAATTCACAAATATTTCCCCTGGGTTGAATAGTGATCAAAGATGTCATGCCCACTACTATTAGCCTACCCCCTCTCACAAATGGTTTCATAAGAGCTTGGGCCGCCTGGATAAGTTCCTTGCACATTTGCAACCTCTCTTTTTCATACCCTGGACGATGATAGGTCAACCATCTATGCTCTTTGGTTTGATTGGGTTTTAGACTTCATAGGCCTTCAAAATTGCATCTAAAGGTTCAAAAACATTTTCCACCAATGCTGAACTGCCTGAGGCAATCTTCGACTCTTCTTCTCCCTTCGCATCTTTCTTAATTTCTTGATCGTGTTTAAGCTTTTATTTGGCTTGATGCAGTTCTATTTCTAAAGTTGTATTCTCCTTTAGACTCTTTACTTTCATTTTATCCCATTTGGCTTTCCAAGATTTTCTTCCAGCTCTCACGGATATGTTCTTGATTACTATTTGAGGCGGCAATGTGGGTTCCTCTACGTGCATTTTTGGCAGCTTCTTGAGCTTGAGATCGAGTCATCAACTTTAAAGGAATTTTTTGGTTCTATCTCAAATCCTCTTGAAGAAGACATCACACCTACAACATTCATTGTTGGGTTCCCCTTGTAGTTTGGATTCTTAGCATAGTGTTGGAGTCGATGGTCTCTCCCACAACTGTCACAGAATACAAATATTTCTATTTGTGTTGTTTGGACAACCTCATGCCCATTGGTCACCTCCACATTCATAGCCTAGACCTTGTTTGATAATTGGTGATCGAGACAATGGTTGTTCTTGCCTGGAAATATTGTTCTTCAACCCATACTCCTGATTGGCTATGAACATGAGCGTATTTGAATCCATGAAGTACTAGTTTTTCATGGATTGTGGCACATGCATTGGCTAAGTATAGTTTACTACTACTCTACCATAATTCAAAAGAGGTGGTTGTTGAGGCTTTAATTGAGTGCTACACCATGGAGTGGGGTGATCCCCTCCACAAATATTACATCTCCTCAATTGAGGTTGTCTTAAATTCAAGTTCTGTTTGTAGCCTTGGTTCTTGTCAACCACTTGATCAATGTAACTTGGTTTCGTAGAAGTTTGAGCATCTTGATCCGTTGCGGATTTTCTTTTCCGAGATAAGGCACTACTATTCACGTTATCTATATCTTTTGCCCCCTCTCCATAGGTTGATTTACAATTGTCAACTAGATATAGATCTTCTCTAGTGACATGCTCAAACGCCCTGCATCCTTTCAAATGTATCCTTTTTGAGACTTTCATTCCTCAAGCCCTCTATGAAGAGAACTGATAATCTGGCATCTTATGGTATTTCTCTCATTGGGCATCTATCTATGTACTGTTTGAAGCAAAGTAGAAGTTCCTTCACTTTTTCGTCCTTTTTTTGTTTGAAAGCATAGATCTATGACATTGTGTTGTGCTTGACTCCCCTTTCTGAGAACTCCTCTATAAATTCTTGCAAGAATTGTGCTATGTTGGGAAAATCATCTCTGTTTAGTAGTTAGAACCAAGTCAAGGTTGTTCCTTTCAATGCCCAAACCCCTCATACTGCGTATGGAAATCTGCAATTTGTTCAGCTCTCGAAACTTGTTTGAAGAGTGAGACATGACCCATTGTACTCTGTCTTGAAAGGTTGGCCCACTTGATATGGTCTTAATTGGTGTGATTTAGTTACCAATCTAACCAGTTTGTGGTCTCTTGGAAAGATGTCTATCGTTCTCTCCTCTCGTGTTGGAGAAAATCCCGGTGAAATCCTCTCTGATATAACATCTCGCATCATTTTTTTTGAAGTAAGTAGATATTAGTGGAGTATCATTTTATGTAAATCTCTTTAGGTCAATTGGATCAACAAGTTTGTACTCTCTTCCATACTTATCTACCATCAAAACTTGCACTTGGTGGGCGTCTATATACGTTGAGGTGGTCGGGGGAGGGCAACAAGAAGAGCGTCCTCTAGAAACCCTTCACGACTCCCGTGTTTCTCAATGAAACTAGGGCAGAACACAAACACATCCAAGCAAAAATACCTAGCTAAACCGGACTTGGAGAGGGGAACCACCTTGTTATGGATGCGAGCTAGGACCCAAGAGAGTGTCATCCACACCTAAGGGAGACGCACAAAACACACACAAACAAGCAACACTTTTCTATAGAAGGAGGAGAGAAGGAGACATTGAGAGAATGGACACAGATGGAGAGTGAGAATGCTCAAACAGTTGTTTTGCAAATTGAGAGGTGAAAGCACACCAAAGTGATAAGCTCCGAGCTGAGCTTTACAGCATTGCATTTGGTGCTCCGAGTTACCCGCCACGCCTCCGCCAAGATTGCTCGGTGTGGGGAGAAAAATAGGAAATTTACTGGCTCATTTGGGGAGGTGGGAGGATGGTGCCAAGTGGCAATGAAATAACCCCACATGGGGGGGAGTGGGTGAAAATTGGAGGGTATAAGGGGGGGAGTGGGCACCCCCTAAGGGTGTATCAAAGGAGTTAATGGAGCTTCTTGGGCTTGCTTGAGAGGGCTCGTGGACTTTGGGGAAAGGATGGGGCACCCAATTTGTGTTCTCACTTCCTGGAGAGGCACCTTGCTCACTTTTTGGCCCCGGACATTGTCCCCCCTACTTGCCTTGGTAAAAAAACAACCCATTTTTTACCCAAAAAAGGCTCAAAATGGACCAATAAAAAGGTGCCTAAAGGGGGAAATGAAGTCAGCTAAGAGGGGAGAGAAATTCCCTTGGGATAAGGGCCAAAAAAATTCCCCTTTAATAGCTGCATTTCTCTACACACTTGCAGACACTTTCCAGAGACCTCCTTTTTGGAGCTTTTTCAAAACCACCAAACTTCAAATGCTTGTAATTTGCTCATTCCTTATCGGAATCAAGCGTATGGATGCTCTATGGACATCTATGCGAGCCAATCTACACACTCATGTTCTCTAATTTATCTAATTCCAAGTTTGGTTTCTGCAAGAGATGTTCTTCTCCAAGATTTACAAGTATTTAACACAAGTGAATTCGACGGTGCAGCTCTTGTTCTTTCCAACGGTGTGATCGGTGCAAGGCTAGAGGGGCATTCGTTTTCATTGTCGCTTGCAAAATCATTTAGAAAGTTTGACAACTGGTCCAACACATAAATTATCTTCAAGATATTGTGGGACTTTTAAGATACTCATGCAAGTTGGAATTATGGCCAACAAACTCTCATTACCTGTGCACTCTTGCATTCATTTGGTATTTCATGTAAATCATTCCCATAAATGCTTGCATAGGGACTAAAATTTCACCGACCAATAGATTTTGGTGTTCATAAGAAGAAATTTCTAAGTTTTTTTTTTAGGATGAAAATAATTCTCCAAGAGGGGGAGTAATGTCAAGCCAAGGTTGTGTGGAGAGAAAGGTTCTAGTCTCACACCGACAATTGATACGCTCATGGATGAACCAAGATGTGGACTTGGGTATATTATTTGACAATGCATTGGATTCCACCCACTTGCTGACATAGCATGTTTCCATGATTATATATATATTCTCTCTTTGTGTGAATATATATATAACCTCCCATAGTATCAAGAGCCCAGTTCACAAATATTTCCCCTAGGTCGAATAGTGATCAAAGATGTCATGCCCACTACTATTAGCCTACCCCCTCTCACAAATGGTTCCATAAGAGATTGGGCCGCCTGGATAAGTTCCTTGCACATTTGCAACCTCTCTTTTTCATACCTTCAATGAGGATACGTCAGCCATCTATGTTGTTTGGTTTGATTGGGTTTTAGCCTAGCTTCATAGGCCTTCAAAATTGCATGTAAAGGTTCAAATACTTTTTTCACCAACATTGAACCGCCTGAGGAAATCTTTGACTCTTCTTCTCTCTTCGCATCTCTCTTAATTTCTTGCTCGCGTTTAAGCTGTTCTTTGTTTGATGCAGTTTTCTTTCTAAAGTTGTATTCTCCTTTAGACTCTTTGATTTCATTTTATCCCATTTGGATTTCCCAGGTTTTCTTCCAAGTCTCACTGCTATGTTGTCGATTAGTATTTGAGGCGGTGACAAGCGCAAAGCGTGACATGGACCCCGACGGCCTCAAAACGCTAGGAGCCGATGGACACCGAGCCGGCCACGGTGAAGCGAATAGGGGCACCACCTAGCTTTTGAGCGGCTAGGATGCGGACAGTAGTGATTGGAGGTATCACAAATTTACACACCAAGAAAAAGAGAGAGAGAGAGAGAGAGAGAGAGAGAGAGAGAGAGAGAGAGAGAGAGAGAGAGAGAGAGAGAGAGAGAATGATGCAGGTGATGAAAACCCTCGGGGTGTGAGGGAAAACTATTTTCTCACAATATTTATAGCAACCTTATTTTCGACGAGGTGGCAATCATGGTGATAGAGATAGAGAGAGAGATAGTAAGCCTAATAGTGCGTTCTCTAGAGATGACTCACAGACACGGAGACTTTGCTAACATGAGTGCGTGTGTGTCGACCATTGGAGTCGAGATGTGGACATAGCTTCTTCTCATAGTGCAAATTCCCAAATCTGCTACACTAAATCCCCCCCTCTCGTGATGAGAATGCTACAATCCCTCCCACCAAAATACTACCAAGTGCTGACCGTTGATGGAATTGCTCCCCCCCCCCCCTCCCTTGATAGTGACCTCTCAGTGCCTTTTTATAGGTGGTGGTTGCTTTAGGTTAGGGTAATCTAATAAGATTAAGGGTTATAATTAGGGGATACAAAGCAAGGCGGTGGGCCCTAGATGGTTGACCCTTGCTTTGTCTTGGGGAATATTATAAAGGAGAACTCCTATGTGGGCCTTTTTTGTGGCCATCACCTAGAGAGAGATGATAATTTACAAATTGGGATTTTTTATAAGATTTTGTTTAAAAGTGGAAAAAATGATGACAACCTACGGATTTTACTGAAGAGGGCGTCGTGGATGCGATGCCGGTGAACAGCGGCCTAGCTGGTGCGTCGGTGTAGCGCATTCGTCATTTTTGGGGTCGATCGGGGCATGCCTTAAGTGTCTTTTCTTGTTTCGATGTCGGTGACGTGCCAATTGGCCGTCTTCTTTTTGTTGATGACGTCGATGTCGTCGAGTCCTTCGTGTGTTTTTTATTCTCTTTGATGGGTGCGTATGGCGTGTGCATGTATGTGTGGATATGTGAGTGCATGTTTCACGTGTGTGTGTGTGTGTATAAGCGTGTGTGTATACAGCAAGGGTGTGCATGGGAATTGGGGGTATAAGTTATATATATATATATATTCTTAAATTTATAGTGCCTGCTACGCAGAGAGAGGGAGGACAAGAATGGGAGAGAGAGAGGGAGCGGGTGTTGTATGGGAGGAGGGGAGGGTGTGTGTGTGTGTGTGTGTGTAGTTAGAGAGAGACAGAGATTCTTTTACACTACGCCTACGGGCTTGAACAACACACACACACACACACAGAGGATGATGGCGGCTCTGTATCTGACAAGGACAAGGAGGGGATGAGGGGTATGCAGAGGGGGGGTAGTGTGTGTGTATGTACAGTGGATAAGGAGTAAGAGAGAGAGAGAGGCCCTGTATACTGCGCCTTCAGGCTGACTCAGAGAGCACGAGAGACTGAGTGGGGGGTGAGATGGCGAGGGACTGGGAGTGGTGAGGGAGCGGAGCGTGGTGTGTGTGGGTGTGGGTAAGAGAGAGAGTGAGAGAGTGCTCGATGCCATGCGCGGCCTGCGGGCTGACGAGAGCGCGGGAGAGAGATAGAGGGTATGACATGGCTTGTGGCCTGCCCGTGGAAACGAGGGGGGGGTGAGGGAGGTGTGAGGTAACCATTTAAGCAAGGGTGGTGGCCCACCAGAGGGGGGGTGAGGGTGGTGTGTGGGTGTGTGGAGAGTGAGAGGGAGAGAATTATGCTGCATGGCGGGTTCCTACACCGAGAGGAAAAGAGAGAGAGAGAAAGTGTGTGTAAGTGAGGGGGGGGGGGGGTAAACATAGAGAGGGTATGTGTAGGTGAATTAAGAGAGAGAGAGTGTGAGATATTCTATTCCATGCCCGCGGGGCCACTTACTCAAAGACAAGGAGAGTATGAGCAAATCGAGGGAGCGAAAGATAGTGAGAGAGAGAGCGGCGGCATGCCGATGGGAAGAAAACAAGAGGGGAGAGAGGGAGGGGAGAGTGAGGTCGAGGGAGTGTGGAGTGTGGACGAGAGGGAAGAGGGAGGGTTGAGGTATGGTGGCCAGCTAGGCAGGGGTATGGAAGAGCGAGGAGGGGTAAGAGAGAGAGTGCTTTGTGACAGTGAAAGAGAGAGGGAGAATCTCCAAAAGCGTGGCGGCCCCCGCCGGTAGAATATAGATAGTGGCATCCTATTTTATGCGCCCATTGGGCCAGGTGATGCAGAGGCAGGGTAAGTGAGAGAGAGAGAGTTGGCGGAGCCAAGCAGGAGAGAGAGGGGCCTCTGTCGTCTGGAAATAATGGAGAGAAGTGTGGCCAAATTGGTGGCGGCCCGCCGGTGGTTAAGCATAAAGGGGTGGTGAATGTTAAAAAAACTATTTTTTATCGTTTTTTCTTGCCAATGCACTCTCCCCTGCTTGGGGTTGGTTCTTGCCGCCGCGGTTACAAAAACCGGTCGTCATTAGCCCTCCCGTCTGGCTAGAGGCATTCATGCTTCTAGCCCTACCTTTGATTCTTTAGTCGCGGAGTTGGAGGGTTCTCTCTCTTCTGGAATATCTAGCATGAACTCTGGATCAAACCTTAGGAAATACCTTTTTAGCCTCCATCCATTGACTCTAGTCTTGTGAATTCTTCCCTCTGCTTCCATCAACTTACAACTACCTTTGTCATAGTGCCTTTTGACAATGAATGGTCCTTCCCATCTGGGTTGAAATTTCTTGTCCTTCGTGGTGTCAAAACTGTTGTCGTATCTCAATATTAACATGCCTTTTTCCAGGTTCTTTTCCTTAAGCCCTTGATTGAAGGTGAGCCGGCGTCGCTCTGCTTGTGTTGCATAGGATTGATGGCATCTTCATTATCTAGTTGGAGCCTCTCCAGATCCAGGATGTGGTTGCGGAGGTTGACAATTGGGCGCTGTAATTGGCTAGCCATGACTCGCAAGCTGGCTATCTGTACCTCAATGGGTAGAATGGTCTCCTTTCCATAAACTAGATGGAAGGGGGTGAAACCTAATGATGCTCGGAATGTCATTCGGTAGGCCCATGGAGCGGCCATGAGATGTTTATCCCAGTCACTTTTGTGGTTATTCACCTGCTTTGTGATGATTTTATAGATCATTCCGCTTACCTTTTCTACTAAGCCATTGCACTGTGGGTAGTATGGTGTGGAATGTTGGCATGTAATGCCTAACTTTTTCATCAGTTCTTCCACCAGGTCACCTCTGAAACCTGGTACCCTATCATATATTATCTCAAGAGGAGTGCCAAAACGGAAACAGACGTGCTCAAATATGAACTTTGCTACCTCTTCGGTTGTAATGCGGGTGGTGGCTGCGGCTTCCGCCCATCAAGTCATGTAGACTACACCAACTAGAATGTATCGTTTACCTGCTTGGGCCCTTGGCAGAGGACCGATTGCATCTATTCCCCCTTTCTCGAACGGACCATAAGAAATGATAGGAGTCTGTGGCTCATAGGTAAGTGTGCGATGACTGGCCACTTGACAGGCCTTGCATGTTTTACACCAATGATGCACATCCCTGTTCATACTAGGCCAAGAGTATCCTTCCTGTAGAATCTTCCTACTGGTGATATCTAAAGCAAAATGACCGCCGCACACACCATCATGGAAACTTGAGATTACCTCCATGATCTCACTGGAGGTTGGTACTCGCCTAATATTCTGATCCTTTCCTTTACAATACAAGTGGTTGTTTACACAGTACAGGAGAAATTTGTAGCCGTGAGGCATCGTCATCCTTGCTGGAAACCACACAAGCGATGTCGAAGTAATCCAGAAAGTCGATGGTGATGTCTTCTCCCTTCTTTCCATCGAGTGTGGGAAAAGAGACACTTGCCATGGTAGTAACTCGGGATATTACAAGCTTTTTATTTTTTATTTTTTATAATAACGTTGTTGCGCGCATTTTGAGAACCCTGTTTTTGGTAAATTTGTACATACGGACATGAAGCTCGATGTCAAAAGTGTGTGAGGGATTTATTTTTGTGGGGTTTTTAGCTTGCTTTAGCAATCACATGTACATGCACTGCAAGTCGCTACTCCAGTGACAGCTGTCGGGCTAATGTAAGTGCCCGTGAGTGAGTTTTTTGAAGTGAGCCTTGTATATAACTAAAACTCATGTACAAACTTAAAAAATTTCAGCCAAACATCAGAAATTTGCAGTTTTTATCTCGTTGTGTCTCCTTGGTCCTCTTGGATGCAATTTTTTGCCCCGACTAGCCTGCTCTACGTGTAGTCGAGTTGGGACAGCTTTCTGTTCGCGTCAATTTGAACATGGAGGCATATGGAATCAATTTTGGTCATCTTCAGCTTTCTCGCCAGTCATTTTTCAATATTTTCTTCAAGCTTTAAAGTTCCCCAATTGGAGTTGTGCTCTTCAGGTTACGACTAGTTCTCTGCAGGGTTATGGCTATGGCAGCCTAGTGGCAAATTGTGTGTAGACATATTCGGAGGGGATGTATCTATGAATTGTGGAATTGATGTTGAAGTTATGGGTTTGTGATGCTTTATTGTGAAAGGAGAGGCTCTTGTCTTCATCTGCATTGGTCGGCGTGTGCTGTAAATCCGTGCTTTGAGAGGGTTTTGCTCCTATGTGACATAGTCTCTTGGGTGGGCGATGGCTAGTAAATTCCGAAGGGTCTACTCTTATTGAACTTGTGGTGTCTCAAAAGGATTTGGAAAAGCTTTTTTTGTCTTGTAGTTCTCTATTAACACTCTTGGGTGACATTGCTATAGAGGTGTTCCAGTTTGCTTGTTTCCCAACAGTGTTTTGGTGCCCACCACTGAGGATCTTCCTTAAGTGACCTTCAGTTTACAAGTTTGATGGCTATGATGACAGAGTTTCGAAGTTTCTATGGTCATGTAGGTGAGGATGCTGATGCATTAATTGAAAAGATGGAGTTTTCTTGTTTGATGGCAAATAAGGAAGATCCAATGATTATGCTCAAGATTTTGTTCTTTTGCTTGAAAGAAGATGCAAGGATATGGTATGATGAGTATGACTTTTGGTTGAAATCATCTCAACCTCCATTGGTGATGACTTATGATGCATAAAAGAGGGATTTTCTTGAGAAGTTCAAGAAGGTAGAGGACACAACGGATGTATGGCACTCCATTGAAGGACTTGTGCAGTGTGACGGTCAAAGTGTAGATGCCTTTGTCAAGGAGTTCAATGCCTTGTGGAGAAGATGGTGTGCTGCTTTGGGAAGTGATGCTCCTCCTCTAATGCTTAAGAAGTGTATGTTTATACAAGGTTTAAGGGCTGATTTACGGTTGAATGTTGAGCTTAAAAGGCCACTTACATTTGATGATGCAGTAAAGGTTGCAAAGCATAAGGAATGGACAATGTATGCAATGAAGACTTCCATGTTTCTAATTCTCTTGAGCATGTGAAAGAAGAATGTCATCTGCATAATGAGATTAAGAAGAATTCTCAATGTATGTCATCTTTGTTGTTTAAGCGATTTGATGTCAACCTTCATGTCAAAGATGATGATTCTAGTAAGGTGGATGTAGACAAGAAGGCTGCCATGATCATGAAAGAGTCTCAAATGCAAGGAGATGATCATTTTGAATGTCCAAGTCACATGGCTAATGCTTCTCATATAGGTTACAATGAGGATGAGTATGCTTCTGGTACGAATGTTATTGTTGTGAGTTCTTCTCTTGTAGATGAGGTAGTCAAGGATCACAGTACAGAGGTCAAGGAAGATAAAAATGACAAAGAGGGTGATGTGTATGATGAGGTCTCTTGAGTATATTCTTTGGGTGATTGTATGCAAAAGGGTGATGCAGCAACTAAGTATACTACTTGTGTTGTTGATGAGGATCCTATCAATGAGAAGCTTCATGGCGTGCATGATGGTGTGGGTGATCCTGCCTTAATTGATGAAGAGAATATTGAGGTTTTAGAAGATATGGAAAATGATGGAGGCTCTCTTGTTATGACTCATGTGAATATGGTTGATGCTTCTTTGCTTGATCCTTATGCTGAGGATAGGAATCTATGTGTAGAAGATGTCTTACTTATCAAGCATGGTGTAGTTGAATTGGATGAATGGTTAATGAAGAGTGGGGAGAATGAAATGGATATGCATGAGGATATAAAAATGGCTGAGTTAAAATTTGAAGACTTTTTGGATGAGATGTTAAAGGCTTCCTTGCATGCTATAATGATGAAAGGGTGTTTCTATGTTGTATTTGTTGACAGTACTTTATGCCTAAACAGGATTCGGATTCTACATATGGTTTATGCTTTGATATTGGGAGTGACACAATTGATATGGTTGGTGTTTCTTCATGCATTCTTTGCTTATGTTGTATGGTCTTTTGATCCGGGTGGACAATATGCTTATGCTACTGCTGAGCATGAATGCTCTAGCAGACTAGGGGGTTGGCCAACTACCCCTTTTGGCCACTTAGGAGTAGAGGTTATATCTTTTCTTGCAGTTTCCTTAGGGAAGAGGGGCCTTACCGTTTTCTTTCCTCCCTTGATATGGACGACCTCCTCGCGGTGAATGTCGATGTAGATGATTTCAGCCCCTCCGTTAAATTTATTGCTAGCACTCATTAACAATGTGCTTTGGTTGACAGCAGTGATGGCACTTCATAGCCTTCCCACATGATGCTCTCAATTTGCGGTTAGAATGAGAAACACAAGATGGGGAGATTACCTCTTGAATACTGCCGACACTATAGCCTGGCAGTAGTACTTCAATGAAGGTGGTGAGTGCCTCTTTAGTCTTCTCCTCCTCCGTTCTCTAGTTGGAGAATTCTTTCAGCCATTCATCCATGATTGATGATGTGCGTTGTTTTCAGCATTGTAAAGTGAAAGTTTCTGAGAAGCTCTCCTCAGTGGGGGCACCAAACAGCCATTGTGCTTTTATTATATAAAAAGGGTAGCGAATGGTGGGTTCAAATTGTAGCCACACGCTTTGACATATACAAGGTGGTACTTGTTACATCAGCAGAGATGACGAGCACAAAGCATGACACGGACCTTGACGGCCTCAAAACGCCAGGAGCGGATGCACGTCGAGCCAGCCACAGTGAAGCAAATAGGGACACAACCTAGCTTTTGAGCGGCTAGGATGCAGACAAAAGTGATTGGTGGTATCACAAACTTTACACACCGAGAGAGAGAGAGAGAGAGAGAGAGAGAGAGAGAGAGAGAGAGAGAGAGAGAGAGAGAGAGAGAGAATGACGTAAGTGAGGAAAACCCTCGGGGTGTGAGGGAAAACTATTTTCTCACAATATTTACAGCAACCTTATTTCCAGCGAGTTGGCAATAATGATAATAGAGATAGAGAGAGAGATAGTGATCCTAATAGTGCGTTCTCTAGAGATTACTCACAGACACGGAGACTTTGCTAACATGAGTGTGTGTGTGTAGACCGTTGGAGTCGCGATGTGGACATAGCTTGTTCTCATAGTGCAAATTCCCAAAGCTGCTACACTAAATCCCCCCCCTCTCGTGATGCAAATGTTACCAATCCCTCCCACCAAAATAGTACCAAGTGATAGTGACCTCCCAGTGCCTTTTTATAGGTGTTGGCTACTTTAGGTTAGGGTAATCTGATTAGATTAAGGGTTCTAATCAGGGGAGACAAATCAAGGCGGTGGGCCCTCGATAGTTGACCCTCGCTTTGTCTTGGGGAATATTATAAAGGAAAAATCCTAGGTGGGCCTTTGTGGCCATCACCTAGAGGGAGGTGATAATTTACAAATTCGGATTTTTTACAAGATTTGGTTTAAAACTGGGAAAAATGATGACAACCTATGGATTTTACTGAAGTGGGCGTCGTGGATGCGATGCCAGTGAACGGCGAATTAGCTAGTGTGTCGGTGTAGCGCATTCGTCATTTTTGGGGTCCGTCGGGGCATGCCCCTGGTGTGTTTTCTTGTTTCGGTGTCGGAGACGCGCGACTTGGCCGTCTTCTTTTTGTTGATGACGTCGATGTCGTCGAGTCCTTCGTGTTAGTTTTATTTTCTTTGATGGGTGCGTATGGCGTGCACGTGTATGTGTGGATATGTGAATGCACGTATGCACGTGGGTGTGTGTATGTAATTTTGTTTATAGGGGTGTATGTGTGTTTATAAGTGTGTGTGTGTGTGTATACGGCAACGGTGTGCGTGAGAATTGGGGGTATAAGTTATTTATATATATATATATATATATATTTAAAAATAAAAATAAAAATTCGTGCCTACTGCACAGAGAGAGGGAGGACGAGAATTCGAGAGAGAGAAGGAGCGGATGCTGTATGGAGGAGGGGAGGGTGTGTGTGTGTGTAGTTAGAGAGAGAGAGAGAGAGAGAGAGAGAGAGAGAGAGAGAGAGAGAGAGAGAGAGAGAGAGAGAGAGAGAGAGAGAGAGAGAGAGAGAGAGAGAGAGAGAGAGAGTGCTCGGTGCCATGCGCGGTCTACGGGCTGACGAGAGCGCGAGAGAGAGATAGAGAGTGTGACATAGCGTGGGTGGCCCGCTCGTGGAAACGAGGGGGGGGGGGTGAGGGAAGTGTGAGGTGAACCATTTAAGCAAGGGTGGCGGCCCGCCAGAGGGGGAGTGAGGGTGGTGTGTGGTTGTGTGTGTGTGTGGAGAGAGAGAGAGAAAATTATGTTGCATGGCGGGCTCCTACACCGAGAGGAAAATAGAGAGAGAAAGTCTGTGTAAGTGAGGGGGGGTAAAGAGAGAGAGGGTATGTGTAGGTGAATTAAGAGAGAGAGAGAGTGTGAGATATTCTATTCCATGGCCACGGGGCCGCTTACTCAGAGAGACAGAGAGAGTATGAGAAAATCGAGGGAGGGAAAGATAGTGAGAGAGAGAGTAGCGGCCCGCCGATGGGAAGAAAACAAGAGGGGAGAGTGAGGTCAAGGGAGTGTGGATGAGAGGGAAGAGGGAGGGGTGAGGTACGGCGGCCCGTTGGGCCGGGGTATGGACGAGTGAGGAGGGGTAAGAGAGAGAGAGAGAGAGAGTGCTTTGTGAACAATGAAAGAGAGAGAGGGAGAATTTCAAAAGCGTGGCGGCCCGCCGGTGGAATATAGACAGTGGCACCCTGTTTTATGTACCCATTCGGCCAGGCAATGTAGAGGCAGGTTAAGTGAGAGAGAGAGAGAGTTGGCGGAGCCAAGCAGGAGAGAGAGAGAGGCCTCTGTCTTCTGGCGATAATGGAGAGAGGTGTGGCCAAATTGGTGGAGGCTCGCTGGTGGTTAAGCATAGATGTGTGGTGAATGTTTTTAAAAAAACTATTTTTAATCTTTTTTTCTTAGTAATGCACTCTCCCCTCCTTGGGGTTGGTTCTTGCGGCTACGATTTTGAAAACCGGCCGTCAACGGCAATGTGAGTTCCTCTGGCTACATTTTGGTAGCTTCTTGAGCTTGAGCTCGAGTCATCACCTTTAAAGGAATTTCTGGTTCTATCTCAAATCCTCTTGAAGAAAGCATCACACCTACAGCATTCATTGTTGCTTTCCCCTTGTAGTTTTGATTCTTAGCACAGTGTTGGAGTAGATGGTCTCTCCCACAACCGTCATAGAATACAAATATTTCTATTTGTGTTGTATGGACAACCTCATGCCCATTGGTCACCTCCACATTCATAGCCTAGACCTTCTTGTTTCATAATTGGTGATCCGCCTAGAAAGAATTGTTCTTCAACCCATACTCTTGCTTGGCTATGCACATGAGCGTATTCGAAACCATGGAGTACTAGTTTTTCATGGATTGTGTCACATGCATTGGCTAAGTGTAGTTGAATAATACTCTACCATAATTCAAAAGAGGTGGTTGTTGCCCTAGCATTTGTTGCGGCTTTAGTTGAGTGCTACACCATGGATTGGGGTGATCCCCTTAACAAGTATTACATCTCCTCAATTGAGGTTGTCGTACATTCAGGTTCTGTTTGTAGCCTTGGTTTATTATGTCAACCACTTGACCAATGCAACTTGGTTTCACAGGAGTTTGAGAATCTTAAAACATTGTGGATTTTCCCTTCCGAGATAAGGCACTACTAGTCACATTATCTGTATCTTTCGTCCCCTCTCCATAGGCTTTACAATTGTCAACTAGATATAGAGCTTCTCTAGTGACTTGCTCAAACGCCCTGCATCCTTTCAAATGTATCCTTTTTGAGAGTTTTATTCCTCAAGCCCTCTATGAAAACTGATAATCTCTCATCTTATGGTAGCTCTCTCACTCGACATCTATCTATGTACTGTTTGAAGCGAAGCAAAAGTTCCTTCACTTTTTCGTCCTTTTTCTGTTTGAAAGCGTAGATCTATGACATTGTGGTGTGCTTGACTACCCTTTCTAAGAACTCCTCTATAAATTCTTGCAAGAGTTGTGCTATGTTGGGAAAATCATCTCTATTTAGAAGTTAGAACCAAGTCAAGGTTGGTCCTTTCAATGCCCAAACCCCTCATACTATGTATGGAAATCTGAAATTTGTTCAGCTCTCAAAATTTGTTTGAAGAGTGAGATATGACCCATTGTACTCTGTCTTGAAAGATTGGCCCACTTGATATGGTCTTAATCGGTGTGATTCAATCACCAATCGAACCAGTTTGTGGTCTCTTGGAAAGACGTCTATCGTTCTCTCCCCTCGTGTTGGAGAAAACCCCAGTGAAATCCTCTCTGATATATCATCTGGCATCATTTTTTAAAAAAGTAAGTAGATATTGGTGGAGTATCATTTTATGTAAATCTCTCTAGGTCAATTGGATCGACAAGTTTGTAATCTCTTCCATACTTATCTACCATCAAAACTTACACTCGATGGCCATCTATATACGTGAATGCATAGAGGTTCCTATGGATGATCAACTCTCTAGCATTGAGCTCTACACACTTGTAGAAGATACATGGATCCCCATTTGTGAACCTATATAAGCTCCAGGAGCACAATCCATTAGAACCCTCATGCCGTTGATAGAAGGTCTATTTGATAAGTTACAAGTTTTGGCCTAGCAAATGCTCCAACCGCATTCAAACTCACGATGGACACAAATCTTCAGGCCACTCAAATTCTCTTCAGGAGTACAAGTGACACCTCTAGGTAATCTATCAAGTTGTGAGAGAGAATAATCTTTTCATTAATCAAAAGAGAAGTGATTTTTTCCTACAAGAGATTCAATATTTAGGTCACATTATCTCTCAAGATGGTATATGTATGAATCCATCAAATTTGGAGGTAGTAAGAGCATGGCCTAATCCAAGGAATCTACATGAGCTAAGAAGCTTTTTTGGTATGTGTGCATACTATAGATGCTTCATAGAAATATTCTCTCAAATAGCAGGACCATTGCATGACTTAACAAAGAAGAACATTAAGTACTCATGGACTGCTAAAGGACAAAATGCTTTTGACAAGCTCAAAGAGAAGCTTACCTCTCAACCAGTCCTCATGCGTTAGAATCTCTCAAAGCAATTTGAGGTCCAATGTGATGCTTGTGGTAAGCTCCTTGGAACATTTTTGCTTCAAGAAGTGCATGTCATAGCATATGAGAGCCGAAGGCTCAATGCCAATGAACGGGTCTTGGGCATATACGAAAAAGAGATTTTAGCTATTCTACATGCCCTAGACACATGGAAGCACTATCTCTTGGGTGCTCCATTCATCCTGCAAATTGATCACAAAGTCTCAAGAACTTCATGATGCAAACCAAGCTCTCCAAAAAACAAATGAGGTGGAAAAATTTTGTTTTGCAATTTAAGTTTCATATTGCTCACATTGCTGGCAAGCACAATCAAGTGGTCGATGCACTTTCACAATAGCCAAGGGTAAATGTGGTGTCTATAGCAACTCACAATGATCTATCTTTTATGGTGACTTTAAGTAGGTAATTACAGCCTTGCATTAGGGTATTAAAAAAAAAACCATTCACCTTGGAGGATGGTTATCTTCCAAATGGAAATCGGCTAAAGGTTACTCACCCATAGAATAAGAAAGTCATGTATGATTCCCATGCTTCTCATTATGCAGGGCAAAGAAGGATTCCATAATCTACTCTTCAAGGAGTAGAAATGTATTTCTGTTGGTTTACCATGAAAAGTAAACATACAAGGGTATGTTTCAAAATGCGTGGTATACCAAAAATTGATATTTGATCAAGGGAAGCAACTTGAATTGTTCAGTCTACATACTTAGCAAGAAAACACACTCTATGCTTGTCAAAAAGAATATTAAGGCACATCAAACGGCAACCCTCTTTAGATCTCAAATTTTCAAGTATCATGGCTTGCCAACATCCATAGTGCCGGACAAAGATCCTAGAATGATTAGTAATTTCTAGAAGGGTCTCCTTGAGAATATAGGAATCTAGTAAAAGCCTATGTCATGGAAGTAGATCAACGTTCTCAATGAGAGACGTACCTACCTCTTATGGAGTATGCGTACAATGACATTGTACATACTTCTATAGGGAGAGAACCTTTCGAGGTTAAAGAGGGAAGATCCAAAAGTCCCTTACTACTTAAAGTACATGGGAAGATCTTCATTGTTGATGAATATAGTCGAGACTTACAAGAATCTTTTCCAAAGATTAAAAATATGTTATATCCATCTCATAGAAAAGGCGAAAAGGGTTGCTGCTAATAAGCACAGATGATCCTTAGCATTTAAAGAAAATAATTGGGTTTTGCTATAAGTTTCTCAAGGCTCATCTAAGGCATACTACAGGAAAGAGTCCTACGGGCCACCAAGAGTATTATGCTAAACTCGCAAAAAGATACTATGGTCGTTTCTTCTAAAATTCTTAAGCCAATCAATGAAATGGATTATTGGTTAAAGTTTCCCAACCATTGGCTCATTCACAATGCTAACCATGTGAGCCTACTCAAGCCTTACAAAGGAGAGCCACCAAAAGAATTAATAATGGAGGACCCATCAGAGATCAAAGATCAGGAAGAGGTGTTGCAGCTTGAATCGATTCTTTGACACGAAGACAAGGTACTAAGAAACGGTAATGTTATCCAAGGATATCTTGTTAAGCTTAAGAATTATTCTTTTAAGATTCTAGATGGATACAAGGAACCTAGCCGAAGGATAATATGAACCTTGTCAATGCTTACAATGCTACACTAGAGTAAGCAAATGAAAATGCATTTTAAATGAGCAATGTTTTTGTCTTATAAGACTCATTCTCTTTCTTTTATTGTGCACAAAATTTAAGACCTATGTATGCTTAGGATCATGTTTGTGGTGACAATGTCTCCCAAACACCAAATAGAACTTGTCACTCTACTTTGGAAGTATGATATGGACTAAAGAGTAGACATGCTTGCGATAGCTAAGTCTCTCGAGCACCAAATGGTTTAGTCATCCATTTTGGAATGATGTCATAGGGTAAAAAGGGATCCGCTATCCGCTAAGAAACATGAACTAATGACCAGGTTTTATCTTCTCTACCTCAGAGTCGCAAACGACTATGATTTCAAGAGAGAGGTAATGTCATAAAATATAATATATAGATCACTTAATATGGGAAGATAAAAGGGGAACAAGAGTTGGGATACAGATAAGTGCTTCTAGACCTATCTCAACAAGGGACCAAAGGACAAATGGTTGCATCTCAATAGGGGTCCAAAAGGCGATGGTCTACCAAAAAGCAATGTGCAATAAGTGCTTCTAGATTTACCTCATCAAGGGACCAAGAGGAGAGATGGTTACATCTCAATAGGACAGTGTTACAAATTTGTTTGACATTAGGCAAAGCTAGGGCTAACCTTGAGGTGGAATCCTACCCAAGCATGAGGTGCTTGTCGGCTAACCTTGCCCATGCTTGAGGTGATTCTCATGCTTAAATGACTAAGGCTCTTGAAGTGTTTAATTCAAAGACATACTCTCAAGAGGCATAAATGGTTTCCATGCTTGATTGACTAAGTGCTTGAAGTGTTCAATTCAAACCAAATGACTTAAGAAGCATAAAGGATACATGTCAAAATCCTCCACATATGGCCCTCATGATGTGCTTGAATCCTATTGAATAGGCTTTAAAGGGGTCCAATGAGAATTTAGATGCATAAAAATAAATAATTAAGTTCTTTACGTCGAAGAGAAAAAAGAGAACACATGTCCAAACGATATAATTAAATAGTAAGAGCGAGAGAGAGAGAGAGAGAGAGAGAGAGAGAGAGAGAGAGAAGTGGACCAAACTTGAGAGGGGGTATAATCTCCCACTCACACACACAAGCATTCTCTCATTGTGTGGAGTGCAAAGGCAAGATCTCCATCTCCTTCTCCAAGCTTGTTGAGAAGTGGAGAGCCTACACCAACACTCTTGGCTATGGAATGCAAATCCAAGAGCCATGCTTCAATGTAGAATTGTCCGACCATGGAAAATAATGGTATTTTTGGAACCGTAATCATGACTTTACTCTTGTTGAAAATTATCAGAACTGAATTCCGACAAAAACTGACATAGTTATGGCCATTGGAAGTTTATACTGTTAACTAAATTGACTATGTAAATTGTAAAGTCTTGGTAATCATTGCTGCAAAAGACTTTTATCATAGAACTCTCTAGATATTTACATATATTTTACAAATTAAGCCGTAATAGGTCTGAAAAATAGCAAAAATTGATTTGGTGTATCTGGGGGTTGTGTGGGGTAGTAATGAACCTGTCCAAGCTTGATTTAGGGAAAAGTTGGGGGCTGCCTTGAAGTGCAAGAAATTGCAAGAAACATCTTAGGAGCCCTAAAAAGATATAAAAAGCCCCCCCCTCTTCACAATTACACTCAAACTCGGAGTCCTGGCATATTTCTCTTACGTATAAGAGAACACATTACTTAGAGAGAAAAAACTCTTTGTAATTAATCGAGGTAATTAGTCTAATCTTGATTAATTAGAAAAATAGCTTAAGTTTTGATTAACTTCTCCTAATTAAATTAAGGAGATTAAGCATTCCCTATTATTAATACTCTCTAAATTATTATTAGACTGTTGATCACTAATTTCTTAAGCTTGATCAATAATCTAAATAATTAATTATTGTATTTGAAGCTGAAAATGGTTAATTTTAGGTTGATTTATGAAGAAAAATACTTTCTGAGTCTAAATAATTATAGTATAATTTTTAGAGCTTGGTTATATTGTGTAGAGGCCACAAAAATTAGAACTTAGTTTTTTGAGTAAACTAGCTAACTAATTAGGTAGAAATTAATTGTTTTAAATCATAAAATAAAGGGGAAATTAGTTAACACACTTATAAAATTACATCATAATAATCAGATCTAGAAAACCTTGTTAGGAAGCAAAGGTAATTAATTCATGCACAAAAAATTAGTTTATCTAAATAATTAGGCTAAAATTGTTTGTTTTTTAGTATAAATTAAAGGGAAAAATTAGCTAAATCACTTAGATAATTATACAGTAATTTTCAAAGCTATAAATTAGTGTTAGAAAGCTAGGATAATTAGGTCACGCACAAAAAACTAGTTTATCTAATTAATTAGGCTAAAATTGTCTAATTTTTAGAATAAATTAAAGGAAAAATTAGCTAAATAATTTAGATAATTATAAAGTAATTATCAGAGCTAGAAATCAAAGTTAAAAAACCAGGATAATTAGACCATGCACAAAAAACTAGTCTATCTAATTAATTAGATCAAAATATATGTTTTTACCATAAATTAAAGAGGGAAATTAGCTACATCACTTAGATAATTATACAATAATTATCAAAGCTATAAATCAATGTTAAAAAGCTGGGATAATTAGGTCATTGATAGAAATTTACTTTATCTAATTAATTAGGAAGAAATTGTCTATTTTTTAGCATAAATTGAAGAGGGAAATTATCTAAATTTCTTATATAATTACATAGTAATTACCAGATATGGAAAATAGCATTAGGAAGTCACGATAGTTATCTGAAGCACAAAAGACCAAAGTTTTCCAACTTCTTTCACACTTCCATGTGTTTGTTGGCTACATCTAGTCTACTTTTGACATTGGTTGTTATTACACAAAGATCCTTCCAGCAGTTCCACATATCGTCAACTTGTTTGTTGTCATGGTTGCTCAAAAGTCTTCTAGCTTTTGCTCCACCCATTGAAACATCTTGCAAAACATCACCCGTTCCTTTTGAAAGAGTAGGATCCTTTTTTGAATGCACTTGACCACCATGAAAACCCAATCGAGAAACCAAAGCCTCACATTTTTCTATGCACTCGTCTGCAAGTTTACTTGGCTTATTAGAATATGCATAATCAAGATGGAGTCCAAGCAATTTGTCCAAGATTCTAATCTCTGCATGCATTGTACATATATGTACATTCTTTAAATCTATTGTTAGAGTTGGATCCCAAATCATAGAAGATGGTGGGTAGTCGATAACGTTCACACTATTTTTCGATGGTGGTTTTCCAACCTCGTGTTTTGAAATCCATCCTTATGTTCCAATGCTTGCCTTGCAATACACACATGGATACTTGGTATTGGCACCTCCACATACACCAAACATGCACTTCAATGCTTTTAGGCCGGCACTCTAGTTCCATTCTACAACAAAGTCACCCATACCATCTACACGGAGTTGTTTTCTTGCATTTTGGTCCTGTATAACAGAAGAGATATATCTCTGCAAAAAGAGCCATTTTGATGTATCGTGATTTTCTAATGGTATTTGAGATTCTCCAATCCACCAAAGATCCATTTCTGATTGATTTTTGTGGTATGGGGAATCAAGCTTACCCTGGCTATAATCCAATGCTCTATTCATTAGGGATATGGACACTCTTTCCATTTTTTGACATTTCTAAATTTGAGCTTCATCCAATTTTATAACAAATATAAGTTTTCCTTCACAATCTACTTCTCGCATGTTATAGTATCTCACCATAGTAGATTTAACTTTTTTTTTACTCATCCAAATGTTATTAAAATTATTGTACTCAAAAGAATATTTTTTTTCTGTTTTTCGTATGGCATCGTTCCTTCTATGTGATAGTCCTCTCCAAAATGTTCGGGTATTTGTTCATTTAACAGAGTCCTTACTTTCCCAACATTGTGAGGCCTAGGCAGCCCAAAATCTTTAATCTTGTAGTACTTTAAAACTTGAAAACAGGTTTTAAAGATGGCCTTGTAACCCCTTCTACTCACCCCCACTGTGCCACAAACTTCTTGCATTTGAGAAGGTTGGACCAATAAATCTATATCTTTCAGTAAATTTTGAAATACCAATTTTTTCTGAGTTAATTTTCAGAAAGTTTCAAAAGTTCCAAAATGTCACTTTTGTTCATTACCTCATTCAAAAATCTCACCCTTTCTTGAACATTGGACATATCAAATCCTAAAAGGCTAGTCACATGCTCTTTAGTAATCTTTAATCTTTTTTTTCTTTGTCCAGAACCTTCTGTTAAGTTTACTACATCTCTCATTCGTTTTACTCGTGCTCTTAGTCCTATTGGAGTTTCTTTTAAAGTCTGAAGCTGATAATTTTCTTGTTTTAGAGACTCTATTTTGTTTTGAAGTTCTAAAATTCTTGTTGCATTTGAAGACAAAACAAATTTGAGATATTGAATGTAATGTGTATGATCAATGTGTAAATGGGATAGAATAGAACTATATCCTAGTAACCCATCAACCTATCTTCAACAAATCTCATCAAATCATGAGGTGTGTGCAAAGATGGATACCTTCCAGTGCTAGGATCTGGTGGATACAAGCTCCCATCTATCCATATATCAATGTGTTTCTTTCCTTCGTTGCGAAGTTGTTGTGCTTCATTTGCGGTTGTAACTGGTCTTGATAGACACTCCGCGTAGTAGCATATTCCTGGCTTAGCTTAATGTTGAAGTGAAACTTGCGGCTATCACTAATGGAAGATGTATTACTCATTGTAAGTAATGAACACACAGAAAGAATAATGGAGATAACATAGTAGTAGAACAAGGTGCATCAGAAAAGAAATAGAGCTCGTGAAAGGTGAGAGAGAAAAAAGAGAGGTTCAGTGATTCAAAAGTGGAAAATACTATTTGCCACCAAGTGAAGTAAATGAGAACAAATTTCGAGGTGAGCCGCAAAGGAATGTGAAGAAAACGATATCTTTTTTAATATTTAGAGATATGTACCTTGATATGTTTTAGATTGCGTAGATATGATTTAATGACCAAAACTCTCAACTTTGGAGCCGTTTTCACCATAACAGCTCTTCCTAATTAGTAAGTTAACCAATTCCTTACACAGCCCTTTTTGAATCGTTTTTGGCCCTAATTACGATTCTAATGACTACTTGCACACAAAAAACAAACATCGTTTGATATACTATGGCCTCAAATAGCTCGTAAATGTATCAGTGCGAGTGCTCCATCTCGTGTGGAATGCTTGGGGTTGTCGCGTAGCTCACACCGAGCCTCTCATGATGGTGCATCTGTTCTCCAATGCGACGGGGGACTAGCAGAGATTAACGCCAAGATGAAGCTCATGCTCTCTCTCTCTTTCTCTCTCACACACAGTCGACGGCATCTTAAATCTTAGATTATGAAAAGGGTTCTCTTTACAAAATGACCTAGGTACCTTATATACTATGGCTACCATAGGTTAAACCTAAAATAGAGTAAAATAGAGTTCAATGGGTCAAATGGCTTTGTATTTACAATCTAGAAGTACCATTGCACCCCGACTTTTGCAACTAGACTAACTACTCATTACACATGATGCTTTTAACTAAAATCCGCAGCATTTCATAACTTCAGAAATAAGACTTTGTTGAGTTATGTCATGTTGTTGACCCACGGGTCAACAGAGACAGTGAAGGAGAAGCGTAAGATCATACAACACAAGAAGTAGTATTGCACAGAAGAGTGCAAATTCAAAGATATCAAGGCTTGCCCTAGAGTGAGGGTTGAAAGCATGAATAGGTGGAATGATATTTAAGCTATTAGATAGCATATCACAAAAACAATCTTGTGGAAAAAAGAATACAAACTAAATAAAATTTATAAGTGATTGCACTTATACATTTTATTCTTTAAGAGCTATCCATTGACATATATCATGATAGAAATCTTTGTTAATTGCAAAGTGAGGGCAGTCGTAATCCACACAAAGCTCATTATCGTGAACCAACAAAGCCAAATTATCTTGGCCAAGTGTTTCGTAGAGGTTTTCACACTACAATGTTCCATAAAAGTATGCTTTTTCCTTTCAAGAGATAATTACTGGAGAACCTTGAATTTAATTAGCCTTTGCAAGAAAGTGAACGAATTGTGTGTGTGTGTGTGAGAGAGAGAGAGAAAGAGAGTAGTTCTTGTCACGACAAGCTTAATAATGGGCTAACACAATTGAAAATGATTGCAAGGGTAAAGGTAAGCTGGGCACCGGTTCCTATGTAGTAAATGTCATGCCCTTGTGAGCACCGGTTCCTTGTGCATATGGTAGAAGCTCTATCACATGGTCATCATCCCCTCGTTTTGGAGGTAATCCCATAGGGATGTCATCGATAAATACATCTTGGAATCTATTTAGAAAATTAGAGGTCTAATTATTCTTAAAACCTACCACTTTGCTTTGGTAAAACATTAGTATCATTTAAAGACTCTTTGACAAAAATCATGTACAAGGAAACTGAGATTTTGATTGACTTATCAAATGCAGGTGGATTTACAAGTGGTATAGTATGACCAAACTCATTAGCATTTATGTACATACTCTTTTCCCTGTAGGTGAAGTAGATTCTCCTTTCAGAGAACTTCATGTTGGTAGCCATGCGGTTGAACCATGGTGACCCTAAGATAACATCCTCATGTTGGAGAGAAGAGATGAAAAAGTCTTCTTTGTCAATGTAGCTTTGGACATGAAGCCCCAACTTACCAATCAAGGGAGTAACAGAGGCTTTTTGTACCTTGAAAGACCCATCGGCAATTACAATATCTCCCATCTCGAAAGCTTGTATGTCTAGCTTAGTGGCCAAATCTGTTGATATGAAGTTGTGAGTAGAGCCAGGGTCAAATAGTATGAAGGCATCATGCTCCCTCACCCTCCCCCAAGCATATGAAAGGGGTGATCCTTTGCAATAAGCATCCTCTTTTGAAGATTCCACCGTGGATGCTCTAGGAGTCTCATTGCAGGCATTTCTTTTGTGGCAAGAATGATAACCATGCGCTTGCTCCCCACACTTAAAGAATTTGTGTTCTTTCCAAAAAACATATAGCTCTACAAGAGAGTTTTTTTTACGTTTGTAAACTCGTTTCTCCTTGGCCTTGTTGTTGTTGGGATTCCTTGGAAAGACCTTTGAGCATTGTTCTTCCCCTTTGCATCATTGTGATCTTTGTTTTCCATGGTATTAGTGTTTCCTTTAGCCCCTTGATTGAAATTGATACGAGGTGCAACCACAGTGTTGTGGATGACTTCAATGATAGAACCAAGACATTGGGAGTTAACATACTCGGCCATTTCTTCAGGTAATCTTGCAAAAAAAATGGTTGCTTTTTATCGACAAAGTCTATCTTTTGAAAGACTCTAGCTTTGAGATGTAAATCCCAAAACGTGTCATATATTTTTGGATAGACTCTTAGGAGAGTAGCTTCAAGATTCTGCATTCAATAAGCACTTTGTCCCTGGCATTTCTAGCATGGAATTTCTTCATTATGGAAACTTGTAGAGTTTTCCATGTCCTTGGGGCTTTGCCATTCGTGCGGAGACTAGCCCACCATTGACAAGTAGATTTTTGAAAGTGCATAGCTACATGGCATAGCTTGGCGGACTTTGTGAAGCCCTTGTCTCCAAACGCCACATTGAGTTGTTAGATGAAGGCCAACACTTTGTGAGTAGCACCAAAGGTGCAATCATAGGTGAGAAAAGAGATACTCTTTCCTCCCTCTTTGAACTTCTTAAGCTTTTGGGACCTTTTCCAAGCATGGTAGGATTTGTGATGTCTTCTCCTCTTGTATTATCTACGAGAATAACCGCTGCTTTCGTCAGAATAGGAGGAAGGTGAAGAAGAAGGGGAAGAGGATGACCTCTTTCTTGACTTTTTCTTCCTTTGTTTCCTCTCTTCCCTTTGCGAGTGACAAGAAGAAGGACTATAGGAATATTTTTTCCTCTTGCGAGGAGTTGGGGTTAGTCGACACCGCCGTTGTCGGAGGATATATGTTCGAAACATGAGCCGGGCAGGTGCTGGGCCTCTGGTTGTGGGAGGTGCGAGAGACTAGATGCCAAACACAAAGCAAAAGACTTTGAAAACACCTTAAATGCTAAAAATTTGACAACTGGAATGTTTTAAGCTGCTAATGATTAGCCGAAGTAAAATTTGATTACAAATGTTTGCCGTTAACGGCACTGATGGTGTTAGGAGAGTTTAATGCTCTCAAATTAGATTACGACTGTAAATTTCTCACTTATGCCTGCCATTAGAGCCAATTGAAGCTGATTAGGACGTACATATCCGATAAATTTCACTCGCCTTATCTTTCCCTTGCCAAAATCTTCTTATCTGCTCTTGCCAAGCTTTACTCGCCTTATCTTTCCCTTGCTGAGTGCTTCACCGGCTTCACACCAAGCATCCTTTCCCTTCCTGAGTGCTTCACTGGCTTCAAGCCTCGCTTTGAGTCTTTCTTTGAGCCTTGCTTCGGGTTAGCTTGCTTCGACCTCGGCCTTGCTTCTTTGACCTCGAGCAAGCTCTCTCTCTTCTCCTTCTCCAAGCTCTTTCCCTTGCCTCCTCGCTCCTTGGTTCCTCTCCCTCCTCGTTCTTCTCCTTTGCGAAGCTTGCCTTTTTCTTCTTCGAACAACTATCCTTTTTCTTCATTGATGCTTGTTATCTCCTTGCTATCCTCCTTGCTCGTTGCTTGTTTTCTTCTTGTTTTCTTCGCATGCAAGTGACTCCCCTCATGCCGCCATGGTCAAGAGAGAGAGATAGAGAGAGAGACCTCGCTTTGGATCCCTTCTTGTTCATGCTCGAGAGGGAGAGAGAAATAGATTTGCCTTGTCCTCTTAGGCTTGGTTGTCCTCCCCTTGTTATTCCTTCTTTAGCCGAGGTCGAGAGAGAGAGAGAGAGAGAGAGCGACCTCGCCTTGGATCCCTTGCTTCCCTCCCCCTCTTCTTCTTGCCTTCGAGCTACACTACTTGATTCCTCTCACCTCCTCGTTGATTCAAATTGCCTTCTTGCTCCTCTCCTATGTCGGTTGGAGATCGAGAGAGAAAGAGATTCCCTTGATTCCTTGGCTTCCCTCCAATACCCTTGTTGGCTTCTCCCCCTTCTCATTCAAAAGAGCCCCCCCCCCCCCCCCCCCCCCCCCCCGGCTATTATTAGCATGCCCCTCCCTTAGCAACGACGGCGTCGTCGTTGCTAGGGAGCATAAAAACTGCCCCCTCCTGACGTGGTGGCCGACTTTCTGACCATCGTGGAATCCACCGGGACCGGCTCCGAAAACGTTCGCCTTGGCATGTTGGGCATCTTTCCCTTATTAGCCGCGCTTATCTGAGCTCTGTGCAGCCCGGCGCGATCTTGCCTTCCTTCCGCTGCTCTCGGCCTCGCTGTTGAACGCCATGCTTCCCCCTCCTTCTATTTTTTCTTTACACACAATGGGCTTATTTTGGGCGGCCCTTGGACGGCCTTTCCACTTTAGTTTTGGGCGGCCTAGCCTATTTTGGGCGGCCAACTCCCTTATAACGGCACCACAGTTGGCATACAATTTCAGCCAATCGACATAGTCCATGAGACGAAATTTGGAACAATGTGCTCATCAAGAGCTTTTTGCGCTTTCGTAACGGCACCACATTAAGCATGCTTATCAAGCAAGGCATGCTTTCATAAAGACACCGGGTTTAACATGCATATCGGCCAAGCATTACCTAGCAGCACATTTTTCTCAAGCAATCATTGACTAACAATATCATCGTGAATTTTTATTGCCCATTCCGACATCTAGAATAATGCTAAAATAATCGAGCTCAGCATTGCCGATAACTGACACCGGACTCTGCCTGCCAATCCGCAGACTTCTCAAACTGCATAGAACGCATACAAACTCTGCTAAGGCTGTAAATTTCCAGATGGCACTCCGACTGAGGCGACCAGCCTAGCATGGAACCGGCCCCCGGGAAAACTTAAATTGACGATATCTTGGCAACCAGAACTCCAATCACTGATCTGAAAAGACCGACGCGCTCCACGAAGTGAGCACTTCAGGCCCATGCATTCATTTCAATTCTTCCACCTCAACTGCAATTGCCCAATCCGCTACGGATCTGCAATCGACTTGAACTTCAAACTACCATAACGTCTTCATCGTAGCTCCAATCGACGAGCCGTAAAGACAGGCCACTAGAGCACTTCAAGCACTGCAGTCTTAGGTCATAATATCCCATTTGTGCTTACATCAAGCATACTCCTTTTTGGCATCATTAAGGCATCATTTGGCCCTTTAAAGCCACATCTGGCATAGATTAATCATTAGACTTGGCCTGCTAACAAGCCCTGATCACTGACCATTAATCAAGTAGGCTTTCAATAAGCTTGATCTGCATCCTATTGGCATATTTCTTAGCATGGAAGCGGAGTTGCACGACATCCACCCCCTCTGAACCTGCACAGCCTCCGGTTTGTGCCAACTTCACTTCAATCTGCATCTGCTACAGGTACCTTAACACTAGAATGGTAACCTAACAGGACATAAAAATGTCCTTTCAGGGTTTTGGGAAAAAATTCCAAAACCATAGTAGAGCCACTCATTTTGAAAAATCCTTTCATGAGCTTATAGTTCAATAACTACTACATATGGAAAAAATGAGAAACTTGTAATTTTTCTCATCCCTTGGTCACTACAAGCCTTCAAAGTTGATGGACCAGTGCATTTTGCCCAAAACAGCAATTTCTTACGGTTGATTGCAGATAAATAAGAGTGGGGATTTTTGTAGGACATGAAATAAAATGCCCCGTTAACTTCAGTGGTTTGGTGACCAAAACATATGGTTGCTTCTACCTCACCAATTTTTTTTTGGCAAAACAAATAGGTACGAAAAAGTTGCAGTTTTTCCATTTTGCGGACCTATCATCAAAATTTCTATAGTCACGCTCAATACAGATACTATATACATGTTTTCTTAGTTCCCTTTGGGCCTTTGGATTCAAAAGGAGCCATGGAGCATGTCAAAAGGATAATGAATCTCTTACAATTGGAACTTTGGGGCAATGATAAAGTGCTAAACACAGAAAACATGAAAAAACTGGGTTTAGCATTATGACCTCTAGAAACCCATAGAAACTACTCAATATCTAGCCAAGTTTGTAGTCCATGATTAGATATGGTTACTACCTACAAAATACACACAATTGGCCTAAGAAACTATCAATATTGAGAAAGTTATACTTGCTACTCTAAAATGTATCGTATTCTTCAGCAATCAAAAAACTCAACCATCATCATATACTATGCTATATAGCATATTAGGTCCCATAAAACTCAAGGAATATTAGATTTATGTTATACATTACACTTATACAATCAAAATTGAATTTAGATATCAAGAAAGCCACCAAAAAAATCATAAAAGTGCTAATTTTGGCCAAAAAACAGGATTATGCAATTCTTGTAAATTGGTCATAACTTTCAATTTTAACACTTAGATCTCCCTACAAGCATCAAAACATGTTGATAACTATTAAGGCCTAACCTCTAGCCATATAAACCTCACAAACATGAAGTTTAGAGAGGTATAGTTGCCAAAAATTGAAAAAAAACCAAAAACAGGACCCGTTTTTTCACACAGTTTAGGTTCAAAAATGTTGTGCAAGAGTAAGGACGTTAATGGTGAGATTGATACTTAAAAAAAATGCTAAGTTTTTTTCAGCTCATAAGGAAACTTTGTGGATATATAGCACCTAGAAATTCATTTTCATACTCTTCAAATAATTCAAGCAAAATGGTCACTTAACAGGACACAAAAGTGTCCAAGGACATAAAAGTGTCATGTTACCGTTCTGTGTTAAGCTCCTTACCCATCATCAGACTCACATAACTGGTAAACATATGAAAAATGAAATAAGGCTTATACCCTATCATCAATGTTCTAGCTTAATCATTAGGTAACTGTCCATCAAAAATCTCCGAACTGTATCTGCCGTATCTTCAAAGCATTTAATCATGGATAACTTGTTTAGAGAACCCCGCCAGACTCAAGTGCTCCAGTTAATGATGCACACGGCTTGACCATTAAGCTCTCTCTTAACACTAGGTTGGTAACCTAACAGGACATAAAGTGTCCTTTCAGGGTTTTGAAAAAAACCTTCAAAACCATAGTAGATCCACTCATTTTGTAAAATCCTTTCATGACGTTATAGTTCAAGGCCTACTACACATGAAAAAATTAAGAAACTTGTAAAATTTCTCATCTTTTGGTCACACCAAGCCTCCAAAGTTGATGGACCAGTACATTTTTATCAAAACAGTCATTTCTTCGCTTTGTTGCATAAAAATAAGATTAGGGATTTTTGTAGGACTTGAGATAAATTCCATAGTTAACTTCAATGGGTTGGTGATGAGAACATATGATTGCTTCTCACTCACTATTTTTTGTTTTGCCAAAAGAAATAGGTACAAAAAGTTGAATTTTTACCATTCTGCAAACCTATCATCAAAGTTTCTATAGCCACGCTCAATACAAATAATATATGCATGTTTTCTTAGTTCCCTATTGTCCTTTAGGTTCATAAGGAGCCATGGAGCATGTCAAAAGAATAATACATCTCTTACCAAGGAGAATCTTGGGGACAAAGATGAAGTGCTAAATACAACAAACATGAAAAAACTGGGTTCACCATTATGAGTTGTAGAATCCCATAGAAACTATTCAATATCTAGCCAAATTTGATCCTTATGACTAGATATGGTTACTACCTACAAAATGCATGTAGTTGTCACAAGAAACTAACAATATTGAAAAAGCTATACTTGATATACTAGAATGTTTCGTTTTCTTCTATAATTGGAAAAATCAACCATCGTTGTCTACGATGAAAAATAGGGTATTAGGTGCCCCAAAACTCAAGGAATATTAGCTTTATGTTACAATATGCCTTACTCTTTCTGCACACGGAATGGTCGTCAAGTCCTTTACTTCAAGTTCTGTTAGCAGAACCAACTCAAAAGATGTGAAGATACTTCATTAATTGTCCAAAGAAGTTAGTTGGAAGCCAGCCATGTTATCTTATTGAATGCATAACCAAACACTCTTCTAGCTTGGCATAATCTAGAAAACAAAAGCGTGCATCATGCAGCCTGCTACATCAGGCATCTGGTATCCTCTGCATCTGCAACTTGTACTTTAGTGACCCCCAGGATCAAATGGAATAATAAGAAATTGTCCACACAGTGGAGCATCATAATTTCCACATGAGCATACATTTCCTGTATCAATCAACATCAAGCATTTCTTGTTCAAATATGCTACCCTTGGTGCAAATAGCACGCAATTACTATGCATACTGATCAGTATCCATCTATATTGAAGCTGCTTATGAATATCCTTAGAATCTCTTGGATCAAACACCATCGAGATCACATAGCATTGATGGGCTCCGCAATATACTAGAGCTTCACCTGAAGCATAGTGCAACACCCACATCCCGTAAACTGTTGGCAACTTAAGCTCGTTACCAGAAAACATTAAAGAAACCTGACTCCCTTTTACTGGTAGCCAAGACATCACTGACGTAAGCATCAATAGGAGTAGCATCCGAATCCAGCCACTTCTGGCACATTGTCTAAGTAAATGAAAAACCATGTGTACTTTATGCAGTATCAAGGATGATTTAGCATCAACACCCCCTCTAGCTTCATAGCCATCACGAAAAAACTTCGGAGTCTCTCGACCTGTATCATCAGAGGAATTTTTACCTGTTGGAGTTTCATCTTGATCATGTAAAACAGCTTTATGCTGTAGATCTTTATCCATAACATCCTCGGGAAAATCACCCTTGGAAGTCTCAACATTATTGAAAGTTGTAGGAGTTATCTCCTCATGTTGTCCATGTACAAGCGTATAAGTAAAATCCCTGTCGATAACCTGTTCACAATCAATATGATCCAATCAATCTTCATACTCCTCGATATCATCCTCTGCCTTCCTCATCTGCATCCATGCTACTTAGCAATACATTATAGAGCTATAAAGGCTCATCTGGCACCCCCTGTGAAGAGGTATACGCATCAGAAAGCTCTTCTATACTGTCATAAACATCTCCTTCAGATCTAGACATAAATTCATCGATTATAGCATCCTCTTCTGTGATAGCATCATCTGCAAGCATATTGTTAGTAGCAATCATAGGTTCATTGACATCCTCAGGCTCATCCTGTGCTGGGTCCACAATTTTAGTCACTTCATCAGCTACTGTGTATATAATAGCTTTGTTTATGCAATCATCTGCAGTAGACATGTTATCTTGCTCGCCTATAGTGCTGATAATTTTAGAAATGTCCTGTAGAGGCTCATCTGCTTGATGAACTCCTTCAGAAGAAACCATGCCAAGGTCAGCAGCTTGTGAACCAATTGTTGTACAGTCTATGTCTTCGCTTGAACCATTATTAGAGGTAGCTTCCATGCAAGTAATCTTTGAAAGAAATTTATATAAATCTGTTCCAGCTTTAAATTCATTGTTTACCTTCTCTTCTTTGCTCAAATTAAGCTCCTCTGAAACTGAATCTGCTACTTCCAGCTTAGCATTCTCTTTGTCTTTACTTCTTGTAGAAATATGCGCCCAGAATTCATCATAGTTGAGGATCTGCATCTGATCCCCTTCACCTTTACTGAAGACAACCTTATTTCGTTCAGTCATCTCCTTTATTTCCCGATCTAGAATCCTTGAGCTTTCATAAATAAATTCCTCTGCAAAATACTCCCACCGTGTGGGATATTCTTCTGCCAGTTCTTAAACCTGCTTTTTAAAATCCAAGTTTACAACCTTCTCAAAAGCTGCAATCATCCGATCTTCTGGAACATTTCGGCTCTTCATCTCAGCTTCGTAACATGCAATAAAACCTTCTGGATCATATCCCTGAAAATTATAATACTACTCCCGAACATCATCAAGTGCTAGTTGTACAGCATCATCAATCTGCTTCTTTATATGCATGGCTTTTGCTTCCTGTAGATACCCCTAAACCAATTCCATCATTTTTGGCAAATCTGCAACTGGTAGATTTTTATCAAATCCATTCGCATTGAAATCTTCAATAAACTGCTTTAACTGTTGTGACATGTCCATCTTTACCTCCCACCCCGGCTCGTTTCGCGTCGGGTTCACCAAAGATGTCGGGGGATATATGTTTGAAACGTGAGCCGGGCAGGCGCCGAGCCTCTGGCTGTGGCAGGTGCGAGAGACAAGATGCCAAACACAAAGCAAAAGACTCTGAAAACACCTTAAATGCTAAAAATTTGACAACCAGAATGTTTTAAGCTGCTAATGATTAGCCGAAGTAAAATTTGATTACAAATGTTTGCCGTTAACGGCACTGATGGTGTTAGGAGAGTTTAATGCTCTCAAATTAGATTACGACTGTAAATTTCTCACTTATGCCTGCCATTAGATCCAATTGAAGTTGATTAGGACGTACATATCCGGTAATTTCACTCGCCTTATCTTTCCCTTGCCGAAATCTTCTTATCTGCTCTTGCCAAGATTTACTCGCCTTATCTTTCCCTTGCTGAGTGCTTCACTGGCTTCACACCAAGCATCCTTTCCCTTCCTGAGTGCTTCACCGGTTTCAAGCCTCGCTTTGAGTCTTTCTTTGAGCCTTGCATCGGGTTAGCTTGCTTCGACCTCGGCCTTGCTGCTTTGACCTCGAGCAAGCTCTCTCTCTTCTCCTTCTCCAAGCTCTTTCCCTTGCCTCCTCGCTCCTTGGTTCCTCTCCCTCCTCGTTCTTGTCCTTTGCCAAGCTTGCCTTTTTCTTCTTCGAGCAATTCTCCTTTTTCTTCGTTGATGCTTGTTATCTCCTTGCTATCCTCCTTGCTCGTTGCTTGTTTTCTTCTTAATTTCTTCGCATGCAAATGACTCCCCTCATGCCGCCATTGTCAAGAGAGAGAGATAGAGAGAGAGACCTCGCTTTGGCTCCCTTCTTGTTCATGCTCGAGAGGGAGAGAGAAATAGATTTGCCTTGTCCTCTTTGGCTTGGTTCTCCTCCCCTTGTTATGCCTTCTTTAGCCGAGGTCGAGAGAGAGAGCTAGAGATAGAGAGAGACACCTCGCCTTGGATCCCTTGCTGCCCTCCCCCTCTTCTTCTTGCCTTCGAGCTACACTCCTTGATTCCTCTCACCTCCTCGTTGATTCGAATTGCCTTCTTGCTCCGCTCCTTGAAGCTTCCCTCCTATGTCGGTTGGAGATCGAGAGAGAAAGAGATTCCGTTGATTCCTTGGCTTCCCTCCAATACCCTCGTTGGCTTCGCCGCCTTCTGATGCAAAAGAGGTCCCCCCCCCCCCCCCCCGCTATTATTAGCATGCCCCTCCCTTAGCAACGACGGCGCCGTCGTTGCTAGGGAGCATAAAAACTGCCCCCTTCTTACGTGGCAGCCGACTTTCTGACCATCGTGGAATCCGCCGGGACCGGCTCCGAAAACGTTCGCCTTAGCATGCTGGGCATCTTTCTCTTTTTAGCCGCGCTCAGCTGAGCTCTGTGCAGCCCCGCGCGATCTTGCCTTCCTTCCCCTGCTCTCGGCCTCGCTGCTGAACGCCATGCTTCCCCCTCCTTTTTTTTCTTTACACGCAATGGGCTTATTTTGGGCGGCCCTTGGACGGCCTTGCCCTTTTAGTTTTGGGCGGCCTAGCCTATTTTGGGCGGTCAACTCCCTTATAAGGGCACCACAGTTGGCATACAACTCCAGCCAGTCAACACAGTCCATGAGACGACATTTCGAACAATGCGCTCATCAAGAGCTTTTTGCGCTTTCGTAAGGGCAGCACAATAAGCATGCTTATGAAGCAAGGCATGCTTTCGTAAAGGAACCCCATTTAACATGCATATCGGCCAGGCATTACCTAGCATCACATTTTTCTCGAGCAGTCATTGACTAACAATATCATCGTGAATTTTTATTGCCCATTCCGACATCTAGAATAATGCTAAAATAATCCAGCTCAGCATTGCCGATAACTGACACCGGACTCTGCCTGCCAAGCCGTAGACTTCTCAAACTGCATAGAACACATACAAACTCTGCTAAGGCTGTAAATTTCCAGATGGCGCTCCGACTGAGGCGACCGGCCTAGCACGGAACCGGCCCCCGGGGAAACTTAAACTGGCGATATCTTGGCAACCAGAACTCCAAATACTGATATGAAAAGACGGATGCGCTCCACGAAGTGAGCACTTCAGGACCATGCATTCATTTCAATTCTGCCACCTCAGCTGCAGTTGCCCAATCTGCTACGGATCTGCAATCGACTTGAACTTTAAACTGCCATAACTTCTTCATCGTAGCTCCAATCGACGAGCCGTAAAGACAAGACACTAGAGCACTTCAAGCACTGCAGCCTTAGGTCATAATATCCCATTTGTTCTCACATCAAACATACTCTTTTTTGGCATCATTAAGGCATAATTTGGCCCTTTATAGCCGCATCTGGCATACATTAATCATTAGACTTGGCCTGTTAACAAGCCCTGATCACTGACCATTAATCAAGTAGGCTTTCAATAAGCTTGATGTGCATCCTATTGGCATATTTCTTAGCATGGAAGCGGAGCTGCACGGCACCGTATTTGTGGAGCCACATCCTCATAGGCATTCAGAGACTCACTTATTTCTTGTTCATTGGATGCCTCCTCTTCTCTTATTGGAGAGATTCTTTATTTGGAAGTCTCAACAAGAGGCTTCTTAAGCTCTCTCTCTTCTTGGAGAGGAAGGGAAATCCCAAAAGCACAAAGTTGTTGGGTAACTTCGTCTTGCAAGGCAGGTTTTCCCATAGCTTGTTGCAACCTATTAACAAGATAGCTCACAAACATTGGGGCATCATCAGTACCACCTTCTTGTGAAAAGTCAAAGTTGTCAATATTCATTCTACTCTCTTGATTATTGTCATACGTGCTAGTCAAACTTATGTGTATGCTAATTTGTGCTTTAGTACCCTCAAAAACCTTAGTTGCTACTCTTCTTTATCTTTGAGAAAAAGCTCTCAACCATCCACACCCGTGGTTTAGAGACTGTTGATTGCAAAGAACTATGGAGAGGGTCTAACATTGCTCGCTTGATTATGGTTCCTATTAAGCTTGTTAGTAGCTCAATAATGGTTAAGCCAAAGGCAAGCCCGGAGAGAGTCCATTATTAAGTCTATAGTTTCCAACGGTGTACCTCGAACTAAGTCCTTCTCAACCAACATAATAGATCCTTCTCCCACTTACCCTATTGCAACAAACAGGCCCATCCTTTCATTGAAAACTTAAGGAATTAATGTAACGGAAATGACCTATGAACTTTGAGAGTAGAGGAATTAAAGTGAGCATTTTTGTGAGACTACTTTGAGAAGGTAGAGGGTGAATTTAATTAGCAGTGGAAACATTCTGGAAACATAACCATAGTACTTAATTAACTTGGCATGAACAATAATTTTGCAAGAGAGAGAGTTCAAAGAACTTGACAATAGTTGAGGACCAGATTTATGTGGAACCGATCCCCCCTCCAATAGGATTTCGTATTAATTATAGATTCTCCCATCAAGAGAGACTTGGTACAATACAAGCTTTGTGTTCCTTGAGACCTTGATGGTGTAATGAAGATAGAGAGCTTCATGCACCACAATTATTCCTGTAACTTAGCTTAATGAAAGCATTAACTTGTCCCTCAAGACCTCAAACACCTTCAAAGGTGGAGAGAGCTAGCAAGGAATGAGGGTAGGGAAGAGGAATAATAATTATTCTTACAAGAAAGAAATGGCTCCTCACTTCTCATCAATATTGTTGCTTAGCATAGCATAATAGCATAGTAATGATGATGAAGAAGATGGCAAGCTTAAGCATTGAAGCATGGCTCTTGGCTGGATTTGCATTCCATAGCCAAGAGTGTTGGTGTAGGATCTCAACTTCTCAACAAGCTTGGAGAAGGAGATGAAGTTCTTACACTTTTACAAAGTAAGAATGAGAGAATGTGAGTGAGTGTTAGAGAGAGAATACCCCCCAAACACACACCCAACTTGCTTTGGTGGATGACCCCTTCTTGTAGCTCATCCTTGCACTTGATTGGACCCCTGCAAGCCTAGCCAATCACATGCATAGTGCATACCAAGCAACCACGGTAGCATTTGTACAAATGTCCTCGTTTCCCCTTTGAGAGAGAGGGCTTGAAAAATGCTTTAAACATTTAATTAAATAGCTAAATTCTCATTGGACCCCTTTAGAGGTCAACCAATAGGCTTTAGGCAGCTTATAAGGTCAACATGGTGAGGAACTTGACATGTGTCCTTGTTGCCTCTTTAGACTTGGCTTAAGGAGAAGCGTAAGAGCACACAACGCAAGAAGTAGTATTGCAGAGAAGAGTGTGAATACAAAGATATCAAGGCTTGCCCTAAAGTGAGAGGCATATATACAAGACAGGGGGAAAAAGGCTTCTCATGATCAGGAGAACAAGTGCCCCGACGGTCCTAAAATATGTGTCACACACATCACTATCATATTATATTAGCAAGTCCCCTAGTAAGCAGTCTTTGGTTTAGACAATGGGATGGAAGATGGAGAAGGGGACTTGCATGGAGATAGATAATAGGAATGGAGGAAATCATTTGTGGAAGAAGTAGCAGGCTCTTTGAACCTAAACTTGGAGAAAGAGTTGATTGAAATTGCAGGTGTTGAGGACTGGGAGAAGAACAAAGACAAGGGCCCAATCAGTACTAATCTTATTTTGGAGTGTGCTAGCTTTGAATGATATTGTGATGTGATTGAGTGGTCTCCATCTTGAAAATTTAGGCTACAGCCTTGAATTCTTGCATTCCCACGTAGGCTCTTGCGTTTGACTTATCTAGGAGTCTTGAATATCTATTTGTGTTAATTGCAAAATGTGGGCAGTCGTAATCCACACAAAGCTCACCAACAAAGGCAAATTATCTTGGCCAAGTGTTATGCAGTGTATAGTTTTCAAGGATGACGCTCTGAGCCAGAGAGGTAGCAAAAAACTCCTTTTGACCCACCTACCCTTTGAGGGCATGGTTGTATGAGCAGGACTCAGCCTCGGCGCTTTGCCCGTAAAGTAAGTTCTAGAATTAGGTTCCTTCTAATGATTGTTGTGTTTTGAAAGAAACCAATAATCATATTAAAACAACTTTTCCTATCCTTTAGCCCAAGATTACTCTTTGTAATCTGCCTATCCCCTTGGATAACTGACAGTACTAAGATGTGTTCTCCGCTTCCGTGAGACAGAGTTGCCAGTGTGATATCGGAAAACTCAGCGGTTAGTCAGTGTAATTTATAGGGTAGCATTGTAGGCCCTTTGGTTACAGTGACGGGCTCTGATATGCAAGCCAAAATCATAAGTGATTTGCATAGTTGCTCCATAAGTGCCTTGCATAGTCGGTACCGGTAGGAATATTTGGGAGGTGATATCCCAATGTATGCCAGTGCCCCAGACTGGTGTGCCAATTACCTTGACATCTAGTAGGTAGTATCTTAGCACGAATTAGAAGCCTTGCTTCTCGTGTAGGTGTCCAAATTCTTTGATTTGCATAACTGACAATCCTTTGCAATAAAAACAGATCTAACCCGATTTTCGTCACGTATATCATATATACTCTCTTATGGCTTTCATGCCCGTCTGGTATGTAGTGAAATAGAATGCAAGCATAGTGTCAAATTCCTTCCAAGTTGGTATGCTCATAGCATATGCCAAACGTGGAAAGTATCAATACAAATTTTGTCACTTTTATCTAACTGACCATGTCAGAATTGCGTAAAGAAAGCATTATGTTTTAAATCGGGACTGAATATGATATACTAAGCCAGGTATTGTATCATATACAACTAACCAAAAAGGGTTATCTGAAGGGAAGTAGCTTCTAAAGAGCACGCAGAAATTGATTGACTACTTAGCCACAAAATCCGTGGAAGAGCGAAGAATGCAGTACCTAGGGACAATGTTTCCATTGATGTTGTCCCATACAATTGAAACATAACTTTTGCACTTTGGCTTTGCGAAAATAGATTGTGGAAAGTCTCCTCTTTGCCACCTGGCCGGAAACTGGTTCAATGTTTGCCATAGGTGTAGTCACGGTAGCCTGTGGAATGGACGACATGACCAGCTCTGTAAGGTTATCTACCTGTGTAGTAAGAAATTGGACGTGAACAGCCATTTTGCAAAACAGTTCATGTCATGTAACGCACTCTTTGTCATCGATGAGATTGCTAGTATCCTCCAAAAGATCAAGCACACTTTGAGGAGGAGGAGTAGATGCGGTGGAAGGAAGTTCAAAATAAAAAAGGTGATTCTCGGAAAGTTCTATCTCCATGATGACTGTATGTATTGCGAGCAAATAAGGAGAACTCTCGTAGCCATATGAGATATCAGCATTACCCAATAACTAGCCTTGATACTTAAGTTCGCAGCTGATATACCTGATATTGGGAGCACTCGCAAAGCATAGTAGCCGTGCTAACTCCGCCAAAATCGATGGTAGTCCGCCGTATATGGAACTCCGAAAGCTCTGGATAGTTGAATCAACTATGCTTGACGATGCCGCCAAAAATTTATACTGCTTGAAATGTCGTTGATGACTGAATCCTCTCGAAGGAAGAAAGTGCAATATATATTCTTTCGAAACTTCAACTCCGTCAAACTTTAACTTCGATCAACTTCTACAATTTCTGTAATTTAGAAAGTTTTACCCTTGCCTATGCTTGTGGCGGATTTTGTCCTTGCCAACAACCTTCGAACATCCGAGCTTGGGTATGGGGTGTGTGCCCGGGTGGTGGGCACGACCCCTAGATTGAGATTTTTTTTTGATGAATTGCCCAAGGCCAAAGCCTTTGGGTGCCTTGTATGTGAAATAAAACATCTACAGTCACCTATGGCTACCACGGCAGTGCCGCGAGGGTGAGGGAGAGAGAGAACTCCCCGTGCGTTGCGTTTTGGGTGTCACCCCAGTGACGTAAAATCCTCTCCAAGGCAGCGCGCATCCGTCGGGCTAAGCCACACACCGTTTTTCGGAGGTCGAGGTCGCCCCCTTCCGGCACAAGTAGCACTTCTCACACAGTGGGACCTCGTCGTCCCCCTTTGCAGGCGGCTCTTCACACCCTCAAAGAGAGCAGCATGCAAAAGCTCCACTCCCTCTTGCACAAAATAGACCATGCTTTGATACCAATGTAAGACAAGGGTGACTAGAGCCTGAGAGTCCTCCACCCAACCACGCTTATATAGGCATGCCCTTGGCCCTTTGCCCTAGTTGGACTTCTCGTTCCACACCGCCTAGCCCGGCCCTTCCTTATCTAGTCCGGCCTTGCCGGTGTCCTGACACCTATTAAGTCAACATTTTGCTTGATGAATTTTTTAGGTGCTATATATCCACAAAGATTCCTTATGCGCTGAACAAAACTTGACATTTTTTTGGAATATCAATCTCATTGTTAACCTTAATCTTGCACAACATTTCTCAACCTAACCTATGTGAAAAAATAGGTCCTGTTTTGGGCCATTTTTTAAAGTTTTGCAACTATACCACTCTAAAATTCATGTTTGTGAGGTCTAGATTGCTAGAGGATTAGCATTAGTAGTTCTCAACATGTTCTAATGCTTCTAGTGAGAAATAAGTGCTAAAGTTGAAAGATATAACCAAATTACAAGAATTGCGTAATCCAAATTTAGCACTTTTATGATTTTTTTTGGTGTCTTATTGATGTCCAAATGTAATTTTGATTGTATAGGTGTTATGTGTAAAATAAATCTAATCTTCCTTGAATTTTGGGCACCTAATACCCTATATGGCATAGTATATGATGATGATTGAGTTTTGCAGCTATAAAAGAATACGAGACATTCTAGTGTAGCAAGTATAGCTTTCTCAATATTGCTAGTTTCTTAGGCCAACTGTGTGTATTTTGTAGCTAGTAGCCATATCTAATCATAAACTTCAAATTTGGCTAGATATTGAGTAGTTTCTATGGAAATCTAGAGATTGTAATGCTAAATCCAAATTTTTCATGTTTTTTGTATTTACCACTTCATCAATGTCCCCAAGATTCCACTTGGTAAGAGATCTATTATTCTTTTGACATGATCCATCGCTCCTTTTGAATCCAAAGGCCAAAAGGGAATTAAGAAACATGTACATAATATTTGTATTGAGCATGACTATAGAAACTTTGCTAATAGGTGTAATGGACATGTCCGATGAACACTGAGAATAGCGAAATTAAAAGAACTATAGTGAGTATTTTTATGAGACTACTTTGAGAACACAGAGGGTGAACTTAATTAGCGGTAGCAACATAACCATTAGACTTAATTAAGTTGGCATGAACAATACTTTTTCAAGAGAGAGAGTTAGAGAACTTGACAATAGTTGAGGATCGGATTAATGTGGAGCCAGTCCCCCCTCCAATAAGCTTTTGTATTATAGATTCTCCCGTAAAGAGAGACTTGGTACAATACAATCTTTGTGTTCCTTAAGCCCTAGATGATGCTATGAAAATGGAAAGCTTCATGGATCACGAGCGTAACATAGACTTTGTCAAAGCATTAACCATCCATGGCCTCAGTCCTAAGGCCTCAAACACCTTTGAAGATTGAGAGAGCTAGCAAGGAATGAGGGTAGGGGAGAGGAGGAAGACTCATTTATAGGAGAACGCCTTATTAGAGAGTATGGGACTTTTGAAACATTTTGAGAATTTGAAATTAATACAGATCCTGTAAGTATGAGAATTTTGTTAATTTGGATTTGACATTATACATAAAGTGCACTAAGATTATTGAAAAATACCTAGAGCTGGTGGCAAGCTATTGAATGGTTCATATTAGTTAAAGAGATGATTGTGAGAATTGTTGGTATAAGGGAGTTGATAAAAATGTTCTTTGGGTGGTGTTCCAAAACACCTTAGTTTGGTTTGTTGGAATCCCATGCCTTGTCCTTTACTCAAAAGAATCTTTCAGACTTTCTTTGGCCCTTGTAACAACCTTTGTAGGAATTTTGATTTTTTTGGGAATGCTCCTGCTTGGCCTCCAAGAGAAGACAATACTTTTTATCTCTTCCCATTGTTTAGGATCCTTCATATTACACATCCATTATTTCTCCCAACAATTTGAGTGAACATCCACATCCGCTGAATTTCGATGAGAACAAACTCGGGCCCAATATTGTATAAGAGTTTTCTTGAAGCTATTTGAACACTTTTCCATGTATACGTCCCTTTGTGCAACTCCAAGCCATATTGGATAAATTGATTCTGAAGGTTGAACAAGCACAAAGTCTTCCTGTTTAACATCCACCATTGGGTCAAATGCATCCTTCGGCTGTTTTGATGCAAGACCGCAATAATGGTTATCCAAGTCTTCTATTCTCCAAAATTCATCTTCCTCGTTTCCTTCAGCACATATTGTTTCATCTTGTGTTCTTTGCCAAAAGTCCATAAATTTGGTTACATGAAGAATGTGTGGCGTTTGCAAGCATGGACCATGTCTTTCCAATAATCAACTACTGGGGCTATAAAGATTTTGTACCCAGAGTCTATTGTACCTTGTTTATATGAGTACCACTTTTCCCAATAGTTTATGTAGTGTTTAATCCCCCCTACTACCTCTTGGTGCTCTTTTACATAATCAAACATTGGTAGTAGCATTGGCACACCCTTTGGAAGTCTAGGCTTCCCATCATTCCCCTTTTTCCACATTTCAATGCCACCTTCTCTTGGAAGCCAATCCATTGAATTTGGATGCATCTTGTATTGCATGACATGAAGCTCACTCTGCATATAGAACCTAAATTGAAGAGGTTTTGAGTGCCCCACAGGAGCTTCCTTTTAATCACACGAGTGGTTCTCAATATGGATTTTAAAATTTGGCACATGGGTTAAAAGAAATAGAGTACGCTTTGTGCTCTCACATGATTGGAAATGTTCCATGAGACGCGGAAATGTAAAAGTCATGCTTGTCCTTAGCTTCTCTGAAAACTTACTAAACATTGCATCAATGTCTTTGTGTGTATGACCCACCATTAAAAAACCCAATTGGATCATCTTGAATGTCCCTTGTGCAACTAGCAATGACAAAAATGCAAATAGATAGCGATTTTTGTTTTCTGACCCACAATTATCCAATTGCAATAGTAAGTTATCGAGAAACTTTTTGAATCCATAGACATCACCATGCCCTACATCTTCATTTTCACATCTTGATCCTTGTGTGATCCCTTGATGATGATCTAGTGCTTTCCTAGAATTTAGAGATTGAAGCACTATAGAAGAAGAACTCCGCATTCCATCTAGCTCAAGGTCACCCTTTTCATGACTATCCAATCGCTCTAGATTTCTTAAGCATAGAGATATAGAGCCAATTGTGAAGTTTGGGTCATGTGGCCACAAATCAACTACAAAGTTACCATATCTTCCGTGTCCATGTCCATCATGCGAGCCAAAGAGAGTGGAAGCTGAGGAGACCTATCTTGTAATGTACGCAACATTTATCCTTATAAATAATTTCAGATATTTTGCAAAGTAATTGAGATTCTCAATTATGTGAGTCATCATGATTTTATCAGAGCAATCGGATCAAGAATCGTGCTCAGAATCTATTTATTTATGATCTTTCTTTATGTGGAACCATAGGTTTATGTGGGAACCTAATCTATGTGTGAAGAAAAATCTTAGAGATAGTATTTTTAGGAAAGAAAGAGAGGTGAGTCAAAATTAAGATACTTCTTTCTTTCTCTCTTTCAAAATAGAATGGGAACTTGTAAGTATAGAGCTTTTTAGAATCGCGCATAGGATTCGCGTATCCAAAAAAAAAGAAAAAAAAATAGAGGCCACGACGACGCGCGAGCTTTTCCTTCTCTTATTCTTGAAACCTCTCAGTATTTTTAGCACCCCCATAGGACCTATATAAAGGACCCTTCTCCTCTCACTTTGAACACACACATCTACAGAAGCGGAAGATCTCTTGCAACGACGCGCCGGAGGAAACCTCTCTCCGTTAACCTCTCACCTTCAAACCATCTCCATCTCTAATCTTCGACGTGCCTTCACCCGATTTGTGGACACACTCTCTCTCTCTCTCTCTCTCTCTCCAACTAGGTGCTTTTCTTTTCTCCATTCCGAAGCTATGGCTCCGAAGTGTGTAACACGAAGTTCTAAGGACGCCCATGCCGTTCCACCACCAAGGAACGTGGGAAGAAAGGTGTCAACTCTAAACGTAGCTCATGCGGAAGCATCAATCGAAGAAGAAGTCAAAGCCGTCCAACCACTAGTACAGGAGTTAGTCGCACGCGCTCCAAATCCGGTAAGACAAATTTGTAATTATGCATTGCTATTCATGTTGACTTGGGAATCTAAGCATAGGGAAACCCTTAATCCGTCTGAAAAACGTGATTCTATCACATGAAACAAGCATATGTTTTCATAGACTAGTGAAAGGACTGTTTCATAAATTGTTACTGTTTGTTGGATTGTTATTGTTTGATAAGCGGTTTCTGATTGATATGAAGAATTGGTTGATCATGTTGATGAATCATTAATAAGATGAATTGTTGAAAGAATATATTTCGTTCTCGCGGGTAGCGAGATGATTCCGCGGATAGCGGAGATTAAGTTGAAGTTATCGGCTCTCTTTTGTTCCTCGCGGTTAGCGAGATGCCTCGCGGGTAGCGGGATGCCTGGCAGTTAGCAAGATGCCTCGCGGTTAGCGAGATGCCTCGCGGGTAGCGGGATGCCTCGCGGGTAGCGGGATGCCTGGCGGTTAGCAAGATGCCTCGCAGGTAGCGGGATGCCTGGCGGTTAGCAAGATGCCTCGCGGGTAGCAGGATGCCTCGCGGTTAGCGAGATGGGAAGGTTGCGCAATTCGTGGTTAACGAATAAATCCTTTGCAAAGGCTCTGTTGGTTAGACAGAGAAAGTCCGCAGGTAGCGGCAAAATGATGAGAAATTGGAAAAGTTGTTTTTGATGAATAATAGGGTTGCCTTCATTAGCGTTGTTTGAATTGTTTTGGTATTGTTTGAAGGGCTGTATAAAAGAACCTGTGTTTGGAATTAATTAAGGAACACTGTTTGTATATGTAAAACAGTGTGGGAAAAAGTGTGCATGTGGGGTGGAAAGTGGGGACTGGCTCAGGTTGTCAGTCAAGGATGGGTGGACTCGATTAGTCGAGTACTTTTCACTTTGTCTCAGTTAGTTAGAGATTTATCCCATATCATATTTTGGATTTAAGGATGGCGGCCGTGCCTCTTAAACGCGGGGAAAAAGGCGTTGTTTTTGGATCCTTAATGTGTGAAAGGGATTTCTTCTCATATAATGTAAGATCTAGAGTCCACAGAACCTTTAATCTCATCGACCTGGCTTGTGGCGTAGGGTCTTGCAACTACGACCACTTTAGGTGGAAGTCTTCTTCCCTTTCGTTGCTCGTATCCTTGCTCCGCTTTATCGGAGTAGGAAGTCGTCAACGGATTTAGAGGATAAAGAAGGCTATCTTCCAAGTCGCCCCGATCTTTTAGGATGGGGACCTCACATATCTCTTTTCTTTGACTTTGACCTTAGCCTTGCAATTGCAATCTTTGCATGGTCCATCTTGTCATGTATGTTGCACAAGTTTGTTTGTGGTTCCAACTAAGATTCCAAGCTCCAAACCATAGTAAAAGTTTCTACAGCTTTGCTATTGTAGCACGTGAACTCAACACTTCCTTAAAAGCTCATTACGCTCTTGTAGACACTTTGTTGATGCCATTTTTTCCTTTATTTCTGAGCAAATAGCGCATTTGGAAAACATGCTTCTTGTTGCAAGACTAGCGTGCTTGAAATCATTGTTCCATATCAGATTAAATGAAGATATTGACACTTTCTTACTTCCAGCCTATTCCAAGGTCTTCTTCACTTCTGTCCATATCTCTATTTGTTTGTAGATGTCAGGGATGACTAATTGCGTTTCACGTGTTCGATCATGCATTGTGCGGATTTTATGTGGCATTTTCTTTGCATTCTTCTCAACAAAGGTCTCTAAGAATTGCTCTTCCCATCTCTGTGTGATCTCGACCCGCTCTTATTGTCCCTTTGTTTACATCCATTTCCCCCCTCACACCTTGCTCAAATTCAGCTATGTACCTATAAAAAGACGTTCTTCGTAGACCATGCATCTTGTACCATGATTTTCCACATACAACCTTCCCATTAAGCACAAAGATGTACTTCCTTGTGCCGACACCATTAACTCGGCAAGATGAATCAAGTGTGTCATACACATAATTTTTATGTTCCTCCAATTGCAAACCCAAAAAATATTTTCACAAGTTGAGAAACTCTTCTCTATTTGAGATTTGGCAGCATTTATCTGGACAACAATCAGTGGTTGCAATTTGTGAGACAGCTCCCATAGACATCCTGGCCTCTGAAGCTTTAAGAGCAAGAATCCTAGGCTTTCTATTAGCCATACAGTAAGTTCTATTGAGTACAAAAAGTGACCTTGTCCCTGCAACAAAATTTGTAGCCGCATAATCCACATTGTCCATCTCCTTGCCTTGGTTTTCATCCACAAATTCTTTTCCCAACAGTTTGGAAAGCAATGGTGACCGTCTTAAAAGGTAAGCCTCTTTATAGGCCATCATACTAAAGGAATGCAATCTAAGCTGTCACTTGCACTCGTCCTTGTTCCTTCATTGTAAGCTTTATTCACCGCCACACCAAGATCTTCTTCTCCTAAAACCTCATAGTCAATCACTTCATATGGAGAAGATAGAAGTATAGCCCCTATTGCAATGCAGTATTTCATCCCCTCTAACCAAATCAAGACAACACGCTCTTTCCAACTCTCTCGTAGTTGACTTCCTCCATATGTTCTCCTTCAAGGGCCACATCCACTTCATCATGTGGCATACTAACCATGCCACATTCCCTTGTAAGCTTGACATTTTGTCTCTCCGATTTTGCAAGCCCACCAACCATTTCACCGATTGTTGATGCATGAATTTTTGGAAAGGGCAAGCAAGCAAAAGAGTCATGGCAATTAGAAATAGACACTGACAGCTTGCCATCTCAAGTAATTCACCATGGCACAAAACACTAGGTGCGATTGAAAATAAACTCCCATTTGCAACCACCTTGTCTCCAATGAGGAGGTCTACAGGTCTCCACTTTAAAAGAATTTTGGAAAGACACCTGAAAAAAAAATTCAATGCAAGAGTAGTGTCAAGATTTGACCATGTAGCACAAATTTGAAGCTCATGTTGAGGATTATTAGAAATATTAAAGGACCATGTGAAAGCTATGGGTTCGCAATCATGGAATGAATCACCCTCCACTTATATTACATGCTATCACTCATCTAATATGTACCCTCATAGTAGCCTCAAGATCTGACCACGTGGAAAAAACTTCAGGTCCATGCCAAAGAGTATTAGACACGTTAAAGGGCCATGTCGAGGGTATGGGTTCCTATTCATTCAATGGACTGGATCCCACTTTTATATACCTTATGTTTAGTCGGCTAATATCACTTCGTATATACCTTCGGAGTAGACTCGCAAGTTGACCACACGACAAAAACTTTAGGCCTAGTACACCAAGGGTTATTAGACACATTTAAGAAATATCAAGGCTATGGGTTTGCATTATTCAATCTACCAAGCCCCACTTCTATCACATCCTATGTTTACTTGACTAATATAACTTGGGGTGTACCATCATAGTGTGGCTTGAAGATTTGAAGACGTGGCAAGAACTTGAGGTCGATGATAAGAATCATCATACACTTTCAAGGGCTATCTGAAGGCTATGGGTTTGAAGCTATTCAATTTGTATGTTTACTCACTTAAGATAACATGGGTTGTACTAGTACATTCAAGAATTGACCACGTGGAAAAAGCTTGAGGTCCATGCCAAAGAGTATTAGAGCAAAACCTACATCCCTCTATGTATAGTAAGCACATAATAGATATATGAAATTTATATACACACAGGAATGTAAATAGTCAGTAAATATTTATTGAGATGGACCCTCATAGTAGCCTCAAGATTTGACCACATGGACAAAACTTGAAGTCCTCGCCAAAGTGTATTACACACGTTGGTACAACAAAAGTTGGTCCGAGCTGGAAAGTGGTCTATGGCAAGGGAGGGTTGCATGCAGGTGCAATGCAGAAGGCTAGGGCAGGTGCCAAGGTCCTGGGCAGCCAAAGGGTAGAGAGAATGTATGTCTGAAGCGGTTTTTTAGGTCGAAAGCGCTAACGAATGGTCTAATTGGGATGACAGATGAAGGTGCCCAAAATCTTGAGTCAATGCTCTAAAATGTAGTGCTCGATGTTCTCTGGAAGCTGGTCTAGACGGCTCGTCAAACAGAGCCCCAATGCGCAAGATACTGAAGTACAAAGTTAGAAGGTGTTGCAGATCCCCAACGAGCAGGGCAACTGGGGACAGGTGGCCCAAGATGATTTTAGTGGATACATGCATAGAGCCCAAATTATGGTGCATGCCTGTTTTCTCAGAAGGAGAATCAGAGCTCTGGTTAGCAAGTTATGATCAGTTGAAGATTTTCCGGGGCTAGGTTTTAGCCTACTTGCCCGCATTGGAGGATGCACCATCTAGCATTTTCTAGGCCTCGACAGGGTTCAAGTATATAAAGCATGCCGCGTGGAGTAGCAAGAAGTGATGGTTTGTTGATCTGAGCCCAGAGCACCAAGTTACAGCTTGGAAGAAATGGGAGCATTTGATAGTGAAAAGTTTGCAGATGATTTTCTCTGTTTTTTATGGCCTCGGATAGCGAGCTCAGAAGGATTAGAAGGCGGCGAGGTTTACACAGCAAGGGACCAACAAAGTTGGGAATTGGCACAGCTTTGCGGCTTAGTGATTGTATCCCCGGGTGCCAATTGGCAGGCAGGACAAGTAGGAGGGAAAGGTTAGGTTTTTATGGGAGTGTTTTCAAGATTTTGCAAAGGCCTTGGGGGCTCAGGAGACCGATAGCTGCCACGTGTCAGAGGGTTTGTCCAATATGCGGTGGTTTGTCAGAAATAAGGAGGTCGAGGGGTATTTAACCCAAAGGGTGAGCCCCCCATTTGGCATGAGAAGCGTGAGAGGGAGCTCCCTCTTGAGTGTAGCGGTGGCGGACCCCCAAGGGCGCTGCTCTGGTTGTGCGCAGTGGCGTGGTGGCGGAGATAGGTCTGTTTTGGCAGCAGCCGGCGAGACGGGGCACCAATGGCGCATGTGTCCACTTGCAGGAGGCTGGGGGTATAGTAAGTGACGTGTTAGGCGGTAGGGGTAGCATCCCGCGGCCCAGCTGGGCTCCAAACTTTTCGAGACAAGGAGTGCTATAGCGATATTGCTATTGCGTCCCTCTTCCATAAAAGGGGTGCATCCCGAAGGGATCAAGGAAGGGACGGAGCAGCCGGGTGTCCAAACTGGGGGCAAGTGCAAAAGGGGGTTCCCGTGGCAGTAGAGTGAGCCAAAGAGAGAGAGAGAGAGAGAGAGAGAGAGAGAGAGAGAGAGAGAGAGAGAGAGAGAGAGAGAGAGAGAGAGAGAGAGAGAGAGAGAGAAAGCCCGAGGGCAGGCATGTGGACCAAGTGCAAGGGGCAAGGGGGGCATTTCAAGGCCGGCCAAACAGGTGTAAAAGCCACGAGGAGCTAACCGGGGCACCCAATCAAAGGGATAAAAAGGAGAGAGCAAGGGCAAGAAGCAAACGTGAGAGGCCGGCACCAAGAGGAAGTAGGAGGAGAGAGAAATAAAGAAAGAGAAGGCTGGAGGGAGTCGAACAATAAGAGGGTCAAAGCTAGGCCAAAGAGGCAGTATAAGCTACGCTCCCCAGAAAGGGTAAAAAATGAGGGATAAAGCACCCCCCCCCCCCCCCCCCCCCAAGTGCAAAAAGAGAAAGAGAGAGTAGAGAAAAAAATTAAAGCGGTTTCCCCCTTCCTAAAGATGCCAAAATTAGGGTACCAGATATACCAATAAGAAGGCAATTTCCAAAATTGGAGGCCCCCCGTATAAAAGTCAAATTTTAATCAAATTAGGGGCTTTTTTGGTGCCGTTTGAAGCCTGCAAAGTGGAGTTCTCTGACAAGCTAACCCCTTTGTAACTTTTTCTTGAAAATGGCCATAGTGATGGCAGTGAAAGCCTGTGTACATGCCTTTTGAAATGCAACCAAGCCACTGTTGCCCCGTCTGGTTGTTGCTTCCCCTTCCCCCCTCCTCTTTCTCCTGCTTTCATGTTTCCCTTTGGTGTCGGCTGTGTGGAAGTGTGTGCCCCCCGGTCCGACGGTGGTTTGTGTGAGAGAGTGAGATTGAGTGGATGTGTGTGAGTGTAAGGGTAGAAATAGACGGTGGCAGTAGGTGTGCGTTGTGTGGTGGATTTGTGGAGTGTGTGAGCAATGGAAATTGGGCAGGCAATGGTCTGCTAGTGTGAAGTGTGTTTTCAAGGTGTTTTCCGAGAGGATATGGGTGTTGTGGATACCCTGAGCTATAGAGAGGCCCTTTTGTTTGTGCCGGGCGTGTTCTCCCATTCCCCCTCTCCATCTTCTGGTGCCCCCACGGAGGAGCACACTGATTGCTCCTAGTTGATAAAAAAGAAGAACTTATTTCGCGTTGGGATGTCATGGCAGCAAGAAGTTATGGACCGATTTTCATAGGTGAGGAAGGCCCTGACGAGTGGATGTCAAATTTCGATCTGTATATGCTATTGTTACGTATGCCGGACGAGGATAGCAAGATGCAGAATTTTCATTTGGTGATGCGTGGTAAAGCTAAAGCATTGTATGAAGCATTGGAAGGCGAGCCGAGGCAAGCATGGCCGGCTCTACGGGGGAGGTTTCTTCACGTCTTTTGCAAGGAGGCATCCGCAGTCGAGATGGATGCGAAGCTGAAGGTGCTTAAGCAAGATTTGAGACAAGAGTTCAATTTGTTTTTGGGTCATTTTGAAGAGTTTTGGGCAGAATTAGCGATAGCCATGCAATTGGCTAATGCAGACTACTTCAAGCTAGATAAGTTCATGGCGTGTCTGCATCCTAAGGTGAGAGAAAAAGTCAATTTGGAGAGTCCAGAGAGCTACAATGGTGTGGTAGCCATTGCACGGTTGAAGAGCAGAAAGATAAATAAATAAATAGAGCAGGGTGTGTCAAGCTATAAAACAATGGCCCATGCTCAACCGCAGAGTCTGAGGGAGGCTATGCACGAAGAAAATCATGGAAACCAAGGTGTAGCTGTTCTGCCACAAAATTGGGTACGCACGGTGCGAGTTTTGTCTGAGGAGATGCAGGAGTTGCGGCTCAGTCTGATGGATAGAGGACAGCCAAGAGGAGCAAGGGACAGAGCAAGGACGCTGCCATGTAGGTGTTACAATTGCAAAGAAGAGGGGGACTATGAACCCGATTGTCCTCAACCACAGAGGGAGAGAGAAGGTATCTACCTCTTGTTTGGTAGAGGTCGAGGTCAAGGTCGGTTCAATGGTCCAAGAGAGCAAGTGATGGAGAATCCTGTGCAGCCAGCTCCACCAAATGGAGGCGAGGTCCCAATAGTAGATATATCGGGGTGGATAAGGAGGATATCAAGATTTTCGCCAATAAGAGAGCAAGAGTTGAGAGGGAGACAGAGCTGGCAAGAAACCAGAGCTCACAAAGGCAAAGAGAAGGTGTATGAAGGTAGAGAGCAACTCGAGCCTAGCAAAAGAAGGAGGCGTCACAAAATCAAACAAGCGGATTTTCAATTAGGGCGTGGCTATCCCGAGTACAGTCTGGTAAGTGATGTTCAAAATAAAAAAGCAAACATTACTTTTGGTTAGCTGTTAGCTTTAAATCCAAAATTAAGGAGGCAGTGGTCCACGAGTGTTAGCATCGGGCTACTGAGAGCTTAGGGGAATGTTCAAGCGGTGCAAAATATGGCTTTGAGGGTAGAATGATGTTCTTCCACGGGTGGATGCTGTTATAGAAAAGAGGATGCAGGTACATGCCTATATAGACGGTGGAGTGCAGATTTGTGTCATGACGAAAGCAGCAATGAGAGAGACGGGAATCAAGGCAGTAGTCAAATAGAATGTGCGCATGAGGATGGCAACCATACTAAGGCCAAATGTATGGGTGTAGCTCAAGATGTGAAGGTCAAGATGATGGGCATAGAGTGCCTGCTAGACTTTTTTGTGATGAAAGTAGGGGATAATGCTTATCCAATCATTTTGGGTGGGCCATGGTTTTTGGCGATAGGTGCTAAGCAAGATTGGGAGAGTAAAGTGTTCACCTTGCCTGACAAAGAGAGAGGAAGGCAGATTGTGCGTGATTTGAATTCCAAGGAGAGCAGTTCTCGTCCTATGGTAGTTAAAGATGAAGGCGACATGACGAGCTACGAATACAAAACCGAGACACACTATGATGAAGGCTACACTAGCATCGAGGAAGAGAAGAGCGAGGAAGACATGCTGAAGATAGATGCAGACTTATTCAAAGTCACCATAGACGACTTCCCACCTAAAGAAGAAGGTATGCAGCCTCAAGCTCATGGTTTAAGCATAGAGGAGGTTTCGAGAATGTTAAGTGAAGATTTGACCAAAGGTGAAAAGGAAGGTTATGTTCAACTGTGTGAGTCCTATGCAAATCTATTTGCGATGGAGTACAAGCATTTGCGCGGTGCTAATGGGGTAGAGCACAAGATTGTTCTCAAGGAGGGACATAGGCCTAAGGCATAAAAGCTAAGAAGACTAGGGAAATCCAAAAGGGAGCCCTTTGGCAGGAGATCAATAGGTTGCTAGATGCAGGCATTATATACCCTGTAAAAGAGTCAGAGAGGGTATCGCCAGTGGTTATAAACCCTAAAAAGAACGAGAAATGGAGAGTGTGTGTCGACTACAAGCCACTGAATTCCACGTTCAAGAGGAATCAGTATCCATTGCCATTTCAAGACGAAATCCTAAACTATGTGGCTGGGCACGAGAGATACTTGATTATGGATGGTTTTTTGGGGTATTTTCAAATAGGGATTGAACTCAAAGACCAAATGAAGATGTGCGCTCCTTGCCGCACTGTCGAAGCAAGGGACTTGCCAATACACCGTGTGCGAGCCAAAAACGGCTCCAAGCACACAACAAGCCTAAACTAGCAAGCTCAAGAGAACAAAGGGTGTGTCACTCACCGCTCTACGCTCGCCTTCGTGGTGGATTCCTCGGCGCGATGAAGAAGAAGCTGCAGTCGTGCCGCGCTCAACCGCTTCGCCGCCGTCGTGCCTTCGTAATGCTCGATCGCGCACACACTCTCCCTCTCTCTCTCTCTCTCACACACACACACACACACACACAAGGAGGTGAAGAAGAAGAAGATGGAGATGGAGCAAGAGCACTCTTCTATTACACAAATGAGAGAATGAGTAAAAATTAGGTTTAGTTGGCTTTTATAGGAGCTCACCCCATTCACACTTGGGCGCCCATGCTTAGCCAACTAATCCCTTGAATGTCCAAGTTAAAGTGCGCCTCTCATCGGCGATCACTCTACCTTTCCCTATTGGTCCGACAAGCCCGGTACCTGACTCTAAATAATACAACGTTTATAGATCATAGGGTGTCTGTGTGCCGTGAGGGTTAACATGCCCCCCTTCCTGATGTAGATTCCGTCCTCGGAAGCTATTGAGGTGAAGCTGGTTCGTCGAGGTGGAAGAGCATTTGAGATGAATGTCCTTAGCCTTCTTCAGTCACTGCAAAATCAAACAACATTGGCACAGTAATTGCATTCTCTTAAAAATCATATGCAGTTTTAGGTAGAAAAATTGATTGGTAAAAGAATTTCAAACAATTTGTTAGCAATGAACATTAAATTGCAATGTAATCAAATGCATAAACAGATGTAAAGGTAGAAAATTAAACAAGTCTGTGGTCACTAATTTGACGGTCGAAAGGCACTAGAGATCAAGTATTAATACCATGGGTAAGCTTCTTAATTTTCTGTGGTCAATTAAGTTGTTTAATCGCGAGAGCCAAGTATTCATGTTCGAGGGCTGACTAGAGGCTATATCTAGAAGACCTTGTAGTTAAGCTACCATAAAAGGAATTTCTCATGAAATCATCGCCTGACTGATTACTTTTTCTTTGACCCCCCAAAGTCTTTTCACATTGATTCAATTATGATGTGTGTGCTTATTTTGTATGCCTTGGGTTTTTTGCTTTTCAAGGAAAAGCACCCACACTGGGAACCTCTAGGGCTCTAGTACCATAGGCAATACATGTGAGTGACGTACCAATTCAAGCTGAGATTTCTCTTCCAGCGTAAGATTTTACATTGTGGCACTTTGATTTTTTGTTTGTTCATTTTCAGCATTTTAATTTTGTAACTTTGGGGGGTCATATAACACTGTTATCCTCCCCAGGCTCATCACATTAGTAAACTCCCTTTATAATACGTAAGCTAAAGGTCAATAGGGTTAAGCCCACTAGAAAGCCCCAGTACATTTCATACAATGCTGCCTAAATCGGATTAAGAACCTAAGTAACCATTGCTTATTAGGAAGGCATTCCCCATGGTATTAAGAGAAGATTTCTAATACCTAGCTTGGTCAAACTAGCTTAGTCGGACTGCTTGATTTTTAAACCTAGACAAGTGACTATGACAAAACACTACATTGAATTAAATGTTTGATACTAAGCAAATGCGCTGAATATTATGCTACCAATCACAATCAAAGCAGACAAACATGGATGCAAAAAAGATAAGGGCAATGCTAATGGACAAGAAACACCTGTTTGTGTCGATGGTCGCGCTTGATTTGAAGTGTGAACGAGAGAAAGGTTCCATGAAGGTCCAAATCCTATCAATAGCAACACGCTTCTGTACACACTAGGAAACAAAAGGAATACCTCCAGGAGGCACATCAGTGGGAAAAGAGAACTTTTCTAATCACTCAACTCTAAAACAGAAACACTCCTATCGTACTAATCTTACCTACCCTCCATCACTCAAGTGATGAGGATCAAAGGTGTTTTATGGCATAGGTTTCTGTTTCACTGTACCAGATGTGACATGTGTAGGTCTGGGTCAATGTTTTGACTTTTAATGTGCATACTCATTTGCTAATTGCTCTTGCTCTTTATTTTTTGTTTTTGTGAGTATAAAGCTTTATATGTACATTCCCTAAGATCGGAGATATAGAGGTCAGGGAAAAAGGTTCAGAGGGAAGCAAGTGAATAATGGATGTCCACAAACACTCCCCCCTTCCTTGGGTAGATCATATCGTTTGAAATGAGCTTGTCACCCTTTGAAACCAATTGTTCCAGTTGGTAATAGGTGAGGATTTTTGCCAGTAGTTTTCTATTACCCTAGGTGCCTTGTCAAGCTGCAAGGGTGGTAAGGTACTCTCCCAGGATCGAAATTGAAGTGGTTCATCAGGCGATTCTTGAACACTGGGAGGTGTGGATTCCTTTGTAGCTTCATGGAGGTCCACTACTATAGATGGAGGCTGTGTAGAAGCTTTTACCTCTATGGATGTATTACATGAGGAGCTAGAATCTTCATGGGACTCCCCCCTTCCTGAGCTAGGTGGAACAAATCGTTCTTTCTTTGGTACCCAAACTAGCTCTGGAGTGGGTGTGTAGCGTTCTGTGATTTTTCCCTTTCCACGATCATTGATTCGTTTTGGAGCTACGGGATTGGGCTCACTTGGGTCAGGTGATAGGTAAGAGCACAATCTACATTTTGGCACCCAGACTTGATCATTTCCTTGATAGTAGCCTTGGGCTTCCAATAGTCGTTTAGGGATCCAACGCAACGTTTCTTTACATTTCTTGGAGCGAGTGGTACGTTTCTTACAAGGCTTCTGTTTTTTAGCACTAGCTATGGTCACTAAAGAAGCTTTAGGGACCCACTTGTATGTTTTCTTCGTTACATTAGGATGAGTCTTGTTGGAAGCGATATGCATTGCTTGTAGCATATTTAAGGGTACAGGCATTTCATCCCCCTCAGGTGTTACCCAGGTCGTCCCCCTATTTCCCCAAGTGTCTATGGTTGATGCTAGGTGGACCCAATCCACATTGTCTGATTCCGTCATACCCGGTAACACATCCATGTAAGGAGAATCTTGGCCAATGTCTGTATCCTTCTTACAAGTGTAACAATATTGTAGTGGGGCCGAGTGAACTGTGGTGTCAGAGCGATGATCAATAATGGTTTTACTCCCTAAGGGGTGTACCTTACCAGTCACCAAATCCACTCTAAGGACAGAGTCTTGGAATTGCAAATAGACATGATTTTTAGACCAATCATGAACCATTTGTGCTTCCCTCATGAATGGTCGTCCTAAAATCATTTCATATGACATAAGGTGTTTAGAGAAATCCATTACAATGAACGTATGTCGTACCTTGTGTCCTAGAACTTTGATCTTAAGATCCTTGAGCATCCCCATAGGTTTGGCTATGGTACCATTTGCCATCTTTACCACAATGTTAGTAACACTGAGGCGGGGTTTTCCCATGGATTCCCAACAATCTTTTGTAACGATGCTAACTCCCGCACCACCATCAAGAATTCCCCTTATAGTTAATCCCTTGGTAGTGATGGGTAGGGTTGCATTATACTCGTCGCCTTCAAAATACTGCCCTAATTCGTTAATGGGTACCTCGATCATAGACTCGTGTCCATCTAAGTCAAGTGATTGCACATGATTTTCCTCATCAATCATAATCGAGTCAGGCCTATTTGGTTGCGCAAACTGCGGTAATCCCGTTCGTAGCTCTCCGTTAAGGAATGCTCGAAGTGCAAGGAATAACTCAGGATCTCCATACAGCTTGGCTATGATCGTGGTTCGGACCTCAGAAGACATGAAGTCCACTAGTTTGGCAACATTCATTGGCGTTTTGCAGGGTGTAGGTCCTTGAATAGGAACTGGTGAGGATGGAATCTCATATTCCTCAATGGGATCAGGTATTTCTTCGTTAAACATCCTTTCCAACAAGAAGGGTGTATGCTCACTTTCTGATGTCCCGTCCTCACTCTCTTCTTGGATGATACTAGATATGGCTAACGGTCTATGGTTCATGTGGAGTGGATGAACTTGCGTGGGAAACACTGTGTCATGAATTTTGACATGCATGGGTTCTGGTTCTAGTTTCCTTTGAGTCTCCTCCACTAAACCTCTTAGAAGTTTCACCTGCTCAATCTCATCTACTGGGTTTGGGTACGTCCCAATCTTCTTTTTACGATTCTTCCCTTTTTGCCCCTGCGGTTTATCTTGGGGGTCTTGGATTGGATTTGGAAACACTTGTGGTGTTTTCAGAGGCTCTTTATGGTTTTCTCTTATTCAGTTTTTATTTGGTTCCATGTTACGGTTTTCTTTGTCGGTCTTTCCCTTTGTGGTATTGGTTCTAGTCTCCATTGTCTCGACTGAATCTGAATCATCCTCGAGGTCATTCATATACACGGGGTCATCTCCTGTTCCTATGTTTGTTTTGGAACTTGGCTTTGAATTTTCCGTATTCTGCGACTTCTTCCTTCGTGTCTTCTTTGTAAGCTAGCACACCCTCAAATGCAATTGTTGGGTCATGTGGGGTCGCAAAATGGTACAGAGGCTGATCCCAAGAAGGTGAAAGTGTTGGTGTTGATGGAGCTACCATCAAATGCTCAAAGTATGGCTTCGTTTTTTCATAAGATGAAGTACAGATATCATGTTTCTTTTGGATGTTGTCGCAATATGTACATCCTCTTCAAAAGAAAGCTCAATAGGTGCATGGTTATGAGTGGGATGAGGAAGCTTAGGAAGATTTAGATAGGGTTAATGAAATTTTGTGTCAGTTTCCAGCGGTGTGTCCTCCCAAGCGAGAGGACAACTTCTATGTGTCTATGACAATGGGCACAATTGCTATTGGAGTGGTTCTACTGCAAAAGGTATGGAGAAGCTACAAGCAGGGTGATTACCCTAGGAGAGGCTACCTACACCAAGGTAGAGCAATGGGTGATGGCTTTGGTTTTCGCTTGCAGGAAGTTCAAGGTGCATTTAATTGTGTGCAAGTTTTTTGTGTTGACAGTTAATAATCTATTGCCAGAGGTAGTGTTAAATTTTAAACCAGGAAGGAGGATTATGAAGTGGGTGTTGGAGCTACAAGAGTTCGAGTTCGAGTTCGAGGTAGATCACACGAGTCGGTCTCACTTAGCAGACATTCTTTTCAGCAAGGCCGTTGATTTGCCAGCCTATCCAAGGGTGGTTCAAGATGAAGCTAAGGAGGATTCTTTTGCAATGTGGTTTGATGGAGCATATTGAAGGGTAGTACAGAAGGCAGAAGGAGGTGTGGTGATACACGACCCACATGGCAAAGCTATATTTTTTAAGGCGTATGATTTGCAGGATGTCCACACCAATAACGAGGTGGAGTATCTCACTCTGCATCTGGGTTTAAAGCAATATATAGAGTTTGGCATTTTGAGGTTGGTGGTGAAGGGAGATGCGTTGCTACTCATCAAGAAACTGTTAGGCCAATGGCAGGTAAAGCGCGATTCGTTGAAGCACTGGTTCTTTTCCATCAAGAAGATGCTAAAGTCTTTTGAAGTCCAATTCAAGCATGTGAGAAGAGAGCAGAACCAAGAGGCGGATTAGTTAGCAAATAGAAAAATACATGTGCATGTTGGAGGTTTATATGTGTCCCCAACCACTTATGCAGGTAGAGAGACTCTAAAAGACATTGAAGGGTTTTTGAGCACACGGCAGTGCTCTGTGGGTTTGTCCAAGTTGCAAAAAAGAAAAGGCCCACAAATTCACACTCGTAGGTGAAGATCTAATGAACTATGGGCGTAACAGAGTTCTTATAAGGGTGTTGTACAAAGAAGAGTCAGGAAAGGTGCTGGAGCAATGCCACGAAGAAAGTGGACATCAGAGTAAAGACTAGGTTCTGTTTTGAGTGCTTAGAGGAGGCTTTTGGTGGCCTTCCATGGTGAAGGACGTGAAATATGGGTGCAAGACGTGCCATGAGTGTTAGATTATAGGTGAAAGACGACTGATAGCGGAGTCACAGGGTGCCATCATCGCACAAAGTTCTTTCAAGAAGTGGGTCTGAATGCCATAGGTCCTCTCCCAAAGTCTACGAGCAGTAAGAAGTATGTGGTGGTATCCATTGACTACCTTGTGAAGAATGAGGATGCAAGAGAGCTACACAAGACAAGCACAAAGCACACAGAGATGGAAAGCTTCTTCTTCTTCTTCACAGAAAAGAGAGTACAAAATGACTAAGTGCTAAAGCTGAAAAGTAGCACATATGTACATGCGGTCACTAAGTGTGAACTCGCTAGAAGCGTACTAGGCTGGCACTATAAGTGTAGTCCAGCTATAGAATCACTGGCAGAGATCCTCCGTGTCGGTCACCTAACGCGCCAGTGAGTAAATGCCGTAAGCGGCCAAGACCCGTAGTGGATGCCAGCTCAAGGTGTAGAGCTCGACATCTCAACACTCCCCCTCGAGCTCTGCATGTCGCAGAGTCCAAGCATAGTCCGAAAACGTCGAAGCTTCTCAGCTCCGAGGGCCTTGGTAAAGATATCCGCTATCTGCTCCTCTGTGCTGACGTAGACCAAGTCGATGTCGCCCGCCAACACTCGCTCTCGAACGTAGTGGTAATGGACCTCTATGTGTTTGGTCCTGGCATGGAACACTAGGTTCCTAGCCAACTGCATGCTGCTGAGGTTGTCACAATGGATGAAAATCTGCTGGTCCACCTGCACTCCCAAGTCCTCAAGTAATGTGCGTAGCCAAGCTACCTCGCACGCCGCAACTGCTGCACCTCTGTACTCGGCCTCTGTGCTCGATAAAGCAACCGTAGGCTGCTTTTTGCTGCTCCAAGTAACAGCAGCACTCCCAAAAGAGAACATGAAGCCACTCGTAGATCTCCTATCAACAATGCTACCTGCCCAATCTGCATCTGTATACCCATACAATGCTAATGGTGCATCTGCTGCATAGAACAATGCGTAGTCAAGAGTACCTTGCACATACCTAAGTGTGCGTCGTACTCCATCCAAATGTGGCTTCCTCGGAAGTTGCATGAACTGACTCTCCAAGCCTACTGTGTAGCTCAAGTCTGGCCTCGTGATAGTCAAGTAGATTAGACTACCCACAATCTTCCTGTACATGTTGACATCCTCAACAACATCACCCTTCTCTGCACTCAGCTTTGCATTCACATCCAAGGGAATAGAAATTGGCTTACAATCAGCCATACCATACTTTGACAACATGTCCAAAGCATACTGTCTCTGTGATAGCCATACACCCTCTGGAGTCCTGATCACCTCAATGCCAAGAAAGTAGCGCAACTCGCCTAAATCTTTCATTTCAAACTCCTGTTTGAGAAGACCCTTCACATGGTCAATCTCCATAGCATTGTCACCAACAATAATAAGGTCATCTACATATATGGTAATGACCACAATCCCCACATCACTCTCACGTACATAGAGTGAATGATCAGCATGAGCTCTCCTAAAACCAATACTGACAAGATACTTGGCAATCCTGTCATACCATGCTCTAGAGCCCTGCTTTAAACCATACAAAGCTTTGAGAAGTCTGCATACATAATCTGGGTAACCTGGATCGACATAACCAGGTGGCTGATCCATATACACTTCCTCTTGCAACTCACCATTCAAGAAGGCATTCTTTACATCCATTTGATGCATAATCCATCCTCTAGATGCAGCCACTGCTATGACAGCTCTCACAGTCGTCATCTTTGCCACTGGAGCAAAGGTCTCCTCATAGTCTATGCCATACGTCTGTGCATAACCCTTTGCGACCAGCCTTGCCTTGTGACGCTCAATGTTACCATCAGCCTTATGCTTGGTTTTATACACCCATTTACAACCAATAGCTTTCTTGCCACTTGGCAATGGCACCAAATCCCATGTGTCATTTGCTTCCAATGCAGCCATCTCTTCAGTCATTGCATCATCCCAATGCACATTTCCAACTGCATCCTCAAAACATGTGGGCTCCACATCCTGTATCACCTTAGCCATGTAGGCTTGGTGATGCGCTAGATACCCATCATAAGTCAATTTCTGAAGTGGATTTCTGACTCTATTAGATCTGCGCGGTCCTGGGTCACTCCTTTGCTCTCTAGCATCTTCTTGTACTTTCCTTACACCAGGTGTCCTGACAGCCGGAATTCCAAATTCCTCATCAAGACTTTGTTCAGAACCATCTGAATCCATGTTTACATGTGAAAAACCTGATGATGCATCAACCATAAAGGGAGGTTCATCAACCTTTTCCTTTCCTTTTCGTGATACATTCCCTGTACCTGTTGGTGGAGTAACCTGCGTACGTAGTCTACCATTCCATGGTTTCTCAACAGAGCCACGAGAAGAGGACTCTTGTGGTCCACTCAAAACCTGTGACTGTGGCCTCACATTTTGTACAACCACATCATCTTTTACATCAGCCCCAATAGTGCCATGTGCATTACTGTACCAGCTGCTCATCTCATCAAAGACTACATCTCTGCTCACTCGTAATTCTCGTGTAGTAGGATTGTAGCACCTGTACCCCTTTTGTTCAAGGGAATATCCCACAAGAATACATTTCTCTGCTTTAGGATCCAATTTCCTACGCAACTCATCTGGTACATGCACATAAGCTATGCAGCCAAACACTTTCAAGTGTGCCAAATCAGGCTTTGTACCTGTAAACTTTTCCTCAGGTGTTACATCATGCACCGCAGCTGTAGGTGTCCTGTTCATAATGTACACAGCTGTATTTACAGCTTCAAACCAGAAATGATGAGGCATGTTCTTCTCATTCATCAATGCACGTGCAACCTCTGCAATGTGCCTGTTTTTCCTTTCTGCGACCCCATTCTGCTGTGGAGTATATCTGCATGTAAACTGCCTGTGTATACCATGCATTCGCAGAAAATCTGAAAAATCATTGGAGAAGTACTCTCCCCCTCCATCTGACCTCAATGTCTTGATTTGCATATCTGTCTCCTTCTCAATCATGACTTTGAAGTCTTGAAAGTGACCAAACACTTCACTTTTGTTACGCATGAAGTAGACCCATACTTTCCTTGTATGGTCATCAATGAAAGAGACATAATACCTGAAACCATGTATACTTGCAGTATCGGTTGGACCCCAAACATCTGTGTGCACCACCTCAAGTGGCCTTTTACATACATTGCGCTCATGTGGAAATGAGCCCTTTGACTGTTTTCCAAACTGGCATGCTGCACACACTTTATGCATACCATCCACCTTGAATTTGGGCAAACCTTTTACAATCTGTTTTGATTGCATGCTGCGCAATCTCTGCTCATTGACATGGCCAATGCGTTTGTGCCAAATGTCAACATCAGCCACAACACCTGTGCCCTGTGCAAATAATGCAGCTTTTACCTCAGGCATGTCTACATTCAGTGTAAACAATCTGCCCACACATTTGCCCTCTGTGATCAGCTTACAACCATTCTGGAAATCTTCTACATAACAGCCATTTGGATTGAAGCGAACCTGCAAACCCTGCTCAACCATTTGTCCAACAGAAACAAGATTCTTTGTAATGTTTGGGACATGAAGTACATCTGCTAAGTACTTTGATTTCCCACTCTTCGTATTTAGAGGTATGTCCCCTACATGAGCAATGGGGTGAGCTGTGTCATCTCCTGTCTGCACATAGCCTGACACATCTGGTTTGCGCATATCTCTAAACCACTCTCCACGAGACGTCATGTGATTAGAGGCACCTGAATCCACATACCAAACATCATCTTGGGTGGAATTCTCTGCAGTCATTGTATTCATTACATGCTGCATAACAAACATGCGCTCGTTTTTGCTGTCATCTACATCTCTGCTAGTAGATGCAGAGTTTCCCTGTTCTCTCTTTCTACTTGCTTTTCCCTTTGGACAGTCGCGTGACATGTGACCTCTTTCACCACAAGTCCAACATTCTCTACTATCTTGAGTATGTTGCTGCCTGCTTGATCCTGCACCACGACCTCTTTGACTCCCCCTGCCTTGAGACTGGTTTCCCCTGCCACCTGTATTGTTTTGATTTGATTGACCTTGCAGAAATTGGCCCCTGCAACCCCTTGGGCCTCGACCACGACCTCTACCTCTACCTCTATTGGAGTTAGAACAGAAGGCCTGTTCAGAATTATTTCTGCCATGAGAAGAAGATGTGTCAAGGTTCTTCTCCTCAAGAATAAGCATAGAAATCAAATCTTGGAACACGGGGATGTCGTCTCTTGTATTCATGGAAGACCTAAAATGTACATACTCATCTCCTAGACCATCCAAGCATGCACGGACAATGTCATCGTCTTCCACTGAGACTTTAATAGATCCAAGAGCCTCAATGATACTCTTGATCTTCAAAGCATAATCATTGATGGAGAGGTTGTTCCTCTTAACCTGATTTAGCTCTGACTTTAGTTGAAGCTTCCTGGCCTTGGTGTTCACCTCGAACACTCTGCCTAAGTTTCTCCATGCAATGGCGGGGGTTTCAGCATCCTGTAGATAGCCCATCATGCCATCTGTGATGCTCATAGACAGCCAATACATCACTTTGCTCTGGCCTTGTTGCCAGTCCCTCAAAGCTTTCCTTTGTTCTGCTGTAGCATTTGCCTTGGGAATCTCTGGCTCCTTTTCATTGTCTCCTTCTACATAGTCCCAATAACCTTTTCCTTTTAGGAAATTTGTTATTCTGAACTTCCATGCAGGGTAGTTATTTTTCTCAAGCTTCTCAGTAACAATCTGACTGAAACCGTCAGACATCTTGAAGCACTAAGACAAAATAGCTGCAATCTGCAAAAACCTGCAAATCTTCTGAACCTGCTATCGTGGTTCTTGTAACGCTTTCTACACTCAACGAGTGTCCACAATCAAGCGTTTCACAACCACTGTACTTGTACAGTAAATCTCTGTATACTGCACTTTGGAGACCTGTTCAGAAACTTGTACTTGTCGTGGATTGCGAACGAAGGGATTGTGATGCTCTTGCTCTCTTAGCCTCTCTTGCCCGCACCAGGCTCTGATACCATGTAAAGAATGAGGATGCAAGAGAGCTACACAAGACAAGCACAAAGCACACAGAGATGGAAAGCTTCTTCTTCTTCTTCACAGAAAAGAGAGTACAAAATGACTAAGTGCTAAAGCTGAAAAGTAGCACATATGTACATGCGGTCACTAAGTGTGAACTAGCTAGAAGCGTACTAGGCTGGCACTATAAGTGTAGTCCAGCTGTAGAATCACTGGCAGAGATCCTCCGTGTCGGTCACCTAACGCGCCAGTGAGTAAATGCCGTAAGCGGCCAAGACCCGTAGTGGATGCCAGCTCAAGGTGTAGAGCTCGACATCTCAACATACCTTACAAGGAGGCCAAGGCTGTGAAGGTAGTAAATGCTAATGTGGTGGCATAGTTTTTGTTCAATAACATTTGTTGAGCGGCTCTACAGATCTTAGAGCAAAACTTGAACTAAATGTATGCCACAGCAACCATTTAGTTTAACTTTGCAAAAAACATCGTTTAAGGCCTCAAAATTCATCTGCAAGTTAGGGGTGTCTAAAAGCGACAATTTGCGAGAATTGTGATGGAACGGTTGCGGTTTTGGACATAGTTTCGACTTTTCCCTAACCAAGAAAAAGTGGACTGAGTCTACTTGAACCAAGAAAAAGCTCTTAATCCCAAAAATCATGTCTACCCTAGATTCAAACGCAGCTTACACAAGCTTGGAGATCCCGACGATAGAAGAATATCCTCCCACAATGGATCTTCCAAACTTGCAAATGATAAAGACCCATCTTGTTGAGAGAGTTTGGATGATTGGTCATGAGAGTGAAGGACTATATAGATACATTGACGAAAATGAGGACAATCTTTATAGGTGCTCAAATCTATACCTAGAAGAGATAACGGATTACAAGCTCTTATATGTCTACACATACGGAGTCGACTGTCAATGGAGTTCTATAGTTGTCGACAAGTATGGATGAGAATACAGAGTTGTAGAAATCACAAATCCATAGACTATACTAGAAAGAGGTGGATATTTGGTCAATGAAGGACCACAAATGCCTCGACCAAACACGAGAATTCCTATAGGAATTCCAAGAAGAGAGCCACTAGGATTCCCTTCAAGAGCGATAACGAGAGAAGGATTGGGAGAGTCTCTGGTTGGACTTGTAAACAATCGACGAGTTAGACCATCCCAATTCCAGAAATGGGTAAACAGAAAATACTCCGGAGATAAAGATCCGAGAGATCACGTAGCGGATTTTAGAAGAGTGATTAGAGCAGAGGAAGTTTCAGATTTTGGGACACAGTTTGCGGGATTTGGATTGACTCTAGACGATGATGCAGCTACATGGTTCGACTCGGTGGAAAAATGGGATTTTGAGACCCTAGATGAGCTGTTTGAGGAGTTTATTGAAGAATTCTTGCCAAAAGGCAGTGCTCACAACACGGTCTCGCAAATCCATAGATTCAAACAGAAAGAGAATGAATCAGTACGCAAAGCATCATTATGGCTCAAGAGATATGTTAAGATCTGTCCGAGAGAGGAAGTACCTACGCAAGCACGACTAATGCTGATCTTTATCCAGGGAATGAGAGATGCGGGCCTTCAGAAGGATCTGCATATGATAAGGAGGATGACGCTAAACGAGTTGATCAAAGAAGCTCTTTATCTAGTGGATAATTGTGAGGCATACAAAGAAAAGGACCTAAAGAGTCAAGGAGATGACACATCCTCTTAGCACAATGTTGCACAGATAAGTGAGTCCATTGCCAAGCCACCGCACCTATTGATCAAGAAAATCTTATCGACGTCTTGGTCAAGAGGTTGATTCCTCTTGTAAGGTTTGATTCCGGAGAGCCAAAGTGGTGTGAAATTGAGAGAAAATGGACGCACCATACGGGAGAAGAGTGCTATTATAGCGTGGAAAATGCTAGTGATAGGTATGTACAACTTGTTCTAGAAGCACCTACTCAACCTAGATACATTACGGGGAATGCGCCAAGACCTGTAGGAGTTTTAAGGCCACAGCTTGTCTTAGGACAATAACCTCCGCTGCCAGGTGCTAGAATGCAAGTAAACATGAGATACATGCCAATGATAGAAGCATCAAATAAATCAACGCCAGTACCAGCTACCATGTGGTATAGCAACCAAAGTGAGTACTACCCTTTGGAGCAACAAAATGTGAGAGAAACACATCGAGTGGTGAGGCCGGTACAACCTCACCCTCCTGGGCTTCAGTCGAAAGAAGAAGGTATGAAATGGACGAAAGGACATTGCGATTCATTGAAAATAGCGGCTTATCTAGGTCAAAGGTTGCTTATAGCCAAGAGGAACTGCTAAAAGAATCTCCTCAACCAGAGACAGATTGTCACAAAAGTCGTGACAACCACTTGGTCAAACAATGTCCTCATACGGAGATCATTGAAGTAAATGCCTATTGTCTTGAGTGTGGCATCACTCACTTGATTTCCGATTGCCCAAAAAAACCAAACCAAATCAGGAAAATCACGACAAATGTATCAGGGATTGTTCAGCTCCCTAGTAGCTCAGAAAATGAATGCCATAGGTCCTCTCCCAACGTCTACGAGAAGTAAGAAGTATGTGATGGTATCCATTGACTACCTTACAAGGAGGCCAAGGCTGTGAAGGTAGTAAATGCTAATGTGGTGGCATAGTTTGTGTTCGATAACATTTGTTGCCATTTTGGTGTTCCATGGGTGTTAGTTTCTGATAGGGGTCAGGGGTTTAGAAGCAAACTCATGAGTGCATTAGTGGAAAAGTTAAAGATTAAGCATTGGTTTTCCTCACCCTATCACCCCCAATGCAATGGTCTAGTTGAGAGTGTGTATAAGCAGGAAGCTGAGTCTGAAACAAATCTAGAGAAGTGTCTATGGACGTATAGGACGTCCTATAAGGTAGCTACAAATTTCACTCCATTTGAGCTAGTATATGGTAAGGAGGCTATATTGCGGTGCATGCATAGTTAGGTGCTTTGAAAGGTATGTGGCGTGTCAGTTCCACTCAATAGGGAGTTCTACATGATCGGATAACCAGTTTGAAGGCTTTGCAGATGGACAGAGAGGGAGCGGCCGACTACTATGTGAAGCAGAGAGAGAAGCGCACTACAAGAGGTCACTTGAATTCCGGCGCCACATTGTGGTCACTGGCGGGTGTTGGTATATGTGTGTGTATTTATGGAGGGAGCTAAGGTTTTTCAAAAAAATTGATTTTCAAATTTCCGATGCCTCTTCCGGCATGCAGGTTGGAGAGGGGGAATGGGGGAACACGCCCATCACAAACAAAAGGGCCTCTCTATAGCTCAGGGTATTCACAGCACCCCTATCCTCTCAGAAAACACCTTCAAAGAAACACTTAACACTACCAGACCACCGCCTGCTCAATTACCACTGCTCTCACACTCTACCAATCACCACACAAGATACACCTACTACCACCGCCTGTCTCCACCCTTACACACGCACACAATCACTAACACCGTCGGTCCGGGGGGGCACACACTTCCACACAGCCGGCACCGGGGGGAACCATGGAAGCAAGAGAAAGAGGAGGGGGGAAGGGGAAACCACAGCAAGAGAGGCAACAACTGCTTGATTGCACTTCACCAAAAACTTATACAAACTCCCAATGCCATCACCATGGCTATTTACACAAGAAAAATGCAAAGGGCTTTGAGAGGCACACTCCTCTGTCCAAGAGCTCCACTTTACAGGCTTCCAACGGGTTCCACAAGCCAAAAAAAAAAGCCTCTTATTTGATCAATTTTTGACTTTTATAGGGTGGGGGGTTCAATTTGGGATATTGCCCTCTAATTGGTACATGTGGCACCTTTTTTTGGTATCTCTTGGGAAGGGGCCACCGCCTTTTTCCATCTGCTCTCTTCTTCTCTTTTGCACTTGGTGGGGGGGGGGGGGGGGGCATTAGCGACGTCGCTATTGCCCCTTGGTATTTTTAATTTTTTTTCTTCTTCATTTTTACCTCTTATGGTCTCAACCTTACACTGCTCCATTTTTTACTTTGACTCTCCCTTTCCTCTATCCGACTCCTGTTTTGCCCTCTTTTGACCTTGGCTTCCACTTTGTCCGGGCATTCCCTAGCTTGGTCCATTTGGCCTTGCTCTTTTGGTATTTGCCACCCTCGAGCTCGGATTCTCTCTCTCTCTCTCTCTCTCTCTCTCTCTCTCTCTCTCTCTCTCTCTCTCTCTCTCTCTCTCTCTCTCTCTCTCTCTCTCTCTCTCTCTCTCTCTCTCTCTCTCTCTCTCTCTCTCTCTCTCTCTCTCTCTCTCTCTCTCTCTCTCTCTCTCTCTCTCCCTACCCTACTGTCCTTTCCCTTGCCTGAGGGGGGAGGCAATAGCGATATCGCTATTGCCTCTCTCCCTCCTTCTCAAAACATTGTGGCCCCTAGGGCCATGTGAACCGCCGTATGCCACGTCATACGCGGACACCACAACCACGCACGCGCGTACGCCTCCTGCGCCGCCCCGCCTGGCCAACCGTCACCAAAACCACCGTGGAACGCCACAACCGCAGCGCCCGACAGGGCCCGCCATAGCCACGCTCAAGGAGCTCCTCTCTCTCCTTCTCATGCCAATGGAGAGGTCACGGTGCCGTATACATACAGAGTGCCGCACACTTCCGGCTCCACATATGGGGTATTACCCCGCCATGTGGCAGTCCCCCAATGCGGCCAAGGCTTTTTTTTAAAAAAAGCTTCTTTTGTGAGAGAGACTCCCTCTTGGGTGCCAACTTGGCCCCACTCGCATTCTCTGTTGACAAATCCCACTCCGGTGTTGTAAAACCATGTCCCAAGTCCGTGTCCTCGGCTCCGTTCTACGCAATTGCCACCGGCCTTTGACTTCTTTGAGCCCGCTATCCGAGACCATCAAAAAATGAGAGAATCACCCGCATACCTTTTACTGCCCAATGCTCCCAGCTTCATCTCGCTGTATCTGACCGACCGAATATTCGATTGACGTGCAACCATTTAGTGCTAGCTCCACATAACGCACACTTCCACCGAGAACCTTGGCGAGGCTCAAAAGACACCAGATGGCGCATTTTCCAATGCGGTCATATGGCCTCAGACCTCGCCCCCTGAAAATATTCAATTGATCATATCTTGCTAACCAGAGCTCTGTTTCACAAACTGAAAAGATAGGCATGCTCCACAACTCGAGCACTACACATGTATAAACTGACATCAACCCGGGCCACTTGTCCCCAGCTGCCCTATCCGTCACGGTTCTTCTACACACTTCAACTTTAAACCGCAATATCTTGAGCAACGGGGCTTTGTTTGATGATCCGTCTGGACCGGCTTGTAGAGCACACTGATCACTACATTATAGCACATAAAACCCACATATCGGACACAATAGGCCACCAACCTTCTTGGCTCTTTGCAGCACACCTTTGGCCTAAAAAACCGCTTCGAGCATACACCTCCGCTATCCCTTGGCTGCCTAGGTCTTTGGTACCTGCCCTAGCCTTCTGCACTGCGCTCACATGCTGCCTCTGCCTGGCATTGACCATCTCCTAGCTTGGACAAACTTTAGCTACACCATCATTGCCCACCCCCTCCTTGAACATTTATGTTCAACCACACATGGCCTTATTGCACTAAAAAACTGCACACCAAAAACAGACTCTTGTACACTGCAAAACCACCTATTATGTACAAAATCTGGCACCTGTTACCTGCTATCTTGGTTCATGCGGGTTGCCCAACCCCCTGCTTTACCTGTAATCACCCACCAGGTTCAAACACTTTGCATTGGTATTCTCTATCCACCTGCAACAACTTTGCATAGTGCCACGCCAAGGCACATACCCAACTGCATAGCCAAACTACCATCCACATGTTTCTACCACTCCAAGTACTCCGTAGCAAACTACCCACTCGCAACAAAGGACCTTCAAGAACACCAAATAGATCACCTTCGTGCTCACCATCCTGCTCAATCAATAGTCGTGACCTACCTGACCCGCCCTCCCATCCATGTAAAGCTAGATCCTCATCTAGCAGATCCTATACCTGCTTAACAGCACACTACATAGATATCTTTATCACCATTCCTTTCAACCACCACTCACAGACCTCATTACAAAGCTTGGACACCGCCTTAGAATCCGCATCACCTGTCTAAGAGGGCACCAACTGCATAGGAAGCACCTCTAACTTTGACTCCGCTTTGCCCATCTCACCCGTCATGAACTCAACTCCAGCATCGTCGAGCTCCTCCTCGTCAACTGGCCCTTCAAGGTCAATAAGCACCACCTGCTTGTCCGTTTGAACCACATGCTCTTGTACTGCTGCATCATCAATCTCTACCAAGGAAGAGAGAAACTCGTTCTCTATCACATCCTTCTCATTCTCTTCCATAGGTACAACTGCTTCACACCTTTTAGCACAACTTTTCACCTGCTACACTACTATGGCATACTGTTGACCGCTGGGTCAACAACACAACATAACTCAAGTTTCGTACCAAACTCTTATCTTTTGCGAGTTATGAAATGCTGCGGATTATGGCTATAAACGTCATTTGTAATGATTAGTTATTCTAGTTTCAGAAGCCAGGGTGCAATGGCACTTCCACATTGTAAATACAAAGCCATTTTACCCTTTCAACCCCATTTTTGGTTAAACCTAAGGTAGCCTTACTATATAAGGTACCTAGGTCATTTTGTAAAAAGACTTTTAATCATAATCAAACTTTAGCGCTGATGTCTACTGTGTGTGAGAGAGAAAGAGAGTGAGCATGAGCTTCATCCTCTCGCTACGCCCGGCTCGCTCAACACATTGGAGATCCGACTGCACCATTGTTGTAGGCTCGAGGAGAGCTACGCGACAACGCCAAGCATTCCACGCGAGATGAAGCGCACACGCCGACGCATCTACGAGCTATTTGTGGTCGTAAGTGTATCAAACGATGTCTGTTTTTTGCGTGCTAGTAGTATATAGAATCATGGTGACATAAGCTACGCATAGGTACTCATAAATTTTAGTTTCGGGCACTTTCAAAATTCGGCTCTGTCATCCTACACATTTTCCGCAGATGGGTTTAGAGTGAGGATTTTGAGTGTAGAAGCTTAGGGACATGTGTATCCTACTGAGGGTATGGTATTCCTTAAGTTTCGTATGAATCTGGCATGATTAGGGGAGTTACCTTCCGTATGTGTGTATGTGGCTAGGTGGTGTAGTTGAGAGCAGTGAGGTTCTTGATTGTGGTATAGTTGGCCTTCCAGTGCGTTATATGTATAGGATGGTCTCAGCCTGACAAGCTTAAGAGATTTCCTCCGTGTGGCTATCGTGTCATCTGTGTCCTCGATTGACATTATGTTGATCTAGGTAGTGTTTGCATGTATTTCATGAGTGTGTGAGTCGCTCTCCGTCCAACATTGGCGCCGCTGCCGGGGACACAAGGACCTAAGTAGGTTTCCTACTAACACTCGTGTGATGGTTGATTGATTTAGTTTTGGCTAAAGAAAGCATTTTTCTTAAGTGGATCCGGAAGAGGATATTCCGTGATCAAGTGGATAGCCAGGAAGCATGTGTCTTGCCGAGGGTCTGCGACTAGATAGGTTTAGTTAGGATCTGTGGATTAGAGTAGTTGTTGGTGGTCGAGTGATTTGTGAGGTGATAAAAGCGTTTACTAGTCCGTGTGTGGCATTGAAGCGTTTTTCTACTCATAGATGCAAAACCCCATATGATTTGTAGGAGTAGCTTTAGGTAAGTGATCCGATTCTGATCTAGAGCTCTTCAGCATTGAATTATTTGCTAGCGTGCTTGATTGCATTTGAAATCACGGAAAAGTGTGCTTTTGAGGGTAAAAATGCATTAAACAAGATTTTGTGGACATTTTTGTTGGAGCTATATAGAGAGCCCACACTTAGGCTATATATAGCTAGGAGTCCCCACTATATATGTGTACTCAGTGTGTGTTCTACATACACTTTGGGGTTTGCAATCGTGGAGTCATCTATCTCTCTCTCTCCCTCGTCTCGTGTCTCGTCTCCAGTTCAACATGGTATCAGAGCATCACGTTAAAAAGATAAGTTGTATCACTACAAGAGGCTATTCATATTAGCGACGCTCAAAAAAAAGAAAATTCCCGGCATCGCTATGAGCGTCACAAATTTCTTTGTAAATTTGCGACGCTCATAGCGACGCCGACTGGGCTAAAAAAATAACAGAGAGCGCCCAAAAACTCAGATCTTAGATCTGAGTTTTTCGGCGCCCTCAAGCAAGGAGCAGGTAACGCTCTCCCTCTCTCTCTCTCTCTCTCTCTCTCTCTCTCTCTTTCTTCTCCACACACACACACACACACACACACACACACACACGAGGAGAGGAAGGAGATCCAGGTATGCTCCTTCCCTCTCCTCACTCTCATGTTCCCTTCCCCTCTTTCTCTCTCCCTCTCTCTCTCTCTCACACACACACACACACACACATAGTGTTTTTGAGAGATAGATAGATAGAGAGAGAGAGAGAGAGAGAGAGAGAGAGAGAGAGAGAGAGTACAAACATAAACAAAAACGCACACACACATACATAAACAAAGAATGCACACACACATTGAGAGAGGAAAAGAGAGAGAGAGCATGCATAAACAAAAAACGCACACATTGAGAGAGGAAAAGAGAGAGAGAACATGCATAAACAAAAAACGCACACATTGAGAGAGGAAAAGAGAGAGAAAACATGCATAAACAAAAAACGCACACACATTGAGAGAGAAAGAGAGAGAAACTAATTTAACATCGTAGGAAACTAATTAAAATTAAAAGACCTAAAGATCTAGCCGACGAGGAGTTGAACTCAAGACCTATTATTCAAGAGGGAAATGGCATAACCAATCTATCATACTTGGCATGGGTGATAGAAATGTTATACCATTTATCTCTTTTTATTGGCACACACATCTACACACGCGCACACACACAAGAAGAAGAGAGTTATAACGTTGTAGGAAACTATCCTAAAAGACGTTAAAGATTAGGTTAGATGTAGACTTACGTTAAATTAGATTTAGGTTTATTTAAGTTAAATTAGATTAGATTTAGGTTTATTTTTAATTAGATTTACGTTTATTTACGCTAGATTTAGATTTACGTTATATTAGATTAGATTTAGGTCTCCATAGACTGCGATGCCTGCGTGAAGCGGGTGATCAAGAAAGCCCTCAATGGAATATAGGGTATTGCTGCCTTCACTCATGGTGGGCTCCGTCGATCCAAAAGTACTGGTGAAATGTCTTCAGAAGATAGGGAAGAAGGTGGATCTTCAGGGCGGCAAGAGTCACTACATCCCCGACACAATGACCATCTAGACAACCTCTAGTCATTCAACATCAACTTCAAAGTTAGTAACAAGAGCAAGAACGGTCTAAAGGGCCAATTGCTGTCGTCAGATGTGGATGGAGATGAGGCAGCGTCACCGCCGGAAGTTAACTCTCACATCTTTAGTGATGAGAATGCCAACTCTTGCCGATTTATGTGAAAAATTATTTGTTAAATCAGTTTTAAGGTTCTTATAATCCCTGTTAGTTTAGTTCTTTGTTTTTAATATAACATAATTTACGTTAGATTTAGATTTATGTTATATTAGATTAGACTTAGGTTTATTTAGGTTTAACCACACACACACACACACACACACACATACACACACACACACACACACACACACACACACACACACACACACACACACACACACACACACACACACAAGAAGAAGAGAGTTTTAACATCGTAGGAAACTATCCCAAAAGACGTTAAAGATTAGGTTAGATGTAGACTTACGTTAAATTAGATTTAGATTTATTTTTAGTTAGATTTACGTTTATTTAGATTTATGCTTATTTACGTTATATCGAGTCCACGCAAGAATTACTTACGGTTTAGGGTTTAGAGTTAGACGAACAGTGAAAAGATCTACTGTGAAAAGATGTTAAGATGCTGTGAAGTGCTACAGCTAGAGAAGAGGCAAAGGGGTTTTGTCCACTACATACAGTATCATGTAGACGTGGCTCTGTAGATTTCTTGTACCCACAAATATATGTATTGACCAATAAAGACGAGATTATAACCCGGTGGTTCTGATCTCCGTGCACCTCTAGACCGAGGTGTGCGGGGATTGGCCATGACTAGAGAATGTGAGGTAGAGAGAGAGAGAGAGAGAGAGAGAGAGAGAGAGAGAGAGAGAGAGAGAGAGAGAGAGAGAGACGAAGAATTCCAATAGAATATTAAATTTGTTTTCCAGGTTATAAATTTTTATCCTCATTATGAGTAGTGACGAGGATGTGGGACCGTCCAACCGAAACACCTATCTCTCAACGAGGGTCTTATGTCCTTGTAATCAATGCAAGCATGTTGTGCGATGGACAAGACGTGTTTCTTTGCAGCACGTTCGCGAATTTGGCGAGTTCGATCCATCTATTATAGATCGAGTTGTTGCCAATTATAACTCGTCGGACTCCGACGCTGGCCAACAAGCAGCAATCTTGCAACCCAATAGACATGTTCGCAAGCGCTTTGGTCAAGCAGCATATGTGAGGCCACAAGATGAAGCCTCTGACAGCTCGGGGGATGATCATGCAGAGCACATTCCCAACAAGGCAATGTTTGAGCCCGAGATTGATGAAATGATTGAGACGATCATGGATTCAGAAAGGCTTATCTATGATGATATGAAAAGTGAAGCCGATACGCCATTGTATAATGGAGCACATATGTCTAGATTGAAAGCACTCCTAGTTCTTCTCAACATGCAGGCAAAGTTTGGATGGAGTGACACTAGCGTCACAGCGCTTTTCAGGTGATCTATTACAATTAGTTTACTTTAATAAAACTCTAAATGTATAATGCTCTGATAGATTTTTACACGACTGTATCGTATTTTTATGTTGTGTAGATTGCTTAAAGAGCACATACTACCATCTGACAATGTAGAGGATTCTTTTACAATGTGGTTTGACGGAGCGTATTGAAGGGTAGTACAGAAGGCAGGAGGAGGTATGGTGATACACGACCCACATGGCAAAGCTATATTTTTTAAGGCGTATGATTTGGAGGATGTCCACACCAATAACGAGGTGGAGTATCTCATTCTGCATCTGGGTTTAAAGCAGTGTATAGAGTTTGGCATTTTGAGGTTGGTGGTGAAGGGAGATGCGTTGCTACTCATCAAGAAACTGTTAGGCCAATGGCAGGTAAAGCGCGATTCGTTGAAGCACTTATTCTTTTCCATCAAGAAGATGCTAAAGTCTTTTGAAGTCCAATTAAAGCATGTGAGAAGAGAGTAGAACCAAGAGGCGGATCAGTTAGCAAGTACAAAATTACAGGTGCATGTTGGAGGTTTATATGTGGCCCCAGCCACTTATGCAGGTAGAGAGACTCTAAAAGACATTGAAGGGTTTTTGAGTACACGGCAGTGTTCAGTGGGTTTGTCCAAGTTGAAAAAAAGAAAAGGCCCACAAATTCACACTAGTAGGTGAAGATCTCATGAACTATGGGCGTAACAGAGTTCTTAGAAGGGTGTTGTACAAAGAAGAGTCAGGAAAGGTGCTGGAGCAATGCCACAAAGAAAGTGGACATCAAGGTAAAGACTAGGTTCTGTTTTGAGTGCTTAGAGGAGGCTTTTGGTGGCCTTCCATGGTGAAGGACGTGCAATATGGGTGCAAGACGTGCCATGAGTGTCAGATTATAGGTGAAAGACGATTGATAGCGGAGTCACAGGGTGCCATCATCCCACAAAGTTCTTTCAAGAAGTGGGTCTGAATGCCATAGGTCCTCTCCCAAAGTCTACGAGCAGTAAGAACTATGTGGTGGTATCCATTGACTACCTTACAAGGAGGCCAAGGCTGTGAAGGTAGTAAATGCTAATGTGGTGGCACAGTTTGTGTTCGATAACATTTGTTGCCGTTTTGGTGTTCCATGGGTGTTAGTTTTTGATAGGGGTCAGGGGTTTAGAAGCAAAATCATGAGTGAATTAGTGGAAAAGTTAAAGATTAAGCATCGGTTTTCCTCACCCTATCACTCCCAATACAATGGTCTAGTTGAGAGTGTGAATGGGCAAATCGTCAAAATGTTAACAAAATACGTGTATAAGCAGGAAATTGAGTCAGAAACAAATCTAGAGAAGTGTCTGTGGACGTATAGGACGTCCTATAAGGTAGCTACAAATTTCACTCCATTTGAGCTAGTCTATTGTAAGGAGGCTATATTGCCGGTGCATGCATAGTTAGGTGCTTTGAAAGGTATGTGGCATGTCATTGCCACTCAATAGGGAGTTCTGCATGATCGGATAACCAGTTTGGAGGCTTTGCAGATGGACAGAGAGGCAGCGTCCGACTACTATGTGAAGCAGAGAGAGAAGTGCACTAGAAGAGGTCACTTGAATTTCGGCACCACATTGTGGTCACTGGCGGGTGTCGGTATATGTGTGTGTATTTATGGAGGGACGTAAGGTTTTTCAAAAAAATTGATTTTCAAATTTCCGATGCCTCTTCCGGCATGCACGTTGGAGAGGGGGAATGGGGGAACATGCCCAGCACAAACAAAAGGGCCTCTCTATAGCCCAGGGTATTCACAGCACCCCTATCCTCTCAGAAAATACCTTCAAAGAAACACTTAACACTAGCAGACCACTGCCTGCTCAATTACCACTGCTCTCACACTCTACCAATCACCACACAAGATACACCTACTACCACTGCCTGTCTCCACCCTTACACACGCACACAATCACTCAATCTCACTCCCTCACTCAAAACACCGTCGGTCCGGGGGGGCACACACTTTCACACAGCCGGCACCAGGGGGAACCATGGAGGCAAGAGAAAGAGGAGGGGGGAAGGGGAAACCACAGCAAGAGAGGCAACAACTGCTTGATTGCACTTCACCAAACACTTATACAAACTCCCACTGCCATCACCATGGCTAGTTACACAAGAAAAATGCAAAGGGCTTTGAGAGGCACACTCCTCTGTCCAAGAGCTCCACTTTGCAGGCTTCCAACGGGCTCCACAAGACAAAAAAAAAAGCCTCTTATTTGATCAATTTTTGCACTTTTATAGGGTGGGGGGTTCAATTTGGGAAATCGCCCTCTAATTGGTCCATGTGGCACCTTTTTTTGGTATCTCTTGGGAAGGGACCACCGCCTTTTTCCATCTGCTCTCTTCTTCTCTTTTGCACTTGGCGGGGGGGGGGGGGGGGGGGGGCTTAGCGACGTCGCTATTGCCCCTTGGTATTTTTTATTTTTCATCTTTTTCATTTTTACCTCTTATGGTCTCAACCTTACACTCCTCCATTTTTTACTTTGACTCTCCCTTTCCTCTATTCGACTCCTCTTTTGCCCTCTTTTGACCTTGGCTTCCACTTTGTCCGGGCATTCCCTAGCTTGGTCCATTTGGCCTTGCTCCTTTGGTCTTTGCCACCCTCGAGCTCGGACTCTCTCTCTCTCTCTCTCTCTCTCTCTCTCTCTCTCTCTCTCTCTCTCTCTATCTCTCTCTCTCTCTCTCTCTCTAGATCGCCTACCCTGCTGTGGGACCTTCCCCTTGCCTGAGGGGGGGAGGCAATAGCGATATCGCTATTGCCCTCTCCCTCCTTCTCAAAACTTTGTAGCCCCTAGGGCCGTGTGAACCGCTGCATGCCACGTCATACGCCGACACCACACCCACGCATGGGCGCGCGCCTCTTGCACCGCCCCCCCTAGCCAAATGTGGCCAAAACCACCGCGGAACGCCACCACCGCAGCGCCTGACAGGGCTCGCCATAGCCACGCTCAAGGAGCTCCTCTCTCTCCTTCTCATGCCAAGGTCACGGTGCCGTATACATACAGAGCGCCGCACTCTTCCGGCTCCACATGTGGGGTATTACCCCGCCACGTGGCAGTCCCCCAATGCGGCCAAGGGTTTTTTTATAAAAGAACTTCTTTTGTGAGAGAGACTCCCTCTTGGGTGCCAACTTGGCCCCACTCGCATTCTCTGTTGACAAATCCCACTCCGGTGCTGTAAAACCATATCCCAAGTTCGTGTCCCCGGCTTCGTTCTACGCAATGTCCACCGGCCTTTAACTTCTTTGAGCCCGCTATCCGAGACCATCAAAAACTGAGAAAATCACCCTCATACCTTTTACTACCCAATGCTACCAACTTCATCTCGCTGTATCTGACCGACCGAATATCCGATTGACATGCAAAAGTTTAGTGCTAGCTCCACACAACGCACACTTCCACCGAGAACCTTGGCGAGGCTCAAAAGACGCCAGATGGCGCATTTTCCAATGCGATCATATGGCCTCAGACCTGGCTCCCTAAAAATCTTCAACTGATCATATCTTGCTAACCAGAGCTCCGTTTCACAAACCAAAAAGACGGGCATGCTCCACAAATCGAGCACTACACATGTACACACTGACATCAACCCGGGCCACCTGTCCGTCGGGGATCTGCTACACACTTCAACTTTAAACCGCAATATCTGGAGCATCGGGGCTCCGTTTGACGATCCGTCTAGACCGGCTAGTAGAGCACATTGATCACTACATTATAGCACATAAAACCCACATATCGGACACAATAGGCCACCAACCTTCTTGGCTCTTTGCAGCACACCTTTGGCTTAAACAACCGCTTCGAGCATACACTTCCGCTATCCATTGGATGCCTAGGGCTTTGGTACCTTCCCTAGCCTTCTACACTGCACTCACATGTTGCCTCTGCCTGGTATTGACCATCCCCTAGCTTGGACCAACTTTAGCTACACCATCATTGCCCACCCCCTCGTTGAACATTTATGTTTAACACACATGGCCTTATTGCACTAAAAAACTGCACACCAAAAACAGACTCTCTGTACACTGCAAAACCACCTATTATGTACAAAAGCTGGCACCTGTTACCTGCTATCTTGGTTCATGCGGGTTGCCCAACCCCCTGCTTTACTTGTAATCACCCACCAGGGTCAAACACTTTGCATTGGTCTTCTCTATCCACCTGCAACAACTTTCCATAGTGCCACGCCAAGGCACATACCCAACTGCATAGCCAAACTCCCATCCACATGCTTCTACCACTCCAAGTACTCCTTAGCAAACTGCCCACGCGCAACAAATCAACTTCAAGAACACCAAATAGACCACCTTCGTGCTCACCATCCTGCTCAATCAACAATCATGACCTACTTGACCCGCCCTCCCATCCATGTAAAGCTAGATCCTCGTCTAGCAGATCCTATACCTGCTTAACAGCACACTGCACAGATATCTTTATCACCATTCCTTTCAACCACCACTCACAGACCTCATTACAAAGCTTGGACACCGCCTTAGAATCCGCATCACCTGTCATAGAGGGCACCAACTGCATAGGAAGCACCTCTAACTTTGACTCCGCTTTGCCCTTCTTACCCGTCATGAACTCAATTCCAGCATCGTCGAGCTCCACCTCGTCAACTGGCCCTTCAAGGTGAATAAGCACCACCTGCTTGTCCGTTTGAACCACCTGCTCTTGTACTGCTGCATCATCAATCTCTACCAAGGAAGAGAGAAACTCGTTCTCTATCACATCCTCCTCATTCTCTTCCATAGGTACAACTGCTTCACACCTTTTAGCACAACTTTTCACCTGTTGCACCACTATGGAATACTGTTGACCGCTGGGTCAACAACACAACATAACTGAAGTTTCGTACCAAAGTCTTATCTTTTGCGAGTTATGAAATGTTGCAGAGTATGGCTATAAACGTCATTTGTAATGAGTAGTTTCAGAAGCCGGGGTGCAATGGCACTTCCTGATTGTAAATACAAAGCCATTTTACCCTTTGAACCCCATTTTTGGTTAAACCTAAGGTAGCCTTAGTATATAAGGTACCTAGGTCATTTTGTAAAAAGACTTTTAATCATAATCAAACTTCAGTGCTGCTGTCTACTGTGTGTGAGAGAGAAAGAGAGTGAGCGTGAGCTTCATCCTCTCGCTACGCCCAGCTCGCTCAACACATTGGAGATCCGACTGCACCATTGTTGTAAGCTCGAGGAGATCTAGGCGACAATGCCAAGCATTCCACGCGAGACGAAGCGCACACGCCGAGGCATCTACGAGCTATTTGTGGCCATAAGTGTATCAAACGATGTTTGTTTTCTACGTGCTAGTAGTCTATAGAATCGTGGCGACATAAGCTACGCATAGGTACTCATAAATTTTAGTTTCGGGCACTCTCAAAATTTGGCTCTGTCATCCTACGCGTTTTCCGCAGATGGGTTTAGAGTGAGGATTTTGAGTGTAGAAGCTTAGGGACAGGTGTATCCTAGCGAGGGGATGGTGTTCCTTAAGTTTCGTATGAATCTGGCATGATTAGGTGAGTTACCTTCCGTATGTGTGTATGTGGCTAGGTGGTGTAGTTGAGAGCAGTGAGGTTCTTGATTGTGGTATAGTTGGCCTTCCAGAGTGTTGTATGTGTAAGATGGTCTCAGCCTGACAAGCTTAAAAGATTTCCTCCGTGTGCCTATCGTGTCATTTGTGTCCTCGATTGACATTATGTTGATCTAGGTAGTGTTTGCATGCACTTCATGGGTGTGTGAGTCACTCTCCGTCCAACATTGGCGCCGCTGCCGAGGACACAAGGACCTAAGTAGGTTTCCTACTAACACTCGTGTGATGGTTGATTGATTTAGTTTCGGCTAAAGAAAGCATTTTTCTTAAGTGGATCCGGAAGAGGATATTCCGTGATCAAGTGGATAGCCAGGAAGCGTGTGTCTTGTCGAGGGTCTGCGACTAGATAGGTTTAGTTAGGATCTGTGGATTAGAGTAGCTTTTGGTGGTCGAGTGATTTGTGAGGTGATAAAAGCGTTTACTAGTCTGTGTGTGGCATTGAATCGTTTTTCTACTCATAGATGCAAAACCCCATATGATTTGTAGGAGTAGCTTTAGGTAAGTGATCCGATTCTGATCTAGAGCTCTTCAGCATTGAATTATTTGCTAAAGTGCTTGATTGCATTTGAAATCACGGAAAAGTGTGCTTATGAGGGTAAAAATGCATTAAACAAGATTTTGTGGACATTTTTGTATGACTGACTAATGCTGTGCATATAAAAGAGCATTTTCAAGGGTTCTGTGAAGAAAACCTGCAATTCTGTAAACATAGACATCCTACGCGTAGGATGTCTCAAGGGAGTTCTGGAGACCAAATTTGAAAATTTTGGCTGCACCAGTGTGTTCAGAGGGTAGGTTTTACCCTAGTAACATATTGACTTGGGTGTTTTTCCCTATTTTTGTTGACCAAAAGCCAAAAGGCGGAGTCAGAAAACGTAAAATTTCAGAAAAGGCTTAAATTGAGTGATTTTTGCATGTTTTTGCAAGTGTAAATCATACTTGCACTTGCTGAGAGCATGAGGAAGCATCAGGGACACTTCAGTCTGAAAAAATAAGCAGTAGACATCCTACGGGTAGGATGTCTACAGGGTGATCTAGTGGAAATTTTGCAAATCTGAGGTTACCAGTGTGTTTAGAAGATAGGTTTTACCCTTTTATCACCTGGAAAGTGGAAATTTGACCAAATTTTGACAGATCAAAGCCAAAAGACGAGAATTACCAGACATCCTACCCAAATTGTGCCCAAGGCATAATTTTTGAGACCAAACCATAGGGTGACTTCATGTGCATGTTATACATGATGTTTTGAGTGCATGTGATAAATTTCATCTCATTTGGGTCAGTGAAAGGGAAGATTGAACAGACTTTAGCACTTTTGACTGAAAAAGGCTAGAACAGCTAGTTTTGGGGTCTTTTGACATCCAAACCAAAATCTAAGAATACCACTGGGTTACTGACATCAAGGGGAAGCTGTGGGACAAGTCTGGGTCAAACAGGCCAAAAAGACATCCTACGCGTAGGATGTCTTCTGTGTGATTTTGGACTCTAAACAAAATTCTGAGCATACCATAGTGATCAGCACCTTAAGGAGAGTCTGTGATTCAAATTTGGGGCAATTCTGAGCAGTTAGACATCCTACGCGTAGGATGTCTAAGGCATGATTTAGAGGCCAAATTCAAACTGTGGACATAGCAGGGTGTTGTATAGTCTTAGGCAAGCCTCCTAGTCAAATTTGGTCCAATTTGGAGTTGATTTGACTTGGGAATTCATTAGGACAGACATCAGGATTTTGGAACAGATTCTTGATCATTTGACCAACCTATAGGTGTCATAATCAAAAAGTAAAAATAGCTGTGAGTTTAGCACATCAAGGGGAAGCTACAGTGCAAGTTTGGACAAAATCTGAGCAGTTAGACATCCTACGCGTTTGGAAACCATAACAAAGATAAACTTGAGAGACCATAGCTATAGGGATGTGACAAGAACACCGGTTGAGGAGTTTGATTCCGCCACAGTAGCAGGATCAGAACTTCCAGCTTGGTTAGGTAAGCCTAAAGAACTGTGGATGTGTGGAGCTTCACAATGTGGTATCTTGAAACGTGAGGAATGTATCCTAGAGCGGGTTATAGAGGATATGGACTATATCCCAGAACCATTTCCTGAAGAAGAGTTAGAGCCTTTTGGATGGGAACACATCTTGGCTACTCTAGACGTGTGCACCGTGGAGGATGCTCCCACAACAAAGTTTTGTGATGAAAATGTCTATGATGTCGTTCCTTATTTTGCAGTGAGTGTAATTCAGGAAAACAAAGAGATCCAGACATCAACAAGCTCTCAAAATAAGGAGCAAACAAAGAAATGTGGAGAATCAAAATATGAATAAGACGACGAGTTCTATGACTCTGTAGAACACTTCGAGCTTCAAGAAGATCAACGACCCGAGAATCAATGTCATCGCTACACGAATAAAGTGCATCAAAAGTGGATTCCAAAGTCCTCGGTGAAGACACAACCACCACAAGCATCCTCATACATGGCTCCGAATCAGGATGAAAAGACTCAGCTAGGAGGAATACGACCAGAGAAACGAGCTGACAATGCTCTAATCAATGGGCTAGAAAAGTCCTCCAAGAAACTACCACCCACGAGCGAACAGACAGTAACTTTCCACTACCAGCCAAAAAATCAAGGGAAAGTACAAGAAGTCAACCTTGCTGAGGATAGTAGTGATAGTGATGAATCTTACGACATCCCCTATCATCAACTCAGGCCATCACTATCACCAACCCCTTCAACAACAACCATGACAGGTCAAAAGAACAGGACAACAAGTCAAAGCCAAAAAGCTCGACAAATCTGGATACCAAAAAGCCAGATCGGCCAAAACAGATATGGATCAAGAAGACAAAGATCTCTCATGACAAATCACAAGATCCAACACCAAAACAAAAACAAGGAAAGCGTGCACGAACGGGTAAGAATATCACAAAGTCGCGAGCTTTCACAACTCAGGTTTGGGCTCCAAAGAAGTTGATTCAAGCACAAAAAAGTCAGGAATTCATTTGGATTCCAAAACAACCACAGTATCAACTTTCAAAACCTGAATCCCATCCCCAACCAAGTGTACAAGGGCTGAAGCAAAGACCACTGTTGACTCACACAACAAAAAGATGGATCTTAAAGAAGTCTCTTCAAACACAAACAAAGCACGGACAAGTATGGGTTCCCAAACGAGCGTCAGCAACAAAACAGCCAATCATTGTAAAGAAATGGGTCCCAAAGAAGATCAACAAAACTGCTGTCAGTGCATCGCCGCTTGAATTCTTACAATTCTTCCTACGATTACAGTACAGTTAGAAGAGAGCAAGTCGCTTCAATCAAGCAACGATACAGGAGCTTCAAAGACCATTACATTGCTTAGAATAGGAAGCCTCGCCAACAAATGCCAATAAGCCAATTGCTTATACCCACATCTTGCACAACATAAATCTTTTCCATGCATTGACTGTGTATGCATAATAGGGCTACATTACAAGGCCTCCATAGGCACAACTTTTATTTGCCCCAGCACAACACATACCCTTTGCGATACCCAGTCGTAAAGGATGACTCCAAATAGGAAGGGGGGAGGCATTCTGAATGCGGACCTAACAATATGACTATTAGAGGGCAATGTTTTGTGAGATGCATTGAATTTTTGTGTTTTATTGTGATAATTTTTTGACAAAATTTAGAGTATATGCCCTCATAGTAGTGTTACAGAGGAGTATGGGGACAAAACCGTATATGAGCCCCTAGGGACCTGTGTATAGTGTACATAGCATTTAGATTTCTATTTGAATGATTTTTCTTTTGTTAAGTTTTTTTTAAAGATTTTCTTTGTTTATTATTAAGAAAAAAAAATCCATAAACCACATGAAGAAAAGACTGACAAGAGGCCTGAGCACTACAAAGAGAAGAAGGTACAGGAAATGGTGAAACTTGACGAAGTATGTCTCAGCAGCCACTACAACAGCCGAAGAACTTGTCACAAAGCACTGTCAACAGGCAACCGACAGGTCATACAAGTCAGAGTTGAGTAGCTATGCCACAAAATGAATGAGGTGTTAGTCCCAAAGCTTCAAGTAATATTCTCTGTGGTCTAAGAGTCTTAGCTATTCTAGGTACTGCTCAAGGTGGAAGAGTTGAGAATATTTACGTTGCGTCGCTCATGCTGGTATAGGTGAGCAAAAGAGTCGAAGTCTAAGTACTTAAGTCTGGTGAAGTGAAGGAGAAGGTCCAAAAGACACTCACGTACTGAGCACATGAGTGAGATACGAGTGGAGAAACTTCTACATCGATAACCCTTCTCGGAAAGGTGGAAGCTATTGAGACATCTTTTGATGTCACATGTGCTACATTTATTCCTCGAAACACCCATCATCTCCTTCTTTCACATTGCATGCTTTTGTTGACAAATTTCTCGTATGCATATAGAGTGTCCCATAATTGGCACTTGCATCAGGCACTCTTTCCGTGTTTCACCCAAGCACTCACCTTTCATGAACATGTACTTCACGTTCAACTGCTCAACTCCAATAAGTGCGTATAACAAAGGCATTTTTTTCCCACCGGGTTTTTTCCCTTTGGTCATCCAGGTTTTAGACCCTAATTTAAAGACACCTATCACCATCCTCTTGTACATATTCCTTCTACATCAACAATAAGGAAATGCTACTCAAATCAATTGACAAATGAATTGGAGCACCAATTTCAGATCATAGCATACTTCTCCTCAATGGCGAGTCGAAGAATGGCCTACAATGACACAGATGCAGACAACACTAACAACATGATTGCACAGGAACAAAGAAGTCCCCAATGACAAAGAGCAGACATAAGGGTAATCAGAGGATTTCAAAATATTGTCCTTGATAATGCGCATCGAATGCTCGGCAGGGTTTTGAACCTCAAATTAGAGTATTTAAGTCCGAGATTCGGCCTGACAGACAGACTTTGCATTGGAGTGCAACTTCGCCTAAAGAAGTTAAGGGTTTAGCCATACAATTTCTACAAAATCCTTACAAAGTTGTCATTGGCTCACAAGATCAGAAAGCCAATCACTCAATTCTACAGATTGTAGAAGTTGTTTCTGAGAATCACAAATACTCCGAATTCACAGATTTGCTGGAGCAAATGATGGGTGGAGCTTTCTCTATCCATGATGATAAGAGTCAAGCTCAATGACATTGGGTTCTTTTTGAATTTAGATCTGGCAGTAGACCTATAATGACAGAAACAGATGCTGCAGCTCGGAGCGTGGATGTGAAAGACATAAAGTTCGTCATCAATTATGATTTTCGTGAATCATGTGAAGACTATGTACATCGGATTGGACGGATCTGCAATCCACTTGAACTTTAAACTGCCATAACGTCTTCATCGTAGCTTCAATCGACGAGCCGTAAAGACGGGCCACTAGAGCACTTCAAACACTACAGTCTTAGGTCATAATATCCCAGTTGTGCTCACATCAAGCATACTCCTTTTTGGCATCATTAAGGCATCAATTGGCCCTTTAAAGCCGCATTTGGCATACATTAATCATTAGACTTGGCCTGTTAACAAGCCCTGATCATTGACCATTAATCAAGTAGGCTTTCAATAAGCTTGATGTGCATCCTATTGGCATATTTCTTAGCATGGAAGCGGAGATGCACGACATCCACCCCCTCTGAACCTGCACAGCCTCCGGTCTGTGCCAACTGTACTTCAATCTGCATCTGCTACAGGTACCTTAAGCTCCTTACCCATCATCAGACTCACATAACTGGTAAACATATGAAAAATGAAATAAGGCTGTTACCCTATCATCAATGTTCTAGCTTAATCATTAGGTAGCTGTCCATCAAAAATCTTTGAACTATATATGCCGTATCTTCAAAGCATTTAATCATGGATAACTTGTTTAGTGAACCCCGCCAGACTCAAGTGCTCCAATTAATGATGCATAACCAGCCATGTTATCTTATTGAATGCATAACCAAACACTCTTCTAGCTTGGCATAATCTAGAAAACAAAACCTTGCATCATGCAGCCTGCTACATCAGGCATCTGGTATCCTCTGCATCTGCAACTTGTACTTTAGTGACCCCGAGGATCAAATGGAATAATAAGAAATTGTCCACACAGTGGAGCATCATAATTTCCACATGAGCATACATTTCCTATATCAATCAACATCAAGCATTTCTGGTTCAAATATGCTACCCTTGGTGCAAATAGCACGTAATTACTATGCATACTGATCAGTATCCATCTGTATTGAATCTACTTATGAATATCCTTAGAATCTCTTGGATCAAACACCATCGAGATCACATAGCATTGATGGGCTCCGCAATATACTAGAGCTTCACTTGAAGCATAGTGCAACACCCACATCCCGTAAACTGTTGGCAACTTAAGCTCGTTACAAGAAAACATTAAAGAAACCTGACTCCCTTTTACTGGTAGCCAAGACATCACTGACATAAGCATCAATAGGAGTAGCATCCCAATCCAACCACTTCTGGCACATTGTCTAAGCAAATGAAAAACCATGTGTACTTTATGCAGTATCAAGGATGATTTAGCATCATCACCCCCTCTAGCTTCATAGCCATCACGAAAAAACTTGGGAGTCTCTCGACTTGTATCATCAGAGGAATTTTTACCTGTTGTATTTTCATCTTGATCATGTAAAACAGCTTTATCCTATAGATCTTTATCCATAACATCCTCGGGAAAATCACCCTTGGAAGTCTCAACATTATTGAAAGCTGTAGGAGTTATCTTCTCATGTTGTCCATGTACAAGCGTATAAGTAAAATCCCTATCGATAACCCCTTCACAATCAATATGATCCAAGCAATCTTCATACTCCTCGATTTCATCCTCTGCTTCCTCATCTGCATCCATGTTACTTAGCAATACATTATAGATCTATAAAGTCTCATCTGGCACCCCCTCTGAAGAGGTATACACATCAGAAAGCTCTTCTATACTGTCATAAACATCTCCTTACGATCTAGACATAAATTCATCGATTATAGCATCCTCTTCTGTGATAGCATCATCTGCAAGCATATTGTTAGTAGCAATCATAGGTTCATTGACATCCTCAGGCTCATCCTGTGCTGGGTCCACAATTTTAGTCACTTCATCAGCTACTATGTATATAATAGCTTTGTTTATGCAATCATCTGCAGTAGACATGTTATCTTGCTTGCCTATAGTGCTGATAATTTTAGAAATGTCCTGTGGAGGCTCATCTGCTTGATGAACTCCTTCAGAAGAAACCATGTCAAGGTTAGCAGCTTGTGAACCACTTGCTGTACAGCCTATGTCTTCGCTTGAACCATTATTAGAGGTAGCGTCCATGCAAGTAATCTTTGAAAAAAATTCATATAAATCTGTTCCAACTTTAAATTCATTGTTTACCTTCTCTTCTTTGCTCAAATTAAGCTCCTCTGAAACTGAATCTGCTACTTCCAGCTTAGCATTCTCTTTGGCTTTACTTCTTGAAGAAATATGCGCCCACAATTCATCATAGTCGAGGATCTGCATCTGATCCCCTTCACCTTTACTGAAGACAACCTTATTTCGTTCAGTCATCTCCTTTATTTCCCGATCTAGAATCCTTGAGCTTTCATAAATAAATTCCTCTGCAAAATACTCCCACCGTGTGGGATATTCTTTTGCCAGTTCTTGAACCTGCTTTTTAAAATCCGAGTTTACATGCAACCTCCTCAAAAGCTGCAATCATCCGATCTTCTGGAACATTTTGGCTCTTCATCTCAGCTTCGTAACATGCAATAAAACCTTTTGGATCATATCCCTGAAAATTATAATACTACTCCCGAACATCATCAAGTGCTAGCTGTACAGCATCATCAATCTGCTTCTTTATCTGCATGGCTTTTGCTTCCTGTAGATACCCCTAAACCAATTCCATCATTTTTGGCAAATCTGCAACTGGTAGATTTTTATCAAATCCATTGGCATTGAAATCTTCAATAAACTACTTTAATTGTTGTGACATCTCCATCTTTACCTCCCACCCCGGCTCATTTCGCGTCGGGTTCACCAAAGATGTCGGGGGATATATGTTCGAAACGTGAGTCGGGCAGGCGTCGAGCCTCTGGCTGTGGAAGGTGCGAGAGACTAGATGCCAAACACAAAGCAAAAGACCTTAAATGCTAAAAATTTGACAACCGGAATGTTTTAAGCTGCTAATGATTAGCCGAAGTGAAATTTGATTACAAATGTTTGCCGTTAACGGCACTGATGGTGTTAGGAGAGTTTAATGCTCTCAAATTAGATTACGACTGTAAATTTCTCACTGATGCCTGCCATTAGAGCCAATTGAAGCTGATTAGGACGTACATATCCGGTAAATTTCACTCGCCTTATCTTTCCCTTGCCGAAATATTCTTATCTGCTCTTGCCAAGCTTTACTCGCCTTATCTTTCCCTTGCTGAGTGCTTCACCGGCTTCACACCAAGCATCCTTTCCCTTCCTGAGTGCTTCACCGGATTCAAGCCTCGCTTTGAGTCTTTCTTTGAGCCTTGCTTCGACCTCGGCCTTGCTGCTTTGACCTCGAGCAAGCTCTCTCTCTTCTCCTTCTCCAAGCTCTTTCCCTTGCCTCCTCGCTCCTTGGTTCCTCTCCCTCCTCGTTCTTGTCCTTTGTCGAGCTTGCCTTTTTCTTCTTCGAGCAACTCTCCTTTTTCTTTGTTGATGCTTGTTATCTCCTTGCTATCCTCCTTGCTCGTTGCTTGTTTTCTTCGCATGCAAATGACTCCCCTCATGCCGCCATGGTCGAGAGAGAGAGAGACAGAGACCTCGCTTTGGCTCCCTTCTTGTTCATGCTCGAGAGGGAGAGAGAAATAGATTTTCCTTGTCCTCTTTGGCTTGGTTCTCCTCCCCTTGTTATGCCTTCTTTAGCCGAGGTCGCGAGAGAGAGAGAGAGATAGAGAGAGAGACCTCGCCTTGGCACCCTTGCTTCCCTCCCCCTCTTCTTCTTGCCTTCGAGCTACACTCCTTGATTCCTCTCACCTCCTCGTTGATTCGAATTGCCTTCTTGCTCCGCTCCTTAAAGCTTCCCTCCTGTGTCGGTTGGAGATCGAGAGAGAAAGAGATTCCGTTGATTCCTTGGATTCCCTCCAATACCCTCGTTGGCTTCACCCCCTTTCTCATGCAAAAGAGGTCCCCCCCCCCCGGCTATTATTAGCATGCCCCTCCCTTAGCAACGACGGCGCCGTCGTTGCTAGGGAGCATAAAAACTGCCCCCTATTGACGTGGCAGCCGACTTTCTAACCATCGTGGAATCCGCCAGGACCGGCTCCAAAAACGTTCGCCTTGGCATGCTGGGCATCTTTCCCTTCTTAGCCGCGCTTAGCTAAGCTCTGTGCAGCCCGGCGCGATCTTGCCTTCCTTCCCGTGCTCTCGGCCTCGCTGCTGAATGCCATGCTTCCCCCTCCTTATTTTTTTTGTTTACACACAATGGGCTTATTTTGGGCGGCCCTTGGACGGCCTTGCCCTTTTAGTTTTGGGCGGTCTAGCCTATTTTGGGCGGCCAACTCCCTTATAAGGGCACCACAGTTGGCATACAACTCCAGCCAATCAACACAGTCCATGAGACGACATTTCGAACAATGCGCTCATCAAGAGCTTTTTGCGCTTTCGTAACGGCACCACATTAAGCATGCTTATGAAGCAAGGCATGCTTTCGTAAAGGCACCGCGTTTAACATGCATATCGGCCAAGCATTACCTAGCAGCACATTTTTCTCGAGCAGTCATTGACTAACAATATCATCATGAATTTTTATTGCCCATTCCGACATCTAAAATAATGCTAAAATAATCCAGCTCGGCATTGCCGATAACTGACACCGGACTCTGCTTGCCAAGCCGTAGACTTCTCAAACTACATAGAACGCATACAAACTCTGCTAAGGCTGTAAATTTCCAGATGGCGCTCCGACCGAGGCGACCGGGCTAGCACGGAACCGGCCCCCGGGGAAACTTAAACTGTCGATATCTTGGCAACCAGAACTCCAATCACTGATTTGAAAAGACCGACGCGCTCCACGAAGTGAGCACTTCAGGCCCATGCATTCATTTCAATTCTGCCACCTCAGCTGTAGTTGCCCAATCCGCTACGGATCTGCAATCGACTTGAACTTTAAACTACCATAACTTCTTCATCGTAGCTCCAATCGACGAGCCGTAAAGACAAGCCACTAGAGCACTTCAAGCACTACAGTCTTAGGTCATAATATCCCATTTGTGCTCACATCAAGCATACTCCTTTTTGGCATCATTAAGGAATCAATTGGCCCTTTAAGGCCGCATCTGGCATACATTAATCATTAGACTTGGCCTGTTAACAAGCCCTGATCACTGACCATTAATCAAGTAGGCTTTCAATAAGCTTAATCTGCATCCTATTGGCATATTTATTAGCATGGAAGCGGAGCTGCACGGCACCATATTTGTGGAGCCACATCCTCACAGGCATTCAGAGACTCACTTATTTCTTGTTCATTGGATGCCTCCTCTTCTCTTATTGGAGAGATTCTTCTTTTGGAAGTCTCAACAAGAGGCTTCTTAAGCTCTCTCTCTTCTTGGAGAGGAAGGGAAATCCCATAAGCACAAAGTTGTTGGGTAACTTCGTCTTGCAAGGCAGGTTTTCCCATAGCTTGTTGCAACCTATTAACAAGATAGCTCACAAACATTGGGGCATCATCAGTACCACCTTCTTGTGAAAATTCAAAGTTGTCAATATTCATTCTACTCTCTTGATTATTGTCATACATGCTAGTCAAACTTATGTGTATGCTACTTTGTGCTTTAGTACCCTCAGAAACCTTAGTTGCTACTCTTCTTTACCTTTGAGAAAAAGCTCTCAAGCATCCACACCCGTGGTTTAGAGACTGTCGATTGCAAATAACTGTGGAGAGGGTCTAACATTGCTCGCTTGATTATGGTTCCTATTAAGCTTGTTAGTAGCTCAATAATGGTTAAGCCAAAGGCAAGCCCCGAGAGAGTCCATTATTAAGTCTATAGTTTCCAACGGTGTACCTCGAACTAAGTCCTTCTCAATCAACATAATAGATCCTTGTCCCACTTACCCTATTGCAACAAACAGGCCCATCCTTTCATGGAAAACTTAAGGACCTCTCTTCTTAATCAAGAAAAGAGAAACCAAAAGGTCTGATATTAATGTAATGGAAATGACCTATGAACTTTGAGAATAGCGGAATTAAAGTGAGCATTTTTGTGAAACTACTTGGAGAACATAGAGGGTGAATTTAATTAGCAGTGGAAACATTCTGGAAACATAACCATAGTACTTAATTAACTTGGCATGAACAATAATTTTGCAAGAGAGAGAGTTCAAAGAACTTGACAATAGTTGAGGACCGGATTTATGTGGAACCGATCCCCCCTCCAATAGTATTTCGTATTAATTATAGATTCTCCCATCAAGAGAGACTTGGTACAATACAAGCTTTGTGTTCCTTGAGACCTTGATGGTGTAATGAAAATAGAGAGCTTCATGCACCACAATTATTCCTGTAACTTAGCTTAATGAAAGCATTAACTTGTCCCTCAAGACCTCAAACACCTTCAAAGGTGGAGAGAGCTACCAGGGAATGAGGGTAGGAAAGAGGAATAATAATTATTCTTACAAGAAAGAAATGGCTCCTCACTTCTCATCAATATTGTTGCTTAGCATAGCATAATAGCATAGTAATGATGATGAAGAAGATGGCAAGCTTAAGCATTGAAGCATGGCTCTTGGTTGGATTTGCATTCCATAGCCAAGAGTGTTGGTGTAGGCTCTCATGGTGTAGGATCTCAACTTCTCAACAAGCTTGGAGAAGGAGATGAAGTTCTTGCACTTTTACAAAGTAAGAATGAGAGCATGTGAGTGAGTGTGAGAGAGAGAATACCCCCAAGCACACACCCAGCTTGCTTTGGTTGATGACCCCTTCTTGTAGCTCATCCTTGCACTTGATTGGACCCCTGCAAGCCTAAACAATCACATGCATAGTGCATACCAAGCAACCACGGTAGCATTTGTAAAAATGTCCTCATTTCCCCTTTGAGAGAGAGGGCTTGAAAAATGCTTTCAACATTTAATTAAATAGCTAAGTTCTCATTGGACCCCTTTAGAGGTCAACCAATAGGCTTTAGGCAGCTTATAAGGTCAACATGGTGAGGAACTTGACATGTGTCCTTGTTGCCTCTTTAGACTTGGCTTAAGGAGAAGCGTAAGAGCACACAATGCAAGAAGTAGTATTGTAGAGAAGAGTGTGAATACAAAGATATCAAGGCTTGCCCTAGAGTGAGAGGCATATATACAAGACAGGGGGAAAAAGGCTTCTCATGATCAAGAGAATGAGTGCCCTGACGGTCCTAAAATATGTGTCACACACATCACTATCATAATATATTAGCAAGTCCCCTAGTAAGCAGTCTTTGGTTTAGACAATGGGATGGAAGATGGAAAAGGGGACTTGCATGGAGATAGATAATAGGAATGGAGGAAATCATTTGTGGAAGAAGTAGCAGGCTCTTTGAACCTAAACTTGGAGAAAGAGTTGATTGAAATTGCAGGTGTTGAGGACTGGGAGAAGAACAAAGACAAGGGCCCAATCAGTACTAATCTTATTTTGGAGTGTGCCAGCTTTGAATGATATTATGATGTGATTGAGTGGTCTCCATCTTGAAAATTTAGGTTAGAGCCTTGAATTCTTGCATTCCCATGTAGGCTCTTGCGTTTGACATATCTAGGAGTCTTGAAAATCTATTTGTGTTAATTGCAAAGTGTGGGCAGTCGTAATCTACACAAAGCTCACCAACAAAGGCAAATTATCTTGGCCAAGTGTTTCTAGAGGTTTTCACACTACAATGTTCCATAAAAGTCTGCTTTTTTCTTTCAAGAGAAAATTATTGGAGAACCTTGAATTTAATTAGTCTTTGTAAGAAAGTCAACGAACTGTGTTTGTGAGAGTCTAGAGAGAAAGAGAGTAGTTCTTCTCACGCCAAGCTTAATAATGGGGCTGACTCAATTGAAAATGATTGCAAGGGTAAAGGTAATAACTGTCATGCCCTTGTGAGCGCCGGTTGCCTTGTGCGTTTGACATATCTAGAAGTCTTGAAAGTCAAATGTGCCTTGTGAGCAGCGGAAGAAAGTCAATGTGCGCAACAAGCGAGATTGATCATTGAACGTTCCCCTTGCATAATTGCATTTCGACCAAGGTCATCTTTAAAAAATGATTGAATTCTGTTTTTCAAACCACAAGAGTCTACAATCCACGTAAACTAAGCTGGCCCCTGGGCACTGCAGCGCCGGTTCCACCATCAACTAACTCGATCGACTCGCAGCTGCAGGCCAGACCAGATCAGCGCTTGCGCTCGGCCTACACGCTTATTTAAGGAGATGCAAGCCTGAACCCTTAAGACCTATATTGCTCACCCTCCGACTGAATTGCTTAATTAAATATTCAAGTCCCTGCCTAGCTTATATACCGATGGCCGGCTCTATGGTAGCTGCTGCTGTCATTGGCATCATGGTGGTGCTATTGCCAATTAGCTGCACAGCAGCGCGAGCCCCCGCTCCTTCAGCTTATAGCGATGATGCATATCATGCCTGCAGGCAGAGGGCCGCCACTCTGTGCGGGCCCAACGCCTTCACCTTCTACCTTCACAACACCGTCTACAACCCCGCCGTGGACAACAAGGACTACTTCAACTCTGTCTATGGCCTGTCTCCCAACGTGACGTGGCCCAATCCCTACTCCTTCGGCACCACCTCCACCTTCGAAGACCCCATCACGGAGGGCCCCGCCAACACCTCGCAGCAGATCGGCGTGGCTCAGGGCCTGTGGCAGCTGGACAGCAAAGTGGGCTACACGCTCTTCCACATCTTCACGGCCAACATCACCGAGGGTGACTACAAGGGCACCATCTCCATCCTGGGCCAGATTCGCGAGGCCGACCCCGTGCGCTACCTCACGGTGGTGGGTGGCACGGGCGATTTCTTGGGCGCCCGAGGCTTGGCCTCCAACCGCCTCGTCACCATCGACCATACGGCCCCCGCCACATGGACCCTTTCTTTCGACCTCGATCTCTATTATTGATGATCCCTGCTTATAACATCAAACACGCACTTCATTTTCAATATTTTTTTTCCCTCTCATTCAAACTGTTAACTACACGGTGAATAATACTATGCGTCGAATAATCTTCAAGATTATACAAATTTAACGACCGCTGATCTCATTCTATGCACAATAATGAACAAACATTTTTCTACCTCTATGGCTCTCCACCATCTCTCTCTCTCTCTCTCTCTCTCTCTCTCTCTCTCTCTCTCTCTCTCTCTCTCTCTCTCTCTGACTTGATAATTCTATTCTCATCCTCATCATCGAGATTAAACCATGAAAAAGCCATTGAAAAATTCCCACTCAAAGAACCCCTCTCTGCTTGTAACAATAAATTGATGGTTCTCCCACACATGTACATGTACATGCACACGTACACATAGAGGCTTCCACATCGGTCGCATCACCAAGGATTTTCCATATATATTTTGCAAGTTGTATTGGAGGGGCTCATTAGACTGATTGTATCATTGACAATGAAGTCAACAATGTTCTTGCTTATGCTAGCTTTCTCTTACCAGAGCAAGGAGGCCTTGAGGTGGACTAGGATCATCTAGAAAAGTATAGTTTCACTTTTAAGAGGGCAAAAATATTTAGCATCATTGCATGAATCTACAAGGACCAGTGACCCCTTGAAATTTTTTCTCCTCAAGCATGGAGTATTCACAAAAGAGCACTAACTTTGGCATTCAAATGAGCTAGATCGCTGCATGTAATAGCTATTCCATAGTTAGACCAAAAATACTGAATGAGTTTAGCTTCGTACCTATCCAAACGAGGACTCCCAACTTGAGATGACGTGATGAAAATTTCAGATAGCTTTAGATAAACAAATGAACAAAGTGAAACAAAAAACTTCAAATTATAGACATGGAATAAGACAACTGAAAAATATATTCACAATCAGAACAAGGTTCAGACGGAAAGCGTAGGTATCAGAGCTCTATAAAGATTAGTCAGGAAGTTTAATTGGCACAAAGCCGAGTAATGAATGTTCTTAAGCTTACTAAGGTCTACAAGATACAAAGATCAAGGACATAGGACTAGCGACCCCATAATAGAATTAGTAGGGTCTATTTATAGGTATCAAGAAAGGGTTTTGACTGATCGTAGCAGTTGTATAGTGTAGGGTAACCGGTGGTAATTGTGCTAGGTCACTTGATCAACTTCCAAGTAAATAATCAGAGATAATCCGTTATCCAAGGCATCTCCTAGGGATTGTTCCCACCTTCTACATTTTCCTCCACTTTCTTGATTTTTTCATGTACAAAGTTTCAAAGCTTTATCTCTTGCACTTGCCATTTTGTTTGTATCGAGGCTTCTTTTCCCCGGGTCTCTGAACCATCTACACTAGAGGTTTAGTATGTTTGGCCACCATGTGATTTTGTTGAGTACTGAAGGCCTCATTTTATTTCTTGATAAACCGATAAATAACCTCTTGCTGAAGTTGATCCCTTCTTTTTGTTAGCATCTCCACTTTATAAGGCATCAAATAGTGCCAAGTATTTGTATCTTGTTTGTATAGACCCTTCTTGCCTTTGCCAACTTATGGCAAATGGATGTTGTTTGTATCCACTAGGCTTAGTCTAGCAGATTGGCTTTGATTGAAGCCTCAGCCAGAACTTTAGACATCTCTTTAAACTGAGGTTCTAAATTGGCTTTTTTGGCTAGTTTGTTCTTAGGAATCTTTGACAAAGAATTTGTTCTTAGGAATCTCTCTCTCTCTCTCTCTCTCTCTCTCTCTCTCTCTCTTTGGGACTTGATATTTCTGTTCTCATGCTCATCATCGAGATTAAACGATGAAAAAGCCATTGAAAAATTAGCACTCAAGGAACCCCTGAGAAAAACTACCTGCTTGTAGCAATAAATCGATGGTTCTCCCACACATGTACATGTACATACACATGTACACATAGAGGCTTCCACATTGGTCGCATCACCAAGGATTTTCCATATAAATTTTGCAAGTTGTATTGGAGGGGTTCATTAGGTTGATTATATCATTGACAATGAAGTCAACAATGTTCTTGCTTATGCTAGCTTTCTCTTATCAGAGCAAGGAGGACTTGAGGTGGACTAGCATCATCTAGAAAAGTACATGTTCACTTTTAATTAAGAGGAAAAAAAGTTTAGCATCATTGCATGAATCTATAAGAACCAATGACCCCTTGAAATTTGTTCTCGCCAAGCATGGAGTGTTCATAAAAGAGCACTAAGTTGGGCGCTGGAATAAGTTGGTCCTCTGCATGTAATAGTTATTTCATAGTTAGACTCAGAGTACTGAATGAGTTCAGATTCTTAGCTAACTGGATGAGGACCCCCAACTTGAGATGACGAGATGACAATTTCATATAGCTTCAAATGATGACAAAATGAACGAAACCGAAAATGAAAGACTTCAAATTACAACCATGGAATAAGAAAACTAAAAATATATTCACATTCAAAATAAGGTTCTGATGGAAGGCTCAAATATCAGAGCTATATACCTTATCTAGTCCGGCCTTGCTGGTGTCCTGACATTACCCCCCCTTAAGAAGAGTTTTCGTCCTTGAAAACAAAAGTGGGAAACTTTCTTCTTAAGAACACTAATGTTTTCCCAAGTGGCACCTTCTTCAGGTCGGTCTTTCCACTTGATTAAGGCTTGTTGTCGTACGTGATGACATGTACGCAACTCATGATAATCAAGAACACGTTCAGGTTCATGTGGTAAGGTAGGAGGTTCAATGTAATCAACCAAAACATGTTGGTCAATGAAATTGGCATCCCCATGTAACCGCTTTCGTAGACGACTTACATGAAACACCGGATGAATGCGAGAATGTGAAGGTAGTAATAGTTTGTAGGCACGATCATCGATTCGCTTGAGTATTTTGAAAGGCCCACAATATCGGGGAGATAATTTAGGTGTCGGTCTAGTCTTCAGACTTTCTGAATGTTCTAGCACACGTAAAAATACTTCCTCCCCTTCTTCAAAGGTAACTTGCTGACGTTTCTCATCAGCGTATTTCTTATACCGATCCTGTGCTTGCCAGACATTCTAGCGAGCGAGTTTCAGCATATCCATATGGTCTTGGAGAAAATCCTTAACCTGTTGGATTTTTTCGGTTGCCAACCCCACGGTAACTAGTGTTCAAGGTTGAGAACTTGATCTAAACATGAAGAGACGACACCTAATCGCAAACATGCTTAAACTGATGGTGAGCAATTTCCAAGTAGAGCGATAAATGCTTACTAATTAGATCACTTGCACGTACGCACTCGCATATCCTTGAGAACCACATTACACTTTGTAATGTGCATATCTCCTTGGACAAGTGACCGTACTAAAGTGTGTTTCCCCCACGGTATACAGCCAGTCGTTCTAGATGGCTAGTAAACGGGGATCACAATATCGTACCATATTGCTGAGAATTCTACAATTGATTGTATAACCATCGTGGTTAACATGAAAAATCCACCAACACCCAAACCCAGCCATGATCTCAAATGGTGATTGGTAGAACAAAAAGTAAACTAATTGAGATACTGCACAGAGAGCGCAAAATACTTCATAAGAAACCGGTTTTTAGGAATATGCATGCCGTTTCAAATCAGCCTCTACTAAACATTAGGGCCCATAACACCTAGCGTGCATGCTTTTAGCAAAACAAATCTGAACCTGTATATCCATGGTGATCTTTGCCAATACTTATGGCAAATGTGATGCACCTAGGACACATTAAAAAGTCTGAAAAGAAACTAACTACTTTCAGCTGCAATATTGTGTAAGCCTTGCTGAAATGTCTGAACCATAGTAGAAGGTGAAACATTCATCACTTCTAGGTACAAACAATGAAACCTTTGCATTTGGTATATGTATAAACAACCATCTGTAATGTTGTTTCATTCTAAGTATCGGACAATTTCTGGCCACTGAAATTGCTCCTGATACGTCATGCTACAAATGGTCTAGAAAACTGATTGGACCAGCAGTTAGGGACTTTGTCGTGACACATATTTGAAATAGTGGGCGCCAGTGTCAGTCCCAGAGACTCATATCCTCCACATGTGGAATATGTCTCATGTAAGAATATCTAAAAAAGAACATTCTTTATGTACAAGATGTACTTGTGTCTAGAGGTAATTGCAAACACTCTACGATGGAAGTGAGAGGGACCCTCATTATCCTTGCTCCACACTAGCTAAACCGAACTCCTTGAGTCCCTAGACCATGTTATATCCCATGTGACAACATGTACCAAATCGAATCCTACAAGTCGATTCATAACAGCATAATGTACATTGGACACTACGACCCAAAAAACTTGTTTTGACATGCCCTTGGCATGGGTTCCGTTAGGCTCGACGTAGTCAAAATGTCTGGTAAGACACTTTGTAGAAACTACTTGACTAACAGGTAGCCGTAACCAACATAGTTAACCATGTGCAGAATGATGAGAGTCAACTTGAAAAGTTGAATTGTTCTGCTACCGCGTGGTATATTGCAGAAGTATTTCCTTGAAAGTATCACGGGACTAGATGAAACTGGAATCCCCCATGACCATGTGATAATTTAGTAAGCACCCACGAGGTCGTACCCCAAAACTAGGATGCCATAGACACTCGTAGTGCTATGGAGAGAGCAAGAAATCCACACAAGTGATATGCCTACTCGTATCAACAGCCATGCTGTCTTAATTGTTTGCTGACTCTAGACCCCATGGTACAAAATGTAAGAGTATCAAGAACTCAACTTGAGCGTCATTTGGTGCAAAAATGACAACCTAGGACTCAGTACTGTCAAGAATCTTACTTGGCCAATAATGTCGATGTGTACTCCCCTGGGTAGATTTGTTTGATCTTGTAAACAATCACCCAAGAATTTCAGTAGTTAGGTCTTATCTTTGGCATGACAATGGCTCTTAGCCCATGTAGCTCATAGCCATGATGCAAATTAGTGTTCAATGGAAAAAATGATGAATACTATTTTGAGTAGCATCTTAGTCACGTGTTAGCTGAGAGGTAGAGCACCTTGGCTCAGGCTGACTCACCAGCAAAACACGTGTCAAAGGTTTTGTAGCCGATTTGCATTATTCCCGTACAAGAGAGAGAACCCAAGCATGCTAGACTGAGGAGCTTTCCTTAAGGTGTCAGAGGGTGTATGCAAGTTGTGGGCTCTTACGCATCCTATGTCTAAGTTGTAGCCTATCGTATATGCAGTGTATAGTTTTCAAGGATGACGCTCTCAACGAGAGAGGTAACAAAAAACTCCTTTCGACCCACCTACCCTTTGAGGGCATGATTGTATGAGCAGGACTCAGCCTCGGCGCTTTGCCCATAAAGTAAGTTCTAGAATTAGGTTCCTTCTATGATTGTTGTGTTTTGAAAGCAACCAATAATCATATTAAAATAACTTTTCCTATCCTTTAGCCCAACATTACTCTTTGTAATCTGCCTATCCCCTTGGATAACTGACAGTAATGAGATGTGTTCTCCCCTTCCGTGAGACAGAGTTGCCAGTGTGATATCGGAAAACTCAGCGGTTAGTCAGTGTAATTTATAGGGTAGCATTGTAGGACCTTGGTTACAGTGACGGGCTCTGATATGCAAGCCAAAATCATAAGTGCTTTGCATAGTTTCTCCATAAGTGCCTTGCATAGTCGGTACCGGTAGGAATATTTGGGAGGTGATATCCCAATGTATGCCAGTGCCCCAGACTGCTGTGCCAATTACCTTGACATCCAGTAGGTAGTATCTTAGCACGAGTTAGACGCCTTGCTTCTCGTGTAGGTGTCCAAATTCTTTGCTTTGCATAACTGACAATCCTTTGCAATAAAAACAGATCTAACCCGATTTTCGTCAAGTATATCATATATACTCTCTTATGGCTTTCATGCCCGTCTGGTATGTAGTGAAATAGCATGCAAGCATAGTGTCAAATTCCTTCCAAGTTGGTATGCTCATAGCATATGCCAAACGTGGAAAGTATCAATACAAAATTTGTCACTTTTATCTAACTGACCATGTCAGAATTGCGTAAAGAAAGCATTATGTTTTAAGTCGTGATTGAATATGCTATACTAAGCCAGGTATTGTATCATATACAACTAACCAAAAAGGGTTATCTGAAGGGAAGTAACTTCTAAAGAGCACGCACAAATTGATTGACTACTTAGACGCAAAATCCGTGGAAGAGCTAAGAATGCAGTACCTGGGGACAATGTTTCCGTTGATGTTGTCCCATACAATTGAAACATAACTTTTGCACTTTGGCTTTGCAAAAATAGATTGTGGAAAGTCTCCTCTTTGCCACCTGGCCGGAAACTGGTTGAATGTTTGCCATAGGTGTAGGCACGGTAGCCTGTGGAATGGACGACATGACCAGCTCTGTAAGGTTATCTACCTGTGTAGTAAGCAATTGGAAGTGAACAGCCAATTTGCAAAACTGTTCTTTAAATTTTTCGAAATTCATGTCATGTAACGCACTCTTTGTCATCGATGAGATTGCTAGTATCCTCCAAAAGATCAAGCACACTTTGAGGAGGAGGAGTAGATGCGGTGGAAGGAAGTTCAAAATAAAAAAAGGTGATTCTCAGAAAGTTCTGTATCCATGATGACTGTATGTATTGCGATCAAATAAGGAGAACTCTTGTAGCCGTATGAGATATCGGCGTTACCCAATAACTAGCCTTGATACTTAAGTTCGCAACTGATATACCTGATATTGGGAGCACTCGCAAAGCATAGTAGCCGTGCTAACTCCGCCGAAATCGATGGTAGTCCGCCGTATATGGAACTCCGAAAGCTCTTGATAGTTGAATCAACTATGCTTGACGATGCCGCCAAAAATTTATACTGCTTGAAATGCCGTTGATGACTGAATCCTCTCAAAGGAAGAAATTGCAATAGATATTCTTTCGAAACTTCAAATCCGTCAAACTTTAACTTCGATCAACTTCTACAATTTCTGTAATTTAGACAGTTTTACCCTTGCCTATGCTTGTGGCAGATATTGAGTAGTTTCTATGGAAATTGAGTAGTTTCTATGGAAATCTAGAGATTGTAATGCTAAATCCAAAATTTTCATGTTTTTTGTATTTATCACTTCATCAGTGTCCCCAAGATTGCACTTGGTAAGAGATCTATTATTCTTTTGACATGATCCATCGCTCCTTTTGAATCCAAAGGCCAAAAGGGAATTAAGAAACATGTTCATAATATTTGTATTGAGCATGACTATAGAAACTTTGCTAATAGGTGTAATGGACACGTCCGATGAACATTGACAATAGCGAAATTAAAAGAACTATAGTGAGTATTTTTATGAGACTACTTTGAGAACACAGAGGGTGAACTTAATTAGCGGTAGCAACATAACCATTAGACTTAATTAAGTTGGCATGAACAATACTTTTTCAAGAGAGAGAGTTAGAGAACTTGACAATAGTTGAGGATCGGATTAATGTGGAGCCAGTCCCCCCTCCAATAAGATTTTGTATTATAGATTCTCCCATAAAGAGAGACTTGGTACAATACAATCTTTGTGTTCCTTAAGCCCTAGATGATGCTATGAAAATGGAAAGCTTCATGGATCACGAGCGTAACATAGACTTTGTCAAAGCATTAACCATCCATGGCCTCAGTCCTAAGGCCTCAAACACCTTCGAATATTGAGAGAGCTAGCAAGGAATGAGGGTAGGGGAGAGGAGGAAGACTCATTTATAGGAGAACGCCTTATTAGAGAGTATGGGACTTTTGAAACATTTTGAGAATTTGAAATTAATACAGATCCCGTAAGTATGAGAATTTTGTTAATTTGGATTTGACATTATACATAAAGTGCACTAAGATTATTGAAAAATACCTAGAGCTGGTCGCAAGCTATTGAATGGTTCATATTAGTTAAAGAGATGATTGTGAGAATTGTTGGTATAAGGGAGTTGATAAAAATGTTCTTTGGGTGGTGTTCCAAAACACCTTAGTTTGGTTTGTTGGAATCCCATGCCTTGTCCTTTACTCAAAAGAATCTTTCAGACTTTCTTTGGCCCTTGTAACAACCTTTGTAGGAATTTTGATTTTTTTGGGAATGCTCCTGCTTGGCCTCCAAGAGAAGACAATACTTTTTATCTCTTCCCATTGTTTAGGATCCTTCATATTACACATCCAATATTTCTCCCAACAATTTGAGTGAACATCCACATCCGCTGAATTTCGATGAGAATAAACTCGGGCCCAATATTGTATAAGAGTTTTCTTGAAGCTATTTGAACACTTTTCCATGTCTACGTCCCTTTGTGCAACTCAAAGCCATAGTGGATAAATTGATTCTGAAGGTTGAACAAGCACAAAGTCTTCCTGTTTAACATCCACCATTGGGTCAAATGCATCCTTCGGCTGTTTTGATGCAAGACCGCAATAATGGTTATCCAAGTCTTCTGTTCCCCAAAATTCATCTTCCTCGTTTCCTTCAGCACATATTGTTTCATCTTGTGTTCTTTGCCAAAAGTCCATAAATTTGGTTACATGAAGAATGTGTGGTGTTTGCAAAGCATGGACCATGTATTTCCAATAATCAACTACTGGGGCTATAAAGATTTTGTACCCAGAGTCTATTGTACCTTGTTTATATGAGTACCACTTTTCCCAATATTTTATGTAGTGTTTAATCCCCCCTACTACCTCTTGGTGCTCTTTTACATAATCAAACATTGGTAGTAGCATTGGCACACCCTTTGGAAGTCTAGGCTTCCCATCATTCCCCTTTTTCCACAATTCAATGCCACCTTCTCTTGGAAGCCAATCCATTGAATTTGGATGCATCTTGTATTGCATGACATGAAACTCACTCTGCATATAGAACCTAAATTGAAGAGGTTTTGAGTGCCCCACAGGAGCTTCCTTTTAATCACACGAGTGGTTCTCAATATGGAATTTAAAATTTGGCACATGGGTTAAAAGAAATGGAGTACGCTTTGTGCTCTCACATGATTGGAAATGTTCCATGAGACGCGGAAATGTAAAAGTCATGCTTGTCCTTAGCTTCTCTGAAAACATACTAAACATTGCATCAATGTCTTCGTGTGTATGACCCACCATTAAAAAACCCAATTGGATCATCTTGAATGTCCCTTGTGCAACTAGCAATGACAAAAATGCAAATAGATAGCGATTTTTGTTTTCTGACCCACAATTATCCAATTGCAATAGTAAGTTATTGAGAAACTTTTTGAAGCCATAGACATCACCATGCCCTACATCTTCATTTTCACATCTTGATCCTTGTCTGATCCCTTGATGATGATCTAGTGCTTTCCTGGAATTTAGAGATTGAAGCACTATAGAAGAAGAACTCGGCATTCCATCTAGCTGAAGGTCACCCTTTTCATGACTATCCAATCTCTCTAGATTTCTTAGGCATAGAGATATAGAGCCAATTGTGAAGTTTGGGTCATGTGGCCACAAATCAACTACAAAGTTACCATATCTTCCGTGTCCATGTCCATCATGCCAACCAAAGAGAGTGGAAGCTGAGAAGACCTATCTTTTTTCTTTGACTTTGACCTTAGCCTTGGAATTGCAATCTTTGCATGGTCCATCTTGTCATGTATGATGCACAAGTTTGTTTGTGGTTCCAACTAAGATTCCAAGCTCCAACCATAGTAAAAATTTCTACAGCTTTGCTGTTGTAGCACGTGAACTCAACACTTCCTTAAAAGCTCATTACGCTCTTGTAGACACTTTGTTGATACCATTTTTTCCTTTATTTCTGAGCAAATAGCGCATTTGAAAAACATGCTTGTTGTTGCAAGACTAACATGCTTGAACTCTTTGTTCCATATCAGATTAAATGAAGATATTGACACTTTCTTACTTCCAGCCTATTCCAAGGTTTTCTTCACTTCTGTCCATATCCCTATTTGTTTGTAGATGTCAAGGATGACTAATTGCGTTTCACGTGTTCCATCATGCATTGTGCGGATTTTATGTGGCATTTTCTCTTCATTCTTCTCAACAAAGGTCTCTAAGAATTTCTCTTCCCATCTTTGTGTGATCTCGACCCGCTCTTATTGTCCCTTTGTTTACATCCATTTCCCCCCTCACACCTTGCTCAAATTCAGCTATGTACCTATAAAAAGACGTTCTTGGTAGACCGTGCATATTGTACCATGCTTTTCCACATACAACCTCCCCATTAAGCACAAAGATGTACTTCCTTGTGCCGACACCATTAACTCGGCAAGATGAATCAAGTGTGTTTTTACGTTCCTCCAATTGCAAACCCAAAAAATATTTTCGCAAGTTGAGAAACTCTTCTCTATTTGAGATTTGGCAACATTTATCTGGACAACAATCAGTGGTTGCAATTTGTGAGACATCTCCCACAGACATCTTGGCCTCTGAAGCTTTAAGAGCAAGAATCCTAGGCTTTCTATTAGCCATACAATAAGTTCTATTGAGTACAAAAAGTGACCTTGTTCCTGCAACAAAATTTGTAGCCGCATAATTCACATTGTCCATCTCCTTGCCTGTGTCTTCATCCACAAATTCTTTTCCCAACACTTTGGAAAGCAATGGTGACCGTCTTAAAAGGTAATCCTCTTAATAGGCCATCATACTAAAGGAATGCAATCTAACCTGTCACTTGCACTCGTCCTTGTTCCTTCATTGTAAGCTTTATTCACAGCCACACCAAGACCTTCTTCTCCTAAAACCTCATAGTCAATCACTTCATATGGCAAAGATAGAAGTATACCCCCTATTGCAATGCAGTATTTCATCCCCTCTAACCAAATCAAGACAACACGCTCTTTCCAACTCTCTCGCAATTGATCTTTGTAGTTGACTTCCTCCATATGTTCTCCTTCAAGGGCCACATCCACTTCATCATGTGGCATACTAACCATGCCACATTCCCTTGTAAGCTTGACATTTTGTGTCTCCGATTTTATAAGCCCACCAACCATTTCACCGATTGTTGATGCATGAATTTTTGGAAAGGGCAAGCAAGCAAAAGAGTCATGGAAATTAACAATAGACACTGACAGCTTACCATCTCAAGTAATTCACCATGGCACAAAACACTAGGTGCCATTGAAAATAAACTCCCATTTGCAACCACCTTGTCTCCAATGAGGAGGTCTATAGGTCTCCACTTTAAAAGGATTTTGGAAAGACACCTGAAAAAAACATTCAATGAAAGAGTAGTGTCAAGATTTGACCATGTAGCACAAATTTGAAGCTCATGTTGAGGATTATTAGAAATATTAAAGGACCATGTGAAAGCTATGGGTTTTCAATCATGGAATGAATCACCCTCCACTTATATTACATGCTATCACTCATCTAATATGTACCCTCATAGTAGCCTCAAGATCTGACCACGTGGAAAAAACTTCAGGTCCATGCCAAAGAGTATTAGACACGTTAAAGGGCCATGTCGAGGGTATGGGTTCCTATTCATTCAATGGACTGGATCCCACTTTTATATACCTTATGTTTAGTCGGCTAATATCACTTCATATATACCTTCAGAGTAGACTCGCAAGTTGACCACACCACAAAAACTTTAGGCCTAGTATACCAAGGGTTATTAGACACATTTAAGAAATATCAAGGCTATGGGTTTGCATTATTCAATCTACCAAGCCCCACTTCTATCACATCCTATGTTTACGTGGCTAATATAACTTGGGGTGTACCATCATAGTGTGGCTTGAAGATTTGAACACGTGGCAAAAACTTGAGGTCCATGATAAGGATCATCATACACTTTCAAGGGCTATCTCAAGGCTATAGGTTTGAAGCTATTCAATTTGTATGTTTACTCACTTAAGATAACATGGGTTGTACTAGTACATTCAAGAATTGACCACGTGGAAAAAGCTTGAGGTCCATGCCAAAGAGTATTAGAGCAGAACCTACATCCCTCTATGTATAGTAAGCACATAATAGATATATGAAATTTATATACACACAAGAATGTAAATAGTCAGTAAATATTTATTGAGATGGACCCTCATAGTAGCCTCAAGATTTGACCACATGGAAAAAACTTGAAGTCCTCGCCAAAGTGTATTACACACGTTGGTACAACCAAAGTTGGTCCGAGCTGGAAAGTGGTCTATGGCAAGGGAGGGTTGCATGCAGGTGCAATCCAAAAGGCTAGGGCAGGTGCCAAAGTCCTGGGCAGCCAAAGGGAGAGAGAATGTATGTCTGAAGCGGTTTTTTATGTTGAAAGAGCTAAAGAATGGTCTAATTGGGATGACAGATGAAGGTGCCCAAAATGCTGAGTCAATGCTCTAAAATGTAGTGCTCGATGTTCTCTAGAAGCTGGTCTAGACGGCTCATCAAACGGAGCCCGAATGTGCAAGATACTGAAGTACAAAGTTAGAAGGTGTTGCAGATCCCCAACGGGCAGGGCAACTGGGGACAGGTGGCCCAAGATGATTTTAGTGGATACATGCATAGAGCCCAAATTATGGTTCATGTCTGTTTTCTCTGAAGGAGAATCAAAGCTCTGGTTAGCAAGTTATGATCAGTTGAAGATTTTCCGGGGGCTAGGTTTTAGCCTACTTGCCTGCATTGGAGGATGCACCATGTAGCATTTTCTAGGCCTCGACAGGGTTCAAGTATATAAAGCATGCCGCGTGGAGTAGCAGGAAGTGATGGTTTGTTGATCTGAGCCCAGAGCACCAAGTTAAATGGGAGCATTTGATAGTGAAAAGTTTGCAGATGATTTTCTCTGTTTTTTATGGCCTCGGATAGCGAGCTCAGAAGGATTAGACGGCGGCGAGGTTTACACAGCAAGGGACCAACAAAGTTGGGAATTGGCATAGCTTTGCGGCTTGGTGATTGGATCACCGGGTGCCAATTGGTAGGCAGGACAAGTAGGAGGGAAAGGTTAGGTTGTTATGGGAGTGTTTTCAAGATTTTGCAAAGGCCTTGGGGGATCAGGAGACCGATAGCTGCCACGTGTCAGAGGGTTTGTCCCATATGCGGCGGTTTGTCAGAAGGAAGGAGGTCGAGGGGTATTTAACCCAAAGTGTGAGCCCCCCATTCGGCATGAGAAGCGTGAGGGGGAGCTCCCTCTTGAGTGTAGCGGTGGCGGACCCCCAAGGGCGTTGCTCTGGTTGTGCGCAGTGGCGTGGTGGAGGAGATAGGCCTGTTTTGGCAGCATCCGGTGAGACGGGGCACCAATGGCGCATGTGTCCGCTTGCAGGAGGCTGGGGGTACAATAAGTGGCGTGTTAGGCGGTAGGGGTAGCATCCCGCGGCCCAGTTGGGCTCCAAAATTTTCGAGACAAGGAGTGCAATAGCGATATTGCTATTGCGTCCCTCTTCCATGAAAGGGTGCATCCCGTAAGGATCAAGGAAGGGCCGGAGCAGCCGGGTGTCCAAACCGGGGGCAAGTGCAAAAGGGGGTTCCCGCGGCTGTAGAGTGAGCCAGAGAGAGAGAGAGAGAGAGAGAGAGAGAGAGAGAGAGAGAGAGAGAGAGAGAGAGAGAGAGAGAGAGAGAGAGAGAGAGAGAGAGAGAGAGAGAGAGAGAGAGAGAGAGAGAGAGAGAGAGAGAGAGAGAGAGAGAGAGAGAGAGAGAGAGAGAGAGAGAGAGAGAGAGAGAGAGAGAGAGAGAGAGAGAGAGAGAGCCCGAGGGCAGGCATGTGGACCAAGTGCAAGGGGCAAGGGGGGCATTTCAAGGCCGGCCAAACAGGTGTAAAATCCAGGAGGAGCTGACCGGGGCACTCAATCAAAGGGATAAAAAGGAGAGAGCAAGGGCAAGAAGAAAACGCGAGAGGCTGGCACCAAGAGGAAGTAGGAGGAGAGAGAAATAAAGAAAGAGAAGGCTGGAGGGAGTCGGACAATAAGAGGGTCAAAGCTAGGCCAAAGAGGCAGTATAAGCTAAGCTCCCCAGAAGGGGTAAAAAATGAGGGATAAAGCACCCCCCCCCCCCCGAGTGCAAAAAGAGAAAGAGAGAGTAGAGAAAAAAATTAAAGCGGTTTCCCCCTTGCTAAAGATGCCAAAATCAAGGTACCAGATATACCAATAAGAAGGCAATTTCCAAAATTGGAGGCCCCCCGTATAAAAGTCAAATTTTAATCAAATTAGGGGCTTTTTTGGTGCCGTTTGAAGCCTGCAAAGTGGAGTTCTCTGACAAGCTAACCCCTTTGTAACTTTTTCTTGAAAATGGCCATAGTGATGGTAGTGAAAGCCTATGTACATGCCTTTTGAAATGCAATCAAGCCACTGTTGCCCCGTCTGGTTGTTGCTTCCCCTTCCCCCCTCCTCTTTCTCCTGCTTTCATGTTTCCCTTTGGTGTCGGCTATGTGGAAGTGTCTGCCCCCCGGTCCGACGGTGGTTTGTGTGAGAGAGTGAGATTGAGTGGATGTGTGTGAGTGTAAGGGTAGAAACAGACCGTGGCAGTAGGTGTGCGTTGTGTGGTGGATTTGTGGAGTGTGTGAGCAATAGAAATTGGGCAGGCAATGGTCTGCTAGTGTGAAGTGTGTTTTCAAGGTGTTTTTCGAGAGGATACGGGTGCGGTGGATACCCTGAGCTATAGAGACGCCCTTTTGTTTGTGCCGGGCGTGTTTCCCCATTCCCCCTCTCCATCTTCTGGTGCCCCCACGGAGGAGCACACTGATTGCTCCTAGTTGATAAAAAAGAAGAATTTCTTTCGCATTGGGATGTCATGGCAGCAAGAAGTTATGGACCGATTTTCACAGGCGAGGAACGCCCTGACGAGTGGATGCCAGATTTCGAGCTGTATATGCTATTGTTACGTATGCCGGACGAGGATAGCAAGTTGCAGACTTTTCATTTGGTGATGCGTTGTAAAGCTAAAGCATTGTATGAAGCATTGGAAGGCGAGCCGAGGCAAGCATGGCCGGCTCTACGGGGGAGGTTTCTTCACGTCTTTTGCAAGGAGGCATCCCCAGCCGAGATGGATGCGAAGCTGAAGGTGCTTAAGCAAGATTTGAGTCAAGAGTTCAATCTGTTTTTGGGTCATTTTGAAGAGTTTTGGGCAGAATTAGCGACAGCCATGCAATTCGCTAATGGAGACTACTTCAAGCTAGATAAGTTCATGGTGTGTTTGCATCCTAAGGTGAGAGAAAAAGTCAATTTCGAGAGTCCAAAGAGCTACAATGGTGCGGTAGCCATTGCACGGTTGAAGAGCAGAAAGATAAATAAATAAATAGAGCAGGGTGTGTCAAGCTATAAAACAATGGCCCATGTTCAACCGCAGAGTCTGAGGGAGGCTATGCACGAAGAAAATCATGGAAACCAAGGTGTAGCTATTCTGCCACAAAATTGGGTCCGCACGGTGCGAGTTTTGTTTGAGGAGATGCAGAAGTTGCGGCTCAGTCTGATGGATAGAGGACAGCCAAGAGGAGCAAGGGGCAGAGCAAGGACGCTACCATGTAGGTGTTACAATTGCAAAGAAGAGGGGGACTATGAACCCGATTGTCCTCAACCACAGAGGGAGAGAGAAGGTATCTACCTCTTGTTTGGTAGAGGTCGAGGTCAAGGTCGGTTCAATGGTCCAAGAGAGCAAGTGATGGAGAATCCTGTGCAGCCAGCTCCACCAAATGGAGGCGAGGTCCCAATAGTAGATATATCGGGGTGGATAAGGAGGATATGAAGATTTTGGCCAATAAGAGAGCAAGAGTTGAGAGGGAGACAGAGACTGAGCAAGAAACGAGAGCTCACAAAGGCAAAGAGAAGGTGTATGAAGGTAGAGAGATACTCGAGCCTAGCAAAAGAAGGAGGCGTCACAAAATCAAACAAGCGGATTTCCAATTAGGGCGTGGCTATCCCGAGTACAATATGGTAAGTGATGTTCAAAATAAAAAGCAAACATTAATTTTGGTTAGCTGTTAGCTTTAAATCGAAAATTAAGGAGGCAGTGGTCCACGAGTGTTAGCATCAGGCTACTGAGAGCTTAGGGGAATGTTCAAGCGGTGCAAAATATGGCTTTGAGGGTAGAATGATGTTCTTCCACGGGTGGATGCTGTTATAGAAAAGAGGATGCAGGTACAGGCCTATATAGACGGTGGAGTGCAGGTTTGTGTCATGACGAAAGCAGCAATGAGAGAGACGGGAATCAAGGCAGTAGTCAAATAGAATGTGCGCATGAGGATGGCAACCATACTAAGGCCAAATGTCTGGGTGTAGCTCAAGATGTGAAGGTCAAGATGATGGGCATAGAGTGCCTGCTAGACTTTTTTGTAATGAAAGTAGGGGATAATGCTTATCCAATCATTTTGGGTGGGCCATGGTTTTTGGCGATAGGTGCTAAGCAAGATTGGGAGAGCAAAGTGTTCACCTTGCCTGACAAAGAGAGAGGAAGGCAGATTGTGCGTGATTTGAATTCCAAGGAAAGCAGTTCTCGTCCTATGGTAGTTAAAGATGAAGGCGACATGACGAGCTACGAATACAAAACCGAGACACACTATGATGAAGGCTACACTAGCATCGAGGAAGAGAAGAGCGAGGACGACATGCTGAAGATAGATGCAGACTTATTCAAAGTCACCATAGACGACTTCCCACCTAAAGAAGAAGGTATGCAGCCTCAAGCTCATGGTTTAAGCATAGAGGAGGTTTCGAGAATGTTAAGTGAAGATTTGACCAAAGGTGAAAAGGAAGGTTATGTTCAACTGTGTGAGTCCTATCCAAATCTATTTGCGATGGAGTACAAGCATTTGCGCGGTGCAAATGGGGTAGAGCACAAGATTGTTCTCAAGGAGGGACATAGGCCTAAGGCATAAAAGCTAAGAAGACTAGGGGAAATCCAAAAGGGAGCCCTTTGGCAGGAGATCAATAGGTTGCTGGATGCAGGCATTATATACCCTGTAAAAGAGTTAGAGTGGGTATCACCAGTGGTTATAACCCCTAAAAAGAATGAGAAATGGAGAGTGTGTGTCGACTACAAGCCACTGAATTCCGCGTTCAAGAGGAATCACTATCCATTGCCATTTCAAGACGAAATCCTAAACCAAGTGGCTGGGCACAAGAGATACTTGATTATGGATGGTTTTTTGGGGCATTTTCAAATAGGGATTGAACTCAAAGACCAGTTGAAGACCACATTCATATCTCCATGGGGTTGTTTTTCTTACCGCAGGATGCTGTTCCGATTGGTGAATACATATCCCACCTTCCAAGATTGGATGAACAGGGTATTTGGTTCATAGTTGAGCGGATTTATCAGGGTCTTCATGGATGATATAGGCTACTACAGTTCAAGATTGGAGCACCTATTGAAGCTACAGTTATTCTTTCAAAGGATTGATGAAGAAGGAGGTCAGTTGAACCCCAAGAAGTGTAAGCTAGCACACCCTCAAATGCAGCTGTTGGGTCATGTGGGGTCGCAAAATGGTATAGAGGCTGATCCCAAGAAGGTGAAAGTGTTGGTGTTGATGGAGCTACCATCAGATGCTCAAAGTTTGGCTTTGTTTTTTCATAAGCTGAAGTATAGATATCATGTTTCTTTTGGATGTTATCGCAATATGTACATCCTCTTCAAAAGAAAGCTCAATAGGTGCATGGTTATGAGTGGGATGAGGAAGATCAGGAAGCTTTAGATAGGGTTAATGTAATTTTGTGTCACTTTCCAACGGTGTGTCCTCCCAAGCGAGAGGACAACTTCTATGTGTCTATGACAATGGGCACAATTGCTATTGGAGTGGTTCTACTACAAAAGGTATGGAGAAGCTACAAGCAGGGTGATTAGCCTAGGAGAGGCTACCTACACCAAGGTAAAGCAATGGGTGATGGCTTTGGTTTTCGCTTGTAGGAAGTTCAAGGTGCATTTAATTGTGTGCAAGTTTTTTGTGTTGACAGCTAATAATCTATTGCCAGAGGTAGTATTAAATTTGAAACCAGGAAGGAGGATTATGAAGTGGGTGTTGGAGCTACAAGAGTTCGAGTTCGAGTTCAAGGTAGATCACACGAGTCGGTCTCACTTAGCGGACATTTTTTTCAGCAAGGCCGTTGATTTGCCAGCCTATCCAAGGGTGGTTCAAGATGAAGCTGAGGAGGATCCTGATTTAGAGGATTCTTTTACAATGTGGTTTGACGGAGCGTATCGAAGGGTAGTACAGAAGGCAGGAGGAGGTGTGGTGATACACGACCCACATGGCAAAGCTATATTTTTTAAGGCGTATGATTTGGAGGATGTCCACACCAATAACGAGGTGGAGTATCTCACTTTGCATCTGGGTTTAAAGCAGTGTATAGAGTTTGGAATTTTGAGGTTGGTGGTGAAGGGAGATGTGTTGCTACTCATCAAGAAACTGTTAGGCCAATGGCAGGTAAAGCGCGATTCGTTGAAGAACTTGTTCTTTTCCATCAAGAAGATGCTAAAGTCTTTTGAAGTCCAATTCAAGCATGTGAGAAGAGAGCAGAACCAAGAGGCGGATCAGTTAGAAAGTAGAGAAATACAGGTGCATGTTGGAGGTTTATATGTGGCCCCAGCCACTTATGCAGGTAGAGAGACTCTAAAAGACATTAAAGGGTTTTTTAGTACACGACAGTGTTCAGTGGGTTTGTCCAAGTTGCAAAAAAGAAAAGGCCCACAAATTCACATTGGTAGGTGAAGATCTCATGAATTATGGGCGTAACAGAATTCTTAGAAGGGTGTTGTACAAAGAAAAGTTAGGAAAGGTGCTGGAGCAATGCCACAAAGAAAGTGGACATCAGGGTAAAGACTAGGTTCTATTTTGAGTGCTTAGAGGAGGCTTTTGGTGGCCTTCCATTGTGAAGGACGTGCAATATGGGTGCAAGGCGTGCCATGAGTGTCAGATTATAGGTGAAAGACGACTGATAGCAGAGTCACAGGGTGCCATCATCGCACAAAGTTCTTTCAAGAAGTGGGTCTGAATGCCATAGGTCCTCTCCCAACGTCTACGAGCAATAAGAAGTATGTGGTGGTATCCATTGACTACCTTAAAAGGAGGCCAAGACTGTGAAGGTAGTAAATGCTAATGTGGTGGCATAGTTTGTGTTCGATAACATTTGTTTCCGTTTTGGTGTTCCATGGGTGTTAGTTACTGATAGGGGTCAGGGGTTTAGAAGCAAAATCATGAGTGCATTAGTGGAAAAGTTAAATATTAAGAATCGGTTTTCCTCACCCTATCAACCCCAATGCAATGGTCTAGTTGAGAGTGTGAATGGGCAAATCGTCGAAATGTTAACAAAATACGTGTATAAGCAGGAAGCTGAGTCTGAAACAAATCTAGAGAAGTGTCTGTGGACGTATAGGACGTCCTATAAGGTAGCTACAAATTTCACTCCATTTGAGCTAGTATATGGTAAGGAGGTTATATTGCCGGTGCATGCATAGTTAGGTGCTTTGAAAGGTATGTGGCGTGTCAGTTCCACTCAATAGGGAGTTCTACATGATCGGATAACCAGTTTGGAGGATTTGCAGATGGACAGAGAGGCAGCGGCCGCCTACTATGTGAAGCAGAGAGAGAAGCGCACTACAAGAGGTCACTTGAATTCTGGCGCCACATTGTGGTCACTGGCGGGTGTCGGTATATGTGTGTGTATTTATGAAGGGAGCTAAGATTTACAAATTTCCGATGCCTCTTCCGGCATGCACGTTGGAGAGGGGGAATGGGGGAACACGCCCAGCACAAACAAAAGGGCTTGTCTATAGCTCAGGGTATTCACAACACCCCTATCCTCTCAGAAAACACCTTCAAAGAAATACTTAACACTAGCAAACCACCGCTTGCTCAATTGCCACTGCTCACACACTCTACCAATCACCACACAAGATACACCTACTACCACTGCCTGTCTCCACCCTTACACACGCACACAATCACTCAATCTCACTCCCTCACTCAAAACACCGTCGGTCCGGGGGGGCACACACTTCCACACAGCTGGCACCGGGGGGAACCATGGAAGCAAGAGAAAGAGGAGGGGGGAAGGGGAAACCATAGCAAGAGAGGCAACAACTACTTGATTGCACTTCACCAAACACTTATACAAACTCCCACTGCCATCACCATGGCCATTTACACAAGAAAAATGCAAAGGGCTTTGACAGGCACACTCCTCTGTCCAAGAGCTCCACTTTGCAGGCTTCCAACGGGTTCAACAAGCCAAAAAAAAAGCCTCTTATTTGATCAATTTTTGACTTTTATAGGGTGGGGGGTTCAATTTGGGATATTGCCCTCTAATTGGTCCATGTGGCACCTTTTTTTGGTATCTCTTGGGAAGGGGCCACCGACTTTTTCCATCTGCTCTCTTCTTCTCTTTTGCACCTGGAGGGGGGGGGGGCATTAGCGACGGCGCTATTGCCCCTTGGTATTTTTTATTTTTTATCTTCTTCATTTTTACCTCTTATGGTCTCAACCTTACACTGCTCCATTTTTTACTTTGACTCTCCCTTTCCTCTATCCAACTCCTGTTTTGCCCTCTTTTGACCTTGGCTTCCACTTTGTCCGGGCATTCCCTAGCTTGGTCCATTTGGCCTTGCTCCTTTGGTCTTTGCCACCCTCGAGCTCGGACTCTCTCTCTCTCTCTCTCTCTCTCTCTCTCTCTCTCTCTCTCTCTCTCTCTCTCTCTCTCTCTCTCTCTCTCTCTCTCTCTCTCTAGATCGCCTACCTTGCTCTGGGACCTTCCCCTTGCCTGAGGGGGGGAGGCAATAGCGATATCTCTATTGCCCTCTCCCTCCTCCTCAAAACTTTGTGGCCCCTAGGGCCGTGTGAACCGCCGCATGCCACGTCATACGCCGACACCACAACCACGCACGGGCGCGCGCCTCCTGCGCCGCCCCGCCTAGCCAATTGTCGGCAAAACCACCGCGGAACGCCACAACCGCAGTGCCCGACAGGGCCCGCCATAGCCACGCTCAAGGAGCTCCTCTCTCTCCTTCTCATGCCAATGGAGAGGTCACGGTGCCGTATACATACAGAGTGACGCACACTTCCGGCTCCACATGTGGGGTATTACCCCGCCATGTGGGAGTCCCCCAATGCAGCCAAGGCTTGTTTTTTTTAAAAAGCTTCTTTTGTGAGAGAGACTCCCTCTTGGGTGCCAACTTGGCCCCACTCGCATTCTCTGTTGACAAATCCCACTCCGGTGCTGTAAAACCATGTCCGAAGTCCGTGTACCAGGCTCCGTTCTAAGCAATTGCCACCGGCCTTTGACTTCTTTGAGCCCGCTATCCGAGACCATCAAAAAATGAGAGAATCACACCCATACCTTTTACTGCCCAATGCTGCCAACTTCATTTCGCTGTATCTGACCGACCGAATATTCGATTGACGTGCAACCGTTTAGTGCTAGGTCCACATAACACACACTTCCACCAACAACCTTGGCGAGGCTCAAAAGACGCCAGATGGCGCATTTTCCAATGCGGTCATATGGCCTCAGACCTAGCCCCCTGAAAATCTTCAATCGATCATATCTTGCTAACCAGAGCTCTGTTTCACAAACTGAAAAGATAGGCATGCTCCACAACTTGAGCACTACACATGTCTAAACTGACATCAACCCGGGTCACCTGTCCCCAGCTGCCCTCTCCGTCAGGGATCTTCTACACACTTCAACTTTAAACCGCAATATCTTAAGCACATAAAAACTACATATCGGACACAATAGGCCACCAACATTCTTGGCTCTTTGCAGCACACCTTTGGCCTAAAAAACCGCTTCGAGCATACACCTCCACTATCCCTTGTCTGCCTAGGGCTTTGGTACCTGCCCTAGCCTTCTGCACTGCACTCACATGCTGCCTCTGCCTGGCATTGACCATCTCCTAGCTTGGACCAACTTTAGCTACACCATCATTGCCCACCCCCTCGTTGAACATCTATGTTCAACCACACATGGCCTTATTGCACTAAAAAACTGCACACCAAAAACAGACTCTTGTACACTGCAAAACCACATATTATGTACAAAAGCTGGCACCTGTTACCTGCTATCTTGGTTCATGCGGGTTGCCCAACCCCCTGCTTTACCTGTAATCACCCACCAGGGTCAAACACTTTGCATTGGTATTCTCTATCCACCTACAACAACTTTGCATAGTGCCACGCCAAGGCACATACCCAACTGCATAGCCAAACTACCATCCACATGCTTCTACCACTCCAAGTACTCCTTAGCAAACTGCCCACTCGCAACAAAGGACCTTCAAGAACACCAAATAGATCACCTTCGTGCTCACCATCCTGCTCAATCAACAGTCGTGACCTACCTGACCCGCCCTCCCATCCATGTAAAGCTAGATCCTCGTCTAGCAGATCCTATACCTGCTTAACAGCACACTACACAGATATCTTTATCACCATTCCTTTCAACCACCACTCACAGACCTCCGTACAAAGCTTGGACACCGCCTTAGAATCCGCATCACATGTCTAAGAGGGCACCAATTGCATAGGAAGCACCTCTAACTTTGACTCCGCTTTGCCCATCTCACCCGTCATGAACTCAATTCCAGCATCGTCGAGCTCCTCCTCGTCAACTGGCCCTTCAAGGTCAATAAGCACCACCTGCTTGTCCGTTTGAACCACCTCCTCTTGTACTGTTGCATCATCAATCTCTACCAAGGAAGAGAGAAACTCGTTCTCTATCACATCCTCCTCATTCTCTTCCATAGGTACAACTGCTTCACACCTTTTAGCACAACTTTTCACCTGCTGCACCACTATGGCATACTGTTGACCGCTGGGTCAACAACACAACATAACTCAAGTTTCGTACCAAAGTCTTATCTTTTGCGAGTTATGAAATGCTACGGATTATGGCTATAAACGTCATTTGTAATGAGTAGTTATTGTAGTTTCAGAAGCCAGGGTGCAATGGCACTTCCAGATTGTAAATACAAAGCCATTTGACCCTTTCAACCCCATTTTTGGTTAAACCTAAGGTAGCCTTAGTATATAAGGTACCTAGGTCATTTTGTAAAAAGACTTTTAATCATAATCAAACTTCAGCGCTGCTGTCTACCGTGTGTGAGAGAGAAAGAGAGTGAGCGTGAGCTTCATCCTCTCACTACGCCCGGCTCGCTCAACACATTGGAGATCTGACTGCACCATTGTTGTAGGCTCGAGGAGAGCTACACGACAATGCCAAGCATTCCACGAGAGACGAAGCGCACACGCCGATGCATCTACGAGCTATTTGTGGTCGTAAGTGTATCAAATGATGTCTATTTTATGCGTGCTAGTAGTCTATAGAATCGTGCCAACATAAGCTACGCATAGGTACTCATAAATTTCAGCTTCAGGCACTTTCAAAATTCGGCTCTGTCATCCTACACGTTTTCCGCAGATGGGTTTAGAGTGAGGATTTTGAGTGTAGAAGCTTAGGGACAGGTGTATCCTAGTGAGGGGATGGTGTTCCTTAAGTTTCGTATGAATCTGGCATGATTAGGTGAGTTACCTTCCGTATGTGTGTATGTGGCTAGGTGGTGTAGTTGAGAGCAGTGAGGTTCTTGATTGTTGTATAGTTGGCCTTCCAGAGTGTTGTATGCATAGGATGGTCTCAGCCTGACAAGCTTAAGAGATTTCCTATGTGTGCCTATCGTGTCATCTGTGTCCTCGATTGACATTATGTTAATCTAGGTAGTGTTTGCATGCACTTCATGAGTGTGTGAGGCGCTCTCCGTCCAACATTGGCACCGTTGCCGGGGACACAAGGACCTAAGTAGGTTTCCTACTAACACTCGTGTGATGGTTGCTTGATTTAGTTTCGGCTAAAGAAAGCATTTTTCTTAAGTGGATCCGGAAGAGGATATTCCGTGATCAAGTGGATAGCCAGGAAGCGTGTGTCTTGCCGAGGGTCTGCGACTAGATAGGTTTAGTTAGGATCTGTGGATTAGAGTAGTTGTTGGTGGTCGAGTGATTTGTGAGGTGATAAAAACGTTTACTAGTCCGTGTGTGGCATTGAAGCGTTTTTCTACTCATAGATGCAAAACCCCATATGATTTGTAGGAGTAGCTTTAGGTAAGTGATCCGATTCTGATCTAGAGCTATTTAGCATTGAATCATTTGCTAAAGTGCTTGGTTGCATTTGAAATCACAGAAAAGTGCGCTTTTGAGGGTAAAAATGCATTAAACAAGATTTTGTGGACATTTTTGTTGGAGCTATATAGAGAGCCCACACTTATGCTATATATAGCTAGGAGTCCCCACTATATATGTGTACTCAGTGTGTGTTCTACATACACTTTGGGGTTTGCAATCGTGGAGTCATCTATCTCTCTCTCTCCCTCGTCTCGTGTCTCGTCTCCAGCTCAACATGGTATCAGAGCATCACCTTAAAAAGATAAGTTGTATTATTTTCCTATTTCTTATTGACGTATGCAGTGGTAGACTCATGAGCATGGCATCCTTAACAAGAACACGTTGTGATAACGAGAAAGCCACAGTCATGCGCACTATAGTGCTGCCTTGCAAGGAAGCATGTGCTAAGGAGATCGTAAGCCCTCTCTTCCTCCATGCTGACGGAGTCTCCTATCCTGCTCCATGCTAACTACAGCATGAGCCTTTGAGGGCTTGCAAGTTACAACTACCTTGTGTTAATGATGATCCAATTAAGTGTCTTGGAAGCACACTTAAGCCAATCCTATGTAAGTCCATAGGCATGCAAGAGAAAGGTTTTCGAGAAGGTCTATCGTCATCGCAGCAGTGTGTGCAGTAGCACTTTTATTAGCTGCTACGTAATATAGTTCTCTTTTTAATTTGATGTTATTTTAAGCATCATCGCTATCATTGGCGTATTGAGCCTGGTGATTTTTCAACTGTGGTGCTATTTTAATGACGCGAAGAAAACTACGACATATTTTACTCATTCGCTGCGTCGCAGCATATTCTCTACCTCTTTGCGCTTCAATCCGGATCTGCAGACCATTACCGCTTCAATCCGGGTCTGCTCTTCAGACCGTTACCGTTGAACTAATCCCTGCCTGCATAGCTTTGACCAAGCATCATCAACCATTATGATGTTGGGTCTGTTGGGTCATGACAAGCGTGGAATATTGAGCAGTGAAAAACTGTTGTAGCGTCATATTCCGGCCACCCTTGCAACAACTACCATACTCCTTTGCAAACATCGCTAGCAAACTACTGCGAGATCAATGTAGCATGCATCTATATCAAAGAGTGTTAATTATGGCTTAGTGAGAAAGAAGGTCTCCTCGTTGCTGCAAACTCATCCCTATTGTTCAACAGAACACGGTAGTTCCCTTTTAAGTTATTGTTCAAGCTCTATCAAGCTGTCAGTTAAACGGCTTCTACAGACAAAGAGCACCACCGATGAGCAGTTGGTCTGCATGCAAGCAACTTTATTATTTAATGAAATCTCACGTGCACTATGCATAACTAATTTTGTGTGGGTTTGTTATTATTAACCCTGAGTTTATAAGCCCGAGTCGCACGTGCATAGGGAGGTGATTTGTAGAAGGCTGCGAGCTTTGACAGGGTACAAAACAAAGACGTCAGAGTGATATGAGCTATGATGCCTCACGACATTGGCTACAACCGACGGTCCCAATCGGCAACACATCGTGAAAAATTGGTATATTTACCTTGCTATTATATGCTAGTTTAAGAAAAAATATATAATTTTATTTAAGAGTTTGGTTGTCAATAGCGTCGCCATATTTCTTGGTATAGCACGAGTATCAATTTCAAATCTTAATTATATGGTTGTTGTTGCCTCATCACTCGTGGAGTTTGTCACTTATATTTGGTCAATCGATAATGATAGATGATGGATGTGACAGAGACCTCGTATGTGTACTTGAGAGCTTGGAGCCTCATACTCACCATTGGTGTTATGTTTGTGTACTTGAGAGCTCGGTGACTCGTACTTACCATTGGTATTATGTTTGTGTACTTGAGAGCTCGATGCCTCGTACTTACCATTGGTATTATGTTTGTCTACTTGAGAGCTCGGTGCCTCGTACTTACCATTGGTATTATGTTTATGTACTTGAGATCTCAGTGCCTCGTACTTACCATTGGTATTATGTTTTATTTTGTCAGAGAGCTCGGTGCCCTGTCCTTACCATTGGTATTATGTTTCTTTCGTCATATTTCAAGTGCAAATATTTTCGGCATCAAGAATCAGAATTGTGACAAAGTTTATACATACGTGGGAGCCTATTGGCATCCTCTTCATTGATGCTATTGTTGCTATCGTCTTGTTGCACCATCATCGTCATTGGTGCTATGGTTGTTATCGTCTTATTGCACCCTCGTCGTCATCAAGGATTTGGGAGTTCTGATTTTACAACACTAGTGTTTCATATAATTTTTGTGCTGACTTGTGTTTATGGGCGCACATGTACTGCATTCTTGTTATATGTACTCGTGGCATCATTATTTGTTTCTTTGTCATCTCTAGAGCGGCATCGCGAACCGTCTCCTAAGGACAATGTGATGTGATTATTTCTAACTTTCACATTTCGATATGTTTCTTGAGTTAATGTTATTTGCAGGATAAAATCCATGTCAAGCAGCATGTACATGGACTCAAAGACGTTGAAGCTGGCCAAAGACATTGAAGAATTTGCATCTATTTATATATATAGGGTCGTTAAACTTCCAAATACGCTTGAGAGCGCACATTGTATATTATGGACTGCTGTAGCTCCTCACAACTGAATTTTGTAAACTTTCATAATTGTTAATATAACAGTGCATGTATATGGTGCTGTGGATTTTTCTCTTGTACCCCCGAGGGTTTTTTCATCCACAGTTAGGGACTCCTATTTGAGTGGGGGTGTTGGAGCTTTATAGAGAGACCACACTTATGCTATATATAGCTAGGAGTCCCCACTATATATGTGTACTCAGTGTGTGGTCTACATACACTTTGGGGTTTGCAATCGTGGAGTCATCTATCTCTCTCTCTCCCTCGTATCGTGTCTCGTCTCCAGTTCAAGTAGCACTTTTATGTCAGTGGGCAAGCAACTCAAAGCAAGGCTGACCAATCTAGATGATCAAGCAACTAGTTCTTGACTCGTCACCCCAAATATTAATTGTGTATTTGCATGCTGTTGACCCCCGATGCTCAGTGTTGTTTGGTAATTGGATGAAGCCGATATTTATATCAAGAGCAGGATGGTCACTGTTTGGTAACTGGAGGGAGCAGGATGGTCACTGTTTGTCAGCGGGGCACTACTTGGTAGCGCTGTAAAAGCAAGAGGGGAGACTTTTCACGAGGTTCATGCCCTCATCTGCTGCCATGCTCAGGCCATCGTCCATCGTGATATTAAGCCCAACAACTTCAGATGCAGCTGCCTCATGTAAGTATTGCAAGTACCTATAGTAGTCGGCATGGGGCAGCCACCAGAGCAAAACTATAACTATCGGCCTCACAGGGACGCTGACACCGGTCTGCAGTCCCGTCCTAGATAATCGCCACTCGAACTCGTCCTGGCCTGCATAACTTTGACTAGGCCTGTAGAACTATAACTGTCTTCACATGTCGACTCTCATCATTGCAAGGGTTCTGTGAAGAAAACCTGCAATTCTGTAAACACAGACATCCTACGCGTAGGATGTCTCAAGGGGGTTCTGGAGACCAAATTTGAAAAATTTGGCTGCACCAGTGTGTTCAGAGGGTAGGTTTTACCCTAGTAACATATTGACTTGGGTGTTTTTCCCTATTTTTGTTGACCAAAAGCCAAAAGACGGAGTTAGAAAACGTAAAATTTCATAAAAGGCTTAAATTGAGTGATTTTTGCATGTTTTTGCAATTGTAAAGCGTACTTGCACTTGCTGAGAGCATGAGGGAGCATCAGGGACACTTCAGTCTGAAAAAATAAGTAGTAGACATCCTACGCGTAGGATGTCTACAGGGTGATCTGGTGGAAAATTTGAAAATCTGAGGTTACCAGTGTGTTTAGAAGGTAGGTTTTACCCTTATTTTCACCTGGAAAGTGGAAATTTGACCAAATTTTGACATATCAGAGCCAAAAGACGAGAATTACCAGACATCCTACCCAAATTGTGCCCAAGGTATAATTTTTGAGACCAAACCATAGGGTGACTTCATGTGCATGTTATACATGATGTTTTGAGTGCATGTGATAAATTTCATCTCATTTGGGTCAGTGAAAGGGAAGATTGAACAGACTTTAGCACTTTTGACTGAAAAAGACTAGAACAGCTAGTTTTGGGGTCTTTTGACATCCAAACCAAAATCTAAGAATACCACTGGGTTACTGACATCAAGGGGAAGCTGTGGGACAAGTCTAGGGTCAAACAGGCCAAAAAGACATCCTACACATAGGATGTCTTCTGTGTGATTTTGGACTCTAAACAAAATTCTGAGCATACCACAGTGATCAGCACCTTAAGGAGAGTCTGTGATTCAAATTTGGGGCAATTTTGAGCAATTAGACATCCTACACGTAGGATGTTTAAGGCATGATTTAGAGGCCAAATATAAACTGTGGACATAGCAGGGTGTTGTATAGCCTTAGGTAAGCCTCCTAGTCAAATTTGGTCCAATTTGGAGTTGATTTGACTTGGGAATTCATCAGGACAGACATCAGGCTTTTGGAACAGATTCTTGATCATTTGACCAACATATAGGTGTCATAATCAAAAAGTAAAAATAGCTGTGAGTTTAGCACATCAAGGGGAAGCTACAGTGCAAGTTTGGAAAAAATATGAGCAGTTAGACATCCTACGCATAGGATGTCTCCAGCTTGATTTAGGACTCCAAACCAACCTATGAGCACACCACTGTGATTAACACATCAAGGAGAATCTGGGGTGAAAATTTCAAGTCATTCTGAGCAAAAAGACATCCTAAGCGTAGGATGTCTCAAGGCCATTTTCAGGTCCAAATAAAATTATGAGCATACTATTGTGTCGCTAGACTCAAGGGGAGTCTTTGGACCAAATTTTGTTAAATTCTGAGCACATAGACATACTACGCATAGGATGTCTCTAGGCAAGTTTTAGGGTCCAACTGTACTTTTGACCATACATAAGTGTTCACAGTGTCACAGAGATCCCAAATCTTCTTTTAAAATTGAATTTGGACTCATTTTGACCATTCTAAACTCCATTTCACTGTTTTGGCCATAACTTTCACAAATGGTATCAGATCGGAAAGGTTTTTATATCAAAACGTAGCTTGAGAGCGGCTCTACAAATCTTAGAGCAAAACTTGAACTAAATGTATGCCACGGAAACCATTTAGTTTAACTTTGAAAAAAACATCGTTTAAGGCCTCAAAATTCATCCGCAAGTTAGGGGTGTCTAAAAGCGACAATTTGTGAGAATTGTGACGAAACGGTTGCGGTTTTGGACATAGCTTTGACTTTTCCCTAACCAAAGCACTTGAACACAGTGGACCGAGTCTACTTGAACCAAGAAAAAGATCTTATTAAGCCCAAAAATCATGTCTACCCTAGATTCAAACGCAGCTTACACAAGCTTGGAGATCCCGACGATAGAAGAATATCCTCCCACAATGGATCTTCCAAACTTGCAATTGATAAAGACCCATCTTGTTGAGAGAGTTTGGATGATTGGTCATGAGAGTCAAGGACTATATAGATACATTGACGACAATGAGGTCAATCTTTATAGGTGCTCAAATCCATACCTAGAAGAGATAACAGATTACAAGCTCTTATATGTCTACACATACGGAGTCGACTGTCAATGGAGATCTATAGTTGTCGACAAGTATGGACGAGAATACAGAGTTGTAGAAAGCACAAATCCACAGACTATACTAGAAAGAGGTGGATATTTGGTCAATGAAGGACCACAAATGCCTCCACCAAACACGAGAATTCCTATAGGAATTCCAAGAAGAGAGCCACCATGATTCCCTTCAAGAGCGATAACGAGAGAAGGATTGGAAGAGTCTCTGGTTAGACTTGTAGACAATCGACGAGTTAGACCATCCCAAGTCCAGAAATGGGTAAACAGAAAATACTCCAGAGATAAAGATCCGAGAGATCACGTAGCGGCTTTTAGAAGAGTGATTAGAGCAGAGGAAGTTTTAGATTTTGCGACACAGTTTGCGGGATTTGGATTGACTCTAGACGATGATGCAGCTACATGGTTCGACTCGGTGGAAAAATGGGATTTTGAGACCCTAGATGAGCTGTTTGAGGAGTATTCTCGCCAAAAGGCATTGTTCATAACACGGTCTCGCAAATCCATAGTTTCAAACAGAAAGAGAATGAATCAGTACACAAAGCATCATTACGGCTCAAGAGATATGTTAAGCTCTGTCCGAGAGCGGAAGTACCTACGCAAGCACGACTGATGCTGATCTTTATCCAGGGAACGAGAGATGCGGGCCTTCAGAAGGATCTGCATATGATAAGGAGGATGACGCTAAACGAGTTGATCAAAGAAGCTCTTTATCTAGTGGATAATTGTGAGGCATACAAAGAAAAGGACTTAAAGAGTCAAGGAGATGACACATCCTCTCAGCACAGTGTTTCACAGATAAGTGAGTCCATTGCCAAACCAACGGTACCTATTGATCAAGAAAATCTTATCGACGTCTTGGTCAAGAGGTTGATTCCTCTTGTAAGGTTTGATTCGGGAGAGCCAAAATGGTGTGAAATTGAGAGAAAATGGACGAACCATACGGGAGAAGAGTGTTATTATAGCGTGGAAAATGCTAGGGAGAGGTATGTACAACCTATTCTAGAAGCACCTACTCAACCTAGATACATTACGGGGAATGCGCCAAGACCCGTAGGAGTTTTAAGGCCACAGCTTGTTGTCTTAGGACAACAACCTCCGCTGCCAGGTGCTAGAATGCAAGTAGACATGAGATACATGCCAATGATGGAAGCATCAAATAAACCAACGCCAGTACCAGCTACAATGTGGTATAGCAACCAAAGTGAGTACTACCCTTCGGAGCAACAAAATGTGAGAGAAACACATCGAGTGGTGAGGCCGGTACAACCTCACCCTCCTAGGTTTCAGTCGAAAGAAAGAAGGTATGAAATGGACGAAAGGACATTGCGATTCATTGCGAATAGCGGCTTATCTAGGTCAAAGCTTGCTTATAGCCAAGAGGAAATGCTAAAAGAATCTCCTCAACCAGAGACAGATTGTCACAAAAGTCGTGACAACCACTTGGTCAAACAATGTCCTCATACGGAGATCACTGAAGTAAATGCCTATTGTCTTGAGTGTGGCATCACTCACTTGATCTCCGATTGCCCGAAAAAACCAAACCAAATCAGGAAAATCACGACAAATGTATCAGGGATTGTTCAGGTCCCTAGTAGCTCAGAAAATGAAAATGTTGTACCAGTTCAAGTGGTTACGAGAGCACAAGCTCAAAAGAAAGCTGATGAGAATCTAGAGACAAAGAACACGGAAAGTGACACGAGTCCAAAGGCAGATGATGGACCAAAGACAGACGCACCTAGTCAAAAAACCAAGAGCAAACGAAATAGTTGGAAAGCTAGAAAGACTAGGATGAAAGCACGCAGGGAACGAGAGCAAAAATCCCTAGCTGAGAAGCTTACCGAAGCTGAGGAGAAGATAAAACAACATGAGGAAAATGAGGCACCTTCTCTTACACAGATGGTTAATCCTCTAGAAGAACCATCCACGGATGAGAAATCGAGAAGTGCTAGTTCAGGAGGATCTTTGTTGGTAGAGAAGGTTAATGAGGCATTAGATGCCCTCTTGAAAGCCTATGATGCGAGGCTAAAAAAAAACCAAACCCAAGAACACAGGTGGATGACATATCCCTATACGGAACTAGAAAAGCAAAGGTTTGAAATGTGCCAATAAAATGATTCAAATAGCCCAAGCTTTACTAGAACCACTAGTTGCAAAACCTGAGGATGTGATCCGTGTCATGCCTACACAAGTAATCCCACCAAACTAGGAACTAGAAGAGCCAGATTCTAGTCTTGAGCACAGACCAAACCTCAAAGACCCAGCACTAGAACCAAGGATAGTATTGAATACCACGGATAACTCTTTCGAGGGATTTCACCAAGCTATACCTGTAGATTGTAAAGAGATATATGGTCTTGAGGAATTGTGGAAACAAGTCAGAGAGGCCAATGAAGCCGATGACCTAAGAAGATGAGTAGACAAGACTGGTGATGAACGAGGAGTGTTTCTACCACCAATAGAGGAATTTGAGACTAGATCTCAAATGAATCTAGACGGGCGATCGTACTGGGGCGACAAAGGATCTGTACAATCTATGGATAGTCAACCCCATTCGCTAAGAACACTACCGTCCTACATGGGAGAGTACGAGACCAAGTCAGATGTGGTTGCAATCCCATCTCAGAGACTGTCTCCCAACAAGGCCATCAATTCAAAGGGGCTAGTAGATATTCTATCTACCCTAGTCACCTGTACTATAATGTTAGACGAGTTTCTCAGAATAAGACCAAACATGTGGGCTAATGTGGGTAAATGTCTAGAGAAATTTGGTGTAAAAACCCCAATGACTCAAATCGAGGAAAGCATCAAAGAGCTTGAAATGCCTCAACTAAATACTAGGCCAGTTCCATTAAACAAGGTAGGCGATTATTACGAGGGAGAAGATGGAAACACCACCCTTCCTTTGGAATTCAATAATGTAAAAACCATGGCAATCCTTGACAGTGGAGCTGGTGTGGCCATTGCAACCAAAGAGGTTTGGAAAAAATGGGGACAACCTGCCTTGATATCCACACGAATGACCCTGCATCTTGCACACGGACACAAGGAAAATCCCCTAGGACTGCTGGAAAAAGTACTTGTTACTTCTTGTGGCATTGAATATGAACACACTTTTGCTATTGTTGACTTTGGCAAGAAGAACAACTATGACATCATTCTGGGAAGACCATTCATGCGACAATTGAAAATGGTCCAAGATTGGGGTTATGACCATATATACTTGAGACATATGGAAACCATAACAAAGATAAACTTGAGAGACCATAGCTATAGGGATGTGACGAGAACACTGGTTGAGGAGTTTGGTTGAGGAGAACTTCCAGCTTGGTTAGGTAAGCCTAAAGAACTGTGGATGTGTGGAGCTTCACAATGTGGTATCTTGAAACGTGAGGAATGTATCCTAGAGCGGGTTATAGAGGATATGGAATATATCCCAGAACCATTTCCTGAAGAAGAGTTAGAGCCTTTTGGATGGGAACACATCTTGGCTACTATGGACGTGTGCGCCGTGGAGGATGCTCCCACAACAAAGTTTTGTGATGAAAATGGCTATGATGTCATTCCTTATTTTGCAGTGAGTGTAATTCAGGAAAATGAAGAGATCCAGACATCAATAAGCTCTCAAAATAAGAAGCAAACAAAGAAATGTGGAGAATCAAAATATGAAGAAGACGACGAGTTCTATGACTCTGTAGAACACTTCGAACTTCAAGAAGATCAACGACCCGGGAATCAATGTCATCGCTACACGAATAAAGTGCATCAAAAGTGGATTCCAAAGTCCTCGGTGAAGACACAGCCACCACAAGCATCCTCATACATGGATCCTAATAAGAATGAAAAGACTCAGCTAGGAGGACCAGAGAAACGAGCTGACAATGCTCTAATCAATGGGCTAGAAAAGTCCTTCAAGAAACTACCACCCATGAGCGAACAGACAATAACTTTCCACTACCAGCCAAAAAATCAAGGGAAAGTACAAGAAGTCAACCTTGCTGAGGATAGCAGTGATAGTGATGAATCTTACGACATCCCCTATCATCAACTCAGGCCATCACTATCACCAACCCCGTCAGCAACAACCATGACAGGTCAAAAGAACAGGACAACAAGTCAAAGCCAAGAAGCTCGACAAATCTGGATACCAAAAAGCCAGATCGGCCAAAATAGATATGGATCAAGAAGACAAAGATCTCTCATGACAAATCACAGGATACAACACCAAAACAAAAACAAGAAAAGTGTGCACGAACGGGTAAGAATATCACAAAGTCGACAGCTTTCACAACTCAGGTTTGGGCTCCAAAGAAGTTGATTCAAGCACAAAAAAGTCAGGAATTCATTTGGATTCCAAAACAACCACAGTATCAACTTTCAAAACCTGAATCCCATCCCCAACCAAGTGTACAAGGGCTGAAGCAAAGACCACTGTTGACTCACACAACAAAAAGGTGGATCCCAAAGAAGTCTCTTCAAACACAAACGAAGCACGGCCAAGTATGGGTTCCCAAATGAGCGTCAGCAACAAAACAACCAATCATCGCAAAGAAATGGGTCCCAAAGAAGATCAACAAAACTGCTGTCAGTGCATCACCGCTTGAATTCTTACAATTCTTCCTACGATTACAGTACAGTTAGAAGAGAGCAAGTCGCTTCAATCAAGCAACGATACAGGAGCTTCAAAGACCATTACATTGCTTAGAATAGGAAGCCTCACCAACAAATGCCAATAAGCCAATTGCTTATACCCACATCTTGCACAACATAAATCTTTTCCATGCATTGACTGTGTATGCATAATAGGGCTACATTACAAGGCCTCCATAGGCACAACTTTTATTTGCCCAAACACAACACATACCCTTTGCAATACCCAGTCATAAAGGATGACTCCAAATAGGAAGGGGGGAGGCATTCGGAATGCGGACTTAACAATATGACTATTAGAGGGCAATGTTTAGTGAGATTCATTGAATTTTTGCGTTTTATTGTGATAATTTGTTGACAAAATTTAGAGTATATGCCCTCATAGTAGTGTTACAGAGGAGTATGGGGACAAAACCATATATGAGCCCCTAGGGACTTGTGTATAGTGTACATAGCATTTAGATTTCTATTTGAATGATTTTTCTTTTGTTAAGTTTTTTTTAAAGATTTTCTTTGTTTATTATTAAGAAAAAAATAAAAAATTCCATAAACCACATGAAGAAAAGACTGACAAGAGTCCTGAGCACTACAAAGAGAAGAAGGTACAGGAAATGATGAAATTTCATGAAGTATGTCTCAGCAGCCACTACAACAACCGAAGAACTTGTCACAAAGCAGTGTCAACAGGCAACCGACAGGTCATACAAGTCAGAGTTGAGTAGCTACGCCACAAAATGAATGAGGTGTTAGTCCCAAAGCTTAAAGTAATATTCTCTGTGGTCTAAGCGTCTTAGCTATTCTAGGTACTGCTCAAGCTGGAAGAGTTGAGCATATTTACGTTGTTTCGCTCATGCTGGCATAGGTGAGGCAAAGAGTCGAAGTCTAAGTACTTAAGTCTGGTGAAGTGAAGGAGAAGATCCAAAAGACACTCACGTACTGAGCACAGTGAGATATGAGTGGAGAAACTTCTACATCGATAACCCTTCTCGGAAAGGTGGAAGCTATTGAGACATCTTTTGATGTCACATGTGCTACATTTATTCCTCGAAACACCCATCATCTCCATCTTTCACATTGCATGCTTTTGTTGACAAATTTCTCATATGCATATAGAGTGTCCCATAATTGGCACTTGCATCAGACACTCTTTCTGTGTTTCACCCAAGCACTCACCTTTCATGAACATGTACTTCACGTTCAACTGCTCAACTCCAATAAGAGCGTATACCAAAGGCATTTTTTTCCCACCGGGTTTTTTCCCTTTGGTCATCCAGGTTTTAGACCCTAATTTAAAGACACCTATCACCATCCTCTTGTACATATTCCTTCTACATCAACAATAAGGAAATGCTACTCAAATCAATTGACAAATGAATTGGAGCACCAATTTCAGATCATAGCATAATTCTCCTCAATGGCGAGTCGAAGAATGGACTACAATGACACAGATGCAGACAACACTAACAACATGATTGCAGAGGAACAAAGAAGTCCCCAATGACAAAGAGCAAACATAAGGGTAATCAGAGGATCTCAAAATATTGTCCTTGATAATGCGCATCAAATGCTCGGCAGGGTTTTGAACCTCAAATTAGAGTATTTAAGTCCGAGACTCGGCCTGACAGACAGACTTTTCATTGGAGTGCAACTTGGCCTAAAGAAGTTAAGGGTTTATCCTTACAATTTCTACAAAATCCTTACAAAGTTTTCATTGGCTCACAAGATCAGAAAGCCAATCACTCAATTCTACAGATTGTAGAAGTTGTTTCTGAGAATCACAAATACTCCGAATTCACAAATTTGCTGGAGCAAATGATGGGTGGAGCTTTCTCTATCCATGATGATAAGAGTCAAGTTCAATGACATTGGGTTCTTTTTGAATTTAGATCTGGCAGTAGACCTATAATGACAGAAACAGATTATGAAAGACATAAAGTTCGTCATCAATTATGATTTTCATGAATCATGTGAAGACTATGTACATCGGATTGGACGAACAAGACAAGCTACTGCAAAGGCTATAGTCTATACTTTCTTTCCAACAACAAAATGACAGCAAAGACGACATCGCCATCGACAATCAGGTCATGTCGGGGACGACATGAACGTGGAAGGGGGGAATGTTGACCGCTGGGTCAACAACACAACATAACTCAAGTTTCGTTCCAGAGTGTTATCTTTTGCGAGTTCTGAAATGCTGTGGATTATGGCTATAAATGTCATTTGTAATGAGTAGTTATTCTAGTTTCAGAAGCCAGGGTGCAATGGTACTTCCAGCTTGTAAATACAAAGCCATTTGACCCTTTCAACCCCATTTTTGGTTAAACCTAATGTAGCCTTAGTATATAAGGTACCGAGGTCATTTTGTAAAAAGACTTTTAATCATAATCAAACTTCAGCGCTGCTGTCTACTGTGTGTGAGAGAGAAAGAGAGTGAGTGTGAGATTCATCCTCTCGCTACGCCCGACTCGCTCAACACATTGGAGATCCGACTGCACCATTGTTGTAGGCTCGAGGAGAGCTACGCGACAACGCCAAGCATTCCACGCGAGACGAAGGGCACACGCCGACGCATCTACGAGCTATTTGTGGCCGTAAGTGTATCAAACGATGTCTGTTTTCTGTGTGCTAGTAGTCTATAGAATCGTGGCGACATAAGCTACGCATAGGTACTCAGAAATTTCAGCTTCAGGCACTTTCAAAATTCGGCTCTATCATCCTACGCGTTTTCCGTAGATGGGTTTAGAGTGAGGATTTTGAGTGTAGAAGGTTAGGGACAGGTGTATCCTAGTGAGGGGATGGTGTTCCTTAAGTTTCTTATGAATCTGGCATGATTAGGTGAGTTACCTTCCGTATGTGTGTATGTGGCTAGGTGGTGTACATGAGAGCAGTGAGGTTCTTGATTGTGGTATAGTTGGCCTTCCAGAGTGTTGTATGTGTAGGATGGTCTCAGCCTCACAAGATTAATAGATTTACTCCGTGTACCTATCGTGTCATCTGTGTCCTCGATTGACATTATGTTGATCTAGGTAGTGTTTGCATGCACTTCATGGGTGTGTGAGTCGCTCTCCGTCCAACACATACTCTACTGCTACCTTCACCATCATGGCTATTAGCATGGCACTGCACACCAGCTTTACCTGCTCTCCACCACACGTAGGGCTAAATTGCTCCACTCGGTCTTCACTAGCACTTCGGCTTTCACTTCATGCGTGTCGTCGCACATATTCACTGCCTCTCCACTCACATGTAAAAGGTCGAACTCATCATACCTGGATTGGGATGACTCGGTCTCCCAATTTGTATCTGCGTCCATAGAGCTACTGTCACTCGACCCCGTCTCCACTTCGGTTTCAAGCTTAGGAACTTCCTCTAGCTTCACCGTTTCAACCTCGTCTACAAACCGTACTCCTTGCTCTTTACCACACTTTAATGGAGCTTCAATAGCTTCACTCGAATTTGGCAACACATTCCTTCTCCACTCTGGAACCACCTACACTTCCTCCATAATTTGAACCGCTCTAGCCGACATCTTCGGCATAGGAACCATTCTGTCTCTTTGTAGCCAAAGAACCCTTGGTTCTCCTTGCACTTGCACTTCACTTTGCACAATCCTTGGCTCGGCTACCACCGTCTCATACTGCTTTGGCAAACCCTGTCTAGCCTCACACTTCTTCCAAATATTCTTGGTACGCCTCCTCATACGACATTGGACCATCTACTTCCACCTTATCTTGCACTTCTTCATGCAGGCAATCCATGAATTTACACAATTTCAAAAAACCGGCATTTTCTGCAGCAGTTACCTTGATTAACTTTCCCAAAAGGGCTTCGAACTCCCACTCGAACGCTTGAAAATATCCCTCCAAGCTTTGCTTCAAACTGTCTAGCTTCCACTTTAACTCATCTAGCTGTACATCCGCTACAAAACTGCTTTGAAAAGCTGCCTCCAGGGCTTCGCAATCTGCTTTTTCTTCTTCACCAAGGCTATCGAACCATATCTTTGCTTTACCATGAACTAGGAGCGGGAACACCTATACCGCACCATCTTCTCTTGATAAACCGCTTTCCAATACGAACAATCCATAGTCTTGAAGCCAAGTTTCCGCATCTTCAACCCCAGTGAAAATGGGAAATCTCGTCCAAGCCATCACTATCAACACCTGCTCTTCAAAGGCCGGACCTTTAGCATCACAAAAATCACTGCTTCCACTTCAACTAGGAGCATCAGCATACTCCTCACTGGGGGCACCAGAAGATGGAGAGGGGGAATGGGGGAGCACGCCTAGCACAAACAAAAGGGCCTCTCTATAGCTCAGGGTATTCACAGCACCCGTATCCTCTCAGAAAACACCTTCAAAGAAACACTTAACACTTGAGCAGACCACTGCCTACTCAATTTCCACTGCTCACACACTCTACCAATCACCACACAAGATACACCTACTACCACTGCCTGTCTCCACCCTTACACACGCACACAATCACTCAATCTCACTCACTCACTCAAAACACCGTCGGTCCGAGGGGGCACACACTTCCACACAGCCGGCACCGGGGAGAACCATGGAAGTAGGAGAAAGAGGAGGGGGGAAGGGGAAACCACAGCAAGAGAGGCAACAACCGCTTGATTGCACTTCACCAAAACACTTATACAAACTCCCACTGCCATCACCATGGCCATTTACACAAGAAAAATGCAAAGGGCTTTGACAGGCACAATCCTCTCTCCAAGAGCTCCACTTTGCAGGCTTCCAACGGGCTCCACAAGACAAAAAAAAAATCCTCTTTTTTTATCAATTTTTTACTTTTATAGGGTGGGGGGTTCAATTTGGGAAATTGTCCTCTAATTGGTCCATGTGGCACCTTCTTTTGGTATCTCTTGGGAAGGGGCCACCGCCTTTTTCCATCTGCTCTCTTCTTCTCTTTTGCACTTGGGGGGGGGGGGGCATTAGCGCCGTCGCTATTGCCCCTTGGTATTTTTTATTTTTTATCTTCTTCATTTTTACCTCTTATGGTCTCAACCTTACACTGCTCCATTTTTTACTTTGACTCTCCCTTTCCTCTATCCGACTCCTCTTTTGCCCTCTTTTGACCTTGGCTTCCACTTTGTCCGGGCATTCCCTAGCTCGGTCCATTTGGCCTTGCTCCTTTGGTCTTTGCCTCCCTCGAGCTCTCTCTCTCTCTCTCTCTCTCTCTCTCTCTCTCTCTCTCTCTCTCTCTCTCTCTCTCTCTCTCTCTCTCTCTCTCTCTCTCTCTAGCTCGCCTACCCTGCTGTGGGACCTTCCCCTTGCCTGAGGGGGGGAGGCAATAGCGATATCACTATTTCCCTCTCCCTCCTTCTCAAAACTTTGTGGCCCCTAGAGCCGTGTGAATTGCCACATGCCACGTCATACGCGGACACCACACCCACGCACGGGCGCGCACCTCCTGCGCCTCCCCGCCTAACCAATTGTCGCCAAAACCATTGCTGAAGGCCACCACCGCAGCGCCCGATAGGGCCCGCCATAGCCACACTCAAGGAGCTCCTCTCTCTCCTTCTCATGCCAATTTAGAGGTCACGGTGCCGTGTACATACAGAGTGCTGCACTCTTCCAGCTCCGCATGTGGGGTATTACCGCGCCACATGGCAGTCCCCCAATGTGGCAAAGACTTTTTTTTAAAAAAAAACTTCTTTTGTCAGAGAGACTCCCTCTTGGGTGCCAACTTGGCCCCACTCGCATTCTCTGTTGACAAATCGCACTCCAGTGCTGTAAAACCATGTCCCAAGTCCGTGTCCCCGGCTTTGTTCTACGCAATCGCCATCGGCCTTTGAATTCTTTGAGCCCACTATCTGAGACCATCAAAAACTGAGAAAATCACCCGCATACCTTTTACTGCCCAATGCTCCGAACTTCATGTCACTGTATCTGACCAACCGAATATGCGATTGATGTGCAGTCGATTCGTGCTAGCTCCACATAACGCACACTTCCACCGAGAACCTTGGCGAGGCTCAATAGACACCAGATGGTGCATTTTCCAATGCGGTCAGATGGCCTCAGACCCGGCCCCCTGAAAATCTTCAACTAATCATATCTTGCTAACCAGAGCTCCGTTTCACAAACAGAAAAGACAGGCATGCTCCACAACTCGAGCACTACATATGTATACACTGACATCCACCCGGGACACCTGTCCCTAGCTTCCCTGTCCGTCAGGGATCTGCTACACACTTCAACTTTAAACCGCAATATCTTGAGCATCGGGGCTCCGTTTGACGAGCCGTCTGGACCGGCTTGTAGAGCACACTGATCACTACATTATAGCACATAAAACCCACATATCAGACACAGTAGGCCACCAACCTTCTTGGCTCTTTGCAGCACACCTTTGGCCTAAAAAACCGCTTCGAGCATACACCTCCGCTATCCCTTGGCTGCCTAGGGCTTTGGTACCTGCCCTAGCTTTCTGCACTGCACTCACATGCTGCCTCTGCTTGGCATTGACCATCTCCTAGCTTGGACTGCACCAACGTATTCTGAAGGTAGCGCAAATGTACATACTAATGGCCCTTCAGATGATTGTACCAACGTCTGTACCGATAGCTCTACCGACGGTACCTTCAAAAACCAAAACCGCCGCCTTTCTCTTAGTTCTTGCACATTTTCTCAAACTCTCCTCTTCACCATCTCTCACAAATCTCTTGCGATACACGCCGTCGCGGAGGTGCTAATCTTGCTTGTGGGTTAGCGCATAACACTAAGGTAAGATTGTTTCCATGTTTACTTGTAGATTTAGGGTTTAGGTCATAACTTTGTGTTTGTGTGTGCGTTTTTGCAGGCTCCATGACTTTTACAACAACTTTCATTACTCAAATAGGACAAATGTGAGTGCTCAAACCTTTAAATGCGTATTAAGTTTATTTAAATTACTTTATATATTAAGAAAAAAATTCATGCTTTAAACTTTGAATGCTTTAAAATTTTAGGTGATGGGGTTTATGTTTTAGGTTATAAGTTAAGTTAGATTAGGTTAGGTTACGTAAGTTAAGCTATGTTGCTATGTTAGGTGATACGTTAGGTTAGTTACGTTATCTTATCTGTTAGGTTAGATTAAGTTAACCTACGTTAGGTTAGGTTAGGTTAAGCTACGTTAAGTTAGGTTAGGTTATCTTATATGTTAGGCTAGGTTAAGTTAACCTACATTAGCTTTACTTATGTTATGTTATGTTAGGTAAAGCTACATTAGGTTAAGTTAGTTAAGCTACGTTCCACAATACGGCAAGCCATAGAGCTGCATATTAAAAACAACACAATGGCGATCTGTTCATCAATACGTCATGCCATAAAGCTTACCCACAAGACATATGCATTATGGGCAAGCTCTATGGCTTTCCGTATTGACAACGGCTCGCCATTGTGTTGTTTATATGTCCACGAGCGGTTTTCAAGTCCACCATGGTGAGCCGTTTGGCAATACGGCAAGACATAGATCTTGCTTACAATGCATATGCATTGTGGGAAAGCTTTATGGCTTGATGTATTGCCAAACGGCTCGCCGTGGTGTTGTCTATATGTTTGCAAACGATTTTCAAGCGCTAAAATTACCTCGTGCCCCTAAAAAAAACACAATGGCAATCCATTTGGCAATATGGCAAGCCATAAAGCTTACCCACAAGGCTTATGCATTGTGGGCAAGCTCTATGGCTTGCCATATTACCAATGGCTCTCCATTGTGTTGTCTATATGTTTGCGAGTGGTTTTCAAGCCATAAAATCGCTTCGCAACTCTAAAAACAACACAATGGTGATCCGTTTGCCAAATTGGCAAGCCATAGAGCTTGCCCACATTGCATATGCATTGTGGGAAAACTGTATGGCTTGTCGTTTTGCTAAACACCTCACCATTGTGTTGTTTTTATGTTAGGCTAGGTTTAGGTTATGTGTTAGGCGAGATTATAGGTTAGGTTAGAGCTATTGACGGCATAATAGTCCAAAAAATACAAACGGACTTCGAATATGACCCGTGTACTTCTAAAAATGCAAACAGACTTTGGTTTGGTTAGGTTATAGGTTAGGTAGATGTTATAAATTAGGTTACATTAAGTTAAGTTAGGTATAGGTTTTACGTTAGGTTAGATTATAGGTTAGGCATAACGATTATAGGTTAGGTTAGAGATAGCATCAAATTAATAGTAGAAAAAATGCAATTAGACTTCGAAGATGACTCGTGTACGTCTAAAAACACAAACGGAGTTTCTCTCAAGGAAAAATATGAGCATACTCAAATGTGTGGAGTCAAGTGAAAATGAGGAGTCCTTTTTAATCCAACATTGGTAGTGTGTCTTTAAGTTCCATACACAGTCCACGTCTTTTGAGTGATGAGCTAAAGAGATGGAATAATTTTTCCATAGATGATAGTACCAACTCCACAAGGGGAGAGTTTGTGTACCAATAGACACAAACATTCATTGCAAGTTCTTTATGAATGTCATGATAGTCCTAGTGCAGGTCACCTAGGGATAAAGAGAAATTATGCACTCATACAATGAAATTTTTATGGCCAAGTTTACATTGGTATGTTCAAGACCATATCTTGCATTGCCAAAAATGTCAAATGAAAATCCAATCTTGGGGGTGTCTCCCTCTAGAGGTTTGGCGGAGAGACAGGTTCTAGACTCCCTCTGGTCTCACACTGACAATTAATATCCTCATAGATGAACCAATATGTGGACTTGGATATATTATTTGACAATGCATTGGATTCCAACCACTTGCTGGGTGAAAGCATGTTAACTTGTCATGCTTTTTCATGTCCCGGACAATGCTAACTAGCACAATTTTGACATATGCTAACTAGTACAATAACTTGAGCTACATATCCAAGACCTATGACATATGATATATCAATATAAAGCACTTGAAACAAGGAATCCAAATGTACAACCTCCGACAAATTTTGATATTATTTGTAAAAAATTTATCGGACGCCCAACTTTTTGAAGATGTGCTAACTTGAAACTGCTAACTAGCACAAAAAGCGCGACAGGTTAACATGCTTTCACGCATTGACATAGCATGTTTCCATGATTATATATGTATTCTCTCTTGATGTGAACTTATCAAAAGCTCCCATAGTATCAAGAGCCCAATCAAAAATATTTTCCTGCGTTGAATAGCATTCAGAGATGTCATGCCCACTACTATTAGCCTACCCCTTCTCTCACAAATGTCACATGTCTTGCAAAAATATATATCATATGATATCATACTCTGGCACCATAAATGATCTTGAAGAATATTATTCTACAAGATGTGAGAAGAGAAATGCCCACATAAACTTCTCATGTGTCATTCCATTAGGGAAAATTTGGACTCTCAAAGAGGTCCTATAAGGAGGTTTGACTTTGCCTCTCTAATTTCAAAGTGGGGAACCCGATGAAGTACATATACGCTTTGGCAAAACCCTATCAACCAATATATCGTTGAAGAGATTTTAAAAAGTAGCTTCTAAATCCACAAACTTTGACAAATTATATGGTATTCCACCATAGTGTAAAAGTCATACACATCTTGCCACTCTGGATCTTGCTCCTCCATAGTCATTTTCTAAAACAATTCAACATCCAATGATTCATCTATTAAGGATATCAATGAGATAACTTTTGCGCTTCACAATAGGAAGTCTACACCATAGTATCTTACTAGGATCATGAAAGTTTTTGAAATTAAATTCTAGTAGGAACATCATCCATGTGATTAACCTTCGAGGAATGAAAAACTTATTAATGAACTTGGGGGTTCACTACACTTAAAAAAATTTGTATTATATGGGTCCAAAATTAGGGGTTATTGTATTCTATATTTTCTCACATTTTCATAGACAAAAGGGACAAGAAAAATGATCTTGAATTTGTTTTCATAGTTTGAATAGGATAAGGGTTCCTTTTATTGTGAAAAAATCAAAGATAAGGGCCTTTATAAATAGTCTTTAAATAGACATGATATATATATTTTACATATAGTGAGCCCCTCCCACCAAATAAATTAAATAAAGTAGGGCCTGATAATCACCATTCCTAGTTCCTCTCTTTCCATGGTTGAACACCCTTGTTTTTCCTTACTGAATCTTTGATTGGCAAAGTACATAGGGTAATTAGTTTTCCCATAGGGTTCAACCAAAATGGCCCACATCGCCATACCATAAGAATCAACATGAACATGGAAAATGGAATCTTAATCCAATTGGCAAAAAATTGCCTTTGTGCCAATGGGAACTTTTAAGAGATTAGAAACCGGCTTCACATTTAGGTGACCAAATAAACTTAATTTTTATTGGATTAGGTCAAAAGAGGTACCTTAGCTACAAACACATGAATGAAACTCAGATAAAAGTTAATGTATGCTAGAGATGAACTAAGCTCAAACATAGTTGTTGGTGCTCTAGCCTTCTTGATACATTTCTTATGTTTAGCCATCTCAATTACATTTCTTGACACCACATGACCACATGAATATCCCTTCTAGACCATGAATAGTTATTTAAAAGGATTCAAATAGGTCCCCGTTTCCCTACATCTTTGAAACATCATCTCCAAGAATAGTAGATGCATCTATATATATGAAAATAAGGTTAAATCATACACAAAGATGTCTAAGACTTTGCACAAGACTCACAGACTATTTCCATCATGCATCTTTAGGATGATTCCAGAGCATTATATAAACCAAATGGCATAGCCACATACATAATGATCTCCATTCATTTATGAAAGTCATTTTGGATCTATCTTTTGGTTCAATCTTCAACTAATTATATACACTATAACCATCTAGAAATTTATACATCTCATTTCCAGCTATCTCATCAAACATCATATATATGAATTGTAGAGGCAATGGTCTTTGATGTTATGATCTTTTATCTTTCTCTAATCCACACATACCCTGAGTTTGCCTTTATTTGGGACCACCACTATGGGAAATAACCAATTGTTGAACTAAGAGTCTAGATCTACTCAGTGGGAAATTGGTACAACTTAATTTGATCGATGTTATAAATGGTGCAAGGCAAAGCTATGTGTTATTACAAGTACATGCTAAAGTGGCAAGGTAGATATGAAGGCAAAGGGTAGGCAAAGAGTAGCAGGTGTGTATGCTCTATGTGGTTTTTGAGTCTAGGGCACTCTGCTAGGATTCCTATCAAAGGTGGCTAGTCAAACCATTCAAGTGTAGAAATGGAAGTACCAGAGGTGTCGCTCAAGTGTTCTCTGAGCTGGTCTAGATGGGTCCTTAATGAGAGCTATGGAGTGCAAGATATAGAAATTTGAAGGTAAAAGTGGTTTGTAGATCTCTACCGGATTGGACAGTTGCAAATGGTTGCTTAGAGGGGATGTGAGTGCATGAATTTAAATTACTTCATCTATGGTGCATTTTGGTCTTTGTGTATTGTCAAACGAAGTTCAAATGCCTATGTTATGGACAATTAAAGTTTGGACAGGGCCGAGATATGTGCCAGTTTGGTCGCTTCAGTAAGTGTGCCATCAGGGGTTTTCTTGGGTTATATCATTTAGTGAGCAAGTAATGAGTGAAAAAATTTGAGCAAGGGAAAATTTTCAAGCATAGCCCAGGATTTTTACTCAATATTTGTAAGGCTTAAGACTAAGGTTGGATCAGTCCTTGTTTAGTAAGTTGACTATAATCTTTGTTGACTAATCTTGGCTAGACCACATGTCCAAAGTAGCATACACTTGCTTTGTGTGAACTTAACAAGTTCCTGTGAGTGTGTGTGGTGCCTCCACTTTCCAAGTATATTCCCAAGAGAAATCTAGGAAAAATGTCAAAACATGCGTGAGTTGTATTATGAGGTGTTTTGACCTAATTGGTCAAGTGTGAAGCATTCTAATTCAAGACTACTTGCACACTAGCATAAACATAAAAGGGGGGGCCTCATTGGATCTTTGGCTCTCTTTCTCCTCTCAAAAAATCTCTCAAGTGCAAAGAAAAATTTGTCTTTGTCTCTCTCTCTCTCTCTCTCTCTCATGGGATCTCTAGAGATGCACTATATGCTCAAGCTCTTAGCTATAAATGCAAATCCAAGCCAATGAAAGTTTCTTCTTCTCCATCCTTTGAATTATATTCATGATTGTAGTGATTTTATTTTGTATTTGTGCAAAGAAATCATCCCGTACAACCTATATTCTCCTTGCTATCTTTCTCTTAAGGCAAACTCTCTCCTTTCATAATTAAATTAAGTAAGTAATAGATTCTCTAACAATATTAGAGTGATCAATTTACTTATGGGTAAAGGTTATTAGAAGTACATTAATGGAGATCATGGGGTGTTACCAGAGGAAGGTTCAACTGCTATGGAGATAAAGGTGTTTAAAGATTGGAACCAGGAGCTTGAAAGGTCAGTTACTGACTTTTTGTGTGTGTAAGACACTATGATTGGGCACATACAAGATGTCCACATCCCTAAGGATATTTGGGACACTTTATTGTTTTTGGGTGTGACCAACACAAAAGAAAGGAAGTTGTAGTTGAAGAATAAGTTGAATACAATGTAGAAGGAAAACATGTCTATCAATGACTATTCATTGAAGATAGAAAAAATATGGGACTCCCTTGAATCATATGGTGTTACAATTGATGATTATGGCAAGGTGGAAGTATGTATGCAAGAATTGGTCCAAAATACAAAGAGTTTATGACTAGTATCCATCTTCGTGAGAACATTTCCACGTTTACAAATTTGGTCTTCTTACTAATTATGAAACTGAAGAAACCTTAGGAAGACTCCTCTACATAAGAGGGTATAAATAGTTCTTAGAAGGTCCTTTTTAACAAGACAAGGGAAGAGGAAGAGGATGCAGTTCAGGTCATAATGGTGGTTGAGGAAGAGGAACCCACCAAGCACATCACAAGAATAATGACCAGAGATAGAACACAGGTGATCGAGGATATTTTTGAGGTGGGAGGAGTCCAAGAAGTCATGGTAATGTGCATCGTAACAATACAAATTGACATGGAAATTTTGTATGTTGGGGTTGTAAGAGACATGGTCATTTTGAACATGACTATCCAGATAAAAATAGGAGGTAGGAAAATAATTATGCAACTACTAGCAGGAATGTAAATGAGCTTGAGAGGCTATTTGAGGCACAATGCATGTTAAATACTATGTCTATAAATGTGGCAAAATCAAGTGATAATGTCTGGTATGTGGATTTGGGTGCATCAAATCACATGACCAGTAATGGTGAGTGGTTCAAAGAAATGCAGCGTTTTCAAAGTTGTGGCTATGTAGAGACTAAATGATACTACACATCCCATTATGCATACAAGAAATATACCATTGTCTATGATAGATGGTAGAGTAAAGTACCTTGTTGATGTACTATATGTACCTAGTATGACAAAGAATTTGGTTCCTGTTTGTTAGATGGTTAAGCAAGGTTTGGAGGTCAAGTTTTACTCCGATGGTCTCTTTGCTTGAGTCTCTATGTCCAGGAGCATAAGAAGAATGAAAATTTGGTTGTGCAAGGAAATAAGGGTGAGCCGAATGTTTACTTTAAATGTAAAAGTGTTTGAGGTGAATGTTGCTATATTTTCACAATGTAGATGAGTTTTTGCAGATACTCGCTTTAGCACAAACATATTGGTCATGTAAACTTGCAAAGGTTGAAAATGATGAAACGCAAAAAAAAATAAATCTCCACCATTTAAAGTTCTTGAAACGCAAAAAAATTGTGAGACTTGTCAATTTGGGAAGTCGTTAAAAGCATCATTTCCTCATGACAAGCATGTGAGCAAACATGCATTGGATTTAGTACATGCAGATGTATGGGTCTGGCAAAGACTGCATCTATGTGTGGTTGTAAGTACTATGTAAGCTTCATTGATGGCCATGCAAGGATGGTATAGATCCACTACATGAAGCAAAATGCATTTTTAGAATTTCAAGGTTTTTCTTGAAAAATAAACTAGAACACATGTAAAGTGTTTTTGCATTTTCAGATTTCAAGGTTTTGGTTGAGAAATAGACTGGAAAACAAGTAAAGTTTTTGAGGTCAAATGGAGGGGAAAGATACTTCTTTAATGAGTTTAATGGGTTTTTGTACAATGATCAAATTTAGAGGTAGTTCTCATGCAGGTTTACTCCCCATAAAAATGGTGTTGCTAACTGGAAGAGCAAAAACATAGTAGAAGCTGATGGTGAATTGATGAATGAGAAGAACATGCCTCATTGTTATTGGGTAGAGGCTATTGCTACAGGTGTTTACATTATGAAGAGGACACCTATTGCAATATATGGTATGACACAAAAAAAGAATATTTGTGGTGAAAAACCAAATGTATCAGATTTTAAAGTGTTTGAAAATATTGCTTATGTGCATATGCTAGATGAGCTGATAATTAAGTTTGATTCAAAACAGCTAGAAGAATGTATGCTCATTGGATATTCTCTTGAGCACAAAGGGATTTTTCTTGAAATGATGAGTTGTTATGTTGATGTGAATGATTCTTTAGGGTATGATATAAGAGAAATTGTGGTAACAAAAAATGCAAGAATGCAGTCACAGGTTTTGAGTGGGCTACAATGGTCATCTAGTGCAAGTTATGATGAGAAGTTATGGAGTGTCAAGTTATGTATTAGATAGAGTCTTACTACCACATCAAATGTATCAAGAAAAGGAAAGGAAAAATCAAATGATGCCCCTAAGCTATCAAATTTGAGTGTTAATCGTGATGATGGTGACAATAGTGGTTCTAAGAAGAGTTTGGATGAGGAGTTTGGCATAACCTTTGTGAAGACTCTAGATGCAAGAAGGATGTAATTAGGGAATAAGACACCTAGAAAAAGTAAGAAACCCTATGAAAAGATTGACTTACACTAGTTATGTGGCTCATCATTGTGCATATATGGTGAAGATTACACAGAAGTACAATCCACTTGTTTTGAAGATGTTATCAAAGATAAAAAATGGCACCAAGCTATGTATGACCTTGATAAAAATGTAACATGGGAGTTTATACCTTTTCTAGAGGGAAAGAACGTAATTTCATGCAAAACGGTGTAGAAGATACTGTGAGTAGGCATAAGGCAAGGGTTGTGGCCAAGGGTTATGTGCAAATGTATGGGATTGATTATGAAGAGACATTTAGCCCTATGGACAAAATGGCTACCATTCTTGTATGTACTATAGTGGTTATGACTTTGGGATGGGTGTTGAAAGACATGGAATTAAATCAATGTTGCATTTATACGCACGTATCCTAAAAATATATACGTATAAAATGTCGTTATACACCAAAATCCCAAATAGTCACCAAATAGCCGTATTTTTTCTTTTTGATAGAAATATCTTTTTATCAAAAGATATTTCGATAAAAAAACCTGCGTATATAAAGACAGTCGCTCGCCGGTTTTGATTGAAACCAACGACTGCAGTTGAGAGAGCAGCAATAAGCTAAAGCTTATTGACGTATACTTTTAAATTGTTTAAATTTGTTCTAAAGTATTTTTCTATGTTGTGCCAGACCTGTGTGGTGCAGTAGTTTTTCTCTCACCATAGAGTTGGCTTGTAGGTTATATGCCACTTTGTGGTGTGTAGCCATCTGAATAACTCCAGAAATGAGTATAAGCTAGTTGCTTTTCTCGTGCTATGCATCCACTTGGATCACTATAGGGAAGGGTTTTACGATAGACTTAGATTCTCACTCGTGTGGTGAAGTAGTATATCTCTCACCACACAGAGCTGAGTTAGAATTTAGTGGTCGACTCGTGGAGTGCAGTAGGCATGGTGCTACACCTCTCATTTCATAGTGACCTATAGGTTTCTCAATTTTAGATTAGATCAGTTTATCATTTGTACCATGTAGAAACGCAAGAGTTTTGCTCATCAAATAGAAAAAGAGAGATGCATAGTTTACGTCCTCTTCATCTTTATGTGAGCATTGTTTATTGTTGTGCTTTGAACTCCAAAGACACATCATTGTTCATCACTAGATGGCTTGGTGATGTCTTGGATGTAGATACATACGATATTTGGCCTACATCTGAGGTTGTTAAGTTGTCCACCCCTGATGTTTGTGTTGTGAGTTCCACACACTTCATCAGGGATTAGATTATGTCACATCATCGTTCTTATTACATAGAACTATGAGGGCTACGTTTGTCTATGCAAGAGTGGAGAGATGCATACCTATGCCCACTTCATCTTAGCTCGGCATGCCTTTCCCTTGTACTTTCTAATCCGCAGATACGCCAGTCTTCAATAGATGACTTGGTGTTGTCTTGGATGTAAATATGTACGATGTTTGACCACGATCTGAGATTGTTAAGCTGTCCGTTGATGGTTGTGTTGTGCATTCCACACACTTTATTAGGGACTAGATTGATTAAACTATCAATCAACATTACAACAATGTCTAGGACTTGTGCTGAGCTTAGCGTACCTCACACACGCTGGGTTGTTTACATGTATGCTCCAGATCATTTACATGTATTATGTAATGCACATAAGAGGGTCTGATTTTTGTGATGAGCGTCCTTCACACTCTTGGCTTGTTCACCTCTCTCCATCTCTCTCTTTGTGTGTTCTCCTCTCTATTGTACAATGTATGGATTGCAATCATAATATATCGTTGTTTGCTATAAATTATATCCATTGTTTATGAATTAGGGTCATGACACGATTTTGATAGTTTACCCTCTCCTTTGACAACGTTTATCTTTTAAATTTATATCTTGCAGATATGGTGGATACTAAACAGGAAAAACATAAACAAAAATTTTCCTTCAAAGTGATAGTACATCACTTTCATCACATGTTAGAGCCTGAGCTTTGTCATTGCCTAAACCGCTCTGCTGCAAAGCAGTATTACCAATCCACAAAAACCTTACAAAGTTTATATTTGAGTAGCTTCAGCTTGTATTTACACCCGCTGCTTTTGATATATCTCAAATGACTTGCATACAACTTGTGCAATAGTTGTATACTAATTTCAAGAGCAAGGAGAAGCTGGAAAGGACAACAAAATGCACGAGAGTGGAAGCAGCTCTTTCAATGCTACGAGCCAGGAGCTATCGTTAGAATAGAGTCTGGTGCTAGTGCCACTCTTACTCTGCATCAGTCTCAACTTCCCCCTATATTGCATCTTTTACCAAAAATTTCAATCTTCAATATACACGATCCACAATTGGGATAAGGTAGATGGGCACACGTGAAGCGTGTAGGTGTCACACATCATCCTGCATTTAAAGATCCAATGTATGCAACAAAGATCTTTAAATTCCACTTACATGGACCCACAGTGGATCAATAGGTCAAAGACAAAACCATAGTTTTGGACATCGCTCATCATGGAATTATTCATCCACTTTCCATGGTCAGCCACATAGAGCATCCAATGCTCATTTCACATTTTTGGAATGGCAGCCATGTAGAGCAGTGGATAAAAGAGTGCACTACAAATGGTCGTTAATCTGCCATTCATGATTATGTGACAGTTGAAGGAACATTAGAGCTGTTTCAAAATAGCATTCTGTAGATAATAAACTCTCTTATTCAGAACCTGAAGTATCTACATGTGCACGACTATCTCCACAATGACCTTCACTCCCGCAACATGATGCTTCATTTTATTCAAAAGGGGGTCTATGCAAGCATTATGGATTGGGAGTCATGTACAAAGACCAAAACAATGACATGATTTCCTCCTCTCTGGACTTGCAAATAGAAACTAGAAAACAAACCGAGAGATATTTTCCATGGACTCCCCCATAATGCATATCTACTAATCCCCCTCCCTGGAATAAAGCCATAGACATCTTCTCCATGTTTCATACTTGTAAACGACTCTTGAAGTGCATTTCAATGCCACAAGAGCAAAACAAAAGGGATCTTTTAAGTAATGTACTTAACCACCTTGAGAATTGCAAGCAAAACAATCCCTCAACCCGAGCTAGCGCTTTTGATCTAACTCTCTGTCTAAATGGTGCCCATAGATTGGGCTATGACATTGTAATAACTTTTGGTCTACAACTAGTTGATGATTAAAGTGATGGTTTGATTATCATCCTCTTTAGCTACACTTGTAGATTATATAATTCATCAAGTTATCTTGTCTCTTTCCAACAACACGGTGATAAATATTATGTCTCTTTCTTGTAGCATGATTAAGTTATCTTGTCTTTTTCTTTCATGATTTAAATGTGATATCTTGCTAATTTTGCTATAAGTCATTCTAATGATGACATATTCGCTTGATTGGTAGATATGGAAGAAGAACGTAACCACACTGAAGCATAGGCCATCTACAAAGAAGAGAGAGAACATTATGGCCAAGAGAAAGACCTCAAAGCTATTGCTAGAATTGAAGAGGATGAGTTCGGGTTGCAAGGCGAGCCTCTCAGCCTTAAGGAGTGCATGAAGCTATGTCCAGATCACTTTGTGTGCTGCAACTATTTTGAATTAGCAACAATGCAAAGGAATCAACTCTTATAAAGCTTTCAGATTTGTCAATTAGACTTGCATTACATTATCAATTATCAATTAATAATAAACAATGATAGTCTTATCATTCTTTAATAAACTCATGTCAATCAAATTGTATTTTCAAGCGCTAAATAACTTCATTACTTCAAACAAAACATTTCAATCACAATGCTCACATTGCACTGTATTGATTCATCTAAAATGCCAGCTTTTGGTTTTCAAACATTACAATCTTCATCACTTATTTAAAACAATGCAAAAAATCTCATCATCACGTTGCACTATATTGGTTTATCTAAAGTGCAGCTTATAGATTTCACACATTACGATAATTGATAATAATATTCAAATCTTGCAGTTGATTCTCATTGGAACATGATGATATATTGCAAACCTTGACGATTGTCAAATCTATCTAAAGTGTGAACATGAGGTTCTCATACTCCATGGTATATCTTTGAGAGCTTATTTATCTGCAATTGTTGCATGTATACGATCACACGATATGATAGACGTAACAATCCAAATAAAGATAATTTAATATCAATGTATTGGACATGAGATTCCTAAATCTTAATTCCAATTAGAGCATAGTGTGATGGCTCTACAAAGGAAAAAAAAAACTATCTATATTCAATTTGAGGTGAAAAAATATATGCACGTCAAGATTGAACCTACCTAAATAAAACCGACCTCTATTCTATTATATTTTGTAGACTAATAATCTCATGTGAGAGTACACTCTGCACACAATAGCAATCTCTAAATTATATCAGTAACTAACTTTCACATATCAGTATACAGATCATGTAGCAAGTGACTCCTAAAAAATAAACACATTGTATGAGTGAGAGTTTGAGCTCTACACAACATACAAAGCTTAAATAATTTGAACCTAAAAAAAATAATCAATCAAATTTTTAAAAAACATTACATTGATTTTAAATAAAAGATCTTAAAACAATTTTAAATTACAACAATTTTTGAATTATAAGTAATTTTAATTTTTTTCTCTACTATTAATATGGAATAGCTTTTGTGGTGAATACTAGTCTCAACAAGGCGTGCTTTTGCTATATATACTTTGTTTTCAATCAATGCATTTTTTGATGAAGAAATACTTTGTGGAAAGTGGTTTTCAATAAAATTTTTCTAATCAAAGTTTCTTTCGATCGAAAAACTAGGAAAAAAATCGATTGCCTATTTTTGTTGATGTGGCATCGTATAGTATGCCCGTATAATATGAGGTCATTAAATATACATGTATATGATGTATTATACATATCCCATATAGAGTATAATGCAACTTAGATGTAAATATTGCTATCTTGAATGGACACTTGGAGAAAGTTGTGTATATGATGCAGCCACAAGGCTATGTGAATATAAGGTTACGTGACCTTGTATGCAGGATAAAGAAAGTACTATATGGGTTGAAGTAGCCATAGCTTAGTATGAAAGAATTGTGGCATTCCTTGTTTCCTTGGGTTTTGAGATATCAAATGTATATCATTCATTATATGCACAAAAGAATGAAGCAAGAATTGTTGTGGTATGTATTTGTATGGATGACTTGATTGTTTGAGGTGATAATGTGACTAAAGTAGAAGATGTACAAGCTCTACTTATGCAAGAATATGAGATGAAATAATTGGAAGACTTGTGGTACTTATTGGGAATTTAAATTGTTTGCACAAAAGCAGGTGTATGGCTATCACAATGACAATATGATTTGGGCATGCTTAAAAAGTATGGTATGACTGATTTTAAGCCAAATGTGACACTCTTAAAATTTTAAAAATTGATGCAAGCCAAGTGTTTGAGAATGCTACCATGTACAAGAAGATGGTTGGTAGCTTGATCTACTTGACTATTTCACATCTAGACTTGAGCTACACGATTGGGTTGGTAAGTCAATTTATGCAATCTCCTAGGAAACCACACCTGGATTATGCATAAAAAATCAATACGAACGATTTCTATCATCATAGAAATGCATCATGGCATAGTGGAGCAACTTCATGGAAGAATAATGATCTCAATGACAAACGATCAGTACGAAAAGATCGTAATCAGCAAGAAAACACATCATGACATCATCAAACAACTTTATAATCACGATTTAATAACAAACGATCTTATAGAACTCATCATAAAGAAAAATCATATGAAACCTTTGATGTTTGTAGTTGATAATAAATTGTTGATATGTATCTCTTTGATAGATCATATAAATTGTAACTCTTCAATATCCATATCTAAGGAATTGACGTGAATCAACAAATCATAATGATTTGATAAATGTTATCTATAATAGTCAAACCATTAAAATTGTAACTCATTGATGTCTACAATCAAAAGAGAAAATAAGTCTTCAAAATAACATTCAAAAAGAAGAGAAATAATATGAATTGTTAAAGCATAAGCTTTAACATCACAATTGAAATTTATAAAATGAATCATCACAATCTTAAGCGTCTGAGACGTAGCCGAAAAAATCATCAAAACAAAGTACTTCGATATCCACATAGAAAGCATAAAAAGAATTATCCAAACATAATTCTTTAACATCAATCTTCACATATAACAAAAATTAGCAAAATTTTAGTTCTTCAATATCAGCAAGTATAACTCTTTATGAATCATCAAAGCCCGGTGGATTCACCATGAAAAACTTACTGCACCACGTAAGTGCAGGGGAGGGTTTTTTTTACAAGTTACATAAGCGTATAAGTTAGGGATAGACCCCCAATAATTTATCTCCCAAGCTTAAAAAAAATGGAGGGGGTAACATATTTATTGGTTGCGGCGGAGGAGAAGAAGTGAGAAAAGTGAAAAATGAGAGGAAGTTTTTGTGTTCCAAAATCATGGCCTCAAGCTTGTGAGTCAACAGCTACAAAGATACATGCAATAACTAGCACTGCTTCGTATCAAATACTTGTTTTGTGATTATAGTTCATTTGTTGAGGGATGAAAGCTATAAAGGGTTTGTATAGATGAAAATTTACACGGTGAACCTAGCACACCTTTCTGACCATGTTTTTTGAGTAATTTAGATCGGTCAGAATTGGACGAGTAGCTAGACGGGCACATAGTTTGGAATTCAAACTAAGAAACATTGAGGGTACATCTAGTTATCAACATAAGTGGTTCCTTAGTACGTTGTTAGTCACTATGCTACATGCTTTTTGACTAGTTTTACTCAGTTAGATCATATGAGACCTAAATTTTATATGTAAGATAGGGGCATGATAGTTTTCAGCATTGATTGTTGGATAAGCGTAGAAAGGGGGGTCATATTCCCTAATATGACTCGTATATAAGGGTTTTATCACAACTGTCCTCTCGCAGGTGGCGTCCCATTTTATATATAGAGTGAATCCCCCGGGCATCAAAGCCATAACCCATCAGTATCTACGATGATTACAAATTTCTTTCTTCAAGTGAAACGCCTTACATCAAGTTTGTGTGTGAAATATGATATGATGAATATAATTGTCTTTACAATAGCATTATGTAACTCTCAATAAATTCAATAAAAGAAAATCTCAATTTGATCTTTATCATAAATCATATACAATTGAAAAGAAAATCAAAATAAAAATATCTAAATTGATATGACTTTGATCTAACTTGATACACATGCATCAAAATATATGTTATACACATAAAGAGTAAATATGGAGATTAATCAAATTGTCTACTTTTTTCAAGATGTAAATCAAATTGAAAACAATGTAGATTCAATATGTTTAACTCTTGATCTATTTTATTATATATAAACCGAATTACATATAATGCATGAAAAGAAAATCCAAGAATTATGGAATAAGAAACTCAATACGTATCAATATGTAAATCTAATTGAATACAATGTAATTTCAATATAATTAACTCTTGATCTAATTTGTTTTATACAAATGGAATTATATATGATGCATGAGAAAGTCAATATTCATAACAAAAAGTTTAACGCAAATGGATTTGGAAATATAAAAGCTCTTACCTTTTGATGGTTTCGATTGAAAATATATTGAAAATAGTTACTAATTTGATGTAAGTCACTTTTGGTGCAGAATTTGATAAATGTGTCATGGACAAGAAGCTCCGAAATGGCCAAAATGTTAAGAACGACTCTTTAAATGCTGAAATTGTATTTTTCACCAGAAAGGCATCACGATTTAACATTTTGTGGAATTGTAATTTTTTGGTACGCATACGCTATGAGGGAGGAAAAAAACGCCCTATTTTTTGTGAAGAAAAAGCAAGCATGCTCTGATACCATTTTGAGGAGACACAGAAAGAGAAGAATAAAGAGACAATACGCAAAGAGTGCAAACCCAAAGTCAGTAGAATAGACACACATGATGGTATATATATAAAGGGGACCCACGGTTATGTTTAGAGTAGCTTCTAGGCCCAACATCCCCCTCCTAGTACTGGATTCTAATATCCTAAAAATTGAAGGCCAAGTGACTCTTTTTTAGGTTACTTTGCCATTTTCCCTGCCTACTTTTTGTAAATGTCATGTCAAATTCACTTATTAGTAAATGTCTTAAGTGATTGTTCATATACCTATATGCTTAAGTGACTACTCTCAAGTAAGGGTATGCAACTATGACCTGACTGAGCATTAGGAAGAGAATGGGGTCTAGGAGGGTCTTTATTTGGCAATTTAAGGCAGTCAAGCCTTTAGTATTAACACTAGTTTGGTACCAAAACAGGACACTTTAAGTGTCCGTCTTTAACAAATTTAAATTAAATGCTACTTGCATTAGACAGTTTATTTAAGAAAACCCTCTTGATATGCTTAAATATGTTAGCTAGAGGGTCTTTTAAAAATATAACCTTGCATTTTAGAATGTATCATGATCAAGAACTATACTCATCAAGTTGACCCTCGTAAGACTGCGATTGATGATTTGAAGAAATCGCCTTTATAAGCTCAAGAAAAAATGAAGCGACCTTGTAGAAAATTATAGGTGACTCTTCCACAATTTGTCTATAGATAATTGAAAGTTTCATGTTAAAAAAAAAAGACTTTGAAGTATATAAAATAATGGAAAGTTCTATGTGTTTGATAAGGTCATTCCAAGAATATCGTTATATATAAAGAAAAATATGTTTCTGATGTATTTGTGAGTTTTAGAAAGTGAAACATTGCATTCCCTTTTCTTCGAGCACTGAAGGTGGCAAGTAGAAGGGCTTTGGTATGCAAAAATTATTGGATCATTTTAAATATTCAAACTACATAAGAGAAAACTTTCATATTTTCATTCTTGCGACATAAGCATTCAAAACTTCAAATAATATCAAACTTTCCATGTAGGTCGATATCAACTAAATGTATCAAAGTACATGGTACATACACAATTGGGGTGCCTGAAACCTTGGTTTCAATGTTATTATGGAGAACTCAAGATTTTCAAGAGTTTTTTTACGATAAAAAAATCAAGATAGAGTTCAAGCAATGAGATTTAATTGAGTTAGGGAGCCCAAAAAATACGTAGTTTCTTGGTTTAAACATATAAAGTCACTGGTAGTTGTCAAATTGCACTAGAATAGTATCAATTTCATTAGGGACCTTTGGAAGACCAAAATTATGCTCTTATTTAGCACGTGCTCAAGGATGAAATTATGTCTATAGCTTTCATGTGACTTGAAAAATTATCTTTGAAGTGCATTCCATTATTTTGTAACACTAAGGGCTAACACTTGGCTTTTATAAGAATAAAAAAGGCCATCTCCACAAAAAGATATAATGATTTTATGGGTTTTTTGACAAAACAGCTTGAAATTTTACTAACATTTATGTCTTACAACTTACCAAAATTCTCTCCATATAGATTGTATTTTGATATGGAGAAAAATCCAGTGTTTTCTTTCCCTCATAACCAATATATGGTAGAAGCAAGGAGTAAAAAACGTCTTTCTAGCTTGACAAATAAATTGTCAAAACTTTCTAGAAAAACAGGACACTTTCAACTATCATAAGCTGAACAAGCTTCCTTGGATAGGGAGAAGGTAGAACTTTTCCTACAAGCAGCGAGCAAAGAAATTGAAGAAAAGTTAAAGCTTCTCTTGGAAGACAAAGATACATAGCAAGGTTTGAAGACAAGGTGGAATGATGTACAAAATGCAGTCTCCCTATTGGCAAAAAGACAACACAAAAGAGACAAGATGGTGGTGAGAAATGGTGCTCTAGTTCTTGCTATTACATAGAAACAACCAAAACCTACTATTGTAGCTTCTAAGGATGATGGGTCTATGCTTGAAGAACTTGTGAAGGGAATACGGTTATGAAATTAAAGCTAGCAAGGCTTGAAGAAAAGGGGAAAACATTTGGACAGTCATCAAGTCAAAGAACTCAGAACAGAGAGGATTTGTAAATAGGTGCATCTGGTGTGAGATCCCAGATGCCTTGGGTAAAGATCTTTTCTTCTTCAAAGAAGGGAAGATACATCTCAGTGAAACAGGGCATCCCTTGGCGACCATCTTTGGAAAAGGAGGGATGAAAAATCTATTGAGGACAAGGAAACCAGTCATGCTATCTCAATGGTTAAAGCAGTATCATTTGACTTAAAAGCTGGTCAAGTCATGCTCAAAGGGTCAAAAGCTATTGAAGATGTGAGTGAGGATGGTGAATATATCTGGCCATCTACGATGGAGTTAGCTATGAAGGGAAAGTTGACTAAAGAAGTCTTACATGAAGCAAGAGATTGTATCCATCTTGAGACTGGGTGGAATGAACCTATAGATGCCTTGTCAGTGCATGCCTACATTGCAAAATTTCAAGGAAACAAGGCACTTGTTGAAGGAAAATGCAGGAGAGAAAATAGGGATGAAGGCCCCTCAAAGAGGGCTACTAGAGGTGGAGGGAGAAAGGATCCAAGTCCCTCTCAAGAGCAACTGGCAAGGGAGCCTCCATCACAAGATGTACCAATGAGAGATGCTGCACCAAAGGAGAAGCAAGATAAATAAAAGAGGAAGGGAAAAAGCCCATCATACAAGCTACAATCAGATATTGAAGGTGCCACAAATTTAAAGAAAGTTTTAGAGGAAAGGATGTTAAATAGTAAGGTGGAGTTTACATTGGGAGAAGTCCTTGGCATTGCAAAAAGAGAGTTCCACGAGGAAATCATTGATATCATAAGAAGGAAGTGAAAAGCTTTAATGGAGTCTATCCAATTAGAGGCTGAAGAGAATGCTTCAAAGACACATGTGGTACAAGTACAACAAATAGATGAAGATGAGAATTTTGTAACCTGCTACCAGTCTTCAGGCGGAAGAAATAGGCATGTTAAATTTGAAGATGAAGATGAAGATGAAGCCACTCATAAGAGCCACTTTTTTAGAAACCATTGGGCAAGGGCTACAACAGAAACCTTGGTTAAGGTGGGAGATCTTGAGGAGCCTTATGTGGCCTTGATAGACCATGGTTCGGAGATTAACCTCATGTCCAAGAGTCTCTATATATGAAGGGAAAGTGGCCAATTGATACTGACCATGGGTGGATGATTAGGGTTGCAAAAAACTCATCCGAGGATCTCTATGGTGCTTGTCCAAATGTTAAGGTAGCCATAGGGGATGTGAAAAGTGGGAAAAATTTCTTTGTTCAAGATGTTGAGAGAGAGAGAGAGAGCACAGAAATAGAACCCCAAAGTGTGTAGAATACACACATGAGATGATGTATATATAGAGGGGACCTAGGTTCCATATTTAGAGAATCCATATATTGAGTAGCTTCACATATAAGCTCAACATCCTTGCTCAAATAAGGGTCCCTAACCGTGGATGAAAAAATCCTTGGGGGATCAAGGGAAAAACCCACAGCTCTATATACACCCACCGTTATATTATAAAAATCATTGAATATACAAATGTTCATGAGGAGCTACATCACTCCTTTTACAATGAATATTTTATGAGGAGCTACATCACTCCTTTTACAATGAATGTTTTATGAGGAGTTACATTACTCCTGTCCTATCAAATACAATAATGAATACAAAGGTTCAATAAAGAGGTGTAAAGGCTATCGATTAGCTCGTAATCAGAAGTGTCTCCATGAATCTGCTATGTAGCTTGTCATCACTATCGTATCACCAAACATATCTTCATGTTTTCATCAATATGACATCACCAAACATATCTTCATAAATCTTTTATTGTCACCAAGTTTGTCTTCATAAAATCAATTCTTTGATGAATCCTACATAGATCATAGACTCAAAAAAACATAGTCATGAAAATTATTAGCATCGTTAGTGAAATAATTCACGTTCACAATGCCATAAGAGATGGTTCGCTACGCCACTCTTTTGACGACATATATACGCACAAAAACATATGGTACGTAGAGTATGAACGTAAAATTACAAGATGTGTGATTACGTGATGCAAATGATATGTGTATATACTACATAAAACAACATTTATCAACGTAGTGATCAATGAATATCATCAAAGTATTAACAAAACATCATCATTGTATCAATAAAAATGAATAAATCATCATGGTATCAACAAAAAGCATCATGATATCACCAAAAATAATCATTGTATCAACGAAACAACATCATGGCATCACCGAGAATAACCATGGTATCAACGAAACAACATCATGGTATCACCGAGAATAACCATGGTATCAACGAAACAACATCATGGTATCACCGAGAATAACCATGGTATCAACGAAATAGCATCATGGTATCAACAAAAATCACCATGGAATTAACGAAATATCATCATGGAATCAACGAGAATAACCGCGGTATCAACGAAACATCATCATGGCATCACCGAGAATAACCATGGTATCAATGAAATATCATCATGGTATCAACAAAAATCACCATGACCAAAGTACTAACAAAACATCATCATGGTACCATCAAAACCACTATGGTATCAACGAGAAATTATCAATAAAATGACGAAACTATATCTCTAAAAGAATATTTATACGAGAATCAATGAATGAGTATATCATATAACAAAAGATCATGTACCAACAGTAGCTCGATAGAATTTGGACGATCATCAACTGCTCGACTGAATCGGAACGATATGTAACTGGCTTCTGCAGCAAAGTTACGTCAGTAACAAATATATGATTGATGAAGAAAAAATATAATTGAGAAGTTTTCAATTATGAGAAAAATCAAAAGCAAAAAGTAAAATTTTGCTTTTCAAACATATTCACAGTCCGCGAACGATAACCCAAAATCGGTGCAGAATTTAGAGAAAATTTCTTCTTCAAAGTTATAGACCACATCAATTCCGATGGCTCAAGCGAATAGTTTCTCATCGATTCTGATGCCTGCAGCGGCTAGTTTCTTTTGCAAAGTTGTAGACCACATCGATTCCGATCCCTCACGAGGGTAGTTTCTGCAAATCGTTTTCAATGAGCAGAAAAATCAAAACATAAAACGAAACTTGCTTTTCACGTATGTATGCAGTCTGCGAACGATAACCCAAAATCAGTGTAGAATTTGAGAAAAATTCCTTCTACAAAGTTGTAGATCACATCGATTCCGATCCCTCTCGCGAGTAGTTTTTGCAAAATCATTTGCAATCAGGAGAAAACTCAAAAACAAAAAGCAAAAGTTGCTTTTCGGGTATGTACGCAGTCCGCGAATGATAACTCAAAATCGGTGTGGAATTTGAAAAAAACTTCCTTCTGCAAAGTTGTAGACCACATCGAATCCGGTCCCTCATGCGGGTAGTTTTTGCAAAATCGTTTTCAATTAGCAGAGAAATCAAAAACAGAAAGCAGAAGTTGATTTTCGGGTATGTACGCAATCCGCGAACGATAACTCAAAATCGGTGTAGAATTTGAAAAAACTTCCTTTCTACAAAATCGTTTTCAATTAGCAGAAAAATGAAAAACAAAAAGCGAAACATGCTTTTCAAGCATGTACGCAGGCCGCAAACGATAATTCAAAATCGGTGAAGAATTTGAAAAAACTTCCTTCTGCAAAGTTGTAGACCACATCTATTCCGGTCTCTTTAGCGGGTAGTTTCTGCAAAATCGTTTTCAATTAGCAGAGAAATCAAGAGCAAAAATCGGAACATGCTTTTCACGCATGTACGCAGTCCGCGAACGATAATTCAAAATGGGTAAAGAATTTGAAAAAACTTCCTTCTGCAAATTTGTATATCTATTCTGGTCTCTTTCGCGGGTAGTTTCTGCAAAATCGTTTTCAATTAGCAGAGAAATCAAAAACAAAAACGTACTGCTCTGATACCATCTTGAGAGAGAGAGAGAGAGAGCACAGAAATAGAACCCCAAAGTGTGTAGAATACACACATGAGATGGTGTATATATAGAGGGGACCTGTGTGCCATATATAGAGAAGCCATATATTGAGTAGCTTCAGATATAAGCTCAACACAAGAGATGTCAAGGGGGATGTAAAGGATATGTAGGCTCATGCATTGATTGCGTTGTCTGTGAAGCGCACCATTGTTCCTCACATCTGTTCAGTAAAATCTGCAAAACAGGCTTCGGATATTCTAGCAAGTCTTTATGCAAGACACAATGAGGCTAAAATTGCTTTGCTGCGTAAAGAGCTGGAGTGAAAGATTATGCATGAGGAAGATGATATGGACACTTTCCTTTCTAGTGTCAAGGATATCAATGAGCAACTTATTTCTACAGGTGAAGTCATGTCAGACAGTTCCCTTGTGTAGACTGTTCTTGATGCCTTACCAGTGTTTTGCTAGTACTTGGAGACTTATGACCCAAGGAAATCCAAAATTTGTCAAGTTTGATGCATTATGCACATTGCTGTTGCAAGAGTCACTTTCCAAAAAAATAGGACTAGACAACGTGCAGTTGAACAGGCTTTTATTGCTTCTCAAAGAAAGGGTGGTAACAGCAATTCAACCACTTCTTATGGTTCTGCTACGAGTGGCAAAACTTCTGTTCTTAATGCTTCTGCTGGCAGCACTTTGTGTGGCAATTCTGGTGATAAGGGCAAGAAGATGATGCATTGCCATTATTGTAAAGCTAATGATCAATTGATCAAGCAGTGTCCTAAGTTGAAGGCTATAGAGGCTAAGACGAAAGAGGGTGGTTCCACTGCAAAGGTTGGTTCCACTACAAATGCAGCCATTGTTGAGTCTTTTGTGAGACTGTGATGCTGATGTCGATGTAGAATGGGCTTTTAGCGCAGAGTGCACTTACAATCCTGTTGTCGTTGATGCATGCTTGTCAGTTGTTGCAGACTCATATGTGTGGTATTTTGACAGTGGTGCTACAAAGCACAATACCTCACATCGTGAATTGTTCACCTCTCTCGAGTTTGTCCCTCATGGGAATTCAGTTCCTTGTGCCAACAATGCCTCTTATCCCATTCAGGGAGTTGGAAAGATTGTGCTTACTGCTGCAAATGGCAGTTCCTTCACACTTGTTGATGCATTTTATGTACCTGGGATCAAGAAGAATCTTTTGTCTATATCTGGACTTGTAGTCAAATTTGTGGATGATAGATGTACAGTTCATGATCTGAGTTTTGGTGATGAAATTGTTTCATCTGGCCTTTTGTGCCGTGGGCTATATAAGCTCACTTTTTATGACAAGTGTGGACAAAGTTTTGCAAATGATGTTGCAGATTCAAGGGCTATTTCAGATGCAAAACTTTGGTATACACGTTTTGGTCATCTGAATTTTTCCAGTTTGCTGCGTTTGCAGAAATCTGATATGGTTGCTTCTTTTCCGCCTCTTGAAGCACCTATCAAACATGTTTGTGAAGGCTGTATTTTGGGTAAGATGTAGCGTTCTAAGTTTCCAAAGGATGGTTCAGTTCAGACCACATGCAGGTTGCAGCTTGTGCATAGTGATGTTTGTGGGTCCATGCCAAATCCGTCCTTGGGCAATTATCTTTACTTTGTGACTTTCATTGATGATTACTCCAGGCATGCATGGGTATTTCCGCTTAAAGCGAAGTTTGAAGTCTTTATGTTCTTCAAAAAAATTGGCTATGGCTGAAAATGTCTCGAAATGTACTCAGGCACCCTCCGTTTCGATCGAGGGGGAGAGTATATGTCTCACGAATTCAATGCATTTATAGCTAGTCGTGGGATTAAACACCAATGTACAATGCCTTATACACCTCACCAAAATGGTGTTGCTGAGAGGAAAAACAGGTCACTTATGGAAATGGCACGATGTATGGTCAAAAGTCAAGCTTTGCCGCATTCTTTTTGGCTTGAGGCCATCATGTGTGCCACTTATGTACTAAAGAGGTGTCCTATGAAAGCTTAGCAGTCTATTACTCCATATGGAGAATGGCATGATAGAAAGCCTTATATTGAGCACATGCGTGTTTTTGGCTGTTTGACATATGCTTTGGTGCCACAAACACAGCGCAGAAAATTGGATGATAAGGCTGTCAAATGTATTTTTGTTGGTTATAGTGCTGAAAGAAAAGGTTACAAGTTGTATCATCCACAAACAAAACATATTCTGGTTTCATGGGATATAGTGTTTGTGGACGATTCTATTCAACCCTTGCTGTCATGTATTAGAGACAGTAATGTAAGCTTGCAGGACGTTTATGACACTTTGTTGCCTCTTTTTGGTGGTGGAGATACGAATGTAAGTTCGAATGAGACAAATGTACAGCCTATGGGGGTTTCCGGAAATGTTACAGATTAGCCTATTACTGATGTAGATATACATGATGTACTTGATGAGGAAAGGACTAAAAATGAGCGGGCTAGAGGTATGCCAAAATGGCTGGTTCACACTTTGTGTGATAGTAAATTGGATGCACCTTTGTCTAGTCGTACTCGTTCAGGCTCTTGCCATACATCTTATGCATCAGATCGTTATGCTTTGGCTGTGTCTATCTTACATGATGTTGAGGAGCCTCTGTCTTTTGATGAAGCACATAATTTAGAAAATTGGATGGCCACCATGCAATCAGAATATGATGCACTTATAGAAAATGACACATGGACTTTATGTGATTTGCCTCTTGGAAAAAAGACCATTGGTACGAAGTTGGTTTACAACTTGAAATGCAAGCCAGATGGTGAGATCGATCGCCATAAGGCTCGACTTTTTGCAAAGGGTTATGCACAACAAAAAGGCATAGATTATGAAGAGACTTTTTCTCCCACTTGTCGTATGACTACTGTGCATTTTCTATGTGCATTGGTAGCGTATTTTGGTTGGGATGTACATCAATCATACATTGTTAGTGCTTTCTTGAATGTGACATATTTGAGGAAGTTTATGTAACACAACCTCGCGGTTTTATCATAAAAGGACAAGAGGACAAAGTGTGCAAATGTAAGAAGGCTTTGTATGGGTTGAAGCAATCTTCTCGTGCTTGGTATGAGAAAGCCGACACTCATTTGGTCAAGCGAGGCTTTTGTAACAGTCCAACAGAAAGCACATGTATGTAAAGCGTGAGGGTGATGTACTTCTCATTGTGGTTCTTTATGTTGATTATTTGCTGATCACTGGACCAAATGAGAGACACACTGCTGAATTTAAGGCTGTTTTGAATGCTACTTTCAAAATTAAAGATTTGGGGCTGTTGCATCATTACTTGGGTGTACAATTTAAGCAGTGTGATGGTGGTATTTCCTTGTGTCAGAAAAGTTACATAGAGACATTGCTATGTAAGTTTGGACTTGAGGATTGCAAACCTATTGCCACTCCCATAGAAACAAGTTTCAAGTTGAGTCTACATGATGCTGGCGATCCTACTGATGTCACTCTTTACCGAGCTACTGTTGGTTGTCTCATTTATGTATGCAATACGAGGCCGGATATTTAGTTTGCAGTCTCACAAGTCAGCAAATTTATGCATAGCCCAGGGTCTAAGCATTGTTAGGCTTCCAATAAGATTTTCTGCTACCTTAGTGGCACTTTACATCTTGGCTTGTTTTATCCCAAGGGGGGATCATTGCCGCCAGACTTACATGATTTTTTGGACTCAGATTGGGCTGGTTGTTTTGACACGCGAGTATCCACAAGTGGTTTTTGTTTCATGCTTGGCGTTCATGTATATTATTGTTGAGCAAGAAGCAACCTACTTTGAGTTGTGAGGCTGAGTACAGGGCAATCTTCACAACTACTGTCATGCCAAGGGTAGGACTAGACGGGCACGGCCCGTGCAATGTGCCGAACACACATGCAATAAAGAGGTCTATATATGGAAGAGGGCCAGGGGCCTATATATAGGATGGTTGAGAGGTTATTCGCATCTCTAACTGCCCATTGGTCTTCCACTGGTATCAGAGCTCAGGGGAGAAGGGGGAGGAATCAGAAGGGGGCATGGAGGCCATGGATCTTCGATCTCTCTCTCTCTCTCTCTATCTCTCGCATTAAGGAGGGAATAAGGCACGGAGAGCATCATGAAGTCTCTTCCATGGTGGATTTGATGAGTCGGTGAAGGCATTCAAAGGCATGCAAAGGACGAAGAAGCGTCGAAGGCAATAAGGAAAACCCCTAAGAGCGCCATGCATGGCTAAGGAACCACGGGGAAAGATTGCATGCTCTTCACCTCATAAACCTTCCCAAGGCGGGCTCGAGAGAGAACGACGATCAGTGGGAGCAGGTCCTTGTAGGGATGGAAGGTCTACACTCGACCTACATGAAAATCCCATTAACTGGGCTCAATAAGAGCGCAATTTCCTGATCTACAAAAGACATCATAGGCTGAGGACCTGTAGGTCGATAAGCAGAGCGCCCTTGCAACGTCTTGTTTTGCGCTGTCTGTGAGCTGCGCCATGGTTTTTTTTTCGCTTGAGTTTACACTAGGGATGCCCAATTTTGGACATCCCTCCCAAAATTTGAAGGAGATTTTCCCATGGATCTGCAGAAATTGGATGCCTCGGATCAAGCAAGGCAGAGTTTTCTGCACTTTTTATGTGAAAAAAATTACGTCACAAGTTGGCATTCAAGCACGGCCAATTCTGTGAGCATGCCCAGGATGGTCTGCAAGAAAATTTCTGAAATTGCTTGCATCAGAAGCACGGCTTCTCCTACACCTACCAAAGCACATCTAGGGCGAATGATCATTAGGAACTCCAAAGCATGCATGGAAGCCAACAAGGACATGTCACGAACATGTCAAGGATCCGGGATGGACAACAGGCTGTTCGACCCTGGCTTGTTTGCACGAAACGACTTCGGAAATGTCCTCAAAAAGGATCTACGTGTGGAGTCTTACCCTAGATGAAGAGATCACAGCGACAACGATGTTGCTAGTGATTTGAGGAGATTGGTCAGGCCATCTCTTAGGTCCTCGGCAAGATGATTCCCATGTTGAGGTATGCAGTCGTTTTTGTTTGGTTTCAGCAAGTATTAACATATACTGTGTAGTTATTGTATGCAGAAGACGTGTGCGTGCTTTCGGCACTCCAGGCACAAGCACGGCTTGTGACAGTTCCATTATTCATTAAAAATTTGTTCAACCTGTTGTTGGCAAGGGCCAATGATTAGATGTACATCCGACTCAAGCATGGCTTGCGTACATCAAATGTTGATTCGAAGCAGGGCTTCTCGAGAGTACCTTGCTAACACATGTTTGTCTGAGGTTCCAATTTGATACTATAATTGTTGCAAAGGCATGGCCTATTGCTCAATTTGTTGGCGGACGTAAAGCTAATCAGCATGGCCGACTGTTTGTTGCATTTCTTTTTCTACCTCTGAGTTTGGGGTAGCGAATTGGGCAAGGCCATTCGCATCAGGAACTCGTTCGATTCGTACGGTGGCAGCCTTCATCGGCAGGTGTGCTTAATGAGGTAAACAATTGATATTTGTTTATGTGCTTGATACCTATGGTATGTGCTGGGCATTTATGTTTGATCACGGCTATCATTCCTAGACTCAAGTATGTATGAGATGCGCACACTTTGCACATATAATTCTCTTTTTCCAAAAGATCTACAAGTAGACAAGGTCGACTCTTTTTGCTATGTCATCGGTCGCTAATAGCATTTATTAGCAAGGAGGCCGAACATAGTTATATGAAGCATCACTTCTCCTGAGTACCTTGATAGAGCACGCTCATCAAAGGTTACATTTTCTTTCCAAGGAAAGGCCAAGCGCCAATTTTTCAGTCTCTCAAGGAGATAGACATGGCCTATTACTAGACTTGTTGTAGGCAGCAAGTTGCTCGGCATGGCCGACTACTTATCACTGTTTCTCGAAGCAGACAGAGGATGTTTGCCCCATAGTACATTCTAATTTCAGTTGTAATTGCTCGACAAGGTCGACTCTTTTTGTCATGCTATTTGCAGCCACATTAGTTGGCTATTAGCACTCTCTCTCGCACGACAGATTTGGCTATGAGCCACCTTTATGCGAGCTTTCCCTTTGGAATCTCATGACAACTGGTTGCAGCAACAACTACCAGGTTAGCCAAGTTTAAGTTTTTCTTGTTTTTTTTCCATGTTTACACTTTAGTTGGCAAATTACTATCATGGTGCAAAACAAAGTACTTTGGAAATTTTATACGAAGCAAGTCTTCTCCCTTGTGCCCAGATAATGCCCATTGATTTGGAATCAAGGGAATTGGCACACAAGTTTGGGGAATGGGAAAAATAGGGAATGTCAGCTCACAGAATCCCTACCAGTTTATTATATGCAAGGCACTTATGGTTTTGGTTCTCACGCTTGAGACCGCCATAGTAGCCAAGGGCTTACATTTTTGCATGCAAGTCATGCTAAGCAGGTGGCATGGATTCCACCACTTTATGCATTATGCTTCCGCTATCACACTCGCAACTTTGTCAAGGACAGAAGTGATGGATTATTGAACCTGATGGCTGGTTGCTATCAACACCCACCAACACTAAAAGGCACCTAAATCTAGGACTTATTTCACAGGCAACGTGCCAATGCTACGTCATTTTCATACAATCACGATCCTGCAAGGCAGGTAGATCAAGATGTGGTTGTGTTTTTCGGTTACCTCTCTCAATGAGCGACTCATATCGGAAAACTGTGGAATGCTTATACGATAAGTTGCAAGTCAGGCATAAGATGCGTAAGAGCACACCGCTTGGACACACACTCTAAAAAATAAAGGAAAGTTCCTCAGCCTAGCATGCTCTTCTTCTCTCGTTCTCTCTCTGTTTACGGGAAAAAATGAAAATCTAAGCTTTTGATACGTGTTTTGCTCGTGAGTCAGCCTGAGCCAAGGTGCTCTAACTCTCAGCTAACATGTGGCGAAGATGCTTCTCAACTTAGTCTTCATCGGTTCGTCCATTGAACACTAATTTGCATAAGGGCTATGAGCCACACAGGCTAAGAGCCATTGTCAAGCCAAGGGTAAGACCCAACTATTCGCATTCTTTGGGTGATTTTTTTCAAGAGTGAAGAGATCTACCCAGGGAAGTATACATCGACGTTAATGGACAAGCAAGAGTCTTGTCATTTAGGATTTTTACAATGTCATTTTTGCACTACATGTTTTCAGTGTGACACTCAAGTTAAGTTTTTGATAAATCTTCAACTCACAGCCGTTAATCTCTACAAGGAAGTATAGATGCAGCAATCAGTTGAGATAGCATGGCTGTCCACCAGAGCTAGGCAGTTCACTTGTGTGCATTCCCTGCTCTCTATATAGCACTACAGAGTGTCTATGGACATATTGTTTTGGGGTACGACCCGACGGATGACTGCTACATCACCCCATAGGCATTGAGGATCACAGTTTGATCTATCCTAGTTAGCCTTTCAAGGAAAGAATTCCGCAATCTACCACGCGGTAGCGGACAAACTCAACCTTTCAAGTTGATTCCAATCATTATGTACACAGTTAACTATGTTGATTACTGTTACCTGTTAGTTGAGCAGTTTCTACAAAGGGTCTTACCAAGGGGTTTGACTACGTATATGTTAACCAAAGGGGTTTGATTGCACAAGCAACACCCAAGGTTTCGAGTGCAATGTTGATTGGTCTTTTCAAAATTTTTCAAGCGTATAAATACGCTTGAATGTTTCAAAGTTATGCCAAGGGCATGTTGGAACAGAGTATTTTGGATCGTAGCGTCCACTATACCTTATGCTGTTACGAATCTACTTGTAGGGTTTGATTTGGCACCTGTTGTCACATGGGATACAACATGGTCTAGGAACTCAAGGAGTTGAGTTTAGCCAGTGTGGAGCAATGAATGAGGGTCCCTCTCACTTTTGTCGTAAAGCGTTTAGAGCTACCTCCACACACAAGTACATCTTGTACTTGTAGAATGTTCTTTTTCAGACATCCTTAGTTGAGACATATTCCACATGTGGCGAATATGAGTCTCTGGGACTGACACTGGCGCCCCCTATTTCAAATATGTGTCACGACAAAGTCCCTATGTGTTGGTCACATCTGTTTTCTCGACCATTTTAAGCACATAGTATCAGGAGTCCCTAAAACCTAAATAAGGAGTCTTCTCTCATACTCCATGGCCACCATCCTCGCCATCATTCTCTAAGGTATTGATGTGTTGCTAGTAGGATCATACCTACTTGCTGGGTTGATTGTTTTTGACAAGGGATTATGCCATCCTTGGCTTGCTTCTCTATATCCTTGTTATGTATGATCAGATGCCGTTGTATTGTTAAGTTGGTGTCTTGTGTATATATATGCTACATAAGGTCCCTAAGCTTCATTTCCATGTGTTTCGCCATATGTTTTGATGCCATCATAATGCCAGAAGTCTCACTTGCCTATGTGCACTATGTGTGAGGTCCCTAAACCTCTTAATTTAGGGTGGTGCCCCCTTTGTTTTGTTCTTTGCTTGTTTGCATGAGGCGTGGTTTGTGGAGTGTGCACGAGTACAGAGGCCACCCGATTGCACTGCTCTTTTTCCTGCTATCACCACTCTATCCCTAAAAGCTCATAACACCGTTTACACATCAAATGAACTCGGAATCGCTTCAAACTTGCTAGGCATCATCCCCTCACTAGGATACACTTACCTATAAGTCCAATCTCACCAGATTATAACCCTAACTACCTCAAATACAATTGTGATAGACTCACAGGTCATAACCTAAAAGTATGCAAAACCTAAGTCTATGAACATCTATGCGTAGCTAATCTCGCCCTCGCTCCATAAAGTACTTGATTGTTGAAAACAAACACCGTTTGTGCTACTTACAAGAAAAACAAGCTCGTGGGAAGATCGCTCGCGAGCAGCTCAATGATATGAATGCGTGGCTTGGGTGCATAGCTCTCGGAGAGGCTACCGCGATGGTGTGTTCGCTTCGTGAATCCGGTGAGGGAGATGCGCGTAGCGAAGAGGATAAGATCTCTCTCTCTCTCTCTCTCTCTCTCTCTCAGACTCGTACGACACAAAATTAATGATTTAAATGTTATTCAAAAATGGTTCTAATGTAATAGGACTAATCTTTGAAGTTCTTAAAGTCGAAAAGAATGTAGTAGGGCATATCTTTCATTTAGCACATTTGAAATATTGTTGAATACTCTGTTAAGTAGAGCTTATATGAATGAGTTTGAGATATTAAGAGAGAACATATATTCTTTTTTTAAATAATACATATTTGATAAAGATTAATGAATAATAGATAGTTTGTCTATAAACAGTAAAATTGACATTTTTATTATTATTTATGTGTTTTAGCTTAAAATGCATGGGTGGGCTTAAAATAAGTTGAAAAAGTAGTGGAGACCAAAAATAGAGGTTTTATAAGTCGCGACCTAAAAATTGCGTTTTCTGCCAAATAAAGACGTTTTTCGCAATTCTGTCCGCGATGCCTTCTAAACCAGACCTATTCTCGTCGTTTTGAGTACCTGGATTGCTCTGTTCTAAGATCGTTTGTAAAATTTATGATAAAAACAAACAGATGGCAACAGCATTAATGTAGTATACACAGGGACAAACAGACATACAACTTCATACAGCTCTCCCTGCTATCAACCAAGAAGTGGATTTGTTTCTTCATGGTAGACTATTGAAATTGAGATTATGAAGGTACATAATTATGTTTTTTTACTTTGATTATCATGTTGAATTTTTTTGTACGAGTATGTTCTTTTGGCTATTTTGTAGGCGATGCAGAAATCAATGTGTGAAACACGATCTGTGCAAAGTGTCATGATAAAAATCTAACCTTCACGGATCGCTTAGCGATCACGTTCTTATCTTATTCTCGCAGGTATACTTGGTGCGAAAATTGAGTTGACTGAACGCTTAAAAAGTGACTATTGTGAGAAGTTGCAGGCTTTTCGAGGAAAAGAAGGATAAAAGCACGACGGATGGTGCGCTTGGGGATCATTCACAGATCTCCTCTTCTGCGAGTACGAGTGCGAGTGTGATTGCGAGTGCGAGTGCTAGTGTGGGTGCGAGTACGAGTGAGACGCTGGTGCAGCCAAAGTGTGTCGACGCTACAAGATGGCATGGACTAGGTGTGTACAGGCAAGTAGAAGCATGGCAAAGGACTGGAGCACCGAGGAAGTTCATGGGATGATAGCTAGCAGCGGGAGTGTATGCATGATGCGGCTTATAGGCCAAGAAAGGCTCCATAATGTGCTAATTGGGGTAGCAGGTGAAGGAGATGTAGAGTGAAAATTTTGGGTCCGGAAATGAAGAGCTTAAAGTGCTGAAGGAGCAGGTCCAGACGGCTCATCAAACCGAGCTACGGAGCCCAAGTTATTGAAGGTTGAAGTTTTGATGGTTTGTAGATTCTTTCCGGATAGGGCAGCTGGTGACAGGTGATCCAAGTGGAACTTGAGGTATAGATGTGTAGAGCTCCGCTCATAGAGCCTACCCATCTTTTCGGATTGTGGATCGGAGCTCTGGATTGCAAGCTATGGTCAGCTGAAGTTTTTGTGGGGGCCAGGTCTGATCCCACTTGGCCACATTGGAGTAATTGCAGATGGTTAATTGCAGATGGTTTGATCGTGTTTTGGTCGCATTGGATCTCGGTCCTGGAGGAGTCGAATAACGGTGCGGATCATGGAGGAACATGACGGGAGTGTACGTCTTTACTCGGGCTTTGCGGCTCACCAACAGAAGGTGGGAGCACAAAATGGGGGCCAGGTCAAGGCAGATTGCAAAGTTTTATTGGTTAAAGGAAGAAAATAATGAGTTTTTGGAGCCCTTGGGGTTCAAGTCTTAGGGGAATGCCACGTGGAAGGGGCCTAAAACCCACATGCGGGGGCGGGACCGTTGAGGCCAGGCTATAAAGGCTGAGGCGTGGGCTCCCATTAGCACACAAGGAAGGAGAGAGAGGGGAGCTCTCTTGGGCGCAGGTATGGTGTCCGCGCGCATGGCGCTGCTGTGGGCGTTCGGGGGCGATTTTGGTGGCAATGGTGGGTGGCCCTGGCTGGTGATGTAGTGATGACGTGGTAGGCCTTGCTAGAGGCAGGTCCCGTGGCTCCAAATTTTTGAGAAGGAGAGGGAGAGCAATAGCGAGGTCGCTATTTCCTCCCCCCTCTTGTAGGAGACAGGTCCCGCAGCAGCGTGCAAGGAGGTGCCGACAAGCAAATGAAGTGCAAGGAGAAGGGAGTCTGGGCGGCCGGCAAAAAAAGTGAAGGGAAAGGGGCCAAAGAGACAATGTGTCTAGCATGCAAAAGTTTCCAAGAATAATTAAGCCGAGTGTTGGCAATGCATAGAACTTCTAAATGGAACTCCAAAGGGAGTGCACGGTATGGAATCACACCACCATTTTTTCTTTTTTGGACTCCTATGCACACCCCTATAAAAGGGTGCTTATGTTCATTTGTAAGGGTCTTTTTTTGGGACCAGTGTCTTTTGCCAAGGAGGGCTTTGGACCAAGGAGGGTTTTTTTGCCAAGGCTTTTGGAGCTCTTGTTTTTGGTTGCCGAGGTTTATGCCGGCGGTGTGTTGGATGTACATGATATTGCCTATGCTAGTAGACTATTCCCTACTGTTTCAAGGCGTCATTCCCCATTCCCTCTTCTCTTCTCTGCTGGTGTGGGTGTGTTTCCGGGCGTGTGTAGGTGTGTGTGCCCCCCCGGAGGTTTTTCGTGCAAAGAGAGATAGAGAGAGGTTGTGTGAGTGCGGAAGGCTGTGTATTGATCGGAGCGTAGTGATTGAGTCTGTCTGGTGCATTGTAAGGCGTATGTGCGTATGATTGTGTGAAAGCAATGGTTTGCTTGCGGGTAGTGTTGAGTTTTGAAGGTGAACTCTAGTGGATTGGGTCGCTGTGTATTCCCTGGGCTATAGTGAGGCATTGTGTTGTGTGCTGGGTGTGTTCCCCTTTCCCCCTCTCCATCTTTTGGTGCCCCCACTAAGGAGCTATTTGATGCTCCAATTTGCGGTTGAAAGTGGTGTTTTTCTGCCAACAAAGCGGTTGGCGAAGGGTCGAGATGTTTGATGGTCGAGGTTGAAGCTAACAGAGATGGTGGAGCCAGGTTTTGGCCCCATATTTACGAGCGTCGAAGATCCCGAGGATTGGTTAGCAGATTTCGAGTTATGGTTGTTGTCGATGCATATGTCGACGGATGCGCAGAGATTACAGACGATGCCGTTGTTAATGCGAGGACGAGCCAAGGTGTGGTTCGATGGCCTAGAGAGAAGTGATAGAGAATCATGGCAAAAGTTGCAGAGTCAGTTTCTGGAGCGGTTTCGAGAGGTGATCACAGCAGAAAAAGCCGGTGCAAAGCTGAAGGCGGTACACTAGGATGTAAGTAAAGATTTCTCTATTTTCATTGAGCAGTTTGAAGCTTGTTGGAAGCAATTAGAGATTGCTACTGGGGTCAAAAGAAATCAATCTTTGAAGCTGTCAAAGCTGTTAGAGTGCTTGCATCCGAGGATTAGGGAAAAGGTTGAAGATGGTGCGAATACCTATGAAGACATGGTCTATCTGGCAAAGATAAAGAGCAGAAAGTTGAAGCGGAAGTTGGAGTTGGGAATGCTAAAGCCAGCAGATTATATGCCTATTGTGGAGGTGGCGAAGTGCTCTTTGGTCCAACCAAAGGTGGTTCTAGTTGTGCGAAATGCAAGGCCTGTGGAGGTAAGACCTACTATTGGTTATGTTCCTTGGAGGTTTCCTGTTTGTGATGTGCATGTGCCGAGAGTGGAAGAGCTTGTCAACGAAGAGAAGCTCCATGTCGATGTGAACCAAGATGCAAAAGCGGTAGCAGATGTGGAGGTTCCAGTACGGATTGAAGAGGTAAAACATGGTCTTGTTGAAAGTTTACATGAAATGGTCGCTGAATGCAATCGAGACGCAGATACCGAGGGTTCAAAAGCTGATGAAGAAAGTGAGCAAAGTTGTGAAGATGGTCAAGCTTTTGTGGAGCAACAAGTGGATGCAGATGCTGATACGGAGTCAGTATATGATGCCGATGCCGATGATGATGAATGCTTGATTTGCTGGGAGACAAGCGAGGAAGATAGAGCCGATGAATATACATCCTATGAAGAAGTGATGGAATCTAATGAACCTAAACCGGTAAAGGTAAAGCTGCCCTCTTGTATGTTTGATGATATGGTGATAGCACATATGCAAGAAGATCAGGGAACAGAGAAAGCCGAGATGTTTGATGAAAGCCAAAAGGTGCGGTCTAGACCTACAGATGATGAAATGCAGGTGAAGGTGGTATGTGGTGCAATGCTAATGGCTGTGCTAATGAAAGTAGCGGTGGAATGTGCCATGGTGGTGCAACATGTGCAGACTTTTGCCAAGAGAGATAAAGCGACCGTGTTTATGGAAAAACTGGAGATGGATGCGGTAGAGAACGAGTTTCTCTTTTGCTTAGAGGAGCATGATGCAGCTGTAGGAGAGGTGATTGAAGAGTAGGAGACTGAAGCTGGACAGAAGGAAGTGCTGAGCGACCTTGAAGGGCCAATCGATGATGAACGGCTTGATGACAGTGTAAGTGAGCTCGAAGAGGATGTGCAAGAGAGCATGAAGCCAGTGCAAGAGATGTGCTCTATGGCCAATGAAGGAGGTTCCCAAGATATCTCCAAGCTTTCAAAAGAGGTATGCAACCCATGGTTGAAAGGTATGCTTGTAAGTGCAACTGTACAGTATTTTATCCGTCAGGTACGGGGTTCCTTTGAGAGGAGCTCTCCTTTACATGGCTGGAAGGGAGGGTCAGAAGTGTTGGTTCATACAGATGATGTGGTTGCAGATCCATATAGGGTGATGAAGCAAGATTATGTTCAAAGAGGTGATGAAGTGCTATGGGCCTTTTGTGTGCATGGATGGCTACGTGCTTGGATAGGGCACAATTGGAGGTTGTTGCAAATGGATGAAAGTGAACAGAGCCAGGTGTTTGATCCAGGTGGAAGTTATGTTATGCAGGGGGTGGGGAAATCCACTGGAAGGTTTAGGTGATAGAGTGCAATAAAACATTGTATATATGGTTTGAGTTTTCTCATAATGTGTACCAGGTTTTTGCAGTTTATAGTGAAATAAAGCTTTTATGTGGTTGAGCATAAATGCTCAACAGGGGGGTGGGCAATGATGGTGCAGCCAAAGTGTGTCGACGCTAGAAGATGGCATGGGCAGGTGTGTACAAGCAAGTAGAATCATGGCAAAGGACAAGAGCAGCTAGGAAGTTCATGGGATGACAGGAAGCAACGGGAGTGTATGCATGATGAGGCTTATAGGCCATGAAAGGCTCCATAATGTGCTAATTGGGGTAGCAAGTTAAGGAGATGTAGAGTGCAGCTTTTGGGTCCAGAATAGAAGAGCTTGAAGTGCTGAAGCAGCAGGTCCAGACGGCTCATCAAACCGAGCTATGGAGCCCAAGTTATTGAAGGTTGAAGTTATGATGGTTTGCAGATTCTTTCCGGATAGGGCATCTGGTGATAGGTGATCCAAGTGGAACTTGAGGTATAGATGTGTAGAGCTCAACTCATAGAGCCTACCCATCTTTTCGGATTGTCAGCTGAAGTATTTCCGGGGGCCGGGTCTGAGCCCACTTGGCCACATTGGAGTACGCGCCATCTGGCATCTTTTGAGCCTCAACAAAGTTCTAGAGCAGAGTGTACACCATATGGAGCTAGTAGGAAGTGACTGCACGCCAAACGGAATCCGGAGCGGAAAGATATGGAAGTCGGAAGATTGGTTGTCTTTGCCCAAAGTTAATTGCAGATGGTTTGATCGTGTTTTGGTCGCATTGGATCTCGGGCCTCGAGGAGTCGAATAACGGTGCGGATCATGGAGGAACAGGGCGGCAGTACACGATTTCACTCGGGCTTTGCGGCTCGGCAACAGAAGGTGGGAGCACAAAATGGGGTGCAAGTCAAGGAAGATTGCAAAGTTTTTTTGGTTAAAGGAAGAAAATAATGAGTTTTTGGAGCCCTTGGGGCTCAAGTCTTAGGGGAATGCCACGTGGCAAGGGCCTAAAACCCACATGCGGGCGCGGGACCGTTGAGGCCAGCCTATGAAGGCTGAGGCGTGGGCTCCCATCAGCACACAAGGAAGGAGAGAGAGGGGAGCTCTCTTGGGCGCAGCTATGGAGTCCGCGCGCATGGCGCTTCTGTGGGCGTTCGGCGGCGATTTTGGTGGCAATGGTGGGCGTCCCTAGCTGGTGATGTAGTGATGATGTGACAGGCCTTGCTAGAGGCAGGTCCCACGGCTCCAAATTTTTGAGAAGGAGAGGGAGAGCAATAGCGAGGTCGCTATTGCCTCCCCCCCTCGTGTAGGAGAGAGGTCCCGCAGCAGCGTGCAAGGAGGTGCCGACAAGCAAATGAAGTGCAAGGAGAAGGGAGTCCAGGCGGCCGGCAAAAAAAGTGAAGGGAAAGGGGCCAAAGGTACAATGTGTCTAGCATGCAAAATTTTCCAAGAATAATTAAGCCGAGTGTTGGCAATGCATAGAACTTCTAAATGGAACTCCAAAGGGAGTGTTGGCAATGCATAGAACTTCTAAATGGAACTCCAAAGGGAGTGCACGGCATGGAATCACACCACCATTTTTTCTTTTTTGGACTCCTATGCACACCCCTATAAAAGGGTGCTTATGTTCATTTGTAAGGGTCTTTTTTTGGGACCAGTGTCTTTTGCCAAGGAGGGTTTTTTTGCCAAGGCTTTTGGAGCTCTTGTTTTTGGTTGCCGAGGTTCATGCCGGCGGTGTGTTGGATGTACATGATATTGCCTATGCTAGTAGACTATTCCCTAGTGTTTCAAGGCGTCATTCCCCCTTCACCCTTCTCTTCTCTGCTGGTGTGCGTGTGTTTTCGGGCGTGTGTAGGCGTGTGTGCCCCCCCGAGGTTTGTCGTGCAAAGAGAGATAGAGAGAGGCTGTGTGAGTGCGGAAGGCTGTGAATTGAGCGGCGCGTAGTGATTGAGTATTTCTGGTACATTGCAAGGCGTATGTGCGTATGATTGTGTGAAAGAAATGGTTTGCTTGCGGGTAGTGTTGAGTTTTGAAGGTGAACTCTAGTGGATTGGGGCGCTGTGTATACCGTGGGCTATAGTGAGGCATTGTGTTGTGTGCTGGGTGTTCCCCTTTCCCCCTCTCCAACGCTGCATGCAAGCGGACTGAAGCCCGGGGGTGGTTGGGAGGTTCGAGCTCCGTACAATGGAGTGCGTCCATATTCAATTGCTCCTTTGTTGTATCAAAACTCTACAAAAAAAATCATCAATACAAAGATCTCTTTCTCTATCTTTTGTTGTCGATCTCGATTATTCTGTTCCTGTGACATCTAAGGTGACCTTTATACTTTAGTCACCTTACCTCAAAATATACATGGGGTTTTCCTTGAGTTCTACTCGTCATAATTACAAATGGAAATGCATTGCTTACTGGCCAACTAATAAATCTATACATAATCCAGACAATTGGATAAAGGTGGTAGACATCATTGGCATTACAAAGGGAGTTTGATAGTCATTACAAGGGGAATTTATACAAGTGTTGGGCTCCAACACTCCCCCCTCCTAGTTTATGTCTTCCCCGACATGGCAGTAGAGCTGCTTCTTTAGTGGAGGCTTTCGCGCATCTTCAGAAGAGACTCGTACCGTGCATGCTGGGCCAATAATGTAGGGCCGAATATCTCTCTATTGATGGTGAGGAAACTGGTGTAGAAGGATTCTTCAAAGGCCTGGAGATGATACGAGGGCAAAAACATTAGTCGCTGATAAAGGGCATGTATCACCTCATGAGAAGGCTGAGCAGATAGATCATATGCACATCTATATGTGTCTTGGAGGAAGAAGATGTTGTCTATTGCTTGTCCAGGTTTAAATATTTCAAAAACCGCCAGAAGATTCTTACATATTTTTCTGAGCATGATGCAAGAGAGGTCAGGCGAGCTAGTGAACAATTTTATGGCACCTGTTAGGGTTTTCACCATGTATTGCTCACTCATTCTCTTGCCTGCCTTCAAGCCTGGCAGCTTTGGGTAGTTGAGCCCCCGTTGAGCCATGTGGGTTGGCTTTTCTGTAGCAGATCTTGTGCTTTCCATGTTCGCATCCTTGGTAGAGAGAAAAAGCTAAGGTTGTCTCTGACTCTTTTATGCGCCTCTACAAGATGAATTAAATACTGTGGGTATTTGGTTAGCCATGCCTTTCTCCACTTTAATTGAGAATCCACAATCAGCTTAACTCCCTCTGGTTTTGAGATATCTGCTTTGTATAGTGGCACTAATGGCTCCTCTTTAATCCGTTTGTTCATTGTAGCAACTTCATACTTTAGAAGAGGATATGGGAGAGAAGGTTGTAGCCATTCATGTCGAATGATGTTGGCATCTAGCTTCTGAATGGTCATAGACTTAAATACTCTCTGCTCCCACTCCATTGCTTCTTTGGCCGTGTCTTTTATTGTCGCTTCTATTGCCTTCTGTAGATTTTCTTCTTCTTCTTGTGTCAGATCCTGGGGTTCTTGGGATGGTCCCACAAGGATGTCCTCTTGCATAGTGGTGTCCACTGGATCTAACACATTTTCTATTTCAATGCCTTCCATTGTTGCTGGCCATGTGCTCAAGTGTTGCTCTTCAGTCTGCTATTGGCCTTTCATCTCATTTCTGATATGCTTTCTTTTGTTGCTCAGCTTGATCTCCCATGTTCACTAAGAGGTCGTTCAATTCTGCATTGGCTTTTTCAGTCTCTTCTAGCTTCTTCTTGGTGTCTTCATTTTCTGTTTGCAATCTCTTTAGGTCCTCGTCCACCTTCTTTTTGAAGGCTTCTAACTCATCTTTCATGGCCTTGTTTTCATCTTCCAGACCATTTTGCATTACTAGGGAGCCCTCGGCCAGCATCAGTCTTTGTCTCTTTTCTAGTGTCAACTCCTTTTGGAGTTCTTTCATTTGTTCTTCATATAGATCATTCTCTGAAGCAGTGCTAGTCGTGGTAGCAGTTTTGACTCTGGCCAGAGATGCCCTTAGCCTATGGATGGTCTGATCTTTTACTTTCATTTGCTTTTAGCTCTATCAATTCATCCTGGCTTGTGACTCATGTTCTAGCTCAGCCTTTTCCTTAGCATTCCTCAAAGTTTCAACCTCTTTGGATTCATCATCAAGATGTAGTGTCAAATTGTCCCTCTCTTTCTCCGCATCTGTCAATGATTCGCTGATTTTCTTGTACTCCTCTGCTCTTTGAAGCTTTTGTTCTGCTGCCTGATTCTATCTTTCCATCTCTTGGCATCTTTGTAGAGCCGAATCCAGATTGGCTTTCAGCTTGGTTTCTTTCTCTGCGTTCTCTTGGTCTTGCTTTTGCAGCGAGTCCACTTCGGCTTTGATATGAATTTCATTTGTTTTGAGATTATCAATTTCAACCTCAGTGGCCATCGACCTTGCTTTGAGCCCGGTGAGTTTTTGCATGACTTCGTCCCAATCATTGGATTGTGGTTGTAAATCCACTGTATTTGTGGCCATCTCCTTCAACTCCACTAACCGAGGGCTCTGCATATATTCCTTGGGTCTAGTGCTCGACAACCCAAAAGCTGCACTAGCTGCCTCTTCTTGAGAGTACCCAGCAGCTAGGAGATCAAGAAATATTCTATAGTTTCTTTATTTTGGATCTGGCTTCTCATCTTTTGGCTCGACTTTTGCCTTCTGCTCTTCATCTTTATTCTTCTCTTCTTTGAAGTCTTGCTGCCCATCAGGTTTGTTCAAATCCTCTGTTTGTTGGGTTTGGGGAGGACTAAGAGGAGGTGGTGATGGTGGTGGGCTGGATTCTCGGCTTGATGGTGGAGTTTGTTGCTTCTATTTGAAATCCTAATCCGCCTTTGTTTTCCTCTCTCTTTCTTGGCCTTCCTGCTCTTCTAGCAACTGCCGTCTCACCTCGTCAACCTCTTCTTATGTAAACGATATATTTGGGATATTCTCCGCTGCATCTAAGATCTCGAAATTCTTGATATAATCTTCAAACCGATCCCTTTGAATCCTTTGGGATGATCTAGACATAGCCTCAAGTGATGGATTCCATAACTCGCTCGGATCCCCTTTTAGTGCTCTCTCAGTTCTGAAACTTTCCATTAGTCTTTCTAGCCTTGCCGCTTTCTGTGACTTTGTTTCCTTGATTGGCACTTGTAGAGTTTCTTTCTTTCCCTTCTTTGTCTCGGGCGGCTCTTCCAGCACTGTCTCTAAACGGCGCTTCAACCTTGTGTCTACCCTGGGCGCCTTAGGAGGTTCTTCTTCTTTGTCTTCCTTCTTTTCCTCTGTACTTCTGGTGACTCTTTCCATCCTACGTCCTCCAATGGTGTTAGTAGAGGGAGGTACTCACCTTTACCGGGTCTGTCTTCAATATCCTCTCGTAGTACCAACCAGTTGTTTTGTTGAGGAGCAGGTGGTAGCTGATCTGTCGCTCCTATGGCATGGTATATCATACTGGTGAGTACTTCTCCTCCTGTAATATAATTTGTCTTGTCCTGTTGTAGCTTTGTCCCTTCCTCCAATAGATATGATGCATGATCTATATAGCAATCGTGTGTCATTCCCATAGCCTAGGTCATTGTTGTTGAGATGACCCCGTGTGGTGTAGTGTATCTAGGTGGTCTCCTGATGTAGCTCAAAAAACATTGACTGTATACCTGTGTCTGTACCCTCACTTCAGGGTTTGCTATGATTTCAAAAGACGGCAGTTTGGATCTTTGCAGGTAGACTGTGAGATTCTTCCTTCTTTCTCTCATGTTGGCTCCCTAACTAGACACTTTTAAAGCTTCTTTGACTCTTGAAATCTATCCCCACCGGTGGTAGTGAAACAAAGTCCCATAAGCATACTTTCTTCAGCCATGATCTTTGCGGCGATCTTTTTAGGTAGTTTTCTGCCTCCTTGGGGATCATTACTGTATCCACTAAGTTTCCTTTGCCATCCATATAGGAACCTTGGTAGATTTGGAAAGCTACTGCCTGTTGCACTTCTGTAGGTATCCATGTGTCACCAAGAACGACCATTTGGACGCTTTTCTGGCCTGTTGTTGACGTTTGTCCTCGTGGAAGTGCTTCTTATTGAGTGGCAACATTCCAACTCGTAGTTGACATCCTTGGAATGTACCCTGTCAAATTTGGTGTCATTTGGTCACCTGGTCGGCCCGTTAGAGTTTCGTGATGCTTTGCGTAGTTTTCGTCAGATAAGGACTTTAGGCTCAGCTTTGACTGACTTTTTCATGGTTAACCATTCAATTGGTTTGTCGAGGTTATTGGCTTGCTGCCTATGAGTTTTCCCTCATTTCCGATCACTTTGGGTCAACTGCCCTTCTGCAGGCCCTGTGAAATTAGGGTTTTTTGGGATGCTTCTTCTACGCTATCCGGGGTCATAGGTTTGTTCCCTAAGCTATAGGCATTGTGCCTTTCAATTTTGGTTCCATTTGGTGGCCTCTAGGTCTTCCTAACAACCGGTCTACAGTATGTGTGCATAGGTTGTGATGGTGGTGCTGGCAAGGTTTTGCGACTAGCTGAAGTAAACAACACTTAGAGTCAGTGTTGACGAGCATACCTCTCATATCTGATGTCGATCTGGTGACCATGCACGATGGATGAGCTCCTGGAAGTCTCAGATGCTATAGGGAGGTCTCTCTCTCTCTCACGATGAAAAATGACTCAAATGAGAGATTTCTTGCCTAACCTCCCTATATGTGATCAGGGCTCCGACATGAAATTTTACCATCTTTTACCTGTGGCCATAACTTTTTGCGAGATGCGATTTAGGCAAGCTATTGATGAGAGTTATGCCCCAATCCATGGGATATAATGATTGATCATCTTCTTGTGGCAAGAAGTCTCTTAAGTTTCCCACATAGTTTATACATTGCATAAAGTGTACAATCTAGCTTCATCCAGCCAGGTGATATGGTTATCATAAAACCCTAGTATGCTTGAGCAAAAGTGGCCACATATAACTTAGTACGAATATAGACTGCCTAGGTCTTTGTAGGCTTATCCATGGGAAAAATTAAAGTAACCTATTTATATATAACCGAATGTCCATGTTGGAAACATTTTAGATGGTCATCTATTGACACATTCTTGCAAAACTATTCCCATCATGATTTATAAAATGATGGAATATACCCAATATTGCAAACTTATTAACCTACATCCAGTGTGCCGGATGCCCATATTAGGGATACTAGGAAAATGTGTGTGAATAAAAAATTTCCAAGATCATAGGATATGGTCAATGTTATCAAAAGGAGGTTCACATTACTTTTGAATATTTAACGCTTGGTGTAAGGAAGCTACATAGGGTTACATCTTTTTTTTGATGATGGATAAATTGATCTTCAAGGGTGGTTATCTTATTTAGAAGAGGTTAAGATGACCGCCCAATGTTTCTCATGGTTCCATAACTACTTTATACTCCCAATACAAGTGATAATGTTGGTTCTGTTGGTGGCCAAGGATGTAGAGATTTTTTGTAAGCACATTACTATCAATATTTGATTCACATGTCCTAGTAATCAAAGCAGGTTATCTATGGTCTATAAAAATGAAAATCATAGGTGGTTGTTATTCCTATGAGCAAGCTCGATCCAATAATGTGATGAGAGAGAGAGAGAGAGACGAAGAGAGAGACCCTCCCCCATCCCTGAGGAAAGGTCCACCTGGTGGGGGATAGGCCACCAAGTGGACCCATCCCCCACCAAAATATTTTTAAGTAGAGATACAAAAAATTGAATGTTAGGGAAATGGTTATTCTTAAGAAAATGTGTAATATGTCTAGTGATCCTTTTTGGGCGGAAGTAGTTCTTTTCAAAGAGGTCAATGAGTTACAAATCAATAAATCAAAATGAGAATATTGATGAATTGTAAATGATAGGTAGGACTTGAGATATACATACCTTTTTTGTCATGCGTTTGGGCTAGTTGTTGTCAGCATGAATGAAATTCACATAGTTGCATGACAAGCTGTCTTTTTCCCAGCCAGTATATGTATCAAATCCTCCAAGGAAGGGTCGGAGGATATTGGTTGTAATTCTCAAATAAGAAGTGATATATGTATCATAAGTGGGCTTGATATTGATCATATTAAGTGGGTTCTTGATCTACTGAGAGAGTTCTATTGTGGTTAAGGTATTCTAATACATACCAATTGCTGAGGAGGAGGAGATCATCCATGTATCTCCATGAGTATAAATATGCCTATAACATGTTAGTTTTTTGTACTCTTGAAATTTTTTGGATATAGTCCAGCTCAAACCATGTTAAATATAGATCACACCACAATCGGGAGAATGCATATCCCATTTATATTCCTTGTTTCTGATAAAAGATGTAAGTCTGGAGCATGGATACACAATTATCTAAGAGAAAATGGTTTAAAGTGATTAAAAAAATCAAATGACCATGTAAATTCTTTCTGTTTTTAATGAGGATAACCTTTTTTTTAGACTTTTTGAAACCTTAGTACTTTGCACTAATCATTAATTTTATTATAGGTTTGATTGTGTTGACTAAACCCTTATCCCCATAATGTGGTATAGCTTCATAGTAGGCTTTTATATCCAAAGTATATGCTAAGAAGATTCTATTTGGTAGGTTTATCAAAAAATCATATTGATTATTAATAATCAATTTGATTATTTGGTAGGTTTATCAGAAAATCATATTGATTATTAATAATCCAGTAACTATTGGTAGTAAACTTTGAGAAGGTCTTTAGTTTCTTATGGAAACTTTTTGTGTATTCAACAAGGCCAGTGTTTAATGCCTTCATAATAGATGCTAAGAGGAAAATTTGTGGCGAAAAAATACAATCGTGTGCATTGGTTATTCATCTAAATTCCTCCTTGTAAATTTTGTAATTGCCCATGGGATATGGTAAAGTATTTTTAGAGGGAAGTAATATATCTTTCTCTGAGGAGAATCTTATGACATCTGCAATTATTTTGTCCTCGGATCGGTGAGAAATTTGAAATTCATGAGATGATAGCCTTTTATAGAATGCTAGACGAGCAATTTTTATGCAAATAAGTACAAGGGTTTGAAAGAGAGTCAATTTCATTCATCAAATCAGGGTCTAGAAACTAAGATAATTGATTCACCCCATGTTATGGGAATTTGACCATAAAGGCTTCATCAATTCTCTGAGATATATGATTGTGGTGCATACCACAATCATCTATACCAATAATATTACATATTTTTGACCATTCATCAATCCTTTCCTTAGTAAATTTATAGGGTCTAAAGGGACCACAGGAATATGGTTAAGTCCTTTACAAAAAGAAGTCCTTTAGCATGACATGCGTGCCAATGGTTATGTCTGTGGTAAGAACATGTATACCAAAAGGTTCCACAATTTTACAAAATCTAGCAAATCAACTGGGATTGAAAATGTATTGAATGGTTTATATAGGATGCTATTAAGAATTTTAGTCTACTTCTAGCCAAATTTAATGTTGAATTATGTCAAATTTTTAGGAAAATCATCTAAATTCAAGATAGGCTTAATGGTAGAAGACATAAGGTTCTATAGATTCCATAATTTATTACAAAAACTAGATGCATATATCCCGCTGGACTACTTCAAAAGGCTTTGGTAAAAAATGAAAGGGTCTATATGTGAATTGCAGCTTAATCAAAGCAAGCTAATGGTTGACGCAGCCAGAGTTGGTTTCCGTGTATTTGGCCTTTTGCACTAGCGCATGTTAACTTTTATCAAGTTGCTGAGTACACTCCTCTACAACCCGAAGTCTCAAGCATTTTCTCCTCCAAGCTTCCAATTTCTCTTTACTATGGTTGATTTTTCTTTGACGCCCATCCTACTTGCTCTTTATTTTCAAGCTTTGTGAGCAATGAACTTGGCTATTTGCTGCTCCCAAAGAATGCTACCATATAGCTCTAATACCACTTGTAGAGCATGAAGATAAGAAAATTTCTTCTCTCATAGACATGGAAAGAAAAACAAGCATGTGTGTGTGTGTGTGTGTGTGTGTGTGTGTGTGAGAGAGAGAGAGAGAGAGAGAGAGAGAGAGAGAGAGAGAGAGAGAGGACAATGCACGACTTTATAGAGGATGATACAAAAGAAAGAGAGATTTCATTTTCAGTTTTTGAGGCCTTTAGAGGTATTTACGAAGTTCACACCTTGATCTTGAGCACCCAAGTTCGACTAACTCTAACAGGAAACGCACTCCTTAACACAAGGAAAAAGATTTTTTCTTTGTACATATGCAGATTCCATTGTTTTGATGCTCATCGAATTAGCTTGTTGTCGTGCCATGGCACGTACATAGTGCGAAATAAAAACATTCACCTCACTTTTGACACTTCTTGATGCATGGAAAGAAAAACAATAATGTACATATCGTGATATATGCTAAAGCGGCTACTGCGGTCGCTATCATATACATACCTATCCAGGGAGTCGTGGTCGTGGATGTGGCGCACTTGCGTGCCTTTCCACTTGATAAGATGATTAATTTTTTTTGACAATGTAGATAGTCCAAGTGTTTCATGGTGGCTCAGTCCTCTCGCCTATAAAGAGTGATGCGGGTAAAAAATGCCAAAAATAGCAGCTAACAGACGCCTTGCAGGATTGCATGGAAAGTGACCCAAAATGGTGTATTGATGAAAAATGACGCTTATCTATGCTTTTTATGCTTATGCAAGTGATCCCACAAATTGAGGGATTTTTTTGACTCCATTTGGGATTTTTGCATCAAAAATGACATTTTTGGGGTAAAAAATGAGATGAAAATGACCTAGTTTTGGTCCAAAGTGGCAACATGTCCCAAAATTTGACACATCAGCTCATATTTTTGTGGGGAAGAGAGAGAGGTCTGCTTTGTACAGGGGAGACCAGAAATTTTTCTCTACTGTGCAATAGCTTCCATGGTTGCCCAATCTATGTGTGTTGCAGTCCCGCCTCTTCGCAATCTTGTATCTAAGCTTGTGAGGGAGTGAATCAGGGTTTCCACTTATCAAAATGGTGTGTGGGCTTCACTCTAGAATCTCAAAAATCTCAAAAAAAAAATAAAAATTGTTGTCATGAAGGTGGAAGCTCGAGCATTCCTTTCAACTGTTTGATGTTACGACTATGTAATTGTGGGCAAGGCTACATGATACCATGAAACAGGTTTGGGTTTTTATTGAGAATTGTGCTTGTATGAGAATTGAGATTTCTTGGCCGAAACTTTAGTGTTTTCAAATGGTCTTTTAAAGTGAAATTGAATCTAATTTTATGATCCTCTCATCATAATCTCGACTACGAAAACAAGAAGACTCCAAGCAGAATAGGAAAGAGGGTTTGTGACTTTGTTGTCATGAACGCTCTTAGATTTTTTTTCACCCTTATAAAGAGGGTTGGTGATTCTCCAAAAATGCTTTTTCACAAAGTGTTTGTGACTCTCATCATGAATTCTCACAGCCAGAGGTTTTGCACCTTCCCAACTAGACCGCACACACTCCGACATTTCTGGTGAACCCGACACGAAGTTGCTGGGGTGGGAGTTTGTGAATTGATCTAGACACTCTGTTAGTCATAGATGAAAATCAAGAGACACATGGGATGCACTTTGATCCTACAGTCATGCAGATGTTTCACGCATTTTCCATGTACATGCAGCCACAACAAGCAGTGGAAAGAAGCCAGATTTCAACCACAAAAGCACTACAGTCGATTGTGAAGAGGGTTGAGCAGTTTGATGGTAGAGACATCACAAAGTATCTACAAGATTATATGAAGGAAATGGAGTTGAACTGAGTGTGTGAAAAAGACATGGTTTGAAGTTTTGAGCTAGTTTGTGCCCCAGAGATCAGAGACTGTATTAGGGCAATTCAAAATGCTCATGGAAGAAATTTGGAGGAATTCAAGGTTGCTCTAAAAGAAGACTACTTTATGGAGGACTCTGAGAGGGTGACCAAAAGGACTTTATTAGATTTGGTTGCAAAGACTAAAGAAGGGATTTCTACTATAGAGCTTCTCAGAAAGTTTGAGCGACGCGCAGATAGATGCTAGCCTGTATAAAAAGCTTGTCCGTGTGGCTCGAGTACAATGCACAGAGGACACTAGGTCCCCATAAGCCTCTGAATAGATTTTGAATTTTATTTCATGCAATACCGTTGAATCTCTTTTGGGGTGACCCTCGAAAATGAGGATACTAGGAAAAAGGTATCCAAAAACCTCTGATAATAGTCAACTAAAGTGCCTTCCTCTTTCATTCTTAGATGATGCCAAGTCGTGATGACATCTTCTTCATATTATTCCATTAACCAAGCCTAGGTGAAAATTCTCTTGAATTTTATCCATTTCTTAGGTGCTTCTCTGTGAGATCGCAATGTAGACCACCATGTTGGTGTGTTAAGTTTCAAATAATAATCCGCTCCTTGTACCTAGGAATTATTTTTTGAGAAAGGACTCTCTCGTACTTTCCTTTTCTTACTCAGCTTTGCTTTTTGCTTCATTACCGGCTTGCGAGGAGAATGGCGACCTCTTGCCATCTGGAGGGAACCTCATCAAGTGGGTAATTCTTTACGTGATTCACATATCTTAGGTCCTTCGAGTACATTATTTATAATTTTATACATGTATCAATCTACAATTGAAGTTTGTACTCCTCTCACTGTTGAGATTCCTTGCCAAAAACTTGTCAAACCCTCTCAACTCCTTACAGAAATACTTATTCCCATTGTTGGTTTCTGAGAAAATGTGAGTGAAAGGCTCAATGTTCAAGGTGTGTGCAAGCTATGTGCTCTACCGCAAGCCAAATACAATTCCTAGTGTGTGTGTGTGTGTGTGTGTGTATCTCTATCTCTGTGTGTAAGAAGGCAACACTTGGTTTGCATGTGTTACTTTTGTCTGCTTGGTGAGTGAGTGAATGTGCATTTTGATCAATGTGCATGTAGTAGAGCTTGGCCTTGTGAAATTTATGCATCTATTTCCCCATTGGGATTTGATTTTTCATCTCCCCCTAAACTAACAATCAGAGGGGTGTCATCTTTGACGAATTCCCTATGAGAATCCATGTGTGCTACAAAAAGAATTCCTCCGTAAAGAAGAATCTTATGAGCTCTAATACCCTTATAATAGACTTGGACACTCCAAGCCAAACATCAATAGAAACTGCAAATAGACGAAATAACCTTAAATATATATAAATAAATAAATAGATAAATATATATATATATAGAGAGAGAGAAAGACAGAGAAGAGGAGAATCGACATTCGAGGGTGGAGTTCTATCTCTAGATTCACTTATCCCAAAATCTAGTGTCCCTTCCGTTATTTCTTAAGTATTTCTTTGGAAGATACACTATAAGAGGAAAATTCCATAACTGCTAGCATTGCCGCATATTAACAAAGGAAAGTAGAAAGAGAAAATATTTTGTGTGTGGCAATATCAGCGGCAAAGGATGTGGTAGTGATTTAACAACAATATACGCGGTAATAGGTACGATAATATAGTCATGATTATTATGGAAAATATTACCACGGATACTTTTGCGCATATTACCTCATGTATTACCACACATATTACCTTGTATATTATCGTGCATATTACCGCATAAATTATCGTCATATGGATTTTCAAAAATAAAGATGCTCATGTGGTCCATCCAATTTGGATCCCCCAGATGAGCATCTTTATTGTTAATTTTGGAGATGGGGAATGGGGGAACAAGCCCGGAACAAACACAAGGGCCTCTCTATAGCTCAGGGTATCCACAACACCCCTATCCTCTCGGAAAACACCTTCAAATAGACTCTTCTCACTAGCAGACCACCGCCTGCTCAATTTCCAATGCTCACACACTCCACAAATCCACCACACAATGGACACCTACAATCACAGTCTGTCTCCACCCTTACACACGCACACATCCGCTTAATCTCACTCTCTCACATAAAACACCGTTGATCTGGGGGGAACACACTTCCCCACTGCCGGCATCGAGGGGAAACACAAAAGCAGGAGAAAGAGAAGGGGGAAGGGGAAACGAGAGCAAGAGAAAGACAATGGAGGCTTCACCACTACTCAAACACTCTTTACAACTCATTTACATCAAACAACGTATCCACATGGTCGTTGGGCAAGAAAACGTGCACTTGGGGCTTTGCAGGCACACACCTCTGCACAAAAAAGCCAACCCAAGAACTCACACACTCTCTATCTTGGATCAGTGCAGGCTCACTGACTCAACGCCTTGGAAAAAAAGCATGGAAAATGTCTCAAAAATGATTTATGTAGGGGTGCCCCTTTCAATTTGAGCATCTAGGCTTTGATTGGTCCACCTTGCATTCACAATTGGTAACTTTGGGAGGAAGTAACTGCCTCTAGCTTCATCTACTCTCTTTTTCTCTCTTGCACTTGGGGGTTGCATTAGCGACATCACTAATGCCCCTTGGTATTTTTTATTTTTTCTCCTTCTTTTTTCAACCTTGACCACCTTCATCCAGCCCTTTCCTTGACCTAACCCCCACAAGCCTCCTCTCTCTCTATTTCTCTTTGCTTCTTCTCCCTTTTGGTCTCGGCCTCCCTCCTTCGGCCTCCCTCCTTGCCTTTCCCTTTGCTCGGCCGGCTTTGAAATGGGCCCTTTCCTTTTTCTGATACAAATGGCGGCTCTCTCTATCTCTCTTCTTTTCACCCATGGGACTGGCCTACATCTCATGCCTCGAGGAGGGGGGCATTAGGGAGGTTTCTATTTCCTCCCCCCCTGCCTCCAAAAAGTGGGGCCTCCAAGGGTTGTGGGAAAAGGTACCACCAGCCAAAACCGCCATACTCCACCTCTGTAGGGCTGTGCGCCACCGCCACAGCGCTCTACGGGCATGCACCATAGACAACGGGAGGGGGAGCTCCCTCTTCCCTCCCTTCACACATTGAGAGGTCACAACCCCGCCTATATACTCCATGCCACTCGCCTCTCCTTGGGCATGTGGGGCTTTTCCTATGCCACGTGGTGTTCTCTGGTTCAATGCACCCTTAGGGTTCCATATTTTACCCAACAAACTTATTTGAAATTACTTCTATCCTCACCTTTTGAATGCATGCCATATTGTGCTCAGTAGCCCAATGACCAGACCAAAAATTCCACCCGAGCGTCTCGGTCCTTGACTTTAATTCCCCTCATGCTCGCCAAACTTTAACTTTCCCGGGAGCCCTGCAAAATAGCAAAAAAAATATACTACAAGCCATGAAACGAACAAATTTTCATACCTCGAATCACACAACGCATGGTCCAAGTTGTACACGAGCAGAGTGAGACAAAGAGCAAGATAGATTGAGAGAGAATGTACAGGCGCACCTCCTAGAGTGGAGTGCTATGCCAACAGGGTGAGAGAGAAGAGGGGAGAGGAGAGAAGAATAACAGAGACACTGGGTGCAATCTCCGCCCGTGCAAGAGTGACCATTTCCCTCTTGGACGTATTTGCTTTATAGATTTCGTAACAAACTGGCCGGCCGGTCAAAAATGGTCGAAGCTCATAAAGAGAACTTGAATAATACATGAAATATATTTCCGTATGAATAGGCCAAGCTGGATCAAGCTTTTTCCACCTGTCAGCTGCAATAATTAATAGAAATATCAATTCCATTACATACCTCTCCATTGAAAAGCAATTGTCCTCAGTTGCGAAGATAAAAATCTGCAAACAATACTTGTCAAAAACAATGATTAGTATGTTGTGTCAAAAAAATCACATAATAAAAGAAAAATTTATGAAACTAAAGAACATTAGCTTATGCCTGCTGTCGTCCACATACTACCTATTCTAGTATCCCATACCACTAGAATAAGCAGTACATGTCATACCCTGATGAATCAGGATATCATTGGTCATCAATCTCAAATCCAATTTTATAAATACTGTCATGACAGAAAAGCATCGACATATACCAATTCCCAATCCAAATCCAAATCCAAAATATCTTTCATTTTCTATACCCGGGTAACAAAATCATACCAATTACAGTGGTGGCCAGCCACACTGTAGCATGATTTTGTAATCGGTGTTGCCTAAATCGGTGAATCTACACCAATAAGACGTGCTGCCTAAATTGGCAAATCTACATTTGATGTTGTTTTTAAAATAAAGCATGAATTTGCAATTTATCAATGTGTTGCCTCAATCGGCGGATCGGCACCAAGATGAGTATTTACACACTGCCTAAATCGGCGGATCTGTGTGCTTGTGACCAACGGACCAAGCAAGGCATAAAAAGAAAACATTTGTTACCTATTTGACACCAAATTAGAGCATGTTCCAATAGAAAAGCACGTACAAACTGTGGCTTGATATCCCAGATCACCCTAGCTCAAATGAGGAGCTGCATAGCTAATGAATAATCATGTCAATAAAAATTTCATACCATGCAAGTAGTAAGTCCTGAACGTACCAGAGTTGGAGTATTCAATTGACAAAACAATGTAGATAAAAAATGTGTGATGTGCAGGAGGGACAGACCTGGAGGATATTTTGCATTTGAAAATGTACGTACGTATGTGTGCGTGCATAGAAAGCTACAATTGAAAGAATTTAGATTAGGGGGTCACACAAAAATAAAATACTCGTAGAAGCTCGAGAGGGTTGGAATTGTGGTGTTTTGAAGGAGAGCAGTAGACACATCCAGAGGTTGTCCCAGTTGTAGACGAGAGAGTTAGCATACTTAACAAATAAAGTGCTTAGTAAGAGATGAGGTAGATAGTGGATCGGTACACAAAGAAGTTCAAACAAGAATAGTTTAGAATGGTGTTAGTGGAATATCACCTGAATGTGATAAGGAACACTGTAAAAATAAAAGAAGTGGATTTATGGTGTGATTAGTGAGCTTCATGACAAATTATCCTACTTATGAGTGAAAGATCCATACTTAGGATGATCGAAAAACTAGGAAATATAGAGGTTGTTTGAGCGGCAGCTAGCGAAGATAGACTATTAAGTAAGTAGGTCATAAGAAAGTATTATGAGTAATGAGAATTCAATTAGTAACCAAAGTGAGAACTAGAGAAATGCGATGAGAAAGAGAACAATCATTACAAAAGCTATACTGTGAATCTCTTTCGGTTCTTACATCATCTGAGCTAGATTTGCTTGCACTGTATTGGAGACAAAATTTTGTGAAGCGAAGATTTACCTATGATATTAGCTCATCATTATGTGAAAACAAAGATTGTATAGAATAATGTAAACTAGGACAAGTAGTGTATATTAGACAAATAGCCTCATTATTATGGTGGTGTTTATGAGTCTCGAGGGGCCAAATATGGTTTGAGAAAGGACTTGATTTGGGACTATTTCAATGCCTTAGTGTGAGGGAATGATCATACAATTATGGACTTGCGTTGGCAATGGGAATCTTGGACTGAGAAAGGTCAACATGACAAACGGGACTTATAATCATTCCAAATAGGATGTAGCAGCTAGGGATTAGGCTAGTTCTCCTTGGATATGCAATACGAAGGGAAGGAATATGACTTGCTTGTGGATTAATGAATAGGCCACTATCCCAATGGAGATGGAAAATGCAAGAGAAAGAATAGGGTTGCATCATATGGGTACGGAGGTAAATTGGTTTTAGAGATACATCCGACTTCTAAATGGAGATTCATGTGTATGATTGGTGCATTATGTAAGAAAAACATCTCTTCTACCAATGCTACTTCTAAAGATAAACTATATGTCAATAAAATGAAGACTTACAAATAAAACTTTAGCACCAACTGGAAAATTAGCTGGTATGAGGATCACCATTTCTAGCACATAAGTTGATATACATATGCGTTTACAACGACGTCCAATGATTATTTTTTTTTATGAGAGAAAATTTATGAATGAGAGACCAAAACAATAGGCATGTGATCTCAATCGTGTTTGCAATACTTTTGAGAAAAAAATGTTGTGCCATTTTCTAGATGTGTAGACAGTAAAGTTAAAACTAGTAAAAAGGAGAAAGTGGCCAAGAGTTTGATGTCAGACACCAATAGAGCAAAGACTTATCTGGGCAGCCATGGTTTTTCTTCTTCATTATTAAGAGATGTATCGGTTCCATAGCGCAATTATCATCACCGTTTGCTTGAAGTTTTATTGTGAAAGTGAATCTCTTGTCTATTGACTGAAATTACACTATGAAGGTTATATTACTCGTCTGCAAAATGCGTATGGGCTCTGTAGGGAGCCGTTAGTGGAAGGGGGGAAGGGAGAAAGAGAGAAATGAAATGAAATGTTACATTAACAGTTCTCAAAAGGGCAAGAGTGCATATGATGCCAAACTGAGACAATCCATGTGAATCCAACCAATACCTATGTACAAATTAGAATGAAGCAAAGTAAGAAAAAATCTTCACCCGTCGAGAAAGTATTGGAGGGGTTGCTGCCGAGACGCGTCAATTTCCACTTTTGTAAGTATCCATGCTAGGAGAGAGCATGAAAAAAAAACCATATTTTAATGTCGTGGGAAACTATAGCAATATTTTTTTTTTCTGTCTTTATCTCTCTGCAGGTAATCGTTCTAGGGAGAGAAGATCCCTTGCACCAGGCACTAGAGAGCTGCGAAACTATCTGTTGGGGGGGGGGGGGGGGGGGGGAACGCCACTGTTGTCTGGTCGGTAGGAGCCGTAGATGAGGGGGTATGTCACAACACCATAGAGAGAGAGTGTGTGTTTGATGCACAGTTGTGGCTCGGGCTCCTGCATTTCATCGTTGTTGCTGCATAGACCCACTCCGTGGGCCTCCATGAAGAAGGAGGGATTTGCCTCTATGGGTGGAGGAAGCAAGAGAAGGAATATAGAGACTATTTTGCTTCTTGTGATCGGAAACAAGAGAGGTGTGATGTTGATGCTCAGGACTGAATGCTTGCCCCTATGTTAAAGTCTACAGCTGCAGCCATATTCGCAGATGATGAAGTCAAGCCGTAGCTGGAGTTTTCACCTCGAGGTAGGGAAAAAAAAATAAAGTGATATTGTATGAGTGTTATAATGAGTTCCTTGCAGGCCGTAGCACCACAATTGGTGTGGGAGGTTGGAAAGATCCGAGAGGGTGAAAAGGTGGGGCGACTACGTCACAGTGGGCTGCATGAAGAGCCATACAAACTAAGGGTGTTGCAGTTGAGTGGTTGCAAGAGAGTCTGTCCATAGGCTCAAGGCGGCTCTGTAGAGAATGGCACTCATTGCATGGTGGGTAGAGTGATAGAGATAGAGGAGGTCAGTGGACAGTTGCTAGCATGGGCAGAAACCGAGAGAGAGACAGGGACCGCAGACGTTGAGTATGGCGACTATGGTCGCTCATTTACTAGAGAAAGAACAAACTGCTCATACGTAGTGAAAGGGAGAGAGAGAGAGGTTTAGTTGGTGGCTTTGGGGCCCTGGATGGTCAGTGTTGGTGGCCACTCCAGTTGATTTCCATGCAGATAATGATACCATCTGCCCCATTGGTACGAAGATAGATATTAGCCAAAAATAGCGGCGCTCCACCCAAAAAAAAGGGTGGTGAGTGTGGCATGCACAGGGTGAGTCTCGAGAGCTGGTGGTAGGAGAGAGGGTGGGTTCGAGTGCATGGGGAAGTGGATGGAGATGAAGTCAATGAGGGCATGAATGGGATTGTTGTCAAACGACATACTTGCGATGCAACTCTTCTGTGACGCCATTCTCAGAGCAGGCTTTGCTTTTTTTTAATTTTATATATATATAATAATTTAATAAAGCTCTTGAGGTTTTTAACTGTGACTGGGAATAAAATAACCATCTCTACAATTTTTGTGTTCTCCCTTCCTTCACTTGAGCCTAATACTCACACCCCTCTTGTGGAGCTCTAATCGTCCTCCGTAGGATAAGTTTCCACGATGGCAGAGAAACCTCATCAGAATTAAAAATCTCGTTTAACTTCTCGTTCTTCTACTTCTTCTTCTTCTTCTACCTCAAAATAAATTGCTATTATGCTCTAAATTGTACTTAACATATGGTCAATTATCTGTATCTATATAGTTTTTTTTTCTTAATGACAAAAATCCCTAAATGATCTGGAATACCTGATCCGTGCATATTCATAAACAATCACATACATGTAACTTTATTTATTTATTTATTAAAGAAAACATGAATGATTAAGTACACATGAGCATGACTTATCTTTGTTCTCAATAATCTCCAAGCCATCATCGCTGCAAGTTCAAGAGCGTAGCCACAACTCTGATACCACTGCTACAGACGAAAACATCGCGAGCCCTTCAAAATAGAAAAAAAAAAAATACTACAAGCCATGAAACAAACAAATCTGCATAGCTCGAATCACACAATGCATAGTCAAAGTTGTACACGAGTTGAGAGAGACAAAGAGCAAGATAGATTGAGAGAGCACGTGCAGGTGCACCTCCTAGAGCGGAGTGATACGCCAACATGGCGAGAGAGAAGAGGGGAGAGGAGAGGAGAATAACACAGACACTAGGTGCAATCTTCCCCCGTGCAAGAGTGACCATTTCCCTCTTGCACGTATTTGTTTTACAGATTTCTTAAATGGTCAATTGTGAGTACAAACTAGCCAACTGGTCATAAATGGCCGAAGCTCATAAAGACCACTTGAATAATACATGAAATATATTTTTGTATGCATAGGCCTAGCTCGTCAAGCCTTTTCCACCTGTAGCTGCAATAACTAATAGAAATATCAATTCCATTACAGGACCAATATATAAAGAAATCATCTGCAAGCACTTCACCTTCAAATTCTCCCAAATTTGTCCTATTGTATCTCGCTGAGGCCGAGCATTCGATTCACAAGCTGTCGGCTTTTGCTAGCTCCACATGATGCATACTATCATGGAGAACCTTGGCAAGGCCAAAAACATGACAGATAGCGCATCCCTCGATGCGGGCAAGTGGGCACAGACCCACCCCTCGGAAAAATTTATGATGGTCATAACTTACTATCCAAAACTCCGATCCGCAATCCGAGAAAAAAAGAACGCTATAATTCGAGCTCTACGCATTCATCCACTAACATCAGCTTGCGCCGCTTGTCCCCTGCTGCCCTGTCTATCTAGGATCTGCTAAACCTTCTAACTTTGAACTTTCGTATCTTGAGCATCGAGGCTTCGTTTGACGAGCCGTTTGGGTCGTCTTCTAGAGCACATCAAACACTATGGTCAAGAGCACCGACTCATCATTTTGAGCACCTTTTCTTGCTATTACATCTAGGTCCGTCTTGAAGTCTTTTTGGCCTAAAAGACCACTTTAGACATACATTCCCACTATCCTTTGGCTGCCCAGGGACTCCATACCTACCCTAGCATTCTACACTGCATTTGCCTGCTATCTTTGCTTAGCATAGACCACCTTCTAACTCAGACGAACTTTGGCTTCACCATCATTTCCCACTCCCTTCTTGAATATTTATGTTCAACCACGCAAAGGTTTATTGCACTAAAAATCTCAAACCCAAAGCAAAATCTTTGTACACCACAAAAACATCTAGCATATGTACAAAAACTGGCATTTTCCACCCACCGCTTTTGTTCATGCGGGTTGCCCAACCCCCTGCTTTACCTGTAATCACATGCTAGGGTCAAACACCTTGCATTGGTCTCTTCCTTCCACCTGTAACACCCTTGCATAGTGCCACACCAATGCACACAACCAACCACATAGCCAAACTGCCAGCATCATACTTACACTAGTCCAACCGCTTATTGGTAGACTACCCATTCGCAATAAAGCACCTCCAAGAACACCAAATAGAGCACCCTCGTGCTCATCATTCTGCTCAATCAACACTCCTGATATACCTAACATACATAATCCAACTTCCCAACCATTTAAGGCTAGATCCTCATCTAGCAAAACCTGTACTTGACCAACGGCCCACTGCACAGCTGCTTTTATCAACATTCCCTTCAAGCACCACCCACAAACCTCCTTAGAAAACTTGGACACCATCTTAATTGGCATCACCTGACATAGAGTGCACTGAATGCATAGGAAGCACCTCTATCTTTAACACTACACGGTCCTTCTCACCTGTCATGCACTCAATTCGAGCATCGTCGAGCTCTTCCTCTTCATCTGGCTCTTCGAGGTCAATAAGCAATATTTGCTTGTCGGCTGTAATCACCTGCTCTTCTACTGCATCATGAAGCTCCACCAAAGAAGAGAGAAACTTGTTCTCTATCGCATCATACTCGTCTTTATTCCATAGGCACGACTTCTCTATTCCTCTTGGAAAAACTTTGCACCTGTTGCACCTCCATGGCACATTCTACTGCTACCTTGATCAACATGTCCATTAGCACGACACTGCACACCACCTTTACCTGCTTTTCACCATATGTAGGCCTAGACCTCTCCATTTGGTCTTCACTAGCCACATATGATTGCAGTTCATGTTGCTCCTCACACACATTCACTGACTCTCTGCTCACATGCAAGCAGTCAAACTCATCATACTTGGATTGAGACGACTTTGTCTCCCAGCTCGTATCTGCATCCATAGAGCTACTATCACTCAACCCAGTTGTCATGGATGCTTGAGAGTCAGTCGCTGCCTGCATCATTTCCTACATCATTGCTAGAAGGCTTTAGAAAAATCTAGAAGGATCTAGAAGATTCTATAAGGTCTAAAAATATCAAGGATATTCTAGAAGTTTTTAGAAGCATGAAGAAGATTTTGGAAGAATCTATAAGTTTTTGGAAAGCTCTAGAAATTTTAAGAAGGATCTAGAAGGTTCTAGAAGAACTAGAAGGATCAAGAAGTTTCTAGAAGCTTGGAGAAGATTCCAAAAGAATCTACAAGTTTTTGGAAAGATCTAGAAAGTTGAAGAAGGATGCAAAAGGTTCTAGAAGAACTAGAAGGACCAAGAAGGTTCTAGAAGATTATAACCTCCTCAAGAAGAACCTAGAAAGTCCTAACCTCCTCAAGAACTAGTATAAATAGGGGTCTTGGGCCACAAGCCCCTCAAACTTGCCAACACTAGTTGTGAGGCTCCTATGAGGAAATCCCTCTTCTAGTTCTTATCTTATGTTCAAGTCTTGTCCTTGCAATCAAGCCTTGTCTTGTACTCCAGTCATGTAATCCAAGTCTTGTATCTAGCTCTCTTAATAAAGTATTAAGTCTTGTAATCCAGATTAAGCTTATCATCAAGTCCAAGTTCTTGTACATTCTGAGTGCCTCCTCTTGCTCTCTTCTAGCTCTAGATGCGCTCACAGTTTGGCAAGACGCGTTCATAACCTGAGCAGCTTAAGCTAAATGCCACCATGAGCCAAGATCGTGAAGATTTTACTTTTCTTTCTAAGGTGAAGACGCAAAATGCCAAAGACCCACTTGCTTAGAATATTAGGCAACAACTACAAGGACAAGAGGTTAATGAGGACTTTCAAGAAATTGATGGACTAATTTACTATAAGTGTCTTCTCTATATTCCGCCAGGACCAACACGCCTAGAGGTACTTCAGCGACGGCATGATCTTCCCTCAACAGGGCATTTTTGGGTTAATAAGACAATTGAGCTTCTCTCCCGTGACTTTTGGTGTCCTCAAATGTGGAATCTTGTCAAGGAGTATGTAGGCACTTGTGACACTTGCAATAGATCAAAGACCCCTCGTCATCATCCTCATGGGTTACTCCATCCCTTGCCCATTCCGAGGAAACCATGGTTATCCATCTCCATGGATTTCATTGAAAAGCTACCCTTTCACAAAGATTTGACTCCATTTTAGTAGTCGTGGATCAATTTACAAAAGTGACACACTTCATTCCAACTACTAAAACCATCACCGGCAAAGGTACGGCCAAACCTTTTGTACAACATATCTATCATTATCACGGATTACTCGATGACACACAATTCATCTCTAGCTACTTGGAGTACAAATCAACCTCTCCTCAACCAATCACCCACAAAGTGATGTACAAACAAAGAGAGTAAATCAAGTTTTGGAACATTATCTCCGTTGTACTATCAATTATCACCACGATAGCTGGGTCAACATTCCAAACAGGATATCCACAGACACCATCAAGTCAAGAATCCAGCTTCTATTCATCTTACACAACAATTAACTGCAATTCACAAAGAACTTACAATTCATATCAAAGAAGCTCAATCCAAGTATAAGGAAAGTGCAGATCTCCATCGTATGCAGCATCCAAAATAGAAAGAAGCGGATAAAGTGTGGCTCCTCCGGCGTGATCTACGTTCATCTCGTCCCTGTCAAAAGCTTGACTATCGAGAAGGCTTGGCCTGTTTAAAATTATCCGTCAAGTCAATCCAATCACCTATCAACTCCGATTGCCCTCATCCATGAAAATCATCCGGTCTTTCATGTCTCAGTCCTAGAATCTTGTCACACAACTAACATCCTAGGAAGAGCCCTACAACCACCTCCTCCGGTTGAGATTCAAGGACATGAAGAATATGAGGTCGAGAAGTCCTAGATTCTTGAGTTTTGTGTGGTAGGTTACAATATTTGGTGCATTGGAAAGGCTAAATGTTAGTGAACGAACCTAGGAACCAGCACACAATCTTCAGCATGCATCTCTCAAAGTCTAAGAGTTCCATCAACAGCATCCATGGAAGCCCCAGTCAAGGAACACCATTGCTCCTTGTGGAACTCGTTGCTAGAGGAGGGGGTAATGTCATGGATGCTTGAGATTCAGTCGCTGCTTGCATCATCGCCTACATCATCGCTAGATGGCTCTAGAATAATCTAGAAGGATCTAGAAGATTCTAGAAGGTTTTAAAAGTATCAAGGAGATTCTAGAAGTTTCTAGAAGCATGGAGAAGATTTCGGGAGAATCTAGAAGTTTCTGGAAAGCTCTAGAAAGTTGAAGAAGGATCTAGAAGAACTAGAAGGATCAAGAAGTTTGCAGAAGCTTAGAGAAGATTCTACAACAATCTAGAAGTTTCTGGAAATCTCTAGGAAGTTGAAGAAGGATCTAGAAGGTTTTAGAAGAACTAGAAGGTTCTAGAAGATTGTAACCTCCTGAAGAAGAACCTAGAAAGTCCTAGCCTCCTCAAGTAACCTCCTCAAGCACTAGAATAAATAGGGGTCTTGGGCCACAAGCCCCTCAGTCTTGTCAGCACCATTTGTAAGGTTCCTATGAGGAAATATCTCTTCTAGTTCTTATGTTCAAGTCTTGTCCTTGCAATCAAGCCTTGTCTTGTACTCAAGTCATGTAATCTAAGTCTTGTGTCTAGCTCTCTTTATAAAAAATTAAGTCTTATAGTCAATATTGAGCTTATCATCAAGTCCAAGTTCTTGTACATTGTGAGCCCCTCCTCTTTCTCTCTTCTAGCTCTAGACGCGCTCATAACACTAGTATCCTCCTCTACTTCTAGCTCAGGAGTATCCTCTAGCTTCACCACTTTGATATCGTCCGCAAATTGCACTCTTTGTCCTTTACCATACGTCAATGGAGATTCTACAGCCGCACTTTGACTCGGTAAAACCTCCTTTGTCTACTCTAGAACCACCTACACTTCCTCCACAATTGGAGCCACTCTAGCAGAAATCCTTGACATAGGAACCACTCTGTCTCTCTGGAGCCAAAAAACCCTTCGTTCTTCTCGCACTTGTACTTCTCTTTGGACAACCTGTGGCTCAGCTACCACCGCATTACACTCCCTTGGCATCATAGCGCGTGAGAAACCTTGCCTAGCTTCACGCTTCCTCAAAATCTTTTTGGTCCACCCTTTTGCTAGAGCTACTGCCTCTTCATATGGCACTGGGCCATCTATCTCCACCTTATCACGCACTTCCTCATGCAGGCAATCCATGAATTTACACAACTTTTAAGAACTTGCATTTTTTGCAGCAGTTACCTTAATCAATTTTCCCCAAAGGGTTTTTCATCAATATACAGTTTTGGGTCACTTTCCATGCAATTCTGCAATGACGTTTGTTAGCTGCTATTTTTGGCAGTTTTTACCCGCATCACTCTTTATAGGCGAGATGAGTGTGCAACCATGAAACACTTGGACTATGTACATTGTCAAACCAAATTGAGCATCTTATCAAGTGGGGAAGCATTGAAGTGAACCACATCCAGGGCCACGACTCCCCGAACAGGTATGTACATGATAGCGACCACAGTAGCCGCTTTAGCATATATCACGATATGTACATTACTGCTTTTCTCTCCATGCATTGAGAAGTGTTAAAAGTGAGGTGAATGTTTTTATTTCACACTATGTATGTGCCACGGCACGACATCCATCCGCTCTGAACCTGCACATCCTCCGGCATGTGCCCACATTTTCCCTATGTAGGTTTAATCTTCATTAAGATCCACAAATATTTGGATGTCATTTTCATCTTTTGCAAAGTGTGGAAGATAATCCTTTGCTTCTTCATCCTCATCTGTAACAATGTAATTAGGTTCTTCATCATCATCTTGTTGTGAATCAAAAGGATCATTATCATGTCTCCTCTTGAACATCTTGATTCTTTTGCCTGCTATGGGAATTTTAAGATCTATTCCATCGAGCTCCCTCAAAGTATATGTAGAATTTTTATGCACATGTTTGACAAAATAGGGACCAAACCACCTTTTTGCAAGTTTTCTTTGTGTGGTGTGTTGGTTGTGAAGGCTACTGTCGTACATTAGGACCCAATCACCCTCTTCAATAGGCTTTGGTCGAAGCCTATGTCTTTTATCAAACATATTTTTATTCTTTAGTCTTGCATCCTTCAATCAAGTTTCTGCAATGTCTATGTATTCCTCTCTTCTTTCCAATTGCTTTATGCGCAAAGCAAGTAGATTTTCCATACTTACACCATCTTCCCAAGGTAACATGTTCCAAGTAGGAACTACATCCTCAATTGGCATGACTGGTTTCTTACCTATGAGTTGTATGGTCAGCCCATAAAGAATATGGTCGAAACCTTGGCCATTCACTCATTCTAACTTTGCATGCCTTAGTCAAAGCTTTGACAATAGGAGGATGTCCCCTTTCACTTTTTGAATTTCCCTCTCGATTATAAGCACAAGTCAGGGCTAGCTTGATACCAATTATTGTAAAGAAATCCCTTGCTTCATCTACATATAACTCACTTCTATTAGCAACTATATTTCCCACACAGCCATAGTGGAAAATTACATCTTCAAGAAAAAATTTACAAACAGCTTCTGTAGTTTTTGTCCTCAATGCACGCCCTTCCACTTGGTTTGTCCAGTCTTTGCGTGTAAGTACCAAGTATCTCATCTGTGAAAGTCCTAAAGGTGTTGGAATTAGGGTTGCAGAGAAACGCACACAACTTGGAGAAGATGAAGGAAGCTCGAGGCACACAATAGAGAGTGTGTTACTTAGTGTGCAATGGAAAGATAGATAGCCCTAGATTGATGGGCATATATACAATGCTCGGGGGAAAAAGCCTCCTAAAGAGGGAAAAAATGCCCCGACGGTCCTAGTGTGTTCCCACATATCACTGCCACGTGTACATGGTATCAAATCCCCCCTGGAGTGATGGGATGAACGAGAGCTGGCACATGAGTAAAGGGAAGTGCCATGCCCCGAGGACATGATAAGCCCACAAAGGGGAGTAAGCCCAAAGCTTTGCGGAAAGCTTCAAGCTTCTCACGAGACAATGCCTTTGTGAAAAGATCTGCAAGGTTGCCCTATGTTGGCACATACGTCAAGCTGATCTCTCCTGCTGAGAGCCTCTCCCTGACATAGTGGTAATGCACCTCAATGTGATTTATACGAGCATGAAAAACTGGGTTCCTCCCAACTTCGAATGCGCTCTGACTGTCAGTGTAGATAGTGTTGGTCGTGTCCTGTCCAACACCCAAACCAGCCATAAGGCGTCTGAGCCATACACACTCAACTGTAGTTGTAAGACCTGTAGGCAGACAGACATGCGAATAACCTCCCAACCATCCTATATATAGGCCCCTGTCCCTCTTCCATATATAGACCCATTTACTGCACGTGTGTCCGGCACATTGCCCGGGCCGTGTCCGTCTAGTCCTACCCTTGGCATGACATTACTCCCCCCTTGGAGAAGCATTTTCGTCCTCGAAAACACAAGTGGTGGTATCTTCATAAGAACACTAATGTTTTCCACCATGGCATCCCTCATGGATCCAACAGTTCGCTGAATCGGAACCCGATTCATTGGGAGGTTGAATGAAATCAAGAGTAACATCTTGATTTTCTACATTGTTGTCCCTGTGCAACCGTCTTGGTTAACCGACTCATAATCAAAAGAGCGTGAAGGATCCATTTAGAACTCACTTGATAATGCTAAACGAGTTAATAGAACTAAGAGGTGCTTAAATGCATACCCAGGTTTCAGAATTTCTGAAAGTACTGGAATGTGCAATATAACCTCGGCTCATCTTTCCATGAAAGTATTATGCTGACATACTCATCAGCAGGAACCAAGTCCTTGACTTGCGGTGGTTTCTTGCCAATAGTCAACCTCATCCAAACTGATGATTGAGGTTGATAACTTGAGAATAATAGGCAGAGACGCCTTTCATCATATGAAGCAAAATCCAAACCAAAAAGGTAACCGATCTAGTTGTTTCACTTCTTGCTAACGTATGCACTTAGCATATCCTTTAGCATGCTTTACTAACGTATGCACTTTGCATATCCTTTAGTACTAAATAGAATTCTTGTAAGCTGCCCATCCTACGTGGGATGAATAGCAACAGTAAGAGTGAGGTGCTTTCCCCCAACCACTTACAGACAGTCGCCAACGACTGACGACAAACTATGACTCAATCATTGAGTATCCAGTCATATACTCGATATGGAATGGAGACAACCAACTAGGTTGAAAGCAGATTGGAGTTTCAAGCAGCCAATCACGAACACCCATACTCAGCCATCACATTGTATGGCAGGGTGTAAACTTATACGAAATCTGCAAGAGAGATTGCACTGGCAGTGCAAAAAATTGCAGAAACAATAATGTCCATGAATGTGCATGCCGCTCCGAATAAATTTGTGTTAAACACTAGGGCCCATAACACCTAGTGTGCATGCATTTAACACAAACATATCCGAACCGCAATTCCATGACGAGACTTTCCACGATACGTACGTGAAAGTCTTGCAACAAATTTGGACCATAATAGAATGTGACAACCCGATCACACCTAGGTACCAACCATGAGACATTCTCATGAATATAGCATACTTAGCTATATGTAGAAACGAACCTCCGTTAAGGTGGTTTCACAGCACTTGTAATCGTAACAAGTTTGTACTTAGTACCCGACAATTTCTGGCCACTGAAATTACATTAAGAGGTGTAAGGCTACCTTGTCCCCCTACTTCTTTAAGGATATAGAGTGTGTCCGCCACCCTCTTCCTATTGGCTGGTCTGTAACTAGGCTTAATCCCAAAGGGCCTCTAGAGTGTTCATATTTTTCCTAACGATATACACTACCAAAATGCAATGTAGAGCTTACCTTTCTCAACAGATTTTTCAACCGACAACATGCATTTGGACAGGGAAGTCTCGACGGTTGTGTTTGTTGCTAGGTCTGTAGCATCATGTTGGTTGCAAGGGACTGCTTTGTCATGATTGTTGAAGGCGTCTGCTATGTCCCATGTGTTGCAGGGGTCTACTGTGTGGTGGTTGTTGTGGGGGTCTATTGTGCTGTGGTGTTTGTTGCAGGGGCCACCTACTGTGTCATCTCCATGCTCTGAGTCGGGCTTTTGCGCTTCCTAGAGGGAGTGTTCTTCATGGAAGTCATCTTTGTAGAGCATTCTGCTGCAACCTTTATGCTTTTGTGCCCGGGGCAATGGGTACAGAGCTCCACGAGGTCTATAGCAGAGCGTGACGAGTGCAATGGGGAGGTAGAGCGTTTCCGTGCCGCTTTGCATGCACAAACTGAGAAACAGAGTTTTGTTTGTATCTATGAACGTTGACAAATCTATGCACTATGTTAGAATTGTTTATGGCATCAGATTAGCATAAATGTATGTATTATGTGGGTTTTTGTAGACCAAAGTGAACTAAGTGGACTGACAGGTGAACAAAATAAGAAGGGTTGGTTTTCTGCTTAGAAATGGAGAGCTTGAAGTGCTAAAGAAGCAGGTCCAGTCAACTCATCAAACAGAGCTACGGAGCCCAAGCTATCGAAGCTTGAAGGTTCAGTGTGTTGCAGATTCTTGCCGAACAGGGCAGCTGGGGACAGGAGTCCCAAGTGGATGTCAGGGTATAGGTGTGTAGTGCTCAATTTGTGGAGCCTACCCGTCTCTTCAGATTGCAGATCAGAGCTACCAATTGCAAGATATGGCCAGTTGAAGTTTTGTCGAGGGCTAGGTTGGTGCCCACCTGACCACATGGGGAGTTGTGCCATCTGGAAATTTTTGGATCTCAACAGAGTGTGAGGAGGTGATGTGTATTGTATAGAGCTAGCAAGAATTGATTGCTCATCAAACAAAGCCCGGAGCAGAAAGTTGTAGCAATTGGAAGTCGGGGTGCAGTTGCTCGAAGCTGGCTACAAATGATTTTTTGGCTTTTTGCGGCCTCGGTTCGGGGTCTTGGAGAATCTTCAAGTGCGGCAAGATCTGGGGCTTTCAAGTCCACATGATGAAATTTTGCCCCGAGTTTTCAGCTCGAGAATTGGATGGTTGGGTGACAGTTGGCAGGCTAGAGAAAGCAGGAGACAAATTGGGGTTTTATAAAGTTTTTTTTTTGCATTTTTGTTGAAGGCATGGAGGGCAGTTGCCACGCAACTGCCACATGGATGGAAAATAAACCCATATGCAGAGATTGTAGGCGCATGTGGAGGGTATAGGGGCCGCAATGGGGCACCCTTTTCGTCGTGGATGAGGAGAGTGAGAGCTCTCGGCTATGGCATGAGCTGTAGGACGCTGCTGGTCGTGCCTCGCACGGCGACGCTGCCATCAAGGCAGTCGGTTTTTTATGAGACGGGCGTCAGCGCCTTGTGCTGGTGGCGCACTAGCAGATGGCTTTGCGTATGAATGCGTGGCGGCCTAGTAGGGGCCGTGCCCATGCTTAAGGGACCCAAAAAATTTTGAAACTAAAGGGGTCCCCCCCGCCCCCCCCCCCCCCCCCCCCCCCCCCCCGTAGCGAGGTCGCTATTGCTCGGGTAGGGGAGGGGTGCCGCAACAGGTGAGTGAGAGAGAATGACATACCAAGGGGCCTAAAGGGCAATTACAAGAGCCCATTCAAGGGGTCCCACGGCGAGCAGTGGAGCAAGAGAAAGAGAGAGAGGGTAAAGTGGACCGGACAAGGTAGAGGCACAGGAGCAAAGCAATGGAGCAGGGCCCGCCAAAAGAAGAATGCAAGGACGAAGTGGGCGACCGAATTGGGCAGACAAAGCCATGTGTGCACCATGCAAAGAGTTACCAGAAGTGTAGTATGAGACAAGTACAAGCAATGCAAAGCTAATTCCAAAAGGAGCTCAAAGAGAAGAGCACGGGCAACTGAGCTCCACTTTTTTTCCTTTTTTGGAGACTAGACCTCTATTAAAGGGGTATTTTGCACTAAGCAAGTGTTGGGGATCTTTTAGGTTTGGTTAGTTTCTTGGGAGGGGTAAAATCTTCAAGCATTTTGGGGAGAGCTTTTGGAGGGAGAATAGCATATGGGAGTCCTTCTGCTTGGGAGCAATTGGAGAAGCCAGAGCATGAGGAAATGGGACGGTGGGCAGCCTGGGGAAGAATTCTGAGGCGAGGATTGCAATTTGAAAGGCATACCAATTGGGCGTATGCAACTGGATTGTGAAAGTGCAGCTAGAATTCTTACAGTGTATCTATTGTACCACAGCTCTTGAATTTGGAAGCTTTGTTTCTTCATCATATCAATACTTATTGTTCTTATTTGCAGTCTTCTCTCTCTACTCTCTTGAAACTTCATTGTCTAGAGCCAGAGGCCTGGTGCTTTCCCGGTCAAACATGGAGAACCGCGCACTCCGATAGCGTGACAGCTATAGCATGCAATGGGGGGAGCACGAGCTATGGGAGCACAGCAAGCACACAAGTATAGGCGGGCGTTCGAGTGACAAGCTAGTTGCATGAGAGGAAAGGAGAAAGAGGACAAGGAGTGTCTAAGCCGTGATGACTATAAGTTCAAAAAAAGATGACCCACTCCACCTCATAATGGCTCGCACTCATCTAGATTATAGGTACATTAATTATATTGCATGCAAATTTAGAATTTCCCTCTCCCTCTTTTTCCGAATTTGAAAAACATTGAATTTCCCTCCACCTAGGTGCTATTGGTGGTACCACCAAAAGGTGCAAAAAGTGGTACCACCTAAACATGCTTTCACCCCTAGCTATTCTAGGAGACAACGTCAATTACTAGAGGAAGCTGCATGATTGTGATTTAATGATTGAGTATGCGATCGTAATTGGGATCGGGAGTGAGAGTGAGATAGCTTGCCGGTGGTCAAGAGGTTATGATATGAGCTAAGATCCTTTTATAATCATCATAAATCAATACATATTCTCTAGATTGTTCTATCTAGTTTGCATACTCTATCAATTTTTTGTTTTGTCAATCTATTTTGCTCTCCCTTGTCGCATTACATAGATAGTAATGAATTATATAGAATTTGTGCCAAACTATCTTGATCTCATGTATGCCTTATCTAAGAAAGAAGATGTGCTACCTAGGTTTTATCGAGCTCTGCATCGAGTCTACAATGAGCTTATTGATAAAATGAGATACATTCAGATCATAGATGAGATGAGATGATGGTATGAACAAGAAATCCATAAGGCTTTATGGATTTCTTGGAAGTTACTACTCAATGGAATTGGATGATAACTGCTAGGAAATCCAAAATGGTTTATGGATTTTTTAGAAGTTAATACTCACAATGGCATTGCACAATAATGCTAGAGGTAATAATGGCACTTATAACCTCTCTCACAGTCTCACATCCACCTTCACCCATTTTCTTTTATTGTTGTTCTAAAGAGTTATGGGTGTAAGTGGAGACATCGTTTTGTGTTGTGCGTAGTATGAGAGTGCTTCTACTACTGAAGGTTGCTTTGAAGAAGAGCTCCATATTGTATTGATGCATAGTGTAATTAATGCATATTGTATTGATCATTCTTTGTTATTGATTTATCTAATTTGGTTTTGGCTGTTGTAGAATCACACGGTCAAACTTATGTACTTCTCAATGAGGAAAATGAGGACTTAAATTGATATATATTTTTTTATAGTCCTCTTTAACAACTTCAATATATAGCACAACAAACCCTTTTGATTTGCCCATAACACTCATTTGGAGTTTTGGCTTGATTTGTAATTAAACTTAAGCATTGTTTTTTTGTGCTTCAAATTATGCAAGTAAGGTGTGACATGCAATATCAAAGTTTATCATTACTTTTTTTTACACTTTTAAAAGAGAAATTGATATTTGATATGTTTTATATAGGTCTAAAACAAAGATGCTCATTCGGGCTATCCAAAATTGGGCGGCCCAAATGAACAACTTTATTTTTGAAAAGTCGTGTACCAGCAATAAGAACAATAATATTAGCGGTAATTTATGCGATAATAGACGCGGATAAATATCAACGTCTATTACCGCGCATATTGCTACCGCTATTGTCGTTCATGCAATTAAACCTCTTTCTAGTTTCCTTTGTAAATCCACGGCAATGCTGGTGGTTTTAGACGTTTTTTGGAGCTTTGAATGATATTGTGAATATATGATCAACGGGAGGTCTCCATCTTGAAAATTTAGGCTAGAGCCTTGAATTCTTGCATTCCCACTTGGGCCCTTGCATTTGAAATGTCTAGAAGTCTTGAGAACTTTTTTGCCGTTTGCTGAAAGTGTGGGCAGTCGTAATCCGCACAAACCTCATTTTCGTGAACCAAAAAAACAAATTATGTTGGCCAAGTTTTTCTTTGAGGTTTTCACACTACAATGTTCCATAAAAGTCTGCTTTTTCGGAACTATTGGAGAACCTTGAATTTAATTTAATTAGCCTTTGGAAATGAGGTTATGCTCGTTTACTTGTGAGTGTCAATGCAACAAGCGAGATCATAATTCATTGTGTGTGTGTGTGTGTGTGTTCTTCCCCTTGCATTTCAAAAAAATCATTGAATTCTGTTTTTCAAAGTTACAACCGCAAGGGTCTCAATTCTATGTACACGTAATCCTAGGCTCTAGGTGTCTTGTTACACGTAATCCTGCAACAGTGCTTCCACGTAAAGCTAAGCTTGTAATTGTCATGCCACCATAAAAGTCAGTCAACTAACTCGATCAGCGCTTGCGCTCGGCCTGCATGCTTATTTAAGGAGATGCAAGCCTGAAGACCTATATTGCCGATCCTACGAGTGAATTGCCTATTTAAATATTCAAGTCCCTTCCTAGATTATATAACAATGGCCGGCTCTGTGGTAGTTGTTGCTCTCATTGGCATCATGGTGGTGCTATTGCCAATTAGCTGCGCAGCAGCGCGTGCCCCCGCTCCTTCAACTTATACAGATGATGAATATCATGCCTGCACGCAGAGGGCCGCCACTCTGTGCGGGCCTAGCGCCTTCACCTTCTACCTTCACAACACCGTCTACAACCCCGCCGTGGACAACAAGGACTACTTCAAGTCTGTCTATGGCCTGTCTCCCAACGTGACGTGGCCCAATCCCTACTCCTTCGGCACCACCTCCACCTTCGAAGACCCCATCACTGAGGGCCCCGCAAACACCTCGCAACAGATAGGAGTGGCTCAGGGTCTGTGGCAGCTGGACAGCAAAGTGGGCTACACGCTCTTCCACATCTTCACGGCCAACATCACCGAGGGTGACTACAAGGGCACCATCTCCATCCTGGGCCAGATTCGTGAGGCCGACCCCGTGCGCTACCTTACGGTGGTGGGTGGCACGGGACATATCTTGGGCGCCCGAGGCTTGGCCTCTAACCGCCTCGTCACCATCGACCATGCGGCCCCTGCTACATGGATCCTTTCCTTCGACCTCGACCTCTATTATTGATGATCCCTACCTATAACATCACACACGCACTTCATTTTTTCCCCCAATGTTTTCTCTCATTCAGCTATCACTAGCTACTAATAAATAGCTCTCAGGACGAATAATACGACTCATGGAATATTCTTCAAGATTATACTTAGGGATGGATGATCTCATTCTATGCACAATAATGAACAAACGTCTTTCTACCTTTGTGGCTCTCCACCATCTCTCTCTCTCTCCCCCCCCACCCCCCACCCCCCCTTCATATGTTTGTCTCTGTATGTGGGGCTTGATTATTTTGTTCTCATCCTCCTCACTGATTAAGCGATGAAATAAGCTAGACCACTACATATATGTAATAGCTATTCCATAGTTAAACGCAGAATACTGAATAAGTTCAGTTTCTTAGCTATCCAGAAGAGGACTCCCAAATTGAGATGATGAGATGACAATTTCAGATAGCTTCAGACGACAAAATGAACGAAACTCAAACGAAAGACTTCAAATTACAGACACAGAATAAGACAACTGAAAAATATATTCACCTGAATAAGGTTCAGATGGAAGGCTCATATATCAGAGCTCTATAAAGATTAATCTGGAAGTTTAACTGGAACAAACCCGAGTAATGAATGTTCTTAAGCTCAGTAAGCTCTACAAGATACAAAGATCAAGGACACACGACTAGCGACCCCAAAATAGAGTTAGTGGGGTCCATTCATACGTATCAAGACAAGGTTTTAACTGATCGTAACACTCGTACAATGTAGGGTAACCGGTGGTAGCTCTGCTAGGTCACTTGATAAACATCCAAGTAAATACTCATAGATAATCCGTCATCCAAGGCATCTCGTAGGAATTGTTGTCATGTACAAAGTTTCAAGGATTTATCTCTTGCGCTTGCCATGTTGTCATGTACAAAGTCTCAAAACTTTATCTCTTGCACTTGCCATTTTGTTTGTATCGAGACTTCTTTTTCTGGGGTCTCTGAACCATCTATATACACTGGGGGTTTAGTAGGTTTGGTCACGATTTGATTTTGTTGAGTGCTAAAGGCCACATTTTGTTTCTTGATAATCCAATAAATAGCCTCTTGCTCAAGCTGCCCCTTCTTTTTGTTAGCATCTCCACTTTATAAGGCATCAACCGGTGCCAGGTATTTGTATCTTCTTTGTAATACCCTTCTTGCTTTCACCAACTTATGGTAGATGGATGTTGTTTGTATCCACTAGGCTTGGTCTAGCTAATTGGCTTTGATTGAAGCCTTGGAGAGAACTTTAGAGATCTCTTTAAACTGAGGTTCCGAATTAACTTTGTTGGCTAGTTTGTTCAATTAGTAATCTTTGACAAAGAGTGTAGTACATTGTTTGTGTGCTTTATCAGCACCCTGACCTATGCTTTCCATTGGCTAATCATACCTCTACAGTTGACCATGTCATCCTTTAGTTCTAAGATTGTATCTTTTTGTTTAGTGTCATTGAGTATTAGCTTCGAGGAAATCCATAAAGCATTGCTTTGCTCATAGCATTATCTCATCTAATCTATGATCCGAATGCATCTCATTTTATGAGTAGGTTCATTGTAGACTGGATGCAAAGCTCCATAAAACCAAGGAAGCACATCTTCTTTCATGGGTAAGGCATACATGATAATAGGATAGTTTAGCATGATTTTTATATGATTCATTACTATGTATGTGATGTGACACGAGAGAGCGAAATAGACTGACAAACAAAAAAATTGATAGAGCGCGATTATAGAAGTAGCTCAGCTCGTATCATAAGCTCTTGACCACCCGCGAGCTATCTCACTCTCAATTGCATCTGACTCTCACTCCCAATCCCAATCTCATCATATACACTCACAATCACAACTACCATCCCATTGTCAATAACAATCACAATCGTGCAACCTCCTCTAATGATAGAGGTTGTTCCCTAGAATAGCTAGCCAAAAAGTGGCTATATTCATTGTTGAGTCCAGTCTTTTAGTAAAGCAAGGAAAAAAATAGGGTCAAGAGGAGGAATCCTACACACGACCACAAAATCGCACTAGAATTATCTAATACATCCTAAATTTTTGACGGACAAAAGAATTGACAAATTATATAGAATAGATTGGACAAAATTATAGAAGGATCCTAGCTCGTATCATTCCCTCTTAACCGCCCCTGAGCTATCTCACTCTCCATTGAGCCTCAGTCTCACTCCCAATCGCAATCTCACACACACTAGTAATCACAATCACGATCACGCTCTCCACCACAAGCACTCACAATCTCGGAGCTTGCTCGTATGATAGAGGTTGTCTCCTAGAATAGCTATTTGAAAAGTGGCTATTTTTATACTCGACTCCAATCTATTAGTAATGAAAGTTAGAAAATAGTGTTAAAAGGAGGCGTCGTGCACATGACCATAAAATGGAACAAAATATCCAATACTACTTAAATATTTTGCCATTTTCAATGGCTCATAGTTCCCAATCCGCTCCAAATATATTTGGATAGGTATCACATGAATTTTTTCAACTTGTGGTACTCTTCATATGAGGCAAAAAGAATTCACATCCAAAGGAGATTCTCCAAAACTTAGTCTGCAAGTTGGCAATTTCTACAAAAACAATGTCAAGTAGTCACCATCGACCATATGATCCTACCAGATGGACTGATCTCAACCTCTATTATCGATCCCTACCTCTAGCAACACACATGCACTTCACTTTTAACAAATTTGCCGCCAATTTTTCCTCTCATTTAGCTATCACTAACTGCTAATAAATAGCTCTCACGATGAATAATATGATTCGTGAAATATTCTTCAACATTATACTTAATGATGGATGATCTCATTCTATGCACAATAATGAACAAACATTTTTCTACCTATGTGGATCTCCATGATCTCTCTCTCTCTCTCTCTCTCTCTCTCTCTGTGTGTGTGTGTGTGTGTGTGTGTGTGTGTGTGTGTGTGTGTGTGTGTATGTGGGGCTTCATCATTTTGTTCTCATCCTCATCATCGATTAAACAATGAAAAGTCCATTGAAAAAATTCCCACTCAAAGAACCCCTAAGAAAAACTCCCATCTTGTAACAATTGATGGATGGTTCTCCCACACATGCACACATACACGTAGAGGCTTCCACAGTGGTTGGATTTGCCATACATATTTTGTAAATTGTATAGGATGGCTCAATAGACTCATTGTATCATTGACAATGAAGTCAGCAATGTTCTTGCTTATGCTAGCCTCCTCTTATTAGAGCAAGGATCCCTTGAGGTGGACTAGGATCATCTAGAAAAGTACAGTTTCAAAAAATAGTGTCAAAATAGGCATCCTACACATGACCATAAAATCTCCCTAGAAATATCCAATACATCTTAATTTTTGACAAACAAAAAAATTGACAGAGTACTTAGAATAGAAAGGACAAGAATGAGAATCTATATTGATGTATTCATGGGAATTCTATTGACAATGTACATAGAATAGATAACACATAAAAGAGATTTTGTATTGATGATTATAAAAGGATCTTAGCTTGTACCATAGCCTCTCGATCACCCCTAAGATATCTCACTCTCAGTTTTTTCCTTAGTCTCACTCCCAGTCCCAATCTCACACACACTAGTAATCACAATCACGATCGCAATCTCAATCACAATAAAAATCGTGCAACTTGCTGTAATGATAGAGGTCGTCTCTGAGAATAGCTAGCTAAAAAATGTCTATTTGCATAGTCGATTTCAGTCTTTCAGTAAAGCAACGGGAGAAATAGTGTCGGAAGGAGGCTTCTTGCACATGACCACAAAACAACACAAAATATCCAATACTCCCTAAGATTTTTGCCATTTTCAATGGCTCATACCTCCTAATCGACGCCAAATCTATCCAAGCAAACCTCATCATACTCTTTGACGATTGTGTGATGCAAGAAATGTCACACCCAGATCGGATTCTCCAAAAATCGACGTGCAAGTTGGCAATTTCTTAAAAAAACAATGTAAAATAGGCATTTTTTGCTTTTCCTTAATCTACAAGCTAATTCAATGAGCATCAAAACAATGGAATGTACAAATGCATAAAGAACCAATCTTTTCCTTATGTTAAGGATTGTGTTTCCTGTTAATTAAAGTCAGCCCAACTTGGGTGCTGAAGATCAAGGTGTAAACTTTGTAAATGCCTATAAACGCCTCAAAAACCTAAAATGAAATCTCTCTTTCTTTTGCATCATCCTCTATAAAGTCGTGCATTGTCTTCTCTCTCCCTCTCTCTCTCTCTCTCTCTCTCTCTCTCTCTCTCTCTCTCTCTCTCTCTCTCTCTGGTTCGATCAAGCACTGTGGATGATTATGCACCATCTACAAGCATTCTTCCCCAGCTATTCTCTCAAAAACTCTACAATACTCTTTCTCAGTTGGCTGGCAAAAGAAGAATAGGAAGCTCTAAAAGCCTTGCTAATTCACATGCTCTATCGGGAGAAATTGAAGGAAGCCATCAAATTCTCCGTATTGTTTAATCAAACACCTCCAACTACAAATATGCAACATGAGGTGGATCTCTTCATAAAGCACGCCATAGCGCCGGCACGCGAGCATTTGGATGGAAGGAAGAGAGCTCGGGGTGAACAAAATCGGCACACTCGCGGTCGTGGACTCTACATGACCCCCCCACGCTCCTACAACTCCACACCCACTCCTAGGCGTGGTAACCCTTCACCCTCTACTTCTGTGAGTAGCAGTAGATCATCTCATGGCACTCCCATTTTTCCTCCTAACCCAACTCAAAACTCTAACCCAACACCTAGAAATAGGGCTGCCTTTAGCTCTAATGTGGGAAACACTGCCAAATCTTTACTATATGATTGAGCTTTTCTTGTATGATGTAAAATTTCTTTTTGAATTTAGGTTTCTTTTTGGCTGACAGGTTTCTAGGGCCCCGCATGGTCGTAGGCACTTATCCAAGATGGAAAAAATGAAAGGGCTCTTCATCCCCATCCATTTTGTAAACCCCCTACTTGACTTACCTAATTGGAAACATTTTTTCAGATTCTTCTTCTTTGGTCTAAGTGTGATCACTACTCCCCTGTGGGGAGAATGCATGCTTAGTTGGTCATTTGATCCACCCCTAAAACTTACGATGGGTAATGCCAGAGAAGTATTCACTTCGCAAGATAAACATGGATGCCAATGCTTGAGATATCCTAACGAAGTAGATGACATTTGGGGACACATCATCTCTACCAACTTGGAAACATTCATGAGTAACCCTCTCTCTACCTTATGCAAACAGGGTTTAGGACATATACCGTCAAAGTATCCTAATCTTGAACAAGCCATGAATGAACTTCACCAAGTATTAGATCACCTAATTGATAATCAGTGTATATGCTTACCCTCACATATTACAAACAATCAAGGTCATACACTATTCTCCCAGTATTGCCATAGATATTTGCCCATCAAAAGACAACACCAAACCTACCCTAATCACGATGCAGAAATAGAGGATGTCAAGCAAAAGTTTTTTATCACATGCTTAGATAAAGCAGCAAACCACCCTGTAATAATCTGCAAACACTTCATCACCATAAAAGCAAGGAAGAGACTGAATGGAAAAGATTTCCAATCTTACGAGATAAGTGTGGAGCAAACCATCTCTTCCATCTTGTCACACCTCAACCCAATAACACAACCTTCACATTGCTCACTCTCTTACATCAGCACAATATACAAAAGCCACAAAAATGCCTTTAGATAGATAACTTGTGGGGCATCTTGTTGCTACTCAGAAATCTCATTACTCATGGCATGTATCCTAAAAACATGCATTCCGATCCTCAAAACAAGAGCATGGCAACTCAACCAAAAGGCACTATTATGCCATAACATCCACATCCAATATTGGTGGATTGTTGACTCGGTATACGAATGCATTTTAAATCTCCCAACAAATGCTAAATCTCTCTTCTCGGGGGATATTAAGAAATGTTATGAAAACATCCCTCATCAAGGTAAAAATGGGCTAATTGCAAACCTCTCACGACTTATCAAACATGCCTTCACATCGATCCCTGAAAAGTTTATCTCATTTAGAAATTTTCCCACCCCATGCATCCAAGGTAACATGGTCTCGTCATGCATACAAATCCGGGATTTCCTTCTCTATGGATGAGGTCATAGCTCAAAACACATGGCTAATCTCAAACATGTTCATTCAATGCCAAGGAATGATGTACAAGCAAATAAATGGTATCCCGATGGGACTAGCATGCTCCCCTCTTTGGTGTAACTTATATCTCCACTCCCTTGAATATGATTTCATAGAACAAACACTAAGGGACTCAGATGCCCCATCGATCCTCAGCAAGCTGGGTACTCCTTTCAGATACTTCGATGACATCCTTTTGATAAACTCCTCAGATCCAACTCTTTTTATGGATTTCCATAAAATCTATCCTGATTGTCTAGAAATAGAGCATGAGAAAAAATACTCAACCAAATTTCTCAATCTCAATCTTTCCATAGACAATGGTCTACTCATCAAAAGATTGACAAAAAAAGAAGACATACCCTATCCACAAATCAAATTCATAAAACGATCTAGCAATCGGCCTTCAGACTGGGCATATAAAGTAATCATCTCTCAGCTAAAACCCATCTTGTTTTGGAATACTCATCCAAAGGATGCCTCTATTGATATCAAGCAATTAATTCAAGCCTTCTGCCTTAATGGTTTTGAACGTGCCAAACTATGGAGACTAGTGAGAGGATACCTTAAAAATTTCATAGACTCCCCACATACTTGTGATCCAAAAAAAATACTGCAAACTTTGGAAATTGGAGGGCACTAGTACCCCTATGGGGGGCCTAGTGCCCCCCATATTTTGGGGATATTCTTACACAATACCTAGTGTGGGTGGTGGAGGGCCTCTCTATCTCTATCTCTTGTTAAAGAATATGTCCATTGTGTTATGGGCGGATGGACACTGACTATACTATGTTGTAAATATACTTTGGATAATAGTTCAAAAGAGAAGAAGAGAAGAGCAGCTTATTGAATGGCTGCTACAGGGTAACGATTGTGTGTGTGTGTCTCGATGTGTGTTGGTGTCTGTGTATAGTCTTCTTTCCTACCTTCTCCATCACCTGCACACTCTACAAAGTGGTATCAGAGCTCAGTTTGAGGAGCTACAGTCAATACACAAGTTTCCGCAGCTCTGGAAAAAAGCAAAAAAGAAAGGTTTTTTGGTCATAACTCCCTCACCCGAACTCGGAATACAGTGATCCAAGAGTCTATCTTTATGTTTTTGGGCATTCCGGACGCATTGGAATACTCAGATTTGCCAAAATCTGCAATTTTCTGCAGCAAACAGTCAGCTCACACAAGCATAGGAGATGTCCAGTTTTGCACTCGGCAATAGATTTACAGGTTACAGGTGAAGAATTCAGCATTTACACAAGTTTTGGAGAGCGACATAGAGCTTTTGCATCATGATATTGTGTTATCGAAGATTATGTTTGGTTGTTGTGGGTCCGTTATGGACAGCTGCCTATGTAAGAAAGGTTGTGGGAAGAAGTTGAGGCGGTTATATTGTCAGATTGAGTACTTTGTGGTTATGTATGGATATGCGGTCAATGTATTTTGGAAAACTGCAGCCTTTGTGATGGTCGAGTGAGGTTTTTTGAAGCCTTGCCTTGGGAGATTTGGTACCTTGGCAAGGTGGATTAGGTACTGGAGCGAACCCCTGACTAGCCCCGCGAAAGACCTCATATGTCATTTACGACTATGGGAAGAAGGTGGATGTATGGATATGTGGTACAGGACAGCGTATGGATTGCATTTTCATACAAGTCCATGTGGACATTGTTTTAGAGTATTTATGCATAGTACTGAGTCAGTCTGTGGCAAAGTGAGTCAGTGGATTTTCCCTTGGCAGTGAGAGATTTTCTGTCAGTGTTTATGAGCACTTTGGTTGAGATTGTCACTTGAGATATTGTCCAAATACAAACGAAACTTTGCCGAAATTTTATCAAAATCCTTTGAAAGAAATTGAGAGAGTGAAAATGGCAGAAAGTTCAACTCAAGTCACACAGATTGTTGGAGAGAAGTTGACCAGAGAGAACTACAGGATATGGTCTTATAGGATGGAGAACTTTATCATGGGCAAAGGTTTATGGGATTATGTTACAGGTGAACAAGAGTGTCCCGAGGTTGGTTTGGAACCAAATAGAGAGAATGTTGAAGCACATAAAACATGACAAGCAGGAGTAGAAGCTTACAAGAAGTGGATCGAGAATTCAAGGAAAGTGATGCATTGGATTTCACTATGCATTAGTGACTTCTTTATACCACATGTGAAGAAGGCTCAATCTCCAAAGGAAGCATGGGAGATACTAGCAAGAATGAACAGCTCCAATACAGAACCACGAAAAGTTCACTTAAAGCAAAGGTTACATTGTGTATGGCGAGGAAATAGATCCATATCAGATTATCTGACAGAGATAAAGCAAATACAGGAAGATCTTGTGAGCATTAATATTGAAGTTCCAGATGATGAATTAGTTTCAGTGACATTGAATGGTTTGGGACCGGAATACAAGTCATTGGATACATCTATATCTGTTCGAGGACACATGCCTGATTTTGAAGAGTTAGTAAACCTTTGTTTGCAAGAAGAGGTGAAGTTAGGCAAGTCAGGTCCTTCTACATCAAATAACAATTCTAGAGATCAGGTTTTTTACTCTAGAGGTCGTGGAAACAATAGAGGTGGAAGAGGAAACTATGGTCGTGGAAACAATGTTGGAAGAGGTCAATGGCAGAACCAACAAAGTCAAAGTTACAATGATTATAGCCAAAGAGGCAGGGGGAGAGCCCGAACTCGTGGACGTGGAGGTGGAAGATTTGTACATCCTCAAAGAGATGGATATTGTAACAGATGTGGCATTTATGGTCACTTTGAAAGAGAATGTTACACAAGGCTAAATCAAAATCGTGATCGTGGTGGAAGAGGCCGAGGTTATGGCAGACATGGAGGAAACTTTGTTGGATACAATCCTCATAATCAAAATATATATGACAATAGATCGTGTGGACATTTATTTCCTATGGAGCATGTTGTTGGAAGCATGGTGGAGCCACATCATACAGATGATTCGTATTTAGATAGTGGTGCCACAAATCATATGACATATCATGGTGAATGGTTTGATAGAAAAGAGAAATTAGAAGAAGATGAGTTTGTCGCTACAGGTGATGATACTATGCATCAGATTACACATGTTGGTTCAGTTCCATTGCTAGAAAAAGACGGGACATACAACACATTGGGAGATGTTCTATATGTGCCTTCAATCACAAAGAATTTAACATCATATTCTTTAACATCTCTCCCTCTCTATCTATCTCTACTTTTTTCTCTCTCTCTCTCTCTTTTTTTACCTAAACACTTTAGCCTTAAAAAAGAGGACACCCATAGAACCTTTTTGTTGAAAAATGAAAAGGGTTACATAAGGGATGTCGTGGGTATGCTTGGGACAAAGGATTATGGTTTCTTGGAACCAAAAGACCCCACTCTCTAACCAACTCAAACCGTTGGGACTCCAAGAATATCTCCCACTCCCAAAAAGGACCCCACCACTCTTACCAACATAACTATACCACTTCTTGGAAAAGCAAGGCATGAGGGGACTCCTCTCTATAAAGGACAAGAGAGAAAGGACAGAGAAGAAGAAGGGACAGGCTAGCCTTTTTTTGAGGGTACTACTACCACAACACTTTCACCTCATGGATTCCTCCTCTCAGGTCATTTATCACTTAGAGTTCTTTTTTGCATTAGGGTGACATCAATAACAAGTGTGGATTTCTTAAGACACCTATCTTCCACCAACATGTACTAACATTCTCATGTTTTTATTTGTGGTGATGGTGACAGGTAACATGGACATCCACTTCTCTAATTCAATCTCTGGTGATATTTTTTTGTTATTTGATACATTAGTCTCCTTATCTGAATTAATCACATGTAAAACATTAAGGCATGAATGGAACAAGAGGACTTGTAAGTATATCCTGAGCAGTCATCCACTGTGTTTATAGTGAATTAATGATGTTTTCTAGTTTCTTGGCAAAGTTAGTAATGGATTAATTATGTCACCTACTCTCTCTCTCTCTCTCTCTCTCTCTCTCTCTCTCTCTCTCTCTCTCTCTCTTTGGGAAATGTTCTTATATTACATCAATTACATCATCTCTCCTTCACCTGTCCATCAGATACTTTTACAGCCTACTCATAAACTGACAACATCTTTCTCTCAGCTGTCCATCAGATACACTGAACAGTCTTCCCATATTTTTCCCTTATAATCTCCCATAGAATGGTGACTCTACACAAGGAAACCTTCTCTCTCTCTCTCTCTCTCTCTCTCTCTCTCTCTCTCTCTCTCTCTCTCTCTCTCAAATCTGGAGGTTCTCGCTTCAGTCATTACATCACACACATTGCCCCAAACTACAAATCTCTCTTCTTCTATGAGCACGGTAACCGAACCCATCCCTACATCCTTGAGCCCATCCCATTGAGTGCGATCCGCACCATTTTCTCCATTCGTCTTAGCTCCCATTCTCTATGCTACGAGACAGGACATTGGGGCACTGGCGAGGAGTCTCATCGACTTTGCACCTTATGCCCTCGTCAAGTGTGAGAGAGTGAGTACCACACACTACTTGAGTGCTCAACTTTTCAGCACCTTAGGTCCTCTTTTCTCCATATATTCAGCCATGAGCTCTCCCTACATACCTTCCTCTCCCAACCACGATGTGGACTCTCTATTGCGATGCTCATTTCAGCCATTTTTGAGCATTGAGAGTCACTTATGACCGTCACTCACACCATGTGACATATTCATTTGGTCCCATAGGTCATATTTGACCTCCGAGGATGATAATAGAACTATCTCTCTCTCTCTGTCTCTCTCTCTCTCTCTCTCTCTCTCTCACACACACACACACACACACACACACACGTGCTTGTTTTCCTTTCCATGTCTATAAGAGAAGCAATTTGCTTTAACTTCATGCTCTACAAGTGGTATTAGAGATATATGGTAGCATTTTTTGGAGCAACGAATAGCCAAGTTCATTGCTCACAAATCTTGGAAATAAAGAGCAAGTAGGATGGACTTCAAAGAAAAATCAACCACAGTCAAGAGAAATTGGAAGCTTGAAAGAGAAAAATCTCGAGCATCGGGTTGTAAAGGAGTGTACTTAGCAACTTGAGAAAAGCTAGCATCCGCTAGTACAAAAGGCCACATTCAGAGAGACCAGCACTCGCTCCTTCAGTCATTAGCATGCTTTGATAAAGCTGCAATACACATATATACCCTCTCGGTTTTTAGCAAAGCCTTCTCAAGTAGTCCAATGGGATATATACATCTAGCTTTTGTGATAAATTATGGAATTTATAGTTTGTCTTCTACCATTAAGCCTATCTTGAATTTATACGATGTCAAGACCAAAAAAATAGAGAGAAGACCAGAAAAAAACATGGAGAAGAGAGGAGGAACAGCCGCAAGTGTTTTTTTGCTATTTTTTGAGCATTTTTCGGCCCTAAACTGCTCATTCGAGGTCGGATTTGAGCACTGTGACTTTGTAGGGTGGGGTTTTTGGGCGTTTTGGATGCAATGGAACTGTCCATTTTACCAAATTCCTCACAGATTTTGTGCCGTTTTTCTGTGTAATCTTCTCCGGTGAGTAAAGCCTCTGCTTAACTTTGTGGTTGTATCTGGTTTATTTCCTCAATACTGTGTAAACTATTTGCCCCATTGTTGTTGGGCTGAGCTTCATTGAGTCTAAAAAACATCAATTTGCCTCCTTTGAGCTGAATTGAGAGTGTGTGTGTGAGTGTGTATGTGTGAGTGTTGAGTGGGCAAGTGGAAAATCTCTCTCTTCTCACTCCGTCTGTGTGTTTCCCGTCTCGGCGAGGCGGGTTGTGTAAGCCGAGTGGTCGGATTTGAGCACTGTGACATTGTAGGGTGGGGTTTTTGGGCGTTCCGGATGCAATGGAACTATCCATTTTACCAAATTCCTCACAAATTTTGTGCCGCTTTTCTGTGTAATCTTCTCCGGTGAGTAAAGCCTCTGCTTAACTTTGTGGTTGTATCTGGTTTATTTCCTCAATACTGTGTAAACTATTTGCCCCATTGGTGTTGGGCTGAGCTTCATTGAGTCTAAAAAACATCAATTTGCCTCCTTTGAGCTGAATTGAGAGTGTGTGTGTGAGTGTGTATGTGTGAGTGTTGAGTGGGCAAGTGGAAAATCTCTCTCTTCTCACTCCGTCTGTGTGTTTCCCGTCTCGGCCAGGCGGGTTGTGTAAGCCAAGTGGTTCTCTCTCTTTTTTCAGTTCCCACACTTAGCTTTATTACTTGGGCACCCTTGGCCTTTTAGATGACCTCAAACGGACCCCGAACAGGCCAAAAACTGACCTCGCAGTGCATAGTTGTCACCTTTTTGCATCATTTGCCCACCTGGCACTCAACTTTTTTCCAATAATGCATCTCGCCACCACGTGAAGTGGCCCCAAAAAGTGGTCCTAAATATGACCTTTCTGCATAACTCTCACAAGAAAACACCCACGTTGTGTCTGTCCTCATCGGCGTGCAAATATTGACCTCGTTCGCCCTCCTGACGCCACTAGATGCCATCTGATGCACCTGTTGACCTCACGTCGTCGGCCCGCGGATAGCTTCCTCGAGAAGTTTTACGCGCTATAAACTCCTCATTATTGTAGAAAAAACATACTGGTACTGGTGATAGTGAAAATCGATGAACTATGTACATGCTGTCCTACCTGTACACATGTGGGCCCCACGTAACCACCTAGCTCTGGAAAATGGGCAATTCTTTATTTGATGCACCATGCATGTGTATGTTCATATGCGCAATCCGTTGCTCCAAAAAACTCCTGACATAATTTGCCCACCCCCTAGCCTACTAGATCATTCATGATCAGCAGCAGCAAAGAGAGATATGAGACTCGCCGCATCACAGGTCTCCTTATCCCTCACAGACATCACTCGCTCTTCAGAAAACTCATCTTGCTCCACCATCATCAACCTGGCATGATACAACTTAAGACGCAATCCATTTACCCTTGACGTATGTAAAATCCCATCCAGGTTAGCCAACTGATATGTACCATTCGGGAAACACTCCACTACCTTGAAAGGGCCTTCCCACTTAATTTGAAACTTCTTTTGGAAGGTGTTTTCCAGTTTGCTGTTGTAGCGCAAAACCAAGTCATGCTTCTTGATACCCTTACTTTTGACCTTTTCATTTATCTTTGCCAAAGCCTTATCCTGCATCTGCCCATAATGCTCCAATGCGCTCATCCTATCCAACTGGACCTCTTGTAACTGCAAGAGCCTCTCTTTGAATGCATCACTAGGCAGCCCAAGCAACTTCTCCAACATTTTGACCGCAGGCAACTCTACTTCCACAGGCAATAGTGCTTCTTTTCCATACACCAAATGAAATAGAGTAAACCCTGTACCTGTCTTCACCGAAGTACGGTAAGCCCATAATGCACTAGGCAATTCCAAATCCCAATTCTTTCCTTGGTGCTCTGTCACTTTCGAAAGAATCTGTACCAACTAACCATTGAATCTTTCATTTAAGCCATTACACTGTGGGTAATAAGGAGTGGTATGCTGGTGCCTAATCTTCATCTTTGTGCATAAGAAGTCTAGCAGTTTAGCTCTAAATCCTGGCCCCTTATCTGAAAGTAGCTCTAATGGCACCCCAAAATTGCAACATATTTCATCATACACAAATTTTGCCACATCCTTTGCAGTGATCTGTTTTACTGCTATAGCCTCTGCCCATCTAGAGAGATAGTCCACTGCCGTCAAGATATAGCTTTTGCCCCTGCTTGTGATAGGTAACGGGCCTATTGCATCAATCCCCCACTTTTCAAACACATCAAACGCCATAATGGTTTTTCGTAGCTCTGGCTTCAACACACTCTTCCCAAATGCTTGACACCTATTGCAAGACCTACACCAATGGTGAACATCCTTGTGCAAACTAGGCCATACATACCTCTCTTGCAAAATCTTATGCAAGGTGATCTTTAGAGCAAAATGGCCACCACATGCGCCTTCATGATTCTCTTCCAACACTCTGTAAAGCTCCTCCCGCCAAGGTACACGTCTCAACACGAGATCAGCCCCTTTCATGTATAATACATCACCAATCAATTTGTACCTGTATGCTCTACGCACAAAGCCATACTTCTTAGACTTCTGAATCTCCTTTGGAATGATTCCTATTAGCAAAAACTCCTCTTCTTGAGCCAAACTTTCCCGGCCATGATAAAGAGGTAAAGTGGTACTCAACACAAATAGCTCCCCAATCATGCCTTGAGCTGCTTCATGTGCCTCTCCATTTAGAGCACGTTCAATGTGTCTGATGCTCCATGCTTCGAACTTTTCCTTCAATGAGGTGTTCTTGCTCTTCAACACACCCAGCACTTGCTTCACCACTAACAAGGCATCACCTTTTATGCTCAACCTTCAAACCCCATGCTTCAAACAAATGTGTAATCCAGCTTCCAATGTAGCATATTCAGCCTCATTGTTACTATGCGCATCTAATTTGAACCCTCTCTTGCATACTAGCTTCCCCTCTGGATCATAAAGTGCTATACCCCCTGAAGCTGCATCGTGGCTCTTTCTGTATGAACCATCAAAGAACAACACATGTGCATTGCTGATCTGTGGAACTTCTTCAACTACCTTTCTCACCACTTCTTCCTTAACAATAACGGGATTCTCCTTGTAGGTCAACAAATCAGCTAGGGTAGCCCTTGTACTATCTTCCCCTAGAAAAGAGAACTCAAACTCTTGCAACTCAATTACCCATTTCTTCACCACATTTGACATGTTAGTACCATTAATTAACTGTGGCAAAAAGGCATAACTCATCAAGAAAACAAAAGTCCGTGGTAGCAAGTAATGACGAAATCGTCGACAAGCAAATATTACACTGGCCATCACTAGCTCTACTTCCGATAACTTTCTCTCCGCTACCAACTTCACTCGGCTTGCACAATACACTGGCCTCATATAATGGCTGCCCTTCCCCTTTTGTAATAGCATGGCTCCAATGGCATCATCCCCTACTGATGGATTTACATAAAAAACTTTCTCCCAATCAGGAGCCTGCATGGCTGACAACCCCCCTAACACCTCTTTCACCTCTTGAAACACTTCTTCACATTGTCATCCCATTGCAATGGATCATGCTTTGCCACTTGCTATAATGGATAAAGAAGCTGCGAAGACAATGGAATAAACCGTGCCATGTACTTCACTTTGTGTATAAAGGTTGCCAATTGGTTCGTACTCATAGGTGATGGAAGAACAATAATAGACTTCACCTTATCTGGATCAGCCTCAATGCCATTTTCTGACACCATATGGCCCAATAACTTCACCCTTGGCTGTGCTAGATGACATTTCTTTGGATTTAGTTGTCCTCCACATTCATCATATCGAGCCAATACCATCTGCAGCTTCTCATGGTGATCAGCCCTACTGCTATAGACACAGAAGTCATCCATAAAAGCTTTAACACAACTACCAATGAATGGTTCCAACACCCAATTTGCTCTCTCTTGATAGAAGGAAGGTCCATTTGACAACCCAAATGGCAATACTGTGTAGCAATAGCAGCCCCATGGCGTAATAAAAGTTGTCTTTGTGCGGTCTTTAAGAGCAATCTTCAATTGAAAATAGCCTGAAAAACCATCACACACACTGTACCTCTCATAACCTGCCACTGAATCCAAGATCTGATCGATGAATGGAAGAGGATATGGGTTCTTCTTAGTGGCTGCGTTTAAGGGTTTAAAATCCACACAAATTCTCCACTTCCCATCCTTCTTTGGACTGACTACAACTGGACTCACCCATTTTGTGGTCTCCACTGGAACCATGAACCCTGCCTTCAATAACTTGTCCACCTCTACCCGCAAGGCTTCCATTTGCTCTTGACCCATCCTTCTTAGCCTTTGCCGCACTGGCTTAGCACCTTATTTTAGCTCTATATGCATCTCTTCACCCTTGAACCCTATGATCTCTTCATAGAAGTAATGAACAAATCAGGAAAACTAGCCAGCATATGCAAAAATATATCCTTCTCCATAGCTGAGAGGTCTCCACTAATCATTTGCGTCATTAATTCCTGCTTCTTTGACAACTCAACCTTGGTTTGCATCAGCCCTTCAATCACTTCATAAGGCCCTTCACTTTCATCTTCAACCTCATTCGCAAATGCAACTAAACCACACTCCTGGATTTCTTTATCCATCAAAAGAAATGCAACATCAGCATCCTCATCACTGCTGGTAGTGCTATCACTGTCCTCATCTGTCACCGTGGAAGAGTCTTCATCACTAGACTCATCCTCATCTTCATAAAGCTCCTCTAATCGTTTCCTTGTGTCCATATTATAAAGCTTCTTGGTACCTGTCTTTCCATAGAGGCTAATCGTACCATGTCGCCAATCTTTAACAGCTCCCACTGCACGTAACCATGGTCTTCCCAGTATAATAGGATATGCTCCCAACCCTGCTGGCATCACATGAAAATCAACCATTGCCTTTGTATCATATGCCATCACTTCTAAGCTCTTTACAACACCTAAGCATTTTACTTTTTGATGGTTTGCCAATCTGATCCGAAAACCTGACACCCCAGCCACTGTGAGACCCATATTCTCAACGCATGAGTGTGTTATGACGCATATTTGGGCTCCGCCATGCACATAACCTTGTCCCAAATTTTTCCTTTTATGCCACACATCTACTATTGGACAATTGTCTGGTAGCTCGTCCATTGCCAACACCTTCACTGAACCTCTCTCTGGCTCTTTCTCCATTGGGTTAACCATCCTCTTCCACTGTCGCTTTAGCTTAGGCACCATCTCTATAAGCTGCCCAAAAGTAACATCTGCCTTCCTGCTCGTCAGATCCTCCTTCAAGTCATAGCTTAATTGCCCATCCCCTAGTGGAAAATCTGAAACATGAAACTTTCGCGGAGCTCTCCTTTTCCTCTTGCCCTTGACATCCTCGCCTTCATGGCTCTTTCCTTTGTTCTTACTAGGACCTGAGGCACTTCTTCCTTCCTTATCCTCTGTGGTCCTCTTCCCAATAGGCATCACTAATGTATCCTCTAGCTTTGATTCCTTCTCCAAGGTGACTACACTTAGCACTTTTGTCTTTCCCTTTTCCTCCTGGGTCAGTCCACTGGTTCCTTCGTCTCCCTTAATTTCGATGCCATAATCATTTGACCTAGTTAGCACCTATCTTGGCAATGGATACATGTCTCCCCCCATCCTTGGTGGCTTATCACATTGCGGGCTGATGTGACCCAACTCTCCACAATTATAACATGTGGGCATCTGCCTCCAAAACCTACCATTGCTTTGTCCAACACCATTCCTAGGCCTTTCTTCACCTCCTGGCTGATTTGCAAACCGCCCTCGACCTCGATTATTTCCCACTTGACCTAGCATGTTTAGGCTGAGATTCTTCATCAAATCTACCATTTGCCTCATGTCTTGCCTTAGCCCATCATCTTGCACTGCTGTAGTGACCACTGCTGGCATAACCTGAGTAGTAACAGGAACGACTGGTTCATGATGAACCCTTGACATGCGCCCTTGTAAAGACTCTATAGGCTGAAATTCAAACCTCATTGGCAAAGACTCCACCCCTAACTGGCTCATTTTCCTCAGCTTCCACTCTTTGTTCCTTGCTACCTCTAGTGCATCTTCATATGTCCTATGCTTCTTTAGCTCCACTCTCCAACGTATATTCTCCCAAAGACCAGCTAAGAACCTGTCCTTCTTCATCATGTCAGGCGGGGGTACCTGTGGTGCTAAGGCCTTGTACATTCGCTCCCATGCCAATGAAAGCTTACGTATGTACGCATCTACTGGCTCACCTTCCTTTTGTACCAAAGCCTGTACTTCTTGCCACACTTTGTCAGGATCTTCTATCTTCACAAACTCCACTTCCAACCCAAGTCGTAGATTGTCCCAACTCAACCTTACAGGTGGATCAGCCACACGCAACTCCTCTTCAAATGCTTTGGACCAAGCTCATGCATCACTCTTCAAACAAATTTGGAGAAGACGTAACATTTGCGCCGGTTCATGAATCTGGTTGCTAATGCAGGCAACCTCCATCTTTTCCAGAAAGTCCTCCACATCTTCATCACTTCTTCCATGAAACTCCGGATAAGAGAAAGCCATGGCTAGAGGACCCCTTCAAACACACGTGCAAGAACCCAAAACTTTTCACTACCCAATCCCCAGAAACTTCAATGAAGCTCAGCTTTAGATGAGAACAAACACATGCACATCAAATGAGTTTTCATAGTTAATCATCGGAATGACAACAGGCAAAGGACATTCCAAGATCTCTCTCAATCTTCTTGGCCCAAACATAAAGACTATGCGCTGCTGGAAAAAGATCTTCCTGGACACATGAACATTAATCTGAATTCTTTGAGTTAAATGAAAAGGAGTGAACTAAGGGCCATTTTGATCATCCATTAAAGCCAACCATGAAGCTCCCAAGAAGGCACACCTGGCTCAACCTCTGATTTTGCCAAAATACCAAAAAACCAGCCATCATAACTTGGGAAAATTTCGACAGAGTTTCCCCAAAAGTAGAGCAGTAGGAACCCAAAATATAGACTGTCTATGTATGCATAAACTGTCAACAATAGAACCCGAGCGTCAAATAGGAATCACTAGTATATAGCCTATGGCGAGGTCACAAAAAGGGTGCTCCAGCTACCTGTATCACCGAAAGGATCTCCACATTTGAGAATCCCCCAGCTCAATAAAAACCTCACGCTATCGACCCTCACACGAAGGCTAATGCAAATCGCTTATAGTCAAGTCTCAGAAATGACTATCTTCCAGACCAAGTCTCAGAAATGGCTGGGACTGCCAAATACAACCAAGTATGGCTCCACAAATGCGTACAATGGAAGTTTCCACAAGTAACGTACAATCCAACAGACAATGCGCTCAAATAGGCGCCAAGTGATGCATTCCCACAACAACTGCAAGTGACATCACTGCTAGTATATCACTGTACTCCAGCTACCTGTACCTGTGTGAATCACCTGTACCTATACCTGTCCCTGTAACCTATAACCTGTAACCTGTAATTTGCAACCTGCAACCTGTTATCCCGAAGCTCGAAGCAGAAAGTACTCGAAGAAGATCCTCCGTGGGGGTGCCAAAAGAATGTGAGCGGGATGAAAACACACACAGCGCCTCTATAACGACCCGAAATACACTCTTGGGGAGATACACACACACACTATGGGGCACCACTCCGCTTAGACAACACACCTGGCCGAGACAGGGAACACACCTCTGGAGTGAGAGGAGAGAGACTATCCACTTGCCCACTCCACACGCACACACACACACACCCAAAAAACTCAGCTCAAAAGAGGAGAATTTCTGATTTTTAGATACAATTGAGCTTGGGCCAACACCAATGGGGCTAATAGCTCACACAATATGGGTAAAAGATACCAGATACAATCACAAACTAGAGCAGAAACTTCGCTCATAGGAGAAACTTACACAGAAAAACAGCAGAAAAAGAGTGAAGAATTTGGCAAAATGGACAGCGCCATCGCGTTCGGAACGGCCCAAAACCCCAGTCTACAATGTCAAAGTGTTCAAATCCGACATCGGATGAGCAGTTTACGGCCAAAACAGGCTCCAAAAACCCAAAAAACACACCTGCGGCTGTTCCTCCTCTCTTCTCCACGTTTTTTCTGGTCTTCTCTCTTTTCTCAGTTCCCACACTTAGCTTTATTACTTGGGCACCCTTGGCCTTTTAGATGACCTCAAACGGACCCCGAACAGGCCAAAAACTGACCTCGCAGTGCATAGTTGTCACCTTTTTGCATCATTCGCACACCTGGCACTCAAATTTTTTCCAATAATGCATCTCGCCACCACGTGAAGTGGCCCCAAAAAGTGGTCCTAATGATGACCTTTCTGCATAACTCTTACAAGAAAACACCCACGTTGTGTCCGTCCTCATCCGCGTGCAAATATTGACCTCGTTCGCCCTCTTGACGCCACTAGATGCCATCTGACGCTCCTCCTGACCTCACGTCGTCGGCCCGTGGGTAGCTTCCTCGAGAGGTTTTACGCGCTATAAACTCCTCATTATAGTAGAAAAAACATACTAGTACTGGTGATAGTGAAAATCGATGAACTATGTACATGGTGTCCTACCTGTACACATGTGGGCCCCACGTAACCACCTGGCTCTGGAAAATGGGCAATTCGTTATTTGATGCACCATGCATGTGTATGTACATATGCGCAATCCCTTGCTCCAAAAAACTCTTGACAACGTGTACCTTGGCGGGAGGAGCTTTACAGAGTGTTGGAAGAGAATCATGGAGGCGCATGTGGTGGCCATTTTGCCCTAAAGATCACCTTGCATAAGATATTGCAAGAGGGGTATGTATGGCCTAGTTTTCACAAGGATGTTCACCATTGGTGTAGGTCTTGCAGTAGGTGTCAAGCATTTGGGAAGAGAGTGTTGAAGCCAGAGCTACGAAAAACCATTATGGCGTTTGATGTGTTTGAAAAGTGGGGGATTGATGCAATAGGCCCGTTACCTATCACAAGCAGGGGCAAAAGCTATATCTTGAAGGCAGTGGACTATCTCTCTAGATGGGCAGAGGCTATAGCAGTAAAACAGATCACTACAAAGGATGTGGCAAAATTAGTGTATGATGAAATATGTTGCAAGTTTGGGGTGCCATTAGAGATACTTTTAGATAAGGGGCCAGGATTTAGAGCTAAACTGCTAGACTTCTTATGCACAAAGATGAAGATTAGGTGTATGAAAAGGAAGCACTATTGCCTGTGGAGGTAGAGTTGCCTGCGGTCAAGATGTTAGAGAAGTTGCTTGGGCCGCCTAGTGATGCATTCAAAGAGAGGCTCTTGCAGTTACAAGAGGTCCAGTTGGATAGGATGAGCGCATTGGAGCATTATGGGCAGATGCAGGATAAGGCTTTGGCAAAGATAAATGAAAAGGTCAAAAGTAAGGGTATCAAGAAACATGACTTGGTTTTGCGCTACAAGAGTAAGCTGGACAACACCTTCCAAAAGAAGTTTCAGATTAAGTGGGAAGGCCTTTTCAAGGTCATGGAGTGTTTTCCAAATGGCACATATCAGCTGGCTAACCTGAATGTTGTTCTACATAAGGCAAGGGTAAATGGATTGCGTCTTAAATTGTATCATGCTAGATTGATGATGGTGGAGAAAGATGAGCTGTTTGTGGATCAAGCAGTGTTGGTGAGGGATGAGGAGACCTGTGATGCGGCGAGTCTCATATCTCTCTTTACTGTTGGTGATCATGAATGATCTAGTAGGCTAGGGGATGGGCAAATTATGTCAGGAGTTTTTTGGAGCAAGGGATTGCGCATATGTACATATACATGCATGGTGCATCAAATAAGGAATTGCCCATTTTTCAGAGCATCGATTTTCACTATTACCAGTACCACTGTGTTTTTTCTACAATAAGGAGGAGTTGGTAGCACATAAAACTTCTCGAGAAAGCTATCCGCGGGCCGATGACATGAGGTAAGCAGGTGCGTCAGATGGCATCTAATGGCGTCAGGAGGGCGAATGGGGTCAATATTTGCATGCGGATGAGGACAGACACAGCGTAGGTGTTTTCTTGTGAGAGTTATGCAGAAAGTTCATCATTAGGACCACTTTTTGGGGCCACTTCAGGTGGTTGCGAGATGCATTATTGAAAAGAAAATTAGTGCTAGGTGTGCGGATGATGCAAAAAGTGACAACTATGCACTGCGAGGTCAGCTTTTGGCCTGTTCGGGGTTCGTTTGAGGTCATCTAAAAGGCCAAGGGTTCCCAAATAATAAATCTAAGTGTGGGAACTGAAAAAATAGAGAGAAGACCAGAAAAAAACGTGGAGAAGAGAGGAGGAACAGCCGCAAGTGTTTTTTTGCTGTTTTTGGAGCATTTTTCGGCCCTAAACTACTCATGCGAGGTCGGATTTGAGCACTGCGACATTGTAGGGTAGGGTTTTTGGGCGTTCCGGATGCAATGGCACTGTCCATTTTGCCAAATTCCTCACAGATTTTGTGATGTTTTTCTGTGTAATCTTCTCCGGTGAGTAAAGCCTCTGCTTAACTTTGTGGTTGTATCTAGTGTATTTCCTCAATACTGTGTAAACTATTTGCCCCATTGGTGTTGGGCTGAGCTTCATTGAGTCTAAAAAACATCAATTTGCCTCCTTTGAGCTGAATTGAGAGTGTGTGTGTGAGTGTGTGTGTGAGTGTGTATGTGTGAGTGTTGAGTGGGCAAGTGGAAAATCTCTCTCTTCTCACTCCGTCTGTGTGTTTCCTGTCTCGGCCAGGCGGGTTGCATGTGTAAGCCGAGTGGTGCCCCATAGTGTGTGTGTGTATCCTTCCAAGAGTGTGTGTCAGGTCGTTATAGAGGCGTTCTGTGTGTTTTCATCCCGCTCACAACGATATACCTAAAAAATTGACATACTTCAACATTAAATTTGGCTAGAAGTACACGAACATTCTTAATAGCATCCTATATAAACCATTCAATATGTTTTCAATCCCATTTGATTTGCTAGATTTTGTAAAAATGTGGAACCTTTTGGTATACATGTTCTTACCACCACAGACATCACCATTGGCACGCATGTCACGCTAAAGGGCTTCTTTTTGTAAAGGACATAACCATATTCCTATGGTCCCTTTAGAGCCTATAAATTTACTAAGGAAAGGATTTTTGTATGATCAAGAATATGTAATATTCTTGGTATAGATGATTTGTGGTATGCACCACAATCATATATCTCAAAAAATTGATGAAGCCCTTAAAGTCAAATTCCCATAACATGGGGTCAATCAATTACCTTGGTTTCTAGACCCTGATCTGATGAATGAAATTGACTCTCTTCTAGAGTACATGTTTATTTGTGGTTTGGATAAGTCTTCTCAAACCCTTGTATTTATTTGTAAAAAAATTGCTTGTCTAGCATCCTATAAAAGGCTATCATCTGATGAGTTTCAAATTTCTTCCCCATCCGAGGATAAAATAATTATAGATGTCATAAGATTCTCCTCAGAGAACGATATATTACTTACCTCTAAAAATAATTTACCATATCTCATGGGAAATGACAAAATTTACAAGGAGGAATTTAGATGGATCAACAATGCACACGATTGTATTTTTTCACCTTAAATTTTTCTCTTAGCATCTATTCTGAAGGCATTAAATAGTGGCCTTGTTGAATACACAAAAAGTTTTCATAAGAAACAAAAGACCTTATCAAAGTTTACTATCAGTAGCTACTGGATTATTAATAATCAATATGATTTTTTGATAAACCTACCAAATAGAATCTTCTTAGCATATACTTTGGATATAAAAGCCTACTATGAAGCTACATCACATTATGGGGATAAGGGTTTGATCAACACAATCAAACATATAATAAAATTAATGATTAGTGCGAAGTACTAAGGTTTCAAAAAGTCTCAAAAAAAGGTTATCCTCATTAAAAAACATAAAGAAATCACATGGTCATTTGAGTTTTTTATCACTTCAAACCATTTTCTCCTAGATAATTGTGTATCCATGCTTCAGACTTGCATCTTTTATCAGAAACAAGGAATACAAATGGGATATGCATGCTCCCCCTTGTGGTGTGATCTATATTTAGCATGGTTTGAGATGGACTATATCCAAAAATTGTCAAGAGTACCGAAAACTAACATGTTATAGGCATTTTTATACTCATGGAGATACATGGATGATCTCCTCCTCCTCAACAATCGGTATGTATTAGGATACCTTAACCACAATAGAACTCTCTCAGTAGATCAAGATCCCTTTTCTATTTACCTACTTGATATGATCAATATCAAGCCTACTTATGATACACATATTGATCACTTCTTATTTGAGCATTGCAACCAAGATCCTCCGACCCTTCATCGGAGAATTTGATACTTATACTTGCTGGAAAAAAGAAAACTTGACATGCAACTATGTGAATTTCATTCATGCTGACAACAACTGGCCCAAACGAATGACAAAAAAGGTATGTATATCTCAAGTTCTACCTATCATTTACAATGCATCAAGAACCTCATTTGCATTTACTGATTTTTCTCGACTTATTGAACTCTTTGAAAAGAACCAATTCTTCCCAAAAAGTATCACTAGACATATCACACGTTTTCTTAAGAATAATCATTCCCCTAACATTCAATTTGATGTCTCACTACTTATAGAGATTTTGGTGGTGGATGGGTCCACTTGGTGGCCTACTATCCCCCAACAAGTGGTCCACCTTTCCTCTCAGGGATGGGGGAGGGTCTCTCTCTCTCTCTCTCTCTCTCTCTCTCTCTCTCTCTCTCTCTCTCTCTCTCTCTCATCACATTTTGGATCGAGCTTTCTCATGATAGGAATAACAACCACCTATGTTTTTCATTTTTATTGAGACATGTGAATGAAATATTGATTGTAATGTGCTTACTAAAAATCTCTACATCCTTGGCCACCAACACAAGCAAAAATATCACTTCTATGGGGAGTATGGAGTAGTAATGAAACCAGGAGAAACATTGGGCGGTCATCTTAACCTCTTCTAAATAAGATAACCACCCTTGAAGGCCAGTTCATCCATCATAAAAAAAAAGATGTAACCCTATGTAGCTTCCTTACACCAAGCTTTAAATATTCAATAGTAATGTGAACCTCCTTTTGATAACATTGATCGTATCCTGTGATCTTGGAATTTTTATATTCACACATTTTCCTAGTATTCCTGATATGGGCATCCAATACACTAGATCTAGGTTAATAAGTTTGCAATATTGTGTATGTTCCGTCATTTTATAAATCATGATGGGAATAATTTTGCAAGAATGTGTAATAGATGACCAGCTAAAATGTTTTTAACATGGACATTCGGTTATATATAAAAAGGTTACTTTAATTTTTTCCATGGATAAGCCTACCAAGAACTAGGTAGTCAATATGCATACTAAGTGATATGTGGCCACTTGTGCTCAAGTGTACTGGGATTTTATGATAACCGTAGCACCTGGATGGATGAATCTAGATTGTAGACTTTATGCACTTTCTAAATTATGTGGGAAACTTAAGAGACTTCTTGCCATAAGAAGATGATCAATCATTATATCCCATGGATTGGGGCATAAATCTCATCAATAGCTTGTTGTTGTAGGAGAAAACACTACCCATGGAAACCAACTTCAATTATGTAGCTAACTGTATGTCTTTCCATGACCCAGAAACTATAAAAGAAATTAATGACAAGATAGTAGTAGAATGTGCTAAATGTATTCATGATCATACCCTAGGTATATCTAGTACAACCATAATCCATAGGACTAGACACTACTTAGAGAGAAAGGCCAAGAGAGATGTACAATATCTTAAATAAGAAGTGAAAATTGTTATCACTTGAGTGTGCGAGGTTTTTTCTTAGGATGGATGATGATCACAAGCAGCTAAGGTGGTCCTGAACCTGTCTTCTCACAATGCCAGACTGTATTTTAATGCCTCTATATTGTTGGATGGTGGCAGGTACAAACTTTAGCCTTGTGCGGTATATGATTCGTTTCCACAACCTTTGTATCGATTTGTTGTAATTTTTGAGAGTATAACAAATCAGATTGTTATGGCATATATCATATTTTATCAAATTGTTATGGCATATGTCATTTGTTTCTAATGGTGTTTACTATAATTTAATTGTATAGTTTGTATATCAAAGGGGTTTTCCATAATAAGCACACACACAAACCCTTTCATTTGTGACCAAAGCCTTTGTAAGTAATCTAGTGGGATGCTCTTTGCTCAGTCAAGAAGTCCTACATGTGCCGCACTTTCTCGTAAGCTCACAATCCTATGCACTATGTTGAGGTCCATCTTAGCAACACTCCTCACATCCATTGTACCTTTGCAAGCCACTATGGAGGTCATAATCTTTGCCCATGGTGCCAACTCCTATTGACAGTCCTTGCCATATATATGACACCATAAAGAATGATAGCATGAATGAGCCAATGGGATGCATGTCGTGTTGGGTGACTTGCCCAAGGAAGCCATATTGATAATTGGAGTGGCAACAAAATCATATTAAGCTGATATGATACAAGATGAGCCCCATAGCTAAGGTTAATCTCAACCATGACATCAATAGAACCAAGGGACAATAGCTTTGTCAATGCTGGTGTAGTACAACTGTTACTAGTGACATCCACCAATCCATATTGTTTTTTCAAAGCTTCATTTAAAATATTAAATAGGCCATTTATTTTTAAGAGGCTATTCACAAGAATTTTGCTTGACAAGGATTATATAAATGACGAATTATCTTTTTTTTTACAAAGCCCCACAATTATCTACTCTGATAGTGTCTTTGTAACAAGATTAGACACTACCTTGCCATGAGAATGAGTTGCAATAAGACCTTCTTAATAATTATCATATGATACCTGAGTTTGCGAAATGTATCCAATTAAACCAAGGCGCTGAATCTAGTAGAGAGTCTCTTTAATGTATCAAGTGAACCTAAAGAGTAGTGCTAGTTGTATCCAATTGAACCAAGTGATGAACCCAGTGGGAGCCACCTAATGAATCTAGTGATCCTAGCCTAGGAAGATGACATGACTTTTAGGGGCTGAAAAAAACCTCATTGTAATGTACGCGAAATTTGGATGAACGGGGTGATTGTTAGGGTCATCCTAACTTGGGCGGTCAAGATCAAGGTGTTAAGTTTGTAAATGCCTATAAAGGCCTCAAAAACTTAAAATGCAATTTCTCTTTCTTTTTCACAACAGTCGTGCCTTATTTACTATCTCTCTCTCTCTCTCTCTCTCTCTCTCTCTCTCTCTCTCTCTCTCTCTCTCTCTCTCTCTCTCTCTCTCTCTCTCTCTCTCTCTATATATATATATATATATATATATCAAAATTTCAAAGTGAAGGAAAACAATCAGAATGAATTCCTGCTTATGGACAAACTTCCAAACAACCAAAACTTTCTTCAAGCAGAATTTATTGCCAATAATTTGTCTAATCTCATCTAGCTTCAAAAGAGAATCCAATCTCTTTTTCATATTTGAGTTGTAGTCCATGCCATGCTGAGGTACTAGTATGAGATTTAAAATAACAAACTCTAGTGGTACGACAGCCTCTAATACATAAACCATTTGGAAAAGAACATACCAATGGTAACCTTATATGCTATTTGATATGCCCACAAAGTTGTTCGGAGCTTCTCATCTGAGTTATGGGGTTCCTTCTAAAAAATATTTGTGAGAATTGTCTTGATGGTCTTATTACTACTTTTCACCTATACATTGCATCTATGATAATACAGTGTTGATTTTCGATGCTTGATAGAGAAAGTTCAATTTAGTATCTAGATGGTATCATTTATGAAATGAGTCGCTTGATCTAAAACAATCTACAATGGATAGCCATACCTACTATCAGGGCGAGGGCTAGAGGCAAGGTGCTAGCCTGAATTGAGCAAGAGGGTGCCTATATAAAGGGTGGAGACTGGGTGGAGAGACAAGTTCTAGACTCCCTCTAGCCTCACAACCATACCAAAGATAATTTGTGGAAAGGAAAACCCTGGAGCTATTTTGGGGAAGGGGCGTGCATGAACCTCCTCCATCTCTAGCTCACAATAAAGAAGCTTTGGCGGGCATGGCCACTTAGAGGAGGAGGGAAGATTGGAGGAACGTGCAATGAACACTGTTTGTTAGGCTTCTTGGAGTGCGTAGGGAAGTGGACAAAAGCTTGTTTCTTCATCTCAGGCTCATAAGATCACTATAAGGAACCATGAGCAACCTTCTGTCTCCAACTTTGCCCACCAGCACTCTGGTTCAAAAGTCTTTGTGTTTTTCCCACTTGAACAACCAAGGCAAGCCCATATTGGTTGATCTTCAAAAAGGTCCCCTAAGAGAGGGTGCCCACGACACACCCCCCCTCACCTTCTCTCTTCTAACAAGAGCTTGTAGCAAGGCCAACAAGGTTGAAAGGAAAGTAGTAAGTGGAGACAAAGAAAAACCATGTCGCAGTACCTCTTAAATTGTAGGAAACTTCTATATAATTTAGAATATTACAAAAGTAAGCATCTTCTTCTTTTTATTGAAAAGTTATTTAATATCTAAGTGGTATCAACAAGGTGTTCTTCCACACAAAGAGGGAAAAATATATCAAGATCTTTTTGCCACTTATAGATTGATGGTCTATATTCATCGAATTAGATACGGTCTTTTTTGAATGTCTTTCAATCGATAAAATTTGCAATTGGATAGTGCTTTATGATGTTTGTGATTGACATCAACAATTGATTATGATTTGACAATATCGATTTAGCAAGGCTAATTATTATTTTTTTTGCGGTTGTTTGTAGCTAGTTCTAGAAAATATTGACAATGATTTTTCTCTAAGGTACATCTTTTATCTAGCTAGCACAACATGTTGCGAGATGGATTCATATATTGATACACAATGTACGTTTTATTTTGAAAATCCACCGACACCAACTTTGTCTGCTGCTACCCCGCGGTTGGTTCCTCTCATGAATGTTGCCCATCCGGAAAATAGTTTGGATGATAGCATGATGCATCGAACTGCTTGATATCCAAGAGTTTAGAAAAATGCAAACAAACATGATTCTTTTAGAGTATAATTTTACATAGTTGAATGTGGATTTCACTATGATGTCTGATATGCTTATGCAGTTCATGCAATAGGACCATCCAAGGGACAAGTTAGTGAGCATACTAGGGTTTTTGTAGCATTCGTGTCTAGCAAGAGCCCCCTTGGTTTGCAAAAACAATCCTCCAATCTGGAGGGGTTCCACCTTCTCTCTCAAGAAGAGGTGGATGGCTTATTGAAGGATACCAAGCCACCAAGTTTTAGAGGGGTGGAAAGGGAGCACAACAAATATATTGTGAATATGTTCAGGAGAAAATGGGATGGGATTCGTGATCTTCAACACACTTGAGATTCAATCAAGGCACTACAAAGAAGACTAACACTAGAGGGCAAGGCCTACAAATGGTGGATCTCGTTCAAGGAGAAGGGTATCATATTACATACTTGCAAAGCCTTCAAGAATGTGTTAAAAAGGAATTTTGGCACACAAGTGAAGCGGGTAAAAATTGGTCAGCATGGGACAAGTGTTCTATATATGCACTAAGATACGACACTATTGGAGTATATCTTGCACTATCATGATGTGATTCTCAACCTAGAGAGTCTTCATACCTTTCATCAAGTACGTGGGTTCATTCATGAATTGACATCAGAGCTTCAAAAGCGTGTTAAAATCTAGGACCCAAAGATGCTTGACGATCCGCTGAAAAAGCATTACATAACACTCACATATTTGGCACCCCTTATATAAATGCATGAACACAGCATGGACATAAGAAGAGAAGATTTATAGTAGCTACATCTTATGTATCCGAGAAGCCCAAGGGGCCTAGGGGACATTTTTCTTCATTTTTTATCAAATGTTGATAATGTTTTAAATGACAATTCCTCAACACGGCATGATTCTCCCTATTCTCTTCCAACAATGGCTACTTCTCTCCCACCAAAATAAGTAAATGTTGCTAATAAGTTAAAAGATTTATTAATGGAACAAAGATGTATTCTCAAATGATTTTTCACCAAGGTTACCATTGACATGTGTTGTGCAACATGGCATAGACATGGTTGCGGGTAGTAAGCTCATAAGTAAACCACCTATAGAGCGAGTCATTTTGAGGCTACTAAGGTGAAACGCCAGTTTTTGAATACCTTAGTAGAGGATTTATGCAACCCAGCATTCACCTTATGACTCTTCCAACTTTTTAATGAAGAAAAAGGACTGCAATATGTGCATGTGTGTATATTACTAAGGACTGAACATTGTTACTGTTAAGAAAATATGTATGTTCTCAAGAGTGGATGATTTATTTAATAAGCTCACCCATGCTCATATCTTTACAAAGATGTAGTTGTGGTCAAGGTATTATCAAGTACGTATTAGACTTGATAATATACCCAAAACTGCTTTCCAAACAAGGTTTGGACACTATGAGTTTTTTATATGCTCTTTGGATTGCACCAACAACTTTCATGATACTTATGGACAGTGTCTTGAAACCATATCTAGGCAAATTTATTATCATTTTCCTCAATGAAATTCTAATGTATAGTGCCTCTGAAGAGGAGCATTTACAACATCTAAATCATGTGTTTGAATTGTTATGGCAAAATAAGTTATATACCAAAGGATCCAAGTGTGATTTTCTCAAGAAAATTCACTATTCTAGGCATGTGATTTCAGTTGCTAGTCTACATAGGGATAAATCCAAGGTTGATGCCATTAAGAGTTGGCCTTCTCTTAGAAATCTAAAAGAGATAGAAATTTTATTGGGATTGCACGTTTTTATTAATAAAAAACTATGCTCATATCTCAATTTTGATGACAGACCAAATGAAAGACAAGGGGAGAACCTTTTAGTGGGGAGAAGCTGAACAGAAAATTTCTGATGCTCTCAAGGACACATTAGTTGCATCTCCTATAGCTTTTGGGTATCCTTTGAAACCATTTGTGCTAGAAATGGTCCATGCTATTGGAGCATTCCTTCTACATGAGGAAAGGCCAAGTGCATTTGAAAGTAGGAATCTTGATTTTTTAGAGTAGAATTCTTTTGCTGACAAAAGAGAACTCTATGCAATAGTGTCTGCTTTGAAAACATGGTAACATTATTTGTATGCAACTCAGTTTGAGATTGTGTTTGACCATGAAAGTGTAAAATGGTTTACACAACAAATAGATTTGAAGCGTTGAAACGCCAGGTGAACTGAGATTTTTTATGCAAAGCTCCAATATATTAAACGATGATACAATGTGGTAGTTGATGATCTTAGTTGTATACCTAAGATTTACTCTATTTGTTTCACTGAGCTTCAAAATGACTTTTTGGAATCTCTCAAGGGAAAATATGAGCATACTCAAATGTGTGGAGCCAAGTGAAAATAAGGAGTCCTTTTTAATCCAACAATGGTAGTGTGTCTTTAACCTCCATACACAGTCCTCGTCTTTTGAGTGATGAGCTAGAGAGATGGAAGAAGTTTTCCATAGATGATGGGTACCAACTCCACAAGGGGAGAGTTTCTGTACCATAGGCACAAACATTCATTGCAAGTTCTTTATGAATGTCATGACAATCCTAGCGTAGGTCACCTAGGCATAAAGAGAACTTATGCACTCATACAATGATATTTTTATGGTGAAGTTTACATTGGTATGTTCAAGACCATATCTTGTATTGCCAGAAATGTCAAATGAAAAATCGATCTTGGGGGTGTCTCCCTCTATAGGTAGGGTGGAGAGACAGGTTCTAGACTCCCTCTGGTCTCACATTGACAATTGATATCCTCATAGATGAACCAAGATTATGACTTGGCTATATTATTTGACAATGCATTGGATTCCACCCACTTGCTAACATAGGATGTCTCCATGATTATATATGTACTCTCTCTTGATGTGAAATTATTAAAAGCTCCCATAGTATCAAGAGCCCAATTAAAAAATATTTCCTTGTGTTGAATAGTGATCACAGATGTCATGCCCACTACTATTAACCTACATATTCTCTCACAAATGTCACATGTCTTGCAAAACAATCTATCATATGATATCATACTCTACCACCATAAATGATCTTGAAGAATATTCTTCTACAAGATGTGAGAAGAGAAGTATCCATATTTAAATTTATCATGTGTCATTCCATTAGGTAAAATTTGGACTCTCAAAGAAGCCCTATAAGGAGGTTTGACTTTGCCTCTCTTAGTCCAAAGTGGGCAACCCGATGAAATACATATATGCTTTGTCAAAACCCTATCAACCAATATATCATTGAAAAGATCTTAAAAAGTAGGTTCTAAATCCCCAAACTTTGTCAAATTATATGGTATTCCACCATATTGCAAAAGTCATACACACCTTGCCACTCTGGATCTTGCTCCTCCATAGTCATTGTCTGAAACAATTCAACATCTAGTGGTTTCTCTATTAAGGATATCAATGAGATAACTTTTGTTCTTCTAAATAGGAAGTCTAAACCACAGTGTCTTACTAGGATCATGAAAGTTTTTGAAATCAAATTCTAGTAGGAACATCATCCATCTAATTAACCTTCCTTGAATGAAAAACTTACTAGTGAACTTGGGGGTTTACTACACTTAAAAAAATTTGCATTATATGGGTCCAACATTAGGGGTTATCGTATTCTATATTTTCTCACTTTTCCATAAACAAAAGGGAGATGAAAAATGATCTTGATTTTTTTTTCATAGTTTGAATAGGATAAGGGTTCCTTTTATTGTGAAAAAATCAAAGATAATGGGCTTTATAAATAGTCTGTAAACACACATCATATATAGGTTTTACATATAGTGAACACCTCCCACCAGATTAATCAAATAAAGTAGGGCCTGATGAACAACCTAAATATGAAAGAGATTTACAAAAAAGTATTGTCTATACTTTGTGACATTAAACACCATTCCTAGTTCCTCTCTTTCCATGGTTGAACACTCTTGTTTTGCCTTATTGAATCTTTGATTGGAAAAGTACATAGGGTAATTAGTTTGCCCATAGTGTTGAACCAAAATATCCCACATCGCCATACAATAAGAATTAGCATGAACATGGAAAATGGAATCCCAATCCAGTTGGCAAAAAAATACCTTTGTGCCGATGGGAACTTTTAAGAGATTAGAAAGTGGCTTCACATTTAGGTGACCAAATAAACTTACATTTTTTTTGGATTAGGTCATATAGTAGAGGTGCCTTAGCTACAAACACATGAATGAAATCAGATAATAGTTAATGTATGCTAGAAATGAACTAAGCTCAAACATAGTTGTTGATGCTCTAGCCTTCTTGATACACTTTGTCTTATGTTTATCCATTTCAATTACATTTTTGGATACCACATGACCACATGACTATCCCTTCTAGACCATGAATAGTTATTTGAAAGGATTCAAACAGGTCCTCTTTCCCCTACATCTTTGAAACATCATCTCCATGAATAGTAGATGCATCTATATAGATGAAAAGAAGGTTAAATCATCCACAAAGATGTCTAAAAATTTGCACAAGAACTCACTGACTGTTTCCATCATGCATCTTTAGAATGCTGCCAGAGCATTATATCACCCAAATGGCATAACCACATACATAATGCTCTCCATTCAGCTATGAAAGTCATTTTGCCTCTATCTTTTGGTGCAATCTTCAACTAATTATATACTCTATAACCATCTAGAAATTTATACATCTCATGTCCAACTATATCATCAAGCATCATATATATGAATTCTAGAGGCAATGGTCTTTGATGGTATGAGCTTTCATCTTTCTCTAATCCACACACACCGTGAGTTTCCCTTTTTTTTTTGGGACCACCACTATGGAAAATAACCAATTGTTGAACTGAGAGTCTAGATCTACTCAACGGGAAATTGGTACAACTAAATTTGGTCGACGTTATGAATGGTGAAAGGCAAAGCTATGTGTTCCTACAAGTACGTGCTAAAGTGGCAAGGAAGATATGAAGGCAAAGGGTAGGAAAAGAGTAGTAGGTGTGTATGCTTTATGTGGTTATTGAGTCGAAGGGGCTCTGCTAGGATTCCTATCAAAGGTGGCTGGTCAAAGCGTTCAAGTTAGAAATGGAAGTACCAGAGATGGCCCTCAAAGTGTTATCTAGGTGGTCTAGATGGCTCCTTAATCAGAGCTATGGAGTGCAAGATATGGAATTTTAAGGGTAAAAGTGGTTTGTAGATCTCTACCGGATTGGACAGTTGGAAATGGTTGGTTAGAGGGGATGTGAGTGCATGATATGTGATAGTTTGGTTGCTTCAGTAAGTGTGCCATCAAGGGTTTTCTTGGGTTATATCATTTAACGAGCAAGTAATGGGCTAAAAGAACCTTCGGTGGTACAAAAAGGATTGTCCTTGACAGCACCTTTGACAAATCTTTGAGCTACAATCTCTACATGTCACATGAAAAACTACCTATTATACTATATATCAGTGGATAGATCTTCAAAAGGAAAATCTAAAAACACAAGGTCCAAAAAGTTGACTTAAACTAACAAAATATTACAAATCCCCACTTTTTCATTGGTAGAAGTTAAATAGGTCCTTTTTTGTACCACCAAACCATGCTTTCACCCAATGAGTGGCAAAAGCTGACCAAGGAAAACATTTCAAGCATAGCCCAAGATTTTCCCTCAATGATGGTAAGGCTTAAGACTAAGGTTGGATCAATCCTTCCTTCTTTAGTAAGTTGACTATAGTCTTTGTTTACTAAGCTTGGCTAGACCACATGTCCAAAGTAGCATACACTTGCCTTGTGTGAGCTTAACAAGTTTTTTTGTGAATGTGTATGGTGCCTCCACTTTCCAAGAATATTCCCAAGAAGGGAGGGGGGGGCTATTTTTTTTTGCATAGCAAGCTAGGAAAAGTGTTAGAACATGCTTCCCTTGTATTATGAGGTGTTTCGACCTCATTGGTCAAGTGTGAAGCATTCTAATCCAAGATTAGTTGCACACTAGCATAAACATAAAAGGGGGGACTCAATGGATTTTTGTCTCTCTTGCTCCTCTAACAAACTCTCTCAAGTGCAAAGAAATCTCTCTCTCCCTCTCCCTCTCTCTCATGGGATCTCTAGAGATGCACTATATGCTCAATCTCTTAGCTATGGATGCAAATCCAAGCCAATGAAAGTTTCTTCTTCTCCATCCTTTGAATTATATGCATGATTGTAGTGATTTAATTTGTATTTGTGCAAAGAAATCAGCCTGTACAACCTATATTCTCCTTGCTATTGAGTGGCATAAAATGGTAACCATCTTTTTGCAACATTTTTTCAGCCTACTGAACGTCCTCTTTCTCATATGTGTATATATTTTTCTACGCTATTAAGTTATCTAGAGTAAATTCCCCCTCTTCGTTTAACCTTTGTGGCGACACATACATTGTACTCTTCCCAAAAATGTCACCTTAGTCATATGATTATTATACTACCCTTTTCTTTTTTTCTTTGTAAATAAAATTAAGCATACAATAACCGACTATCTACCCCCAAACTTTCTTACCTCTTGTAAATTAGTAGTAGAAAAATAATATATCCATCTTCCATCCCATATAGATAGATTACCATGGAAATCAACTCTCCACTTGTCTTTACCAAAGATTATGGTCCATCTCTACAAGTCTTCTATGCCCCCTACATAGGTGGCCCAATATCTCTTAAGAATATACATATAGTTTTTCTCCTTTCAAAAAGATTCAAATTGTATATTCTTTTCACAAGCCAATAATATTGGGCCCTCCTCTATTTGTTTAAGCATCATACCCTTTTGAAAAAGCATGATTCCCCTTGGATGCATACAAGCAAAGAGCCCATACAAGAAGACTTGGAAGCAAAAGGTTCCCTAGCCTAGTGCGGACCTTCCAAACCGAATTCCTTGGTGCATGGGCATAAATAATAGTCCAAATTCATATCAAACATGTTGAAAAGGTCAAATTTTCCTTTTATAGCATGTCATTCCGAGCTACAGGTAAAAAGTTATGGTCAAAATAGTGTAAATCTGTTAGATTCGCAGCAAAAGGGAACTGTAAATCAAGTAAATCAAGAGGGTGAGATCTTGTTTTGCCCCTACTCATATTCTAGAAGAGTAGTGAGTGTTCAAGTTCACTTGCATGTGATGGGACCAACCTAAATATTCTTTCTAAATGCCAAGACAGACAAGTTGAGATACCCCGCAGGAGCCACCCGTAGGGCCTCATGGTGGGGCCCACCTACATTATGCACCCCTATGGAGCTCAAGGGGAAAGGACTGAAGGAAGGTATGTTGGCTCTTCGCTATGATAACCGACTTGATACTCGACTTGACAACAAGTTTTTGCAAAGATGGGAGGGACCTTTCATGATAAAAACAAAGTTTGGGAATGGTAGTTACAGATTAGCACATTTATCAGGAAAACTCCACAAGACCAGAGTCAATGGATGGAGATTAAAGCCCTACTTTCAACGTATCAATCCGTTGATAGGAAGTCATCTACCTACATCTTCTAAGGTCCAAATTGGCATGGGTCCCTTCAGCTTGGCAAATGATCCACCTATTTTTAAAGCTTTGATGTGCAAAGAAGAACCAGCCTTGGAATCTGAACATACCCAAGGCAACCCTCCCATCTCCGATTGATGGGATTGAGGTAATGAAAAGTAGATCTAATGGAGTAAAAGAGTGCATGTCACTCCTCCTATTGAAAAAAAAAAAAAAGAAGAAGAAGAAAAAGAAGCAATGCCGTCCTCCTAAAGATATGAATATCTCTAGGCTTGGGGGAGGGCTAATATGAGTGGCATAAAATGGTAACCATCGTTTTGCAACATTTTTTCAACCTACTCAACGTCCTCTTTCTCATATGTGTATATATTTTTCTACGCTATTAAGTTATCTAGAGTAAATTCCCCCTCTTCGTCTAACCTTTGTGGCGACACATACATTGTACTCTTCCCAAAAATGTCACCTTAGTCATATAATTATTATACCACCCTTTTCTTTTTTGCTTTGTAAATAAAATTAAGCATACAATAACCGACTATATACCCCAAACTTTCTTACCTCTTGTAAATTAGTAGCAGAAAAATAATATATCCATCTTCCATCCCATATAGATAAATTACCATGGAAATAAACTCTCCACTTGTCTTTACCAAAGATTATGGTACATCTCTACAAGTCTTCTATGCCCCCTACATAGGTGGCCCAATATCTCTTAAGAATATAAATATAGTTTTTCTCCTTTCAAAAAGACTCAAATTGTATATTCTTTTCACAAGAAAATAATATTGGGCTCTCCTCTATTTGTTTAAGCATCATACCCTTATATAAAAGCATGATTCCCCTGGGGCCCACCTACATTATGCACCCCTATGGAGCCTTCACGGTCTAAAATGATATTTTTTGTGAATAAATAGTCCATTTTATGTGCAATATTCAATGAGTGGTCAAAGGACACTTAATCAGGGCTAATCACTCACCCTAATTAAGTGTAGCATAATCCCCCTCCTGCACAACTATAAATAGCCCCCCTTGGAGAGACTCAAGGACACACACCTATATTTTCAACTTAATGTTGTTCTTGATCAATAGTAGAGAAACCCCCAACTCTCCCTCTTTCACATCCTCCCTCCTAACCCTCCTCTTTGGAGGAAGTGCAACTCTATCCTCCACTCTTTCTATTGTACAATCTCTTACTCCATCAACCCCAAAAATCATTGTAGCACCTCAATAACTTGTAAATACATAATGATCTCTCTCATGGTTATGTTAATGGTCATTAAATCATCTTCAAACAATCAAGTGTCGCAATTCGTGATGGTTAGCCAACGTCTGTCTACCCCTTAAAAGGTGTGCGCGAAATCAAGTAAGTGTTCTACTCTCAATTTACCATTGGTTTGTTTCTCCACACTTATTCAATTAGTCTTAAGAAATTTCTCACTCCAAATCTCTTTTGCTTCATTACATATGCATGTGGCTACCTCTCATGGTGATTTTATTTCTCACGGCATTGCATAGATAGAGATGAACTCTCTATGCAAAGGGTGTTGGTTTGATGTAGGTGGTTCTCTTGTGTGTTTGAGAGGCAAGTCTTGTGCGCATGATTTTTTTATGAGTGCTTGAGAGGGGAGGAGTTTGGATGTATCATGGGTATTCTTATGGGGAGAAGGTGAATGCTATTCCACAAATTGCATATTTACATTTGATGCACGTCACTGGGTTGCATAATCGTTGATGGTGTCAAGTGTCCAAAGTGTACATAGAGCAAGGGGTTCTCAAAGTGTGTTGCTTGAGTGGGTGAGTGCAATGTTATTTTGATTGGTTTCCTTCTCCACTCCCAAAAGAAGGTGGTGCCCCAAGTAGTGTGCGTACCTCTTTACGAACATTTTGTGAGGGTAGGCCCATTGTTTTGGGTTTAGAGGCCCCATTTCAAAAAGCTCGCCCTCATAAAGTGGTGCCCCCACGGAGGAAACATATTTCCAAGTTACCTTCAAATTTTTAGTGACGAATAATGGAGCTCCCATCTATCCATTTCATTTTTCATAACACATTAGAGTAAATGTTCACATAGATAGAAAAGTATTTTTCCAGCAACGCATTGTTTTTATGTTTGGTGCACAAAGACTTAGAGAAATATTGGCATCACCCAACCCAATTATACTTGCAATCATCAATTATGAAACTTCTTTTGATGTTCACGTGTTCATTTTGTTTTAAAGGTAGGAACAAGGAGTGGTGAAGGGGTTCTCACGGGCCATATGAAGGAACGAGGTCTTCAAACCAACAACGAGGAGTAGCACATGAATCACGATCAAAACAATGAACCTTTTAGGCCTATTGATCGGAAATCCATTCACATAATCATTGTTACTAAGTTTAGGTTTCAATCTATCATAAGGAGGATATTTGGATCCACTCGCCTCAATGAAATCAATGCTTCAATTAATCCATTTATTCTACCTATGATAAAGTACGATTTAACAATGGATGTGTACATCTTCATTTTAATGTAATCAGATTTATAGTGTCAACAATCTTGTGTGGCCCGTAAGAGAAAAGTTTCTTGACAAAGAAAATTCAAAAAGTCTAAACAAAAATGTCAAGTTCTTTTCCCACATTTTATCAAGAAGTGGGGAAGATGCGCAAGAGTTTCTTGACAACTTGGAGATGGCACATCTCATATCCAGGAGAGATGAAGAGTAAGTAAAGCTACGAGCCTTCCCGTTGGTTCTAAAAGCAGAAGCTAAAGCATGGTATGAGACCTTGCAACCCCAAATCAAGTCCAACTGGGAGAGACTGCGAGAAAGCTTCCTCTCCAAGCTCGGGCAAGGTGATACTTCTGAAGGACTATGGAAATGTCTTATTGGACATAAGCAGGTATCACTTGAAGACTATCCCTCTTATGAAGCAACCTTTGTCAATCTATGGGGTAGGTGGGAGGCTACATTAGAAAATCATGGTGGTGCACCTAACTTTCTAAAAAAAGAGAGATTCATGGTTGGCTTGTATCCACTTTTAAAGGCTAAAGTAGAGATAAAATTCCCAACCACCTTCGAAGAAGCACGTGAGGTAGCCATCATCAAGTTTAGAAAACTACACTTCCAAGCACATAGAGCAAGGGGTTTGAATGAAGTGAGTGAGAGGGAGTCTTCACAAACCATGGAAGCACCAATTAGGGCCCATCTTGCACAATCTTCACAAATAGGAGATAACTCTCAACAAGAGGTTTTACAAAGGCTAGCTCAACAGCTTGAGAATCTCACTCTGAATCTAGTACAAGGCCTACCTCAACAACGACAACCAAGAGAAGGGAATCGCAATCAACGAAGACAAGCTCAAGAGTTGCGATGTTGGAATTGCAATGAAATGGGCCATGGCATGTACAATTGTCCACATCCAAGGCGACTTCCGGGAGACATATATCCCCCTAGACTGCCTCCTCTCGCTGTGTAGCAGGAACTAGCTCAAGGCCCACAAATCCTTCGTCGACCACCACCACCAACAAATATACCTCCCGTCCCACATGAGGAGGAAGAAAGAGGAGTCAACATCATCAAGCTAGAAGAGGTAATAGATGAGCATACTCTAAACTTTGATGTTATGCCGGCATAAAAACGCACAAGAGCACATGATAAGGATGAAGAAGAAGAAGAAGAAGTCAAAGATGGAAGAAGCTGAAAGTAGTAGGAAGAAAAGATCATGGCGAAGGGAAATTGGTATCAACGACTTCCCATTGGGAAAGGAGCTAGAGCCCTACAACATCTTGGAGGATTTACAAACCCAAATACCAAACATTTCATGGACTCAACTTCTACACCTATCAGCCAAAGTAAGAAGGCAATGGCCAAAGTTGGTAAGTACAAGAATTCCAAAGAAGAAAGCAAATCTTTCCATTAAGGTTGTGGCCTCAAAGCTACAAAAAGATGTGGAACCCATCGTGGATGCTTACATAAGGGGTAAAAAGGTGTCTAATGTATATGTTGATGGTGGAGCTCAAATGTGTGTGATCACGGAAAAATCAATGAATAGGTTAGGGCTTGAAATTACAAAGTCCTCTAATTGTCAAGCTAGGCTAGCCAACAACTCAAGTGTGAAGTGTTTGGGGATCATTGAAAATGTAAAAGTATCTGTATGTAACATAGATGCACGAGTGGATATGTATGTCATGCCAGTTAAGGGGGAGGGCTATCCCATCATCCTAGGGAGGCCTAGGCTCATTGCTGTGAATGCAGATCAAAAATGGGGAAGTGGTCGTTTGATTCTTAAGAAGGGTCAACCGGTGGTGTATGATTGGCGAGAAGGAAAGCAACTAGATATCAACTATGAAACCACGGCAGATGAAGAGAGCGAGGAGGAGAGTCCTTACTCAAGTGATGAGGAAGCCTCAACCAGCGAATGAGGAGTCTTCTTTGGAGGTAATGGGAATTGTATTTAACACCAACACCCAAGATGTTTCCGTAGAAGAAAAGCCAACAGACAATCACACACGAGGGGATGAAAGATGCCACCACTTTGAAGAAGGATTTGAAAAGATGCTTGCAAAAGATCTTACTTGTGAGGAGAATGTTGAGATGTAGAGAGAAAGAGAGAGAGACGAGACAAGAGACACACCATATACGCTCCCAAAGACTGATTCATATTGAGGACAAGATACAAATATATAGGTGAGACCAAGTTGAGTAAAGTGAGCCATAATATAGCTCCAACACCCCCACTCAAACAAAGGTCTCTAGCTTTGGATGAAAAAACCCTTGGGGAGTTCAAGGGAAAAACCCAAGCCCCTATACAATGTGAAAATATGAACCAGCGATGATGATGTGAAAGTGAATTGTGCATCTATGTACAAATATTCAAGTGACTTAGAGATCACAATGTGCAAATGTGGAGTGTGCATAGTGCATGGTACCTAAAAGATTACAATGTCATATGTACAAAGCTATTACAATAGCAAAGAAGCTAATCTAGAAAGAGTGAGGTCGAAGCAACTCCAAGCTCCGAGCGCAAGAGGATGAAACGTGACTCGTTGAGGCCTTTGGTCAAAATGTCTGCAATCATCTGGTCACTTGGACAGTGTTCAACCATAATGGTTCCTTTGTGTACGTCATACCTAACATAATGATAATGGACAGCAATGTGCTTTGACTTATTATGTTGAACATAGTCTTTTGCAAGACTAATAGCACTTTGGTTGTCACACCGCAAGGGTGTGCTAGAAAGAGGAGAGTGACCAATATCAACCAGCATTTGTCGAAGCCAAATCAACTCACGAGCTGCAAGTGATGCCGCAACATATTCTGACTCAGTCGTAGAAACGGCAACACAACGTTGTTTCTTGCTAGTCCAAGAAACAAGACAACCATTTATAAAGAAGCAGTTTCCACTAGTAGATCGCATAGATAAATGTGAGCTTGCCCAGTCTGCATCTGTGTAACCCAAAAGAGAAAGAGATTCCATAGAATCCAATGTGAGTTGCCGTCGATAGACTAAACCAAAATCTGTAGTGCCTTTCAAGTATTTCAACACACTCTTTGCAGCAGACCAATGCTTAAGAGAAGGACATGCAAGATGTTGTCCAAGATAATTAGCAGCAAACAGAATATCAGGACGAGTGTTCATGCCAACAAACTGAAGACATCCAATCAAGTTAGCATAAGGTTGATTTGTGACAAGTTGACCGCCATTGTCAGAAGTGTTCTTCGTAGAGCTTGCAAGACAAGGTGTGTTGGCTGAATGTGCAGATTCCATACCAAATTTTTGAATAGTATCTGCAATAAACTTTGACTGTCGAAGGAATAAAATACCTTTTGTACGGTTCCGTTGGATTTGAATGCCAAGACACGAGTGAATCTCTCCAAGATCCACCATATCAAATGCAGAAGACAATAACTTTTTCACTTGCTGAAGAAATCCCAAATCATTGGAAACAAGGATGGTATCATCCACATAAATAGCAAGAATCACAAAACTGCTACCTTGGCGTTTTATGTATAAGTTGGGGTCTGACGAGCAAGAGATGAATCCTTTAGAGGTGAGAAAAAGATCAAATTTTGTATACCAGGCTCGCGAAGCTTGTTTGAGACCATATAGTGCCTTATGGAGTTGAGCAACAAGGTCTTATTTACCTGGAATAACAAACCCTTCTGGTTGTTCCATATAAATTTCCTCTTCCAAGTCACCATTAAGAAAAGCAGTTCGCACATCCATTTGATGAGCTTCTAAATAAAATTGAACAGCAAATGCCAATAAAACTCGAACACTTGTAATGCGAACAGCTGGTGAAAAAGTCTCTTGATAATCAACATCAGCTACTTGGGAATAACCTTTTGCAACTAAACGCGCCTTGAACTTGTCAAAAGATCCATCTGCTTTTACTTTTGTCTTATACACCCACTTACATTTAATAGCTGTACGACCAGGAGGTAATTCAGTTAGTATCCATGTACCTTTAGAGATAAGAGAATCGTACTCTGCTTCCATAGCCTCTTGCCATTGATCCTTTTGTGGTGAAGAGATAGCTTCATCATAAGTAATTGGATCTTCGGAAGTAGAAAAAGCATTATCAGCAATATCGTCATCATAAACATGACATGAGCCATGTTCAAAATCAATAGGCAGATCAACAAAAATATCAATATCATCATTGGCGACATTCGGAATGGATGGTTGTGAAGAGGAAAGTTGCTCTATAGGAAGAGTTTCATCTTCTGAAAGAAATGGAAAAGCTTGAAGCAATGATTTAGTATCATCAGAATCATCCATGGACCATGAGCCTCCCATAAGCTGTTCATTAAAAGTAGCATCACGATTCACAATTACTTTCTTGGAGGAAGGGTCATAGAATTTGTAGCCTTTGGAAGTGTCAGAATATCCAATGAAAATAACTTTAAGACCAAGAGCATCAAGCTTTGTTCGTAGTTCTTTGGGAACATGAATATAAGCAATACATCCAAAGGTTCGAAAATGAGATACAGAAGGAATGTCTCCTGTCCATGCTGTGATGGGTATCTTACCAGAGGGTGTAGTAGTAGGAAGATGATTCTGAATAAATACTTCTGTCAAAGTAGCTTCAGCCCAAAAAACACGAGCTAAGCCAGAATGAATCAGCATACATCTTACAGCATTGAGAATAGTGCGATTCTTTCGTTCAGCAACACTGTTCTGTTGAGGCGAATATGGAATAGTGTGTTCATGATGAATTCCACTGTCAGCACAGTAACTCACAAACTCTCGAGAAACATATTCGCCTCCATTGTCACTACGAAGCTTCTTAAGGTGACGACCAGTTTGAAGTTCCGCAGCCTTGTGGAATTGTTTGAAAACAGATAAGGCTTCAAATTTTTGTCTAAGTAGAAATACTGTCGTATACCTTGAGAAATCATCAATGAAAGTAATGAAGTAGCGATATTGTGATCTCGAAGAAGGTAGAGGTCCACATATATCAGTATGAACAAGATCCAATATGTCATGAGAATGAGTTGTATTTGAAAGAGGAAAGGGTTTGCGATTGTGTTTCCCAAGAGCACAAAATTCACAAATTCCCATATGAGGATGGGCTTTAAGATCCATGCCATGAACAAGATCACGACGTTGAAGATCAAGGAGTTTTGAGAAATCAGCATGAACAAAACGGTGATGCCATACTTTGCAATCATGATCACCTGGAGCAGTGGCTATAGTCTGTCCATCTTTCTCAATTCGGCATTTGGTATGATCAAATCCAACAAGTAGACCAAGATCAACAAGTCTAGCAACTGAAAGAAGATTACGTTGAAGATCTGGTACATGTAATACTCCTCGCAAAATTCGAGTGGAAGAAGATAAGGTGCCAAGATATAAGTCTCCAATACCCTTTACTTGACAAGTAGTATCATCAGCAAGATAAACAACACGTTGAACTGGCAGTGGATGATAGTTATGGAGCCACTTAGACTGATATGTCATATTTCTTGTAGCACCAGAATTGACAATAAAAAGTGATCCATCGCGTACATGAAGTATTCTGTCTAGAGCAACTGAACATAGGACGTAGCTTGTTTCTGGTACAATGTTGTTTCGATGTTCAGTAGCATATACTCTATTCTGATCTGTGTCGAATCGACGCTTGTAGCACATATGAGTGGGATGATCAAATTGTCCACAATATTCACAAGAAGAAGAAGAAGAGTCTCTAGATAAACGTGGTTGTTTTGTGGTAATATTGTGTTCTTCATCATATTGACGTACCCAACAATCATCTTCAGTATGGCCATTTCTGTTGCAGTAAGAACATTGCTTACTAAGAAATTTGAGACGAGAGAAAATATTACCGCGACGGCCACCTTTGCGGTTTCCTCGTTGAAATGGACGCCTTCGAGCATAAAAAGCCCGTTCCATCTGTTGTGACTCAGTCTCCTCGTGTGAAATCATAGCTGTATCATGACTAGCATTGCGATGTTCTTGACGTTGAGAGTATTCAATTAAAGACATGCAGGCTTGGTCGAAATCAAGACCATCTTTATTAGAGAGAATAGTAACAATGTTATCATAAGAAGAGTCCTTCACCGTATCAAGGAGAAGTGTAATCAGTTGCTTTTGTGGAACAGGATCACCGACAGTAGCAAGTTGATTAATAATAGATTTGAAAGATTCAATATGTCCCGTCATGGCAGTACCAACTTCATATTGTAACTTGTTAAGCAACCCTCTCAAATAAAGTATTTCTGTGACAGATTTCTTCTGAAAGTTTGCAATAAGGTACTTCCATACGTCGTGGGAAGTAGGCAGTTCGTACATATCAAGCAAAAGGGAATCAGTAAGAGCAGAAAGAATATACCGACGAGCTGCTTTATCACGTCGTTGCCAATCCGTATAGGCAACATTCCAATCTTCAAATATAGGTCCTTCAGTGATAAGCACGTTATCATTATCCATATCAACAGGCTGAGGCGGATAAACACGATTTCCAAGAACAACATTGGAGAGTTCATCGCCTTCAAGAATTAACAACATCTTTGCTTTCCAGCCTGGAAAACCTTGACCTTGGAAAGGAGGAACAGAACGCTGGCCAGAAGGAAAGCCGCTGACGAGAATATTCATAGCCATATCTTGTTGCGAGAAGATGTATAAGATAAGATCGTAGAATTTGCACACCATATATGGTGAAGGCCGCAATTGAGAATGAGAGAGATATGAGGACTGCGTTCTGTCAACGATAAACGTAAGAAGGATGCTCAAGGAACTTCCAAAGATGTGAGAGACGTCACCCAAAAAGGGCAGGGTAAAGGAGACGTTAATAATAAAAGAGTCCTCAAAATAGAGTGGCGTGAGACGCAAGATTGACGGTCACAATATGAATAGCAAAAAGCTAAATCTTCTCGAAAAAGTTAACGCCAAAATAAGAAAAACGATCGCGGACGCTTCACGAAGAAGTAGGACGAAGAAAGCTGCGTCAAGCTCAATTGCAGTAAAAACAGCATAACTTTCTGCTGCGAACTCCGATTGACGCAAACCTAGAACTCAAATCGAAGAGCTCGAGGAGACGAACAAGTTTTGGATGAGAAGTGCCATTGCGCTATGCTCCATTACACTTTTCCCGTTTCTCCAAATTTTGAGCAGAACAGCAAGAAAAATTGAGATGAAGTTCAGGGTGTCATCAACAAGAAAACGTAATCAACGATTAGATTGATTAGCAATAAATGTCACACAAAACACTAATCATATTCTTCTTAACACATCAACCACCATCATTAACAAGTATCAATGCTCAAAAATAAAATTTGTAGCAATTTTTGAATCTTACATGCAAATCGCATACACATACTGTTTTGTCACCATGAATTGAATCGGCGCATGATCGTTACTGCTCTGATACCATGTTGAGATGTAGAGAGAAAGAGAGAGAGATGAGACAAGAGACACACCATATACGCTCCCAAAGACTGATTCATATTGAGGACAAGATACAAATATATAGGTGAGACCAAGTTGAGTAAAGTGAGCCATATATAGCTCCAATAGAGAAGAGGTCCTACATCAATATGTTAAGGAGGTATCCCAATTTTTTTATCACTGACTACTCACAAATAAGAGGTGTAGATGTAATAGAGCATCGAATTGAATTGAAACTAGGGACCAAACTCGTGGCTCAAAAGTTAAGGCGACTAGGATCTGTGCAACAAAAGGCTCTCTTACAAGAAGTGAATCGACTCTTGAAGGCTGGCTTCATCTATCTAGTATCCAACTCTGAATGGGTATCACCTATTGTAGTCACTCCCAAGAAGAATGGTAAGTGGAGGGTCTGCGTGGATTACAAACCCCTCAACGCTGCGACAAAGAGAGACCACTTCCCTCTCCCTCTCCAAGATGAAATTTTGAATGAAGTAGCAGGTCATGAATGCTACACTGTGTGTGATGGGTATATATTCAGGATATTTTCAAAATAGAATAGCAGATGAAGACCAACCAAAAACCACCTTCATCACACCTTGGGGATGTTTTGCATTCAGAGTAATGCCTTTTGGGCTCACCAATGCTCCTAGCACCTTCATGAGATTCACAATATTTGTATTTCAGCCATTCTTTGGAAAATCTATAAGAGTCTTTATGGATGATTTCTGTATATATAGTTGTAGATCACTTCACTGCCAAAAGGTTGAAGAGGGGCTTAAGAGGCTCCATCAATTTGGGGGAGAACTCAACCCAGAGAAGTGTCATGTCGGTGAATCTCAGGTGGTTTTGCTAGGCCATGTGGTTTCTTCACAAGGAATTCAAGTGGATCCCTCTAAAGTAGAGGCCCTTTTGTCATTATCTCCACCAAAAACAACTAAGGAACTAATGACCTTCAACCACAAAGTGAGGTACATGTCTTGCTTCATCCATCTTCTAGTAGAAGCCATCGCCCCTTTGCATAGGTTGGCAAACCAATCTACATTTGAATGGGGGAGGGACATTGCAAAATGTTTTGAGGAAGTGAAGGGCATTCTTAGCTCTCTCCCAATCCTAATGCCACCAGATCCAAAAGAGACCTACTATGTCACTCCAAGTGTAGGTTTCGAAGAAATTGGTGTTGTTTTGATGCAAAAAGATCCTAAAACATCATACATGAGGCCGATCTATTTTGCAAGCAAGGTGATGACTCCGGCAGAGAAGGGATACACTGAAATGGAGAAAGTGGACTTTGCAATCTTGTTTGCGGTAAGGAAGTTTCGATCGTATCTTCTTCCTGTGCCATTTGTTTTTCTCACCTTAGAGCACAATCTACCATATGTAGTACAACACATGAGCCTCTCATCTAGAATAGAAAAGTGGGTGCTTGAACTCCAAGAATTTGAATACAATTTCCTTGTAGAAGATAGCACAAGAGCAAGACTTGCAGACATTCTCACCTACAAAGTGAGAGAAAGGGAAGGATCACGACTACAAAGAGAGAAAGGCTCAAAACTGTTCAAAGTAAAGGAGATTGATAATGCCCATACTTTATGCTTTGAGGGAGCTTATCAATGCCAACAAGACAAAGCAGCAGGGGGGATCATCATTTTGAACCCACAAAAGGAGGTAATGGTTAGAAAAGGTATCACTCTACCCAATGTCCACTCTAACAATGAGGCTGAGTATGCTGCTCTAACCCTTGGGTTGGAAGAATCCAAAGAATTAGGCATACAAAGACTTATTATAAAAGGTGATTCTTTGCTAGTGGTCAAGCAAATCCAAGGGACTTGGAGGTACAAGAATCATACATTGCTTGAGTGGCTTCGTAGTGTAAGAGCTTTGATGAAGGGTTTTAAAGCAACACATGTACAACACATTGTGAGAACTGATCACAAGGAAGCAAATTTACTCACAAATGAAAAACTTCAAATGGCGGTAGGATTTGTGAAACTATATGAACCCAAATATCAAGGTCAAGAGGAGCTAAAAGACATTATTTTCTTTCTACAAGCAGGTGAGTGTCCCAAACACTTAGACAAGGTGCGAAGACATAGACTAGTTAAGAAGGCCACACCTTACCAGTTGATCGGGGATGATTTATATCACAAAGGGAAAGATTTGGTCTTGAGGAGAGTACCAGGTGTGCAAGAGATAGAGAAAATTCTTCTTTCATGTCATGATGATGTCTGTGGTGGTCACTTTTCTCAAGATATTACAAGTAGGAAGATTTTATAAGCAGGGTTTATTTGGCCGAGCTTACATCGTGATGTCCAACATTGGTGTAAGGCATGTAAGAAATTCCAAATTGCTGGGGATAGACGACTAACATATGAGCCTCGAGTCCCAATAATATCTTATGGCCCTTTTGAAAAGTGGGGTGGATGCAATAGGTCCCCTACCTCGTACTTCTACAGGGAAGGTTTTTATCATCATGGGTGTTGACTACATGACACGATGGGCGGAAGCAACAAGCACAACCCGAGTCACAGCTGAAGAGGTATCAAAGTTTATTTTTGATCATATTTGTAGTAGGTTTGGAACACCCCTAGAAATCTTATCAGATCGAGGCCCGGGTTTTAGGGCTGACCTTCTGAATGATCTCTTGAGGAGGTTAAAAGTGAAACACCTGCATTCCACACCCTACTATCCTCAATGCAATGGATTGGTGTAAAAAGTGAATGGAATGATATGTAAGATCATTTCTAATCAGGTTGTGGACCGGCCTAATGATTGGGATCGCCATTTGACATCTTTCAAGGGATCTACCCAATTCACCCCTTTTCATCTAGTTTATGGACAGGAGGCACTTCTCCCCATTGAGGTAGAGCTCTCAAGCTTGCGCGTTCTTGCAAGAGTGGAAAAAAAACCAAAAGAGGTTCTACATGAAAGCATCTTAGATCTCCAACGACTTGAGCTAGATAGAGAAGAGTCCATTGATCACTACATCACCAAAGAGACAAGCCAAAGGGACAAAATCAACAAGAAGCTCAAGGGGAAAGGACTGAAGGAAGGTATGTTGGCTCTTCGCTATGATAACCGACTTGATACTCGACTTGACAACAAGTTTTTGCAAAGATGGGAGGGACCTTTCATGATAAAAACAAAGTTTGGGAATGGTAGTTACAGATTAGCACATTTATCAGGAAAACTCCACAAGACCAGAGTCAATGGATGGAGATTAAAGCCCTACTTTCAACGTATCAATCCGTTGATAGGAAGTCATCTACCTACATCTTCTAAGGTCCAAATTGGCATGGGTCCCTTCAGCTTGGCAAATGATCCACCTATTTTTAAAGCTTTGATGTGCAAAGAAGAACCAGCCTTGGAATCTGAACATACCCAAGGCAACCCTCCCATCTCCGATTGATGGGATTGAGATAATGAAAAGTAGATCTAATGGAGTAAAAGAGTGCATGTCACTCCTCCTATTGAAAAAAAAAAAAAGAAGAAGAAGAAAAAGAAGCAATGCCGTCCTCCTAAAGATATGAATATCTCTAGGCTTGGGGGAGGGCTAATATGAGTGGCATAAAATGGTAACCATCGTTTTGCAACATTTTTTCAGCCTACTCAACGTCCTCTTTCTCATATGTGTATATATTTTTCTACGCTATTAAGTTATCTAGAGTAAATTCCCCCTCTTCGTCTAACCTTTGTGGCGACACATACATTGTACTCTTCCCAAAAATGTCACCTTAGTCATATAATTATTATACCACCCTTTTCTTTTTTGCTTTGTAAATAAAATTAAGCATACAATAACCGACTATATACCCCAAACTTTCTTACCTCTTGTAAATTAGTAGCAGAAAAATAATATATCCATCTTCCATCCCATATAGATAAATTACCATGGAAATAAACTCTCCACTTGTCTTTACCAAAGATTATGGTACATCTCTACAAGTCTTCTATGCCCCCTACATAGGTGGCCCAATATCTCTTAAGAATATAAATATAGTTTTTCTCCTTTCAAAAAGACTCAAATTGTATATTCTTTTCACAAGAAAATAATATTGGGCTCTCCTCTATTTGTTTAAGCATCATACCCTTATATAAAAGCATGATTCCCCTGGGGCCCACCTACATTATGCACCCCTATGGAGCCTTCACGGTCTAAAATGATATTTTTTGTGAATAAATAGTCCATTTTATGTGCAATATTCAATGAGTGGTCAAAGGACACTTAATCAGGGCTAATCACTCACCCTAATTAAGTGTAGCATAATCCCCCTCCTGCACAACTATAAATAGCCCCCCTTGGAGAGACTCAAGGACACACACCTATATTTTCAACTTAATGTTGTTCTTGATCAATAGTAGAGAAACCCCCAACTCTCCCTCTTTCACATCCTCCCTCCTAACCCTCCTCTTTGGAGGAAGTGCAACTCTATCCTCCACTCTTTCTATTGTACAATCTCTTACTCCATCAACCCCAAAAATCATTGTAGCACCTCAATAACTTGTAAATACATAATGATCTCTCTCATGGTTATGTTAATGGTCATTAAATCATCTTCAAACAATCAAGTGTCGCAATTCGTGATGGTTAGCCAACGTCTGTCTACCCCTTAAAAGGTGTGCGCGAAATCAAGTAAGTGTTCTACTCTCAATTTACCATTGGTTTGTTTCTCCACACTTATTCAATTAGTCTTAAGAAATTTCTCACTCCAACTCTCTTTTGTTTCATTACTTATGCATGTGGCTACCTCTCATGGTGATTTTATTTGTCACGGCATTGCATAGATGGAGATGAACTCTCTATGCAAAGGGTGTTAGTTCGATGTAGGTGATTCTCTTGTGTGTTGGAGAGGCAAGTCTTGTGCGCATGATTTTTTTATGAGTGCTTTAGAGAGGAGGAGTTTGGATGTATCATGGGTATTCTTATGGGGAGAAGGTGAATGCTATTCCACAAATTGCATATTTACATTTGATGCACGGCATTGGGTTGCATAATCGTTGATGGTGTCAAGTGTCCAAAGTGTACATAGAGTAAGGGGTTCTCAAAGTGTGTTTCTTGAGTGGGTGAGTACATGTGTTATTTTGATTGGTTTCCTTCTCCACTCCTAAAAGAAGGTGGTGCCCCAAGTAGTGTGCGTACCTCTTTACGAACATTTTATGAGGGTAGGCCCATTGGTTTGGGTTTAGAGGCCCTATTTCAAAAAGCTCGCCCTCACTATCTTTCTCTTAAGGAAAGAAAACTATCTCCTTTCATAATTAAATTAAGTAAGTAATTGATTCTCTAACAAGTGTAGAGTGATGAATTTACTTATGGTTAAAGGTTATTAGGAGTACATTGATGGAGATCATGAGGTGTTACCAGAGGAAGGTTCAACTGCTATTGGAGATAAAGGTGTTTAAAGATTGGAACCAAGGAGCTTGAAAGATCAATTATTGTCTTTTTGTGTGTGTGCAAGACACAATGATTGGGCACCTACAATATTTCACACACTCCTAAGGATGTTTGGGACACTTTATTGTTGTTGGATGTCACCAGCACAAAAGCAAGGAAGTTGTAGTTGAAGAATAAGTTGAATACAATGTAGAAGGCAAACATGTCTATCAATGAATATTCATTGAAGATAGAAAACATAAGGAAGTTGTAGTTGAAGAATAAGTTGAATACAATTTAGACGGCAAACATGTCTATCAATGACTATTCATTGAAGATAGAAAACATATGTGACTCCCTTGAATCGTATGGTGGTACAGTTGATGATGATGGAAAGGTGGAAGTATGTATGCAAGGTTTGGTCCAAAATACAAATAGTTTATGAATAGTATCCATCTTCGTGAGAACATTTCCACGTTTACAAATCTGGTCTTCTTACTAATTATGAAAGTGAAGAAACCTAAGGAAGACTGCTCTATATAAGAGGGTAGAATAGTTCTTAGTTTTAACAAGACAAGGGAAGAGGAAGAGGATACAGTTTAGGTCATGGATTTGGTCGAGGAAGAGGAACCCACCAAACACATCACTAGAATAATGAGCAAAGATAGAACACAGGTGATCAAGGAAATTTTTGAGGTAGGGGGAGTCCAAGAAGTCATGGTAATGCGAATCATAGCAATACAAATTGACATGGAAATGTTGTATGTTGGGGTTGTAGGAGACATGGTCATTTTGAACGGCTGTCCATGCAAAAACAGGAGGTAGAAAAATAGTTATGCAACTACTAGTGGGAATGTAAATGAGCTTGAGAGGCTATTTGAGGTACAATGCAACTATGTCTACAAATTTGGCAAAATCAAGTGATAATGTCTGGTATGTGGATTCGGGTGCATCAAATCACATGACCAGTAATGGTGAGTGGTTCAAAGAAATGCAAAGTTTTCAAAGTTGTGGCTATGTAGAGACTAAATGATACTACACATCCCATTATGAATACAAGAAATATACCATTGTCTATGACAAATGGTAAATTAAAGTACCTTCTTGATGTACTATACGTACCTAATATCACAAAGAATTTGGTTATGTTGGTTAGATGGTTAAGAAGGGTTTGGAGGTCACGTTTAACTCCGATGGTCTCTTTGCGTTGGAGGCTGTTCAAGAAGCTATAGAGGCTCACATCATTTCAGATGACTTTGCAATGACAAAATGATTAACAGTTGTGTCTACTATCTCCATAGTCATTTGGCTTTTGGATTATCCATGTGTTTTAAGTTAAGTGCTTCTGACCATGAAGAGTTAAATTTAAATCAAATATTAAAACTTTTGCTATCCTAAGGGGCAAACAAAGATAGAAAATTTAAAAAAAAAGGATGGCTACAAGGGCGCGCAGATGGTCCATCCAACAGTTTTGGATGGCTCACCTACATGCCCTTGTGGCCACCCTTTTTTTTACATTTTCTAGTTTTGTTTATCCCTTAGGTGACCAAAAATATTAATATATAGTGAAACCATATGTTTAGACTAGATTTTTATATTGTCCAATGTGATTTGGCGTTTTGGTACAAGAAACTAGTAAGTTGAGTTGAAGGAAGACATAATGTGCTTGAAAAATTGAATCTTAGGTTCATCTCACCTTTTCCAGGGTCCTGGAGTGAAACAATAGCCTGATTACGCAAAAAAAGGGTTGCCAAAAGGGCGCGTATAACAACCATCTAAAACTTTTGAATGCGCCATCTGCGTGCCCTTGTGGCCACCCTTTTTTTTGCATTATATGGCCTTGTCTACACCCCAATATACCAAAAGAAAGAAAAAAGATTAAGTAAAAGAAAATCTTTATGCAACATGACAGTAAGAATTCCACTTCTTATCACTCGAATGTAATCAAAGCCCCCCCCCCCTCTTTGTGTTCAAAGGTCCGGAGCATTCACTATCTAGAATTTTCCTATATCATGTGTGTTCACTAGAATGGATTAAAAGTACCCCTTATAGGCCTTATCTACACATGTTTCTGTAACTTTACAAGAATATAAAATCCCATCTGTGGAGCGCATGTGCTATGCTACGTATACTTTAGTGAACTCCCCATGTCAAAGGCCTCATAAATCCTGTGCACTAAATATTCAGCACTAGAAATTGACTAAACAAGGAGCCAATTTTTACATCCTCGTGTCCACCTTGTGTTCTTGGGAATGTTTTGGTTAAGCCATTTCTTTGGTATTTGAAACCACATGTAACCCCTATTGTTACAGTATCCAACCAAAGGAGTTTTTTGATTAGCAGTTTACATAGGCTTGAGTGGTACATATCTTCTATGTTAACAATGCATGTATTTATAATTTATTTTTACACTTTCTCTATCCAAATGAGCTAAGTTCACAAGGTGATAGCTATTGGTATCATCTTTAGCAATACCAAAGAAATAGCTACCAATAGATAATGAATAGGTATATTTAAGAAGATTTAATACCAAAAACTTGTCAAAACTGCTCAAAAAGGTGGAAACTCAAAGGCTTTACAATATATGTATGATGAAATACGAATCAATAATAAGTCACCTCTATACAAGGATTTCATTAACGTAATCACAATCGGGTGATTACGTAAATAACTATCGTATTTACACAAAAAAATCACGTGATCACGTTAATTGTTAACGTGACTTTGATGATGACCTGCAAAAGCCTATAGAGCCAGTTAGCCCTCCGGGCTTTCATAATTTCCCTGCGGGAACTGCCGGGATTTATCTTTTTCCCGGCGGGCCCGCCAGGCAACTACATATACCCGGAAAGCGCGCCGGGAAAACAAAAAATCCCGACGAGCGTAAGTATATATAGTAAATAGTGTGCTAACCCCCGTCTTTTAGCTAGGCAAATCCTTGGGGAGTGTATCCGAGTGCCGGGTATTGTTATCTCCTTGTGATTTGACCTAAGGTTACAGAGTCACAGGTCCTTTTTTGGGCCGGACGTGATTCTTAATTCGGTAACCACTTCTAAAAAATGTTAATTCGTTTACCGACATAAAGGTATGAAACCAAAACAACTGAAAACTTGGGGAATCATGATCATTGCAAAGAAGCCATTGGTCCAAATGAGGGTTGTAATTGGTTTTGGAAGATGAGCATATGTAAATGTCTAGTCGATAGTCAAGGGTCGGATGTCCTCTACTAGTGTACCGGGCATATAAAGATCCTTGAAGTCTTATATTTGAGTTGATTTACAATATAAGAGCTATAATCCTTGACTGGGTTAACAATAACTTTTATATATTGAATTGGTTGCATGGGTGGGCTACAATCCTTCACTGGGTTCAAGTAGTCCCCAATTGGGTGATTATATTGAAGATTTATTTGCGTTAGTTCATGCATTGGTTTATACAGAGATTGCATTATTTATTACGATAGATTATTAGTGCATGAAATGACCAATTATATATTTTATTGCTTTCGTTTGTTTTTGTAGCAAATGAAATAAGATGTGTCTTATTGTTTGCAAATCAAAGTGGACATATAAATAATCATTATAATAATAATTGCATAGAGAGATTCATTGCATTGTTATGGTTATTACACCATGTATAGATTACATTGCAATGTGTATGGTTGCTCACAATATAGGTGATCGATATGTGGATTGACTAGCGTGCATTCAAAATCTCATATTGTGCATCATGGTTACTTTCATATTGAATGGTTTTTAAATTATAATGTATATTGAACATAAAAAAATTGTTTTCAGTTTGTAACATCTTGTTCTTTTCTCTTCAATTTTAATTTAAAAGCAATGGAGCAAAATGTGGGCACAAGTGGTACAAAGAAGCCAAAGAATAAAAAAGCTCCTAGCAAAGAGTGGGATTATGCTCACAATATATGTGACCGATATATGGAGTGGCAATGTAAATTTTGTCACACAACAAAATCTGGCAGTGCACCACGTATTAGGGATCATTTCCTGGGTAGCGCTAAAAACAATTGAGAAGAGCTCGCCAAAAAGGGTGGCAAGAAACGACAGATATATAGCTCTGTGCCTTCAAATCAAGATTTCCCAGAGCCAAATATTAACTCCGCAGATCCTATAGTGATGCCAACTAACCTTGGAGAGAAACCTGCGCAAGGAGAGGAAATTCAAGGCAGTATTCCTATTAAACATTGTGAGCGGGATGAAAACGCACACAGCGCCTCTATAACGATCCGACACACACTCTTGGGGAGATACACACACACACTATGGGGCACCACTCGGCTTAGACAACACACCTTTGGAGTGAGAGGAGAGAGACTATCCACTTGCCCACTCCACACACACACACACACACACACACACACACCCAAAAAACTCAGCTCAAAAGAGGAGAATTTCTGATGTTTAGATACAATTGAGCTTGGGCCAACACCAATGGGGCAAATAGCTCACACAATATGGGTAAAAGATACCAGATACAATCACAAACTAGAGCAGAAACTTCGCTCATAGGAGAAACTTACACAGAAAAACAGTAGAAAAAGAGTGAGGAATTTGGCAAAATGGACAGCGCCATCGCGTCCGGAATGGCCCAAAACCCCAGTCTACAAAGTCAAAGTGCTCAAATCCGACCTCGGATGAGCAGTTTACGGCCAAAACAGGCTCCAAAATGAGCAAAAACACACCTGCGGCTGTTCCTCCTCTCTTCTCCACGTTTTTTCTGGTCTTCTCTCTGTTTTTTCAGTTCCCACACTTAGCTTTATTAGTTGGGCACCCTTGGCCTTTTAGATGATCTCAAACGGACCCCGAACAGGCCAAAAACTGACCCCGCAGTGCATAGTTGTCACTTTTTTGCATCATTCGCACACCTGGCACTCAGCTTTTTTCCAATAATGCATCTCGCCACCACGTGAAGTGGCCCCAAAAAGTGGTCCTAATGATGACCTTTTTGCATAACTCTCACCAGAAAACACCCACGTTGTGTCCGTCCTCATCCGCGTGCAAATATTGACCTCGTTCGCCCTCCTGACGCCACTAGATGCCATCTGACGCACCTGCTGACCTCACGTCGTCGGCCCGCGGATAGCTTCCTCGAGAAGTTTTATGCGCTACCAACTCCTCCTTATTGTAGAAAAAACACAGTGGTACTGGTAATAGTGAAAATCGATGCACTATGTACACCCTGTCCTACCTGTACACATGTGGGCCCCACATAACCACCTGGCTAAGGAAAATGGGAAATCCTTTATTTGATGCACCATGCATGTGTATGTACATATGCGCAATCCCTTGCTCCAAAAAACTCCTGACATAATTTGCCCATCCCCTAGCCTGCTAGATCATTCATGATCAGCAGCAGCAAAGAGAGATATGAGACTCGCCGCATCACAGGTCTCCTCATCCCTCACCAACACTGCTTGATCCACAGACAGCTCATCTTGCTCCACCATCATCAATCTAGCATGATACAATTTAAGACGCAACCCATTTACCCTTGATTTATGTAGAACACCATCCAGGTTAGCCAGCTGATATGTGCCATTTAGAAAACTCCACTACCTTGAAAGGGCCTTCCCACTTAATTTGAAACTTCTTTTGGAAGGTGTTGTCCAGCTTACTATTGTAGCGCAAAACCAAGTCATGTTTCTTGATACCCTTACTTTTAACCTTTTCATTTATCTTTGCCAAAGCCTTATCCTGCATCTGCCCATAATGCTCCAATGCGCTCATCCTATCCAACTGAACCTCTTGTAACTGTAAGAGCCTCTCTTTGAATGCATCACTAGGCGGCCCAACCAACTTCTCTAGCATCTTTACTGCAGGCAAATCTACCTCCACAGGCAATAGTGCTTCCTTTCCATACACCAAATGAAATGGAGTAAACCCTGTACCTGTCTTCACTGACATACGGTAAGCCCATAATGCACTAGGCAATTCCAAATCCCAATTCTTTGCTTGGTGCTCTGTCACTTTAGAAAGAATTTGTACCAACTCACCATTGAATCTTTCATTTAAGCCATTACACTGCGGGTAATAAGGAGTGGTATGTTGGTGCTTAATCTTCATCTTTGCACATAAAAAGTCCAGCAGTTTAGCTCTAAATCCTGGCCCCTTATCCGAAAGTAGCTCAAGTGGCACCCCAAACTTGCAACATATTTCATCGTACACAAATTTTGCCACATCCTTTGCAGTGATCTGCTTTACTGCTATAGCCTCTGCCCATCTAGAGAGATAGTCCACTGCAGTCAAAATATAGCTTTTACCCCTGCTTGTGATAGGTAACGGGCCTATTGCATCAATCCCCCACTTTTCAAACACATCAAACGCCATAATGGTTTTTCGTAGCTCTGACTTCAACACTCTCTTCCCAAATGCTTGACATCTATTGCAAGACCTACACCAATGGTGAACATCCTTGTGCAACTAGGCCATGCATACCCCTCTTGCAAAATCTTATGCAAGGTGATCTTTAGAGCAAAATGGCCACCACATGCGCCTTCATGATTCTCTTCCAACACTCTGTAAAGCTCCTCCCGCCAAGGTACACGTCTCAACACGAGATCAACCCCTTTCATGTATAAGACATCACCAATCAATTTGTACCTGTATGCTCTACGCACAAAGCCATACTTCTTAGACTTCTGAATCTCCTTTGGAATGATTCCTGTTAGCAAAAACTCCTCTTCTTGAGCCAAACCTTCCCGGCCATGATAAAGAGGTAAATTGGTCCTCAACACGAATAGCTCCCCAATAATGCCTTGAGCTGCTTCATGTGCCTCTCCATTTAGAGCACGTTCAATGTGTTTGATGCTCCATGCTTCAAACTTTTTTAACAGGCCTTTACTTCTGAAGCACATTTCCTTCAATGAGGTGTTTTTGCTCTTCGACACACCCAGCACTTGCTTCACCACTAACAAGGCATCATCTTTTATGCTCAACCTTCGAACCCCATGCTTCAAACAAATGTGTAATCCGGCTTCCAATGTAGCATATTCAGCCTCATTGTTACTATGCGCATCCAATTTGAACCCTCTCTTGCATACTAGCTTCCCCTCTGGATCATAAAGTGCTATACCCCTTGAAGGTGCATCGTGGCTCTTTCTGTATGAACCATCAAAGAACAACACATGTGCATTGCTGATCTGTGGCACTTCTTCAACTACCTTTCTCACCACCTCTTCCTTAACAATAAGGGGATTCTCCTTGTAGGTCAACAAATCAGCTAGGGTAGCCCTTGTACTATCTTCCACTAGAAAAGAGAACTCAAACTCTTGCAGCTCAATTACCCATTTCTTCACCACATTTGACATGTTAATACCATTAATTAACTGTGGCAAAAAGGCATAACGCGTCAAGAAAACAAAAGGCCGTGGTAGCAAGTAATGACGAAATCATCGACAAGCAAATATTACACTGGCCATCACTAGCTCTACTTCCGATAACTTTCTCTCTGCTACCAACTTCACTCGGCTTGCACAATACACTGACCTCATATAATGGCTGCCCTTCCCCTTTTGCAATAGCATGGCTCCAATGGCATCATCCCCTACTGATGGATTTACATAAAAAACTTTCTCACAATCAGGAGCCTGCATGGCTGACAACCCCCCTAACACCTCTTTCACCTCTTGAAACACTTCTTCACACTTGTCATCCCATTGCAATGGATCATGCTTTGCCACTTGTTGTAATGGATAAAGAAGCTGCGAAGACAATGGAATAAACCGTGCCATGTACTTCACTTTGTGTATAAAGGTTGCCAATTGCTTCGTACTCATAGGTGATGGAAGAAGAATAATAGACTTAACCTTGTCTGGATCAGCCTCAATGCCATTTTCTGACACCATGTGGCCCAATAACTTTACCCTTGGCTGTGCTAGATGACATTTCTTTGGATTTAGTTGTCCTCCACATTCATCATATCGAGCCAATACCATCTGGAGCTTCTCATGGTGTTCAGCCTTACTGCTATAAACACAGAAGTCATCCATAAAAGCTTTAACACAACTACCAATGAATGGTTCCAACACCCAATTTGCTCTCTCTTGATAGAAGGAAGGTCCATTTGACAACCCAAATGGCAATACTGTGTAGCAATAGCAGCCCCATGGCATAATAAAAGTTGTCTTTGTGCGGTCTTTAAGAGCAATCTTCAATTGAAAATAGCCTGAAAAACCATCACACACACATTGTACCTCTCATAACCTGCCACTGAATCCAAGATCTGATCAATGAATGGAAGAGGATATGGGTTCTTCTTAGTGGCTGCATTTAAGGGTTTAAAATCTACACAAATCCTCCACTTCCCATCCTTCTTAGGACTGACTACTACTGGACTCACCCATTCTGTGGTCTCCACAGGGACTATGAACCCTGCCTTCAATAACTTGTCCACCTCTACCCGCAAGGCTTCCATTTGCTCTTGACCCATCCTTCTTAGCCTTTGCCGCACTGCCTTAGCACCTTCTTTCAGCTCTATATGCATCTCTCCACCCTTGAACCCTCTGATCTCTTCATATGAAGTAATGAACAAATCAGGAAAACTAGCCAGCATGTGCAAATATATGTCCTTCTCCATAGTTGAGAGGTCTCCACTAATCATTTGCGTCATTAATTCCTTCTTCTTTGACAACTCAACCTTGGTTTGCATCAGCCCTTCAATCACTTCATAAGGCCCTTCACTTTCATCTTCAACCTCATTCGCAAATGCGACTAAACCACACTCCTGGATTTCTTTATCCATCAAAAGAAATGCAACATCAGCATCCTCATCACTGCTGGTAGTGCTATCACTGTCCTCATGTGTCACCGTGGAAGAGCCTTCATCACTAGACTCATCCTCATCTTCATAAAGCTCCTCTAATCGTGTCCTTGTGTCCATATTATAAAGCTTCTTGGTACCTGTCCTTCCATAGAGGCTAATCATACCATGTCGCCAATCTTGAACAGCTCCCACTGCACGTAACCATGGTCTGCCCAGTATAATAGGATATGCTCCCAACCCTGCTGGCATCACATGAAAATCAACCACTGCCTTTGCATCATATGCCTCCACTTCTAAGCTCTTTACAACACCCAAGCATTTTACTTTTTGATGGGTTGCCAATCTGATCCAAAAACCTGACACCCCAGCCACTGTGAGACCCATCTTCTCAACACATGAGTGTGTTATGACGCATATTTGGGCTCCGCCATCCACATAACCTTGTCCCAAATTTTTTCTTTTATGCCACACATCTACTATTGGGCAAATGTCTGGTAGCTCGTCCATTGCCAACACCTTCACTCAACCTCTCTCTGGCTCTTTCTCCATTTGGTTAACCATCCTCTTCCACTGTCGCTTTAGCTTAGGCACCATCTCTATAAGCTGCCCAAAAGTAACATCTACCTTCCTGCTCGTCAGATCCTCCTTCAAGTCATAGCTTAATTGCCCATCCCCTAGTGGAAAATCTGAAACATGAAACTTTCGACGAGCTCTCCTTTTCCTCTTGGCCTTGACATCCTCGCCTTCATGGCTCTTTCCTTTCTTCTTACTAGGACCTGGGGCACTTCTTCCTTCCTTTTCCTTTATGGTCCTCTTCCCAATAGGCATCACTAATGTATTCTCTAGCTTTGATGCCTTCTCCAAGGTGACTACACTTAGCACTTTTGTCTTCCCTTTTTCCTCCTGGGTCAGTCCACTGGTTCCTTCGTCTCCCTTAATTTCGATGCCATAATCATTTGACCTAGTTAGCACCTGTCTTGGCAATGGATACATGTCTCCCCCCATCCTTGGTGGCTTATCACATTGCGGGCTGATGTGACCCAACTCTCCACAATTATAACATGTGGTCGTCTGCCTCCAAAACCTACCATTGCTTTGTCCAACACCATTCCTAGGCCTTTCTTCACCTCCTGGCTGATTTGCAAACCTCCCTCGACCTCGATTATTTCCCACTTGACCTAGCATGTTTAGGCTGAGATTCTTCATCAAATCTACCATTTGCCTCATGTCCTGCCTTAGCCCATCATCTTGCACTGCTGTAGTGACCACTGCTGGCATAACCTGAGTAGTAACAGGAACTACTGGTTCATGATGAACCCCTGACATGCGCCCTTGTAAAGACTCTATAGGCTGAAATTCAGACCTCATTGGCAAAGACTCCACCCCTAACTGGCTCATTTTCCTCAGCTTCCACTCTTTGTTCCTTGCTACCTCTAGTGCATCTTCATATGTCCTAGGCTTCTTTAGCTCCACTCTCCAACGTATATTCTCCCAAAGACCAGCCAAGAACCTGTCCTTCTTCATCATGTCAGGCGGGGGTACCTGTGGTGCTAAAGCCTTGCACATTCGCTCCCATGCCAATGAAAACTTACGTATGTATGCATCTACTGGCTCACCTTCCTTTTGCACCAAAGCCTGTAGTTCTTGCCACACCTTGTCAGGATCTTCTATCTTCACAAACTCCACTTCTAATTCATGCCTTAGATTGTCCCAACTCAATCTTATAGGTGGATCAGCCATACGCAACTCCTCTTCAAATGCTTTCGACCAAGCTCGTGCATCACTCTTCAAACAAATTTGGAGAAGGCGTAACATTTGCGTAGGGTCATGAATCTGGTTGCTAATGCAGGCAACCTCCATCCTTTCCAGAAAGTCCTCCACATCTTCATCACTTCTTCCATGAAACTCCGGATAAGAGAAAGCCATGGCTAGAGAACCCCTTCAAACACACGTGCAAGAACCCAAAACTTTTCACTACCCAATCCCTAGAAACTTCAATGGAGCTCAGCTTTAGATGAGAACAAACACATGCACATCAAATGAGTTTTCATAGTTGATCATCGGAATTACAACAGGCAAAGGACATTCCAGGATCTCTCTCAATCTTCTTGGCCCAGACATAAAGACTATGCGCTGCTGGAAAAAGATCTTCCTGGACACATGAACATTAATCTAAATTCTTTGAGTTAAATGAAAAGGAGTGAACTGAGGGCCATTTTGATCATCCATTAAAGCCAACCATGAATCTCCCAAGAAGGCACACCTGACTCAACCTCTGATTTTGCCAGAATTTCAGCAGCATAACAACATAAATGGCTCAAAATACCAAAAAACCAGCCATCATAACTTGGGAAAATTTCGATAGAGTTTTCCCAGAAGTAGAGCAATGAGAACCCAAAATATAGACTGTATCTGTATGCATAAACTGCCAACAATAGAACCCGAGCATCAAATAGGACTCACTAGTGCATAGCCTATGGCGAGGTCACGAAAAGGGTGCTCCAGCTACCTGTATCACCGAAAGGATCTCCACATTTGAGAATCCCCCAGCTCAATAAAAACCTCACGCTATCGACCCTCACACGTAGGATAATGCAAATCACGTATAGTCAAGTCTCAGAAATGACTATCTTCCAGACCAAGTCTCAGAAATGGCTGGGACTGCCAAATACAACCAAGTATGGCTCCACAAATGCGTACAATGGCAGTTTCCACAAGTAACGTACAATCCAGCAGACAATGCGCTCAAATAGGCGCCAAGTGATGCATTCCCACAACAACTACAGGTGACATCACTGCTAGTATATCACTGTACTCCAGCTACCTGTACCTGTGTGAATCACCTGTACCTATACCTGTCCCTGTAACCTGTAACCTGTAACCTGTAATCTGCAACCTGTAACCTCTAATCCCGAAGCTCGAAGCTCGAAGCTCGAAGCAGAAAGTACTCGAAGAAGAGCCTCCGTGGGGGTGCCAAAAGAATGTGAGCGGGATGAAAACACACACACACACACACACACACACCCAAAAAACTCAGCTCAAAAGAGGAGAATTTCTGATGTTTAGATACAATTGAGCTTGGGCCAACACCAATGGGGAAAATAGCTCACACAATATGGGTAAAAGATACCAGATACAATCACAAACTAGAGCAGAAACTTCGCTCATAGGAGAAACTTACACAGAAAAACAGTAGAAAAAGAGTGAGTAATTTGGCAAAATGGACAGCGCCATCGCGTCCGAAACGGCCCAAAACCCCAGTCTACAATGTCAAAGTGCTCAAATCCGACCTCGGATGAGCAGTTTACGGCCAAAACAGGCTCCAAAATGAGCAAAAACACACCTGCGGCTGTTCCTCCTCTCTTCTCCACGTTTTTTCTGGTCTTCTCTCTGTTTTTTCAGTTCCCACACTTAGCTTTATTAGTTGGGCACCCTTGGCTTTTTAGATGACCTCAAACGGACCCCGAACAGGCCAAAAACTGACCCCGCAGTGCATAGTTGTCACTTTTTTGCATCATTCGCACACCTGGCACTCAGCTTTTTTCCAATAATGCATCTCGCCACCACGTGAAGTGGCCCCAAAAAGTGGTCCTAATGATGACCTTTTTGCATAACTCTCACCAGAAAACACCCACGTTGTGTCCGTCCTCATCCGCGTGCAAATATTGACCTCGTTCGCCCTCCTGACGCCACTAGATGCCATCTGACGCACCTGCTGACCTCACGTCGCGGCCCGCGGATAGCTTCCTCGAGAATTTTTATGCTCTACCAACTCCTCCTTATTGTAGAAAAAACACAGTGGTACTAGTAATAGTGAAAATCGATGCACTATGTACACCCTGTCCTACCTGTACACATGTGGGCCCCACATAACCACCTGGCTAAGGAAAATGGGCAATCCTTTATTTGATGCACCATGCATGTGTATGTACATATGCGCAATCCCTTGCTCCAAAAAACTCCTGACAACGTCACAATGAAGGTGGACTTTGTCAAATGCGTCAAAAATAATTACATCAAAGCTTTCGAGTGCAGTCTCTAGAAGAAGCACAAACAGCACTTGCCAAAGCAATATTCTTTACTGGAAGTGCTTTGGTCATGGTAGACAGCAATCATTGGAAGGTTGCTTGAAAGAAAATCGGTGAGTTTGGTCTAGGATTTTCAGCTCCTTCTTATCACATGATAAGAAATGTTTTCTTGGACAAATGTTACATCAAAGTCAAAGAGCGTGTTGGCAAAATAATACTTGGGAATATTTCACTTTCAGGGTGTACGATTGTGAGTGATGGCTAGTCAAATGTTCAGAGAAGACCGTTGATCAATGTAATGCTGGTTTGTCCAAGGGGAGAAACGTTTATAAAGGCAATTGATAGTTCTGGTGCAATTAAAAGTGACAAATATATTTCTGAGGTCTTGATTGATATAATTAAAGAAATTGGTGCTGAACATGTCGTTCAGGTTGTGATGGACAACGCAAAGAATTGTAAAAACTCCAGTAAATTAATTTCCACTCATTTTTGCCAATGGTTGTAATATGCACAACTTGAACTTGGTTCTGAAAGATTGGTACACTAGCGAAGAAACCACATGGTTCGCCAAAATAATTGATACAACACGTCAGGTTGTGAAATTTATCTTGAAACGACAGAGAGTGCTCGATTTGTATAGGATGCGCATGTCAGTGATGTTGAAACTTCATGCTGAAACTCGGTTCTGCACACACTCTCATACCTTGGAATCACTTCTCCATAATAAATGTGTTGTGATTGACACATTTAGTTGCGCGTCCTTTGATGAATGGCAGCTTGAGCAGAAAGAAACAGTGAAGGGTAAAATTAGATGTCTACGTGGCAATGTAAACAAGGTTGCTTGGTGGAGGAGTGTAATGGATGCATACCATGTAATGATGCCCGTTATGTTCGCGATCCGCAATCTTGATCAAAGGGTGCCAAAATTGGGCAAAGTGTGGATGACATGGTGGTCAGTCCAACAGAGTCTTGAAAATCCTGAAGATCTGAAAGAGTCTGTAGTAGATAAGGAGTGGCGATTACCATTCTCTGGCAAATTGTGGAAAATTTTGGCTAAGTATTTTCATGAAAGGTGAAAGAGCGCTCATAGTACACTCCATAGGGTGGCTTGCATGCTCGATCCAGAGTATTGGAATTTAGATGTGATGTCCAATACAGAGGTGGTAGGCGATTTCTATCACGTGGTCAACACGTTCTACTCCAACGTTCAGAACCGAATTGATTGCATCAAAGAAATGAGTGCATTTAGATTAAAAGAAGGTCCTTTTGCGAATGATTTTGTACAGGTAATGGAAAAAGAGCAACCTGCATGGAAGTGGTGGATGATGAATGGTGGAGAGCATTATTTTACCTTGCGTCCTCTTGCAATGAAAGTACTCGCACAATGTGCAACAAATTCAAGTTTAGAGAGAAACTGGAGTACAAGTATGTTCACAGCACTATTCGCAACAGACTATTAGCAGACAGAGCAGAGAAATTAGTGTATATGTATTGCAGCGAAAAGATATTGAATCACATTGAAAGTGCTGGCTACGAGGAGGAAATGCCAACCTGGTTGTATGATTGTCAGAACGAGAATGAATAAGATTGCAATGTTGGTGTATCTTAATGCACTGTAGATGAAATAGAAGAGAATTTGATAATAGATGTGGAGGTTGAATTACAAGGAGAACCACAACACTCAGACTTAGAACCAGATAACAACTCAATTGATTCAATATAGCTTAAGAGTAGAATGAGAAAATGTCAAAAACCATTGTAAAAGACCTTGTATTCAAATGTGTTTTGAGTAATTACAATGCTTCATATTCTTGATAGTACATAGTTTGTCGCGATATTACATAGTTTGTTGATCTCAATTGTGTTTCCCTGAAGCAGCATCTTGCTCATCAAATAGATTTCTAATTGTTCTAGGGGTATCTGGGCGTGCTTGCTTGAATTTATATTCATTTGCCATGCCAAACATAATATACATTCCTTGTGGAATATCTTGTGAACACATTGCGCATCGTCTATTGTCTTGCATCAAACGAATAAGACAAACTAAATGATAATAGTGACCACATGTCAATGTATAGTACCCACTCCATCCATCAAAATTCTTGTAGCAAACTGGACATTGGGAAGATGATGATGCATCTGAAGTAGACGAGGGGACCAACTCCGGATGCAAGATAAGGTGGTTGATGTGTATCCGTTGTACAGGTGTTGGATTTACTCCCTGTGTTAGGGTTTGAACGTCCTGACTTAAGCGGTGAATGCTTTTCTCCATCCGGACTTGTGAGGGTTGTGGTGTCCGGGTGGCTATAGAAAGACGTGTTATTTTTGCATCTTTCTCTACCAACTGTGTCGTGTAAATATCCTTCTCTTTCTTTAACTGTAGGTCGGTGCCTTCCACTATCAATGCCAGCTCATCTCGGGTGAAAGTGACACAACTTTCTCTTAAATCATAAGTGGCAACAGTTGTCTCCTTTGACGAGAAGTCTACAGGTCGCTAATGCACAAAGTGAACATATAACATTTTGGCAAAATATAGCGCACAATCTGCATTGTGCAGGGGATGGCCATAAACCTCAAAATAAATCCTCTCAGCATTATCTTTGATACCATCATGCTTGCACTTCGAAACCTTCCACATTCCTTTGTTAATCTCTGCATCCTCACATGGCCATATTGTCTTGATCATGTCCTTTGTGCTGGAGCTATATATGGCTCACTCTACTCAACTTGGTCTCACCTATATATTTGTATCTTATCCTCAATATAAATCATTCTTTGGGAGCATATATGGTGTGTCTCTTGTCTCGTCTCTCTTTCTTCCTCTCTACATCTCAACATAGTATCAGAGCAATAACAATCACGCGCCGATTCAAATCATGGTGACAAAACAGTATGTGTATGCGATTCGCACGTAAGATTCAAAATTGCTACAAATTTTATTTTTTGAGAGTTGATTCTTGTTAACTGTGGTTGTTTTGTGTTAAGAAAAATATGATTAGTGTTTTGTGTGGTGTTTATTGCTAATAATCTAATCGGTTGATTACGTTTTCTTGTTGATGACACCCTGAACTTCATCTCAATTTTTGGGGGTCTTCTGCTCAAAATTTAGAGAAACGAGAAAAGCGCAATGGAGCGTAGCACAATGGTACTTTTCATCCAAAACTTGTTCGTCTCCTCGAGCTCTTCGATTTGAGTTCTAGGTTTTCATCAATCGGAGTTCGTAGCAGAAAGTTATGTTGTTTTTACTGCAATTCATCTTGACGCAGCTTTCTTCGTCGTACTTCTTCGTGAAGCGTCTGCGATCATTTTTCTAATTTTGACGTTAACTTTTGCGAGAAAATTTAGCTTTTTGTTATTCGTATTGTGGCCATCAATCTTACGTGTCACGCCACTCTATTTTGAGGACTCTTTTATTATTAACGTCTCCTTTACCCTGCATTTTTTGGTGACGTCTCTCACATCTTTGAATGTTCCTTGAGCATCCTTCTTGCGTTTATCGTTGACAGAATGCAGTCCTCATATTTCTCTCATTCTTAATTGAGGCCTTCACCATATATGTTGTGCAGATTCTGCGATCTTATCTTATGTGTCTTCTCACAACAAGATATGGCTATGACTATTCGCGTCAACGGCTTTCGTTCTGGACAGCGTTCTGCTCCTCCTTTCCAAGGCCAAGGATTTCTAGGCTGGAAAGCAAAGATGTTGTTAATTCTTGAAGGCGATGAACTCTCTGATGTTGTTCCTGGAAATCGTGTTTTTCCACCTCATCCTGTTGATACGGATAATGATAACGTGCTTATCCACTGAAGGACCTATATTTGAAGATTTGAATCTTGCCTATACAGACTGGCAACGACGTGATAAAGCAACTCGTCGATATATTCTTTTTTCTCTTATTGATTTCCTTTTGCTTGATATGTATGAACTGCCGACTTCCCACGACATATGGAAGTACCTTATTGCAAACTTTCAGAAGAAATCTGTTATAGAAATACTTTATTTGAGAGGGTTGCTTAACAAGTTACAATATGAAGTTGGTACTGCCATGACGGGACATATTTAATCTTTCAAATATATTATTAATCAACTTGCTACTACCGGTGATCCTGTTCCACAAAAGCAACTGATTACACTTCTCCTTGATACGGTGAAGGACTCTTCTTATGATAACATTGTTACTATTGTCTCTAATAAAGATGGTCTTTATTTCGACCAAGCGTGCATGTCTTTAATTGAATACTCTCAACCTCAAGAACGTCGTAACGCTGATCACGATACAGCTATGATTTCACAAGAGGATACTGAGTCACAACAGATGTAACGTGCTTTTTATGCTCGAAGGCGTCCATTTCAACGAGGAAACCGTAGAGTTGGCCATCGCGGTAATATTTTCTTTCGTCTCAAATTTCCTAATAACCAATGGTCTTACTGCAACAGAAATGGCCATACTAAAGATGATTGTTGGGCACGTGAATATGATGAATAACACAATATTACCACGAAACAACCACGTTTATCTAGAGACTCTTCTTCTTCTTCTTGTGAATATTGTGGATGATCTGATTATCCCACTCATATGTGCTATAAGCGTTGATTCGACACAGATCGTAATAGAGCATATGCTACTGAACATCGAAACAACATTGTACCAGAAACAAGCTGCGTCCTATGTTCAGTTGCTCCAGATAGAATACTTCATGTACGTGATGGATCACTTTTTATTGTTGATTCTAGTGCTACAGGAAATATGACATATCAGTCTAAGTGGGTCCATAACTATCATCCACTAGTAGTTCAACGTGTTGTTTATCTTGCTGATGATACTACTTGTCAAGTAAAGGGTATTGGAGACTTATATCTTGGTACCTTATCTTCTTCCACTCGAATTTTGCGAGGAGTATTACATATACCAGATCTTCAACGTAATCTTCTTTCAGTTGCTAGACTTCTTGATCTTGGTCTGTTTGTTGGATTTGATCATACCAAATGCCGAATTGAGAAAGATGGACAGACTATAGCCACTGCTCCTCGAAACGATAATTTGTTTGAACTCTCTCTCAACTGTAGCAAATGTTGTCACTGCTCCAGGTGATCGTGATTGCAAAGTATGGCATCACCGATTTGTTCATGCTGATTTCTCAAAACTCCTTGACTACTCCAGGTGATCATGATTGCAAAGTATGGCATCACCGTTTTGTTCATGCTGATTTCTCAAAACTCCTTGATCTTCAACGTCGCGATCTTGTTCATGGCATGGATCTTAAAGCCCATCCCCATATGGAAATTTGTGAGTTTTGTGCTCTTGGGAAACACAATCATAAACCCTTTCCTCATTCAAATACAACTCATTCTCATGACATATTGGATCTTGTTCATACTGATATATGTGGACCTCTACCTTCTTCGAGATCACAATATCGCTACTTCATTACTTTCATTGATGATTTCTCAAGATATACGACTCTATTTCTACTTAGACAAAAATCTGAAGCCTTATCTGTTTTCAAACAATTCCACAAGGCGAATATGTTTCTCGAGAGTTTGTGAGTTACTATGCTGATAGTGGAATTTATCATGATTACACTATTCCATATTCGCCTCAAGAGAACGGCGTTGCTGATTCATTGTCTATGCTGTAAGATGTATGCTGATTCATTCTAACTTATCTCGTGCTTTTTGGGTTGAAGCTACTTTGACAGCAATATTTATTCAGAATCATCTTCCTACTACTGCACCCTCTGGTAAGATACCCATCACAGCATGGACAGGTGACATTCCTTCTGTATCTCATTTTCGAACCTTTGGATGTATTGCTTATATTCATGTTCCCAAAGAAACACGAACAAAGCTTGATGTTCCTGGTCTTAAAGTTATTTTTATTGGATATTCTAACACTTCCAAAGGCTACAAATTCTATGACCCTTCCTCCGAGAAAGTAATTGTGAATCGTGATGCTACTTTTAACGAACAGCTTATGGGAGGCTCATGGTCCATGGATGATTCTGATGATACTAAATCATTGCTTCAGACTTTTCCAATTCTTTCAGATGATGAAACTCTTCCTATAGAGCAACTTTCCTCTTCACAACCATCCATTCCGAATGTTGCCAATGATGATATTGATATTTTTGTTGATCTGCCTAAGTTTGAACATGGCTCATGTCATGTTTATGATGACAATATTGCTTATAATGCTTTTTCTACTTCAGAAGATCCGGTCACTTATGATGAAGCTATCTCTTCACCACAAAAGGATCAATGGCAAGAGGCTATGAAAGCAGAGTATGATTCTCTTATCTCTAAAGGTACATGGATACTAACTGAATTACCTCCTGGTCGTACAGCTATTAAATGTAAGTGGGTGTATGAGACAAAAGTAAAAGCAGATGGATCGTTTGACAAATTCAATGCGCGTTTAGTTGAAAAAGGTTACTCCCAAGTAGCCAGTGTTGATTATCAAGAGACTTTTTCACCAGTTATTCGCATTACAAGTGTTCGAGTTTTATTGGCCTTTGCTGTTCAATCTGATTTAGAAGCTCATCAAATGGATGTGCGAACTTCTTTTCTTAATGGTGACTTGGAAGAGGAAATTTATATGGAACAACTAGAAGGGTTTGTTATTCCAGGTAAATAAGACCTTGTTGCTCAACTCCATAAGGCACTATATGGTCTCAAACAAGCTTCACGAGCCTGGTATACAAAATTTGTTCTTTTTCTCACCTCTAAAGGATTCATCTCTTGCTCTTCAGACCCCAACTTATACATAAAACGCCAACGTAGCAGTTTTGTGATTCTTGCTCTTTATGTGGATGATACCATCCTTGTTTCCAATGATTTGGGATTTCTTCAGCAAGTGAAAAAGTTATTGTCTTCTGCATTTGATATGGTGGATCTTGGAGAGATTCACTAGTGTCTTGGCATTCAAGTCCAACGGAACCGTACAAAAGGTATTTTATTCCTTTGACAGTCAAAGTTTATTGCAAATAGTATTCAAAAATTTGGTATGAAATCTGCACATTGAGCCAATACACCTTGTCTTGCGAGCTCTACGAAGAACACTTTTGACAATGGCGGTAAACTTGTCACAAATCAAACTTATGCTAACTTGATTGGATGTCTTCGGTTTGTTGGCATGAACACTTCTCCTGATATTCTGTTTGTTGCTAATTATCTTGGACAACATCTTGCATGTCCTTCTCTTAAGCATTGGTCTGCTGCAAAGCATGTATTGAAATACTTGAAAGGCACTACAAATTTTGGTTTAGTCTATCGACGACAACTCACATCGGACTCTATGCAATCTCTTTCTCTTTTGGGTTACACAGATGCAGACTGGGCAAGCTCACATTTATCTATGCGATCTACTAGTGGAAATTACTTCTTTATAAATGGTTGTCTTGTTTCTTGGACCAGCAAGAAACAACGTTGTGTTGCAGTTTCTACCACTGAGTCAGAATATGTTGCGACATCACTTGCAACTCGTGAGTTGATTTGGCTTCGACAAATGCTGGTTGATATTGGTCGCTCTCCTCTTTCTAGCACACCCTTGCGGTGTGACAACCAAAGTGCTATTAGTCTTGCAAAAGACTATGTTCAACATAATAAGTCAAAGCACATTGTTGTCCATTATCATTATGTCAGGTATGAAGTACACAAAGGAACCATTATGGTTGAACCATGTCCAAGTGACCAAATGATTGCAGACATTTTGACCAAAGGCCTCAACGAGTCACATTTCATCCTCTTGCGCTCGGAGCTTGGAGTTTCTTCGGCCTCACTCTTTCTAGATTAGCTGCTTTGCTATTGTAATAGGTTTGTACATATGACATTGTAATCTTTTAGGTACCATGCACTATGCACACTCCACATTTGCACATTGTGATCTCTGAGTCACTTGAATATTTGTACATAGATGCACAATTCACTTTCACATCATCATCTCTGGTTCATATTTTCACATGGTATAGGGGCTTGGGTTTTTCCCTTGAACTCCCCAAGGGTTTTTTCATCCAAAGCTAGAGACCTTTGTTTGAGTGGGGGTGTTGGAGCTATATATGGCTCACTCTACGCAACTTGGTCTCGCCTCTATATTTGTATCTTGTCCTCAATATGAATAAGTCTTTGGGAGCGTATATGGTGTGTCTCTTGTCTCATCTATCTCTCTTTCTCTCTACATCTCAACACTTTGTCACTTCTTGATTGATCTCTTTCCACTGCATATGGTTTAGATTTGCCCACTTTGAGAGTCGGCGAGCAGTATGCGTCGCTTTTTGTGACGAGATGCCGTGCGCCTAAGACTTCATGCGCTGAAATGCATTAACAGCCGCTTGTTGTTGATCATCAAGCAGTGAGATTGGGTGCCAATATCTTGTTCTTGGTTGGCCATTTTCTCTTCAGGCTGCAGTCAACAGAGTGGCAAATATTCATATCATTGGCAAATATATATTCTCACTCATTGGGACACTACGCGGAATCCACTAAAAACCACAACTTCAAATGCGACTAATTGAACCACAAGGCAAATTTGAAATATTGACAATTAAAACTTAAATGACAAATTTGAAACAAGGCAAGATAATTGACTCAATTAGGTGAACCACTTCAATTAGTTAAATGACACAAGGCAAGATAATTGACTCAATTAGGTGAACCACTTTAAACCAGATAATACACTTCAATAAAAATTTGAATACACTTGACAAGACATGTATATCATAAAAATGTTTAAATCGGATAAAATGATGGTGCAAGTTCAACAAGTGGATGTTGCACAGAATTAGGTTCTGTCTTTAAATGTTCTTTGAAAAACATCAATACGTTAGAAGCATTCCTTCTTGGGTCCCGATCTCCTGATCTTTTAACTTCATCCAACAATGTACTTTAATCCAAATAGCCCTCATGACTTGTTCGTCGGGTGGTGAAAAACATCGTCTGGAAAATAAAATTTTCTGGCTGCACTCCAAAAATTTACCAGCATGTCGAACAGGTAGCCCAATGCATAAATGTCGCTGGCTTTTGAGTATGCATCTGCACACCGTGGATCATATAGTTCGGGAGCAATCCACGGTTGCTTAGCCATCTCGGTGTTGCCTGCTCTCTGTGCATTCAAAACTGCTTCGTCCGATTGTGCGGTTGGAGACAAATAATTGTTTGCCACGCGCTTAGAAGGTGTTCTCAACATCATACCCCAATCAATGATACTGACGCAGGGTTTATTGGCACGAGTAAAGTCCAACATTACGTTGAACGGGTGAAGGTCATTGTGCACTATACCGGCTTGGTGGGCAGCCGCAATGCCGTCGATTAAGGCATGACAAATTGCCGGAATCTCCTCGACCACTGCTTTGCTCCTCACCGTGTCTATCTCGCTTTACAGGGTTGTTTGCTACAAGCAATGACCTCCAGCCGTGTTGTAGCCTGTGCATGTGTCGTCTGAACAATCCGTGAGTGAACGATAAGCAGCACATCATGGCGCCCACGGTACCCCCATTGTAGTATGGGAATATCGTGATCCAAGGAGACTGTGTAGTAAACCCAATGCACCTGACAATCCTTGAGCCAATGTGTTTAAGTCCATGATTGATCTTGGTGGAATGTTTTGGAACCATGTCAATGCTTTTCCTTCTAATGTCATTCCAAACCCCTTGCATTGAGTATGGAAATCGAATATGCGTTCTGCTCTTAGCACTTGCTTAAAGCTTGCTAAGTGGTCATATGGATCTGTAGATCCACTGTATTTTCTGACCCATTTCTGAAAATCAGCTGGTCTGACCTGCTATTTGGTTCAACTCCCGATCTTCTGGCAGTTGGTCCTATTTCGAGTCCTTCAAAACAGTCTGTTGGAAATAGTGACTCATGTAGTTCTCGACTGGCCTTAGTGTCACCCGGTTTCTGCGTGATGAGGTGGTTTTTGATTTCTTAACATTACTCTCAGAAGATCTTTCACGATGTTCATCTATTGGACTAGTTTCTGGTCCTTGGCCCAAGATCCAATCACTTATGGAATATCATTGATATTTGGGTTGTTACACCTCCTTAGGAGTCATCATAACAAAGTTTCCATTATAAAAATCCCTAAACAGGTAGGTTGGTAGATCTACTGGCCCCTTTTCTTTGATCTTGAAGATATAGATGATCTTCATGGCCGTCAGTGGTCCTGATTTGGCATGCGAAGTCCACAAGAGATCTTTTATGTTTCTATCCTCCCAACAATGGACTCCAATACTAGGATTATCAGTAGTAAGCCATTTCAAAGGCTTCAAATCAACTTGATCGTATCCCTCAAATTCTAATGTTGGTGATCCTTCTTTTGCGGCCATACTTGGAATTATGGTATTTACTTCTAACCCCCCATTTGTCTATCACGCCAGGGTCTTTGACTTGTAAATATTGAGTTCCGTTTCAATCCATGTATATTTTTCCTTGTTTGTTTGCCCTAATCTCCTCTTTGAACTCAATACCATGGTCATCAATGCGAATGGCATACTGGAATTGGAGCTAATCTCTTGAGATAGCTAATTCCAGTGTTAGAAGCTTACAGCTACTACTGGTGATGTATTAGTTCAGATAGTAGACTGGACAAAGGAACAGAAATTGAACTGGAATACATCTACTGTAATAAGAACCAGACTAAGTACTGAGAATGATATTCAGATTCAGATTAACTGAGTACAGAGTAGGTATACTGGAGTATACTACTGTAATTGGAATTACAAACAAAGGATTACAATGGAGATGATGTGGCTTATAAACAAAAGGATGAACAGAGTACAGCTGACAACAACTGCCAATGATTCACAACCTGAGTACAATTGCCAACAAATGCCACCAAAATGCTAACCCGATTACAATGTAATGGGCCCTATTTATATGCCTTTGGTTTACCTTGGTAGTTACCTTAGTAATTACTGATTGATTCACTACCCATCTCACAGGAGAGCGTTTCCACCTAGTGAAACTGTCTCAGCCGTCTACATCCTTTCCTCCTTTCTTGAATTTTGTCAATATTTCAAAATTTCTGAAAAGAAAATTTCCTCGTCTGATTCTGGTTTGAAGAGAAAAAATCCACCGTCTGATTATAATTCTGGAGACCGGACTTGACCAATGATAGAGAGCCAGATGGAAAGGTCAGTTAGAGATCTCGTCATCTACACAGACTGATATCAACCTTCCAGCTGAGAAGGAAAAAGCCTCCAACTGAATTCTGAGACGGAACTATCCAGTATCCTTCCATTGAACCAGCTTCCGTTTACCCTTGGGCCTGGATGGCGTTTGAGAGGTCCCAGTGCCAGCATTCTCCTTTTGAATGAGTCTGTAAATGGTCTCTTGCTCAAGCTGATCCCACCTTTCTGTAGTCATCTCCACTTCATAAGGCATAAGAGAATGATAGGTTTTGGTGTCAGGATCATAAAGTGTGCGTCTACCTTTGGTGATCCTAGTTCTGGTCAGCTTGTGACAATGCGAAGCTGTATGGATCCATCCTTCTGAGAGAGGCTGATTGGTTTTGACCCGAGCTTCAAAAAGAATCTCAGCCATCTCTCTATGCTGTGGTGCTAGGCTTGACATAGCTGCAATATCCTTTTCAACCAGTTTAGAGGACTCAACAGTAAGATGCAACAATTGATTGGTGATCTTGGTGAGGCCTCTGCTCTGAATCTTCCACTGTCCTATACACAGCCTGATCCTTTGCACCTCCTATTTCAACTCCTGAATATCAGTGAGTTGAAGAGCATCATTGAACAGTGTTTGCCAAGTTTTCCAATCCTGGAGCTCATCAATAATCTTGAAATATGTAAGGTGATCGACTGGTTCTGGATGTTGAGGGTAAAGTGCTAGAAAAAATCTTGGCAATTCTGTCTCTCTTCCTGGTAAGGCATACAAGAGAACTAGGGAATCAGGGAAAAATTCTAAGAAATTGAGAACAGCCCGGTTCTCTTGCTGCATCATTTTTTTGGTTACACTCACCAGCTGAAACAGTTTGTGGAGAGAAGTCGCCTGTTCTCCGACTGACATTCTAGTCTGAGGTCCTTTACTGTGGCTGTTTGATCTTCAAGAATGGCCCGCACCCTTTGATCCAAGACTCCTCTAGCAATTTGCATCTGTACCAAAACCTCTTTCAACTGATCCCTGCCATCCTTCATACATTTGTATGTTGGCTTGTTTTCCAGCAGAAGTTCTAATTTGAGAGCTAGAGAGCGACAATCTGCAGTAGACTGTCTTTGCAAATGTGGATTGGTCACTCTCTCTTTAGCAGTTATTATCCATTCAGGTACCTGTTCTAGTAGCTGGATTGTACTGGGATGCGCAGGTAAATGGTAGGTCTCTTGATCATGAAAAGAAACTGATTTCCAGTGCTCCACCATTTCCCTGGCTCCAACATAGAGTCGCTGAAAGCGTTCCAGATCAGATAGGAGATCATCATCCTCCTGATATTGCCTGGTTATGGGAGCCTGATGATGTCTCAACCTCCTGTTTAGTGTGATGAGCTGTAATGAATTCTGCTCATCAAGTGCTGGTCCCTCAGCCATAACTTTACTTTTCCCTTTGTCCTCCCTACTGTGTTGGGACTCGTTTGCTGGTTGATTCCCAGTGTGACTGGGTCGTTGTTCTTCTGGGTGCTGCTGAGTGCTTGACTTCTGCCCTTCATTCTAGTCTAGATGTTCTGGCGACTGACTTCCATCAGTTGGCCTTGTGCCACCAATACCAGGTCCTAAATGTGGAGATGGAGGAGAGGCATCATCATCATCATTGGTATGCCCTTCATCTTGGTCATCCTCCTCCTTATTAGCTTCTTCTTCCTTTATATCCTCTTCTTCTTCCTTTATATCCTCTTCTTATTCCTTATCTTCTTCTGCTTCTTCAAGGGAATTCTGCTGCTCAATATAATCCAGGATTGCTTGATTTGCCAGAGCGTTATTATATTCGGCAACTTTGTCCTGCAAGTCACTCTGCATGGTCTCAATAAGAGACTTCAAGTTTTCCAGATCAAAGACAGCATTTCCGGATGGATTTAAAATTTCAGCCAAGTTATTATAAATATATCTGTCAGTAAGGGAAGTCTTCAGAGATGTATGACAAAGCATCAAGGAGTTGAAGTCAACTCTCTTCATTTTCAGTATCGTTTCAGCCCGATCTGCAGCTCTCTGTGCTTCATCCCTTTCTTCCTTCACAATCTGCATAGCAAACTCCACCCTAGCTAGCTTTCTTTCCAGTAGCTTAATAGACCTCTCTGAATGAGCTTCAAGTAGCTTGTGGCGCAGATTCTGGTTGTCTCGTGCTTCCTTCAGCTTCTCAATCTGGTCTTCAGCTCCCTTCAATTCAGCTTTAACCTTATTCAGTTCTTCTTCTGACCCTGCAACTTCCAACATCTGTCCCATATAGTTGACAATAGTGTTCCATGAGGACTGGATGAGGACTGAACATCCGTCATTGACGGTTGCTGGGTCAGAATCAGTGGGCTCATACACTGTAACAAGAACCATATAGGGTAAGGCAGCATAATCAGATTTTTGTAAGAAGAGATGCCCTTTAAGTGGATGGGTCTGCAGCTGCTGCAACTTGTCCCTCTTCATCAGGTGCAGATATTCTTCACTATTTGGGATGGAGACGCCACCCAATAGAGTTGGAGATGCTGGACCTTTGCCCTTATCCAACTATTCTACTGTCTTTTCAGAGGTAGTTGCTTTTGCCTGGTCTTTGCAAGTACTAGTATTGATTGTAATCTGTCCTACTTACTGGTTGACTTCAGTGGTCTGAGCAGGTTGTTTGTCAGCTTGGCTGACTAGAGTCTTTTCAGTAGTCACTATCCTGACTTGACTCTCTATCTGCTTCAAAAAAGCACTGCTCTTCATCAATGTCGTCCTCGGTTTCTTTGGGCTGCCAGATTCATCTTGGGTAGCCTTCCTTTTCAGACCAGTCGGAGTGGTTTGACTCTCCGTGGCTTCTTCATCCGAAGACAAATCAATATGTTTTGATTCTGGAACTGGCTTCTCTTTCCAAGCCATTCTTACCTGGTCATGAGCTTCTGGAGCAGTTGCCCAATATAAAAATTTCCAAAATGGAATTGGAGCCGATCTCTTGAGATAGCTAATTCTAGTGTTAGAAGCTTACAGCTACTGGTGATGTATTAGTTCAGACAGTAGACTGGACAAAGGAATAGAAACTGAACTAGAATACATCTACTAGAATAAGAACGAGACTAAGTACTGAGAATGATTTTCAGATTCACATTAACCGAGTACAGAGTAGGTATACTGGAATATACTGCTGTAATTGGAATTATAGATAAAGGATTACAATGGAGATGATGTGGCTTATGAACAAAAGGATGAACAGAGTATAACCGACAACAACTGCCAATGATTGACAACCCGAGTATAATTTCCAAAAAATGCCACCAAAACGCTAACCCGATTACAATGTACTAGGCCCTATTTATATGCCTTTGGTTTACCATGGTAATTGTCGTAGTAATTACTGACTGATTCACTGCCCGTCTCACAGGAGAGCGTTCCCACCTAGTGAAACTGTCTTAGTTGTCTACACATACTCTTCGTTAGGATCCAGGTAAACCTGAGGTCCATGGCGATTAGTCTTATAAAAAGAGAGTATAAGCGCGTTGTCGTTCCGATTTTTGAATGAGTTGAATAGAAAGACATTTCGGACGTCAAATCAAAAAAAGTGTTTGAGACTTCTTCAAGGATAGTGTGCAAGGAATTGCCTTGATTCACGCTTCCTTCAGTGGATACTCTACTGGAGGTTTCTCCAAGTATGCCCTGATTTTGTAGTACACGGCCAGATCTAAAGTTCATATAGACTTATGAAGCCGTGGATAGAGTACTTACCTTTGGATTGACTAGTTGTCAATTTTTTCCACTTGACCAGATTGCACTTGCTCTCAAGCTACCGATTCCTCGTTTGCAACCTGATTCCTGTACAAATTTGATCAAGTTAGCTATTCTTCTATAAAGACAGTATAGTTTTTGCTAGCTGTTGTGATTGGTCTATGTTTATCACTTCAGATCGAGCTAATTGAGTCAACAGTTGCAATTTTCAAACTCGACTTTACCAAAAATCAAAGGACTACTGATCTGCAACTCAAAAACTAAGTGAACATGTACCAATTTGGATCCAATTGAACCCAAACTTTTCCGGTGGCCTTGTATTATGTTGGGCTAACATTGTACAAGCTCAAAAGGCAAATTGGGTGGCTCTGTGTTGCAATAGTAAATAATAGTGATTATTGACTTTTGTCAAATTTTTGTGCTTTTTGGCTTGATTTTCCAAGTGTATAACCTTTTTAGATCCTTGGACAAGTTTCAACAAGTTTGGACAAAATGTGTTCAAGTTTATCAATTGTTTCGTGTCCAAAGACTCTGATTTCAAGAATCTGGTTTAAGTCTCACTTTTGTGATCCAAGTTTCACCAAAATGTACCTATAATCTAGATGCATGCGAGCTAGTATAAGGTGGAGTGGGTCTTCGTTTTTTGAACTTACAGTCATCATGGCCTAGACACTCCTTGTCCTCTTTCTCCTTTCCACTCACGCAATTAGCTTGTCACTCAGACACCCACTTGTACCTATGTGCTTGCTCTGCTCCGATAGCTCGTGCTCCACCCATTGCTCGTGCTCCCTCCATTGCATGCTGTAGCCATCACGCTCTACCCCCCATTGCACCCGTCGTGCTCTGCTATAGCCATGGTGGAGCTTTGCCCCCATTGCCCCCAGCATAGAATCATAAAGGTTGGAGCATGACCCTCTACAGAGAGCACTCCCACAAAGAACACTCCCTCTAGGAAGCGCAAAAACTCGAATCAGAGCACGAAGGTGAAAAATTAAAGTAGGCGGCCCTTGTAACAAGCACTACAATACAACAGACCCCCACAACAGCCACCACATAGTAGATCCTTGCAACTCATGTGACAAAGCAGACACCTTCAACAACCATGACATAGCAGTCCCCTGTAACCAACATGACGCTGCAGACCTAGCAACAAACACGACCGTCAAAACTTCGAAACTTCCCTCTCCAAATGCATACTGTCACCTAAAAAATATGCTCAGAAAGGTGAGCTCTACATTGCATTTTGTTCGTGTCTATCCTCATTAGGAAAAATATGAACCCTGTTAGCAGCAAGCAAACACAGATACCACGAATGCCATTTTTTGGAGCTCTTATTGTATAACACTTATTATTTTTTATAAATTGGGAATATTGTAACTCTTATTTTTTGGATAAACCTTGTAATTGATGAGCCAAGGCTACAAGATTCCAAATTGTATCAACCTGTCATTACCTATCTTTAGTTACAGCTCCCAAATTATTAGTTTTGACCACCCAAAACCATGGCTAAGGTATAAAATCCAATTTCTATAAGTTATTTGTAAGTTTTGGATAATGAAATACATAGCGTGAGCTAACGGCACTCACTTCTCTCCTTCTGGCGCTTCCTACTCCCTCCCCGGTTGTCACATTGCAATCATGTTTGTTGCATTGCAACCACAGGTAAGAGCTCTACGCATTGACGTAAACACATCATAGTAATTCGTAGCTTTTGGCGTCGTCGACCTGCAGCCTAATTTCATCATAAGTAGGAATTTACTTTTTAAAATAAAAAACTAAGCATAGGCAGGGTATTGGGGCATCATTGCTAAGCATTTAGGTTCATTCTGGGTTGAAAACGACTAGGTCAAGAATCCACTATTGTTAATAATCGCGATTTTGAAACTTGACCTAAAGTGGGGTTTGAGACTATAAGCATGTGTGCTTAGGTCTTATAAAACTATCCCAGAAGTTTCATTACGTTTGGATGTCATTTGATGTTGTAACGGTGAATGTGATTTGTTTACCGATGAGCGATTTGTTACCATATACATGTGGTAGTGATGTGTGTGAATACACTAGGACCGCCAGGGCACTTTTTCCCTCTTTAGGAGGTTTTTTCCCCTGAGCATTGTATATATGCCCATCACTCTAGGGCTATCTATCTTTCCATTGCACACTAAGTTATACACTCTCTATTGTGTGCCTTGAGCTTCCTTCGTCTTCTCCAAGCTGTGTGTATTTCTCTGCAACCCTAATTCCAACAATTGGTATCAGAGCAGGTCACGTCCTCCCGGGCTTAGTTTCCAGCTTCTCCAGCACACGCCTGCTCACTTTCTCTGATTTCAAAGAGCTTTGGCAAGTGTTCGCAGGTCGATAAATATTTTGGGCACGCTCGTAGAGCGTGGTCTGCTCAGAATTTTTATTTGGGCTCATTTCAGCCTCTGTTTCTACTACAGGCAGTAGTGCACACGCTATTTCGTCATTTTGTGCAAAATTTCTGTCAGTGTCGTTTTTTGCATAACAGGTGCCTTATAGTCTTCTACGGTTTGTGCTATATAGAACAGGTTGTTCTCGCTCCGTTTCTCCTATTTTCGGGCAATTTTCACATCAAGTGCAACATTTACCATGGCTAACATCAACAACACAGATGTGTTCAAGATGTTTTCTGCTGAGGACCAATTGGATGGGGACAACTACCCTATGTGGGCTTATATGATGCAACATGTTCTTGTGTCAAAGGGTGTCTGGAACATTGTGCAGGGCATTGATGTATGTCCTAGTTCTGAAGATGTAGGTGATGTTGAGGATGTTACAGGTCTTGATGCAAGGATTGTTGTTGTTAGAGTTGTTTTGCCTACGGCAGAACAAGCTCTTTGGGATGTTAAGGATGCGCAAGCTCATGCATTGATTGCGTTGTCTGTGAAGCGCACCATTGTTCCTCACATCCGTTCATCAAAATCTGCAAAACAGGCTTGGGATATTCCAGCAGGTCTTTATGCAAGCCGCAATGAGGTTAAAACTTCTTTCCTGCGTAAAGAGCTGGAGTCAAAGATTATGCATGAGGAAGATGATATGGAACTTTCCTTGCTAGTGTCAAGGATATCAATGAGCAGCTTATTTTTGCAGGTGAAGTCATTTCAGACAGTTCCCTTGTGCAGACTATTCTTGATGCCTTACCAGATTCCTATCAGACTTTTGCTAGTACTTGGAGACTGATGACCCAAGGAAATCATGAAGTTGTCAAGTTTGATGCATTATGCACATTGCTGTTGCAAGAGTCACTTTCCAGAAAAAACACGACTAGGCAGCGTGCAGTTGAACAGGATTTTATTGCTTCTCAAAGAAAGGATGGTAACACTAATGCAGCCACTTCTTATGGTTCTGCTGTGAGTGGCAAAACTTCTGTTGCTAATGCTTTTTCTGGCAGCAATTCGTTTGGAAATTCTGGTGACAAGGGCAAAAAGAAGATGCGTTGCCATTATTGTAAAGCCAATGATCACTTGATCAAGTCGTGTCCTACGTTGAAGTCCAAAGAAGCTAAGAAGAAATAGGGTGGTTCCACTACGAATGCTGGTTCCACTACAAATGCAGCCATTGTTGAGTCTTTTGTGAAAGGAGACTGTAATGCTGATGTTGATGCAGAATGGGCTTTTAGTGCAGAGTGCACTTACAATCCTGTTGTCCATGATGCATGCTTGTCAGTTGCTGCAGATTCACATGTGTGGTATTTTGACAGTGGTGCTACAAATCACATTACCTCACATCGTGAATTGTTTACCTCTCTCGAGTCTGTCCCTCATGGGAATTCAGTCACTTGTGCCAACAACGCCTCTTATCCAGTTCAGGGAGTTGGAAAGATTGTGCTCACTGTTGCTCATGGCAGTTCTTTCACACTTGTTGATGCATTTTATGTACCTGGGATCAAGAAGAATCTCTTGTCTCTATCCGCACTTGCTAGACTTGGACTTGTAGTCAAATTTGTGGATGACACATGTACAGTTCATGATCTCAGTTTTGGTGATAAAATTGTTGCATCTGGCCTTTTTTGTCGTGGGCTATATAAGCTCACTTTGTATGACAAGTGTGGACAAAACTTTGCAAATGATGTTGCAGATTCAAGGGCTATTTTAGATGCAAAACTTTGGCATGCACGTTTTGGTCATCTGAATTTTGCCAGTTTGCTGCGTTTGCAGAAATCTGATATGGTTGCTTCTTTGCCGCCTCTTGAAGCACCTATCAAACATGTTTGTGAAGGCTGTATTTTGGGTAAGATGCAGCATTCTAAGTTTCCAAAGGATGGTTCAGTTCGGGCCACATGCAGGTTGCAGCTTGTGCATAGTGATGTTTGAGGGCCCATGCAAACTCCGTCCTTGGGAAATTACCTGTACTTCGTGACTTTCATTGATGATTACTCCAGGCATGCATGGGTATTTCCGCTTAAAGCGAAGTCCGAAGTTTTTATGTGCTTCAAACAGTTTCTGGCTATGGCTGAAAACGTCTCGAAATGTACTATGGGCACCCTCTGTTCGGATCGAGGGGGGGAGTATATGTCTCATGAATTTAATGCACTTCTGGCTAGTCATGGGATAAAACACCAATGTACAGTGCCTTATACACCTCAGCAAAATGGTGTTTCTGAGAGGAAAAACAGATCACTGACGGAAATGGCACGATGTATGGTCAAAAGTCAAGCTTTGCCGCATTCTTTTTGGCTTGAGGCCATCATGTGTGCCACTTATGTACTCACCAGGTGTCCTACGAAAGCTTTGAAATCTATTACTCCATATGAAGCATGGCATGATAGAAAGCCTTCTATTGAGCACATGCGTGTTTTTGGCTGTTTGGCATATGCTTTGGTGCCACAAGTGCATCGCAGAAAATTGGATGATAAGGCTGTCAAATGTATTTTTGTTGGTTATAGTGTTGAAAGCAAAGGTTACAGGTTGTATCATCCGCAAACAAAACGTATTCTGGTTTCTCGGGATGTAGTGTTTGTGGAAGATTCTATTTAGCCCTTACTATCATGTACTAGAGACAATAATGTAAGCTCACAGGACATTTATGACACTTTGTTGCCTCTTTTCAATGGTGGAAATATGAATGTAAGTTCCAATGAGGCAAATGTACAGCCTATGGGGGTTTTTGAAAATGTTCTAGATCAGCCTATTACTGATGCAGATGTAGATGATGTACTTGATGAGGAAAGGGCTGAAAATGAGCAGGCTAAAGGTATGCCAAAATGGCTGGTGCACACTTTGCGTGACAGTAAATTGGATGCACCTTTGTCTAGTCGTACTCGTTTAGGCTCTCGCCATGCATCTTATGCATCAGATTGTTATTCTTTGGCTGTGTCTAGTTTACATGATGTTGAGGAGCCTCTGTCTTTTGATGAAGCACATAATTCAGAAAATTGGATGGCTGCCATGCAATCAAAATATGATGCACTTATAGAAAATGACACATGGACTTTATGTGATTTGCCTCCTGGCAAATAGACCATTGGGACGAAGTGGGTTTACAAGCTGAAACGCAAGCCGGATGGTGAGATCTATCGCCATAAGGCTCGACTTGTTGCAAAAGGTTATGCACAGCAAAAAGGCATAGATTATGAAGAGACTTTTTCTCCCACTTGTCGTATGACTACTGTACGTTTTCTATGTGCATTGGCCGCTCATTTTGGTTGGGATGTATATCAATCAGACATTGTTACTGCTTTCTTGAATGGTGACATATTTGAGGAAGTGTATGTAACGCAGCCTCGCGGTTTTGTCATAAAAGGACAAGAGGACAAAGTGTGCAAATGTAACAAGGCTTTGTATGGGTTGAAGCAATCTCCTCGTGCTTGGTATGAGAAATCTGACATTCATTTGGTCAAAGAAGGATTTCGTAACAGTCCAACAGAAAGCACATTGTATGTAAAGCGTGAGGGTGATGTACTTCTCATTGTGGTTCTTTATATTGATGATTTACTGATCACTGGACCAAATAAGAGACATATTGCTGAATTTAAGGCTGATTTGAATGCTACTTTCAAGATGAAAGATTTGGGTCTGTTTCATCATTACTTGGGTATACAGTTTAAGCAGTGTGATGGTGGTATTGCCTTGTGTCAGAAAAGTTACATAGAGACATTGCTATGTCAGTTTGGACTTGAGGATTGCAAACCTATTGCCACTCCCATGGAAAGAGGTTTGAAGTTGAGTCTACATGATGTTGGCAATCCTATTGATGTCCTTCTTTACCAAACTGTTGTTGGCTGCCTCATTTATGTATGCAACAGGAGGCCAGATATTCAGTTTGCAATCTCACAGGTCAGCAGGTTCATGCATAGCCCAGGGTCTAAGCATTGGCAGGCTGTCAAGAGGATTTTCCACTACCTTAGTGGCACTTTACATCTTGGCTTGTTTTATCCCAAGGGGGGATCATTGCCGCCAGACTTACATGCTTTTTCGGACTCAGATTGGGCTGGTTGTTTTGACACGAGAGTGTCCACAAGTGGTTTTTGTTTCATTCTTGGTAGTTCATGTATATCATGGTTGAGCAAGAAGCAACCTACTGTGGCCACTTCGAGTTGTGAGCCTGAGTACAGGGTAGTCTTCACAACTATGGTTGAGTGTGTATGGCTCAGACGCCTTCTGGCTGATTTGGGTGTTGGACAGGACACTGCCAACACTATCTACACTGACAGTCAGAGCGCATTGGCAATTGTGAGGAACCCAGTTTTTCATGCTCACACAAAGCACATTGAGGTGCATTACCACTATGTCAGGGAGAGACTCTTAGCAGGAGAGATCAGCTTGGCTTATGTGCCAACACAGGACAACCTTGCAGATCTTTTCACAAAGGCATTATCTCGTGAGAATCTTGAAGCTTTCCGCAAAGCTTTTGGCTTACTCCCCTTTGTGGACTGTAATAGGACTAGTCTTTGAAGTTCTTAAAGTCGAAAAGAATGTAGCAGGGCATATCTTTCGTTAGCACGATTTGAAAGATTGTTGAATAGTCTATTAAATAGAGCTTATACGAATGAGTTGAGATATTAAGAGAGAACATATATTCTTTTTTTTAAATAATACACTAAAGACGAAGTTGATAAAGATTAATGAATAACAGATAGTCTGTCTATGAACAATAAAATTGAGATTTTTATTAATATCAATGTTTTATATTTATGTGTTTTAGCTTAAAATGCATGTGTAGGCTTAAACTAAGTTGTAAAAGTAGTGGAGACCCAAAAAAATAGAGGTTTTATGAGTCGCCACCTAAAAGTTGCGTTTTTAGCCAAACTGAGACGTTTTTCGCAATTTTATCAACGCTGCCTTGTAGACCAGACCTATTCCCGTCGTTTTGAGTACCTGGATTACTCTGTTCTGAGTTCGTTTGTAGAAGTTATGATGAAAACAAGCAGAAGGCAGCAGTAGTGTAGTATACACAGGGACAGATAGACATACAACATCATACAACTCTCCCTGCTATCAACCAAGAAGTGGATTGTTTCTTCATGGTAGAGTATTGCAATTGAGATTATGAAGGTATGTAATTATGTTTTTTTACTTTGATTATCATGTTGAATTGGTTGCACGAGTATGTTCTTTTGACTATTTTGTAGGCGATGCAGAAATCAGTTTGTGAAACCGGATCTGTGCAAAGTGTCATGATAAAAATCTAACCTTTACGGATCGCTTAGCGATCACGTTCTTATTTTATTCTCGTAGGTATACTTGGTGCGAAAATTGAGTTGATTGAACGCCTAAAAAGCGACTATTTTGAGAAGCCGCATGCTTTTTTATGAAAAGAAGGATTAAAGAACGACGGATGGTGCGTTTGGGGATCATTCAAAGATCTCCTCTTCTGCGAGTGTGAGTGCAAGTGTGAGTGCGAGTGCGAGTGAGACGCTGCATGCAAGCGAACTGAAGCTCGGGGGTGGTGGGAGGTTCGAGCTCCGTACAACGGAGTGCGCCCATATTCAATTGCTCCTCTGTTGTATCAAAACTCTACAAAGATTCATCAATACAAAGATCTCTTTCTCTATCTTTTGCTGTCGATCTCTATTATTCGGTTCCCGGACAATTGGTATCAGAGCAAGCGGTTGATTCTGGACATGGAAGGATATGAGAGGAGGATGAAGGAGCAAGAAGACCTGAGTCGGCGACTATGAGAAGATCTGAAAATTGCAAATCCGGAGCATGCTGAGGCTCTGCGGGGCAAAGCAGCACGAGAGCTTGATATCTATGTAGACCTTGATGGCCAACATGAAGGTGAAAACCACGCTAATCCACCTGGAAACAATAATCATTGTGGCGGCGCTGGGGTACCGCCTAAAGAAACGATGACGATATGGGAGAAGCGACAACCAAATCATTCTTAACGAAGGCTAAGCTCAAAGAGTTTGATGGTATAAGAAAGATATGCGAAGATTTAGAAGCGTGGATTGAAGAACTCAAAGATTTCGATTATACTTTCAATATCGAGAACACGACCATGAGACTTTCGAATGCTCGAGCAATGTGACCGATAAGACAATACGTACCAAGATGGCTCAATTGGAGACTTTTGGCGATGCGTACGATAAAGGTAAGTCATCTACCCCTTCTTTGTGATGTTTTATGTTTTTGATACGTCCTTTGAAAGCTTCTGTGAGATCGAATTTATGCGTAGAAGTTGAGATTAAAATTTGAATTTCTTAATTGATTTGGATAGTATTCATTGCTTCCTATCGTCTAAATTGATTGAGAAATTAAACTTGAAATTAAATCGAGAAGTTAAAAGACTTGTGGACTTAACTAGTGGTAATAATAGTTTCACGAAAGAGTTAGTAGAAAATTTGTTTTTTTTTCTTTGAAGAGTCGAAATCATAAAGATGATTTCTATAACATAAACATTGATATGCATGATGTTATCATTGGTATCAATTAGATCATTGAAAATCATGTTTTGATTGATTGTTAAGAAAGAAAAATATATCTTTAATCATTTGATGATGATAAGTCACACTCTTTGTGGAAAGAAAGAGATTCTAAATCTAGTTTTGGCAATGGAATTGATAAGGTGACTTAGATAAGAGTGTGAGATGTTGCTTGTGTTTGCTTGTGTGAGACGTTGCTTGTGTTTGCTAATGAGATTAAAGAGAATCTGGGGATAACCATAAAGAGACAAATCCAGAATTTATAGAGGATCTCTTACATGAAGTTAAGGATGTGTTCCGGACGATCTTCCTGGTATACCTCCGCCTAGAGCGGTAGACCATGCCATAGATCTATATCTAGGAGCAACACCTTATTCCAGATCTCCATACAAGTTCAATATTGATGAGCTTAAAGAGCTCAAGATACAACTTGATGATCTTTTGAAAAAAGGTTTCATTAAACCTAGTGTATCTCCTTGGGGTAGTCCTGTGTTATTCCAAAAGAAAAAGGATGGTACATATAGGTTATGCATCGACTATAGGGGATTAAACAAAAAGACCATTAAGAACAAATATCCTCTTCCTCACATAGATGAACTGCTTAGTCATTTGAGTGGTGTCACAATATTTTCAAAGGTTGACCTTCATTCTGGCTACAATCAAATCCGTATCAAGGCCGAGGACATTCCAAAGATTTCTTTTCGTACACGTTATGGACATTATGAATTTAGAGTTCTTGCTTTTGGTTTGACTAATGCTCCAACAACTTTCATGTGCTTAATGAATAATATTTTTCACCCGTATCCACATCCAAAAACATGCACTGTACCTCTAGGAGGCATGTCGGTGTGAAAAATTAAAACTCCTAAAAAACAAACTCAAAACACAAACTAGACCCCTAACCTACCTATCTGTCACCCCTTTTAGAATCAAGGAAAGAGGATATTATATAAACCGGGTGGCCACCCTAAGGCTAGGCCTCTATCCTCATCATCTAGATAAATAAAATCGTTGTCCGTGAGGCCATAGTCTTCCTCGGTCTCTATTAGTTCCTTTTCATCATCCTCTTGTGAAAGCATGCTAATCAAGAACCTCACGATGCGTGGATACTCATCTTGTGCAAAAGAATAAGCATGTGCCACTGGAGACACATTCGCTACTGGGTAGGGATCACTAGTTAGCCATAGGCGTATCAGCCATTCTAACTCCTCAAAATTTCTCTCACATGCAAGGCTCTCTATCAAATCCCATTCGCAAGAAAGTATAGGGTAGCATACGTAGAACACTTGAGGAAAAGACAAAGGGTACCTTTCATCAAAAATAGAAGTGCATGCCTCTGGTGAAGTAGACATTTCTGACAATACAGATAGATTTGGTTAGGCCTTTAAAACATAAGAGTTGTTTTTGTGTGTTGCTTGAATTGACACGGTGAATTTGGACTTATATGTAAGATCTTATAGGGTGCTCTCTCGTTGCTAGTCGCTCTTGCTCTTTACTATTTTTGTTTTTTGTGAGTATAAGGCTATATATATACATTCCCTAAGATTGGAATTGAGAGGTCAGGGAGGAAGGTTGAGAGGGGAGCGAGTGAATGATTGGTGTTAGCAAACACTCCCCCCTTCCTTGGGTAGATCATACCTTTTGGAATGAGGTCGTCACCTTTTGAAACCAATTGTTCCAAGTTGTTATGGGTGAAGGTTTTAACCAATAGTTTTCGACCGTCCTATGCGTTTCATCTAGTTTCAAGGGTGGTAAGGTACTCTCCCATGATTTTATTTGCAACATTGTTGTAGGTGGTGAACTTACCCTGGGAGGTGCAAACTCTTTCGTGCTTGTATGGATATGTACAGTGGTAGGTGGAGGTTGTGTCGAAGCTTCTATTTGCGTATAGGAACTACATGAAGAGCAAGAAGCTTCATTTGATTTCCCTGTTCCTGAGCTAGGTGGAACAAATCGTTCTTTCTTTGGTACCCAAACTAGCTCTAGAGCGGGTGTGTAACATTCCATGATTTTTTCCTTTTCGCGATTTTCAATTTGTTTTGGAGCCACAAGATTGGGTTTACATGGGCCAGGTGACAGGTAAGAGTACACTTTACGTTTGGGCACCCAGATTTGATCATTTCCTTCATAGTATCCTTGGGCTGCCAATAGTCGTTTAGGAATCCAACGCAACGTTTCTTTACATTTCTTGGAGTGAGTGGGACGGTTCATACAAGGTTTCCGTTTTTTTGCATCAACCATGCTCACTACAGAAGCTTTAGGGACCCACTTGTATGTTTTCTCTGTTATATTAGGATGGTTCTTGTGTGTCTCAAGCTTTCTTTCAACTACATCATGTGAAGCTCTAGAGAGTTGGGCTATGGGGACGTATGGTTCAACCTCCTGGACATGCAATGTCTTGGGTTTTATTTCCTTAGGCAATATCTCAGGGACTATGGCTTGAGTGGTAGGGCTAAGAGTTGGTTTTTGCGTTGTAACACCCCCAGTCCCCCAATCAATAGTGCATTTGGTGGCTATCATCCACGTGCGGCCTAGGTTTATATTACCCTCCATAGTTCCAGTAGGCATGACCAAAAAGTCTTGAGCTACAATTCCATTGTCATAACTGACAGAAGTGTGCCAGATTCCAAAAACCGTAGTTTTTTTCTTGTTGATACCCTTGACTTGGATAATACTCTCAGATAGAGGTGGCTTCCCTAACTGACACCACACCCCATAGGATAGCAGATTATATTTAGCACCCGTGTCCAATAAGGCGTTATATAGCACTTTTCCATAGGCACTATTTAACTCAATAGGGTATCGTAGAGGTGTGTCAGAGTCCAACCCATCCTCTTCAATTTCCACGTGGAATGCATTTGTGACTCCAAGGTTAGCCTCTCGTTTTTGTCTTATACGTTGTTGTCGCTCCTTAGCCTCAGCTTGAGCTTGTATCTTGTTTAACTCGGTTTGTGCTTTGGCGGCCTTCTTTTAATGAATGGCCCGTAGTTCTTCTTGGCTTAAAGGATCATAATATCTTTTGAATTTACTCCCATTGAGGAATCCAATGGTTTCAACTCCATCAAGAGTTTCCACACGAAGGGTACCTTGTGGGGTAATTTCACATACTCTATATGGTCCTTTACCAGCATATTTCAACTTTTTCTTCTCTTTACGTACTCCATACATAAGGACTTTATCACCAACTTTGATGTCCTTGTCCTTCACATGGCGATCAAACCACTTCTTTCTCCTATCCTTTTCCACAAGAGCATTTTGAACAGCCAACTATCTCTCTTTGTCTAGTTTTTCTAAGATATACAAACGCTCGGTTAAGGTGTTACCATTCCATCCTTCCTATGAAGCTACCCTAAGACTAGGAATGACAAACTCCCAAGGCATAACCGCTTCTTGGCCGTATACCATTTTGAATGGCGTACAATTAATAGCCACTTTATAAGCAGTACGATAAGCCCATAGAGCAGATGTCAACTTCAAATCCCAATCAGTGCGATGAGCTTCTACCGTCTTGGTTAAAATAGAGATTAGAGTCTTGTTGGTGCTCTCGGCTTGTCCATTAGCTTGCGGGTAATAAGGTGTAGACTTATGGTGGGATATCATAAAGGTCGTGGTAAGCTCTCTTATTACCTCATTTATAAAATGGGTACCATTATCACTAACAATTTCAAAAGGGCAACCAAATCTTGTGATAATGTTCTCAAAAAGAAACTTAGTTGTTGTCCTCGCGTCAGCTTTTTGTGAAGCCTTAGCTTCAGCCCACTTTGTTACATAGTCCGTAGCAACTAGAATATATCGAGATTGAGTGTTGCGAGCTGCGGGACTAATTGGACCTACAAAGTCTAAGCCCCATTTTGCAAATGGTTGGGTTACTTTAATAGGATGTAAGGGCATTCGGTCTTTGCGCTGTGTGGTCTTGTAACGTTGGCACTCATCACACCCTTTTGTAAAAAGTGATGCATCCTTAAATAAAGTTGGCCACCAATAGCCTGATTGCAGCACCTTTCTAGCAGTCAGGTCTCCTGAAAAATGTCCTCCTGCTATGCCCATATGTGCTTCTTGCAAGATATACAAATATTCATCCTCGCGGGCACAACGCCTAAGAATATCGTCCTTGCCTAGTCTATACAGAGTTCCGGCAATCAAACAATAGGGTTCACATTCTTTTACTAGCCTTCGAGCGATATCCTTACGAAGTTCCCTGGGTGGAAAACCATTAACTAAAAAGTTAACAATGTTCTCACTCCATTCAAGCATAGTCTCAACTATGAATAGGGAAGTATCGGGTAATTCATCATCAACTCCTGTAGGGGCTTCACCATTGGGTATGCGAGACAAATGATCAGCCATGACGTGCCTTTTACCGGGTCTCACTACAATCGTGAAATCAAACTCCAACAGAATTAACAACCATCGTGTGATTCTTCCTGTGGAGCATGGCTTGTTTACCAGATACAACAACGCTTGATGATCCACATAAAATACAAACTTGTTTGCCAGAAGGTAGTAGAGAAATTTCTTTACTGCATAAACCATTGCTAAACCTTCTCGCTTTGTAGTGGTGTAGTTCCTTTCAGAATCATTCAATTGACGGCTTACAAAACTAATGGGATAGTCCAATTTATGTTCTCCTTGTTGAGTGAGAACACACCCAATAGCAAAGTTTGATGCATCAATATGCACATGGAAAATGACATCCCAGTTAGGTGTCCTTAAAATCGGAGCACTTGCTAGTGTTTTCTTCAATTGTTCATAGGCCTGGTCACACTCTTCAGTCCATTTAAATTCAATGAGAAGCTTGTACAAAGGACGTGCTATCTCAGCGAAAAATAAATTAAACCGTCGATAATAACCCACGTGTCCCATGAACCTTTGAACTCCCTTGTAATTGGTTGGTGGTGGTAACTCTAGAATCACTTTAATTTTGCTCTCATCGGTTGAGATACCATTCTTAGATACTATATGCCCTAAAATAACTCCATGCTTGACCCAAAATTGGCATTTGAACGGGTTCAATGAGATACGATATAACCTACACTTTTCAAACACCTTCCGCAAACATGATAGATGTTCTTTCCAAGAAGAGTAAACACAAAGGTCGTCTAAGAAAGCTTCACAAAACTCTCTCAAATATTCTTTAAAAGCAGTGTTTATTAATTGTTGGAATGTAGCAGGGGCATTTGTTAAGCCAAAAGCCATCACACGAAATGCAAACATGCCAAATTCTGTGATGAAGGCAATTTTAGCTTGGTCCTCGAGCGCTATCGTGATTTGTTTGTAGCCTGAGTACCCATCTAGAAAGCTATAAGCTTCCTTGCTTGCAACTCTTTCGAGTACATGTTCGGAATATGGTAGGGGGTAATGGTCTCTTCTAGTAGCTGCATTAACCTTTTTGAGGTCCATGCACACCCTGAGTTTTCCATTATTTTTTGGCACGATAACTATTGGAGACACCCATTCAGAGTGTTCAATAGGATATATGAACCCACATTTGATAAGCTTTTCTAGTTCTTCTTGAACGATCCTTGCGTACTTAGGATTCATCGGGTAGGGTCTTTGTTGTACGGGCTTCGCAGTGCTAATCATAGGGATTGTATGTTGGACCACAGAAGGTGGAACACCTTTCATATCATGGTATGTCCAAGGGAATATGTCCTTGAATTCCTTGAGAATCTCTTTGAGGACCGCCTCTTCAACTTCTGTGAGGTCTTGGGCAATAAAAACAGGTTTTGATTCTTCACCGGGGTCGGCTAATTCTATTTCTTTAACTATTGCCGGACCATCATAGATTCCATTATTCCCATCGATAGGTATTCTTTGGGCTTTTGTGTACACAACCTTTGCTTCCCCTGTGGTGTAAGATTTGAAATGTTATGGTGCAGGATGCAAGTCTGTGGATTCTGGTTGTGCTTTGGTCTGTGCTTCCATTTCTTCTTTCTTGTGTTGTCGAGCTAACTCTTGGTTTTGACGCCTCCTTGCAGTGCGGCTCAACTTTGGCTTGTCTATGATCTCTAATTGGGCTATGTCATGGGGTCGCGGTCTACACCACATAACATTTTGGAGATATTCACCCCAATCGTCTACCAATTTTCGATGAGCATCACATGCTCCTATATAAATGAGCCATTCTGCTTAGGATCTCTTCTTTTTTATCCTAGCACGTACATTGGCTCGATATCGACGCCTCTTAAAGTTTTTCTTTTTCTTATTTGAGACCTGCTTTTGATTTGCATTTAGATCTGGGTCACTAAAGGAGTCCTTGTTGGTGTCCTCTTCACTCTCGGAGGAGCTATCATCGGTTGATGTGCTCGGTCCTTCCGAATGTTTTGACTCTGAACTTGCTCCACTCTCTAATTCATGAGATTCAGAATCCGTTTCACTCTAGGAGTCCGTGTCTGAGTCGTGTTGGTCAAAGTCTTCTATTGAGCTATCGGTGTCACTGTCAGATTGGTCTACAATTGCCTTGCCCTTAGAAGATGCATGTATGGCACTTATCATGTTCAGAGGTGCAATTTGTGGTACCTCTTCCCCCTCTAGTGTGACCCAAGTGGTTCCTCTTTCCCCAGGTATCTATGGTTGCAGCTAGGTGTACCCAATCTACGTTGTCTGATTCCGTCATACCCGGTAACACATCCATGTAAGGAGAATCTTGGCCAATGTCTGTATCCTTCTTACAAGTGTAACAATATTGTAGTGGGGCGGAGTGAACTGTGGTGTCAGAGCGATGATCAATAATGGTTTTACTCCCTAAGGGGTGTACCTTAGCAATCACCAAATCCACTCTAAGGACAGAGTCTTGGAATTGCAAATAGACATGATTTTTAGACCAATCATGAACCATTTGTGCTTCCCTCATGAATGGTCGCCCTAAAATCATTTCATATGACATAAGGTGTTTAGAGAAATCCATTACAATGAACGTATGTCGTACCTTGTGTCCTAGAACTTTGATCTTAAGATCCTTGAGCATCCCCATAGGTTTGGCTATGGTACCATTTGCCATCTTTACCACAATGTTAGTAACACTGAGGCGGGGTTTTCCCATGGATTCCCAACAATCTTTTGTAACGATGCTAACTCCCGCACCACCATCAAGAATTCACTTTATAGTTAATCCCTTGGTAGTGATGGGTAGGGTCGCATTAGACTCGTCGCCTTCAAAATACTTTACTAATTCGTTAATGGGTACCTCGATCACAGACTCGTGTCCATCTAAGTCAAGTGATTGCACATGATTTTCCTCATCAATCATAATCGAGTCAGGCCTATTTGGTTGCGCAAACTGCGGTAATCCCGTTCGTAGTTCTTCGTTAAGGAATGCTCGAAGTGCAAGGAATAACTCAGGATCTCCATACAACTTTGCTATGATCGTGGTTCGGACCTCAGAAGACATGAAGTCCACCCGTTTGGCAACATTCATTGGCATTTTGTAGGATGTAGGTCCTTGACTAGGAACTGGTGAGGATGGAATATCATATTCCTCAATGGGATCAGGTATTCCTTTGTTAAACATCCTTTCCAACAAGAAGGGTGTATGCTCACTTTCTGATGTCCCGTCCTCACTCCCTTCTTGGATGATACTAGATATGGCTAACGGTCTATGGTTCATGTGGGGTGGATGAACTTGCGTGGGAAACACTGTGTCATGAATTTTGACATGCATGGGTTCTGGTTCTAGTTTCCCTTGAGTCTCCTCCACTAAACCTCTTAGATGTTTCACCTGCTCAATCTCGTCTACTGGGTTTGGGTACGTCCCAATCTTCTTTTTACGATTCTTCCCTTTTTGCCCCTGTGGTTTATCTTGGGGGTCTTGGATTGGATTTGGAAACACTTGTGGTGTTTTCAGAGGCTCTTTATGGTTTTCTCTTATTCAGTTTTCATTTGGTTCCATGTTACGGTTTTCTTTGTCGGTCTTTCTCTTTGTGGTATTGGTTCTAGTCTCCATTGTCTCGATTGAATTTGAATCATCCTCGAGGTCATTCATATACACGGGGTCATCTCCTGTTCCTATGTTTGTTTGGGAACTTGGCTTTGAATTTCCCGTATTCTGCGACCTCTTCCTTCGTGTCTTCTTTTTCTTTGCCTGGATAACTGGCGCGGTATCTCTCTCTTCGAGGATATGGCCTGGCCCTTGAAGCATGGACCGTGTAATCGCATAAGCGGGTGCGACGGGTGGTATTGGCGATGTCACACTAGAAATTTCGACCAAATTTAGGGGTGTGATTTTAGGCGCATTTGGGTTATAGGGGCATTGGGCAATCAAGTGATCTATGCCACAACGATTACATGTGAGTATTGGCATTGCAGACGTGCTCCCTTGATTCATTTGCATCTGTGCAGCATTCTTTTGCAGCCTAATAGGGCACTCCGCTGCCCGATGTGGTCCACCACACTCGTAGCATTGAAGAGGTGGCCTCCTAGCCTGGGTGTTGATATTTTGACCTCTGGATGCGAGAGCAGCAGCTTGATAAACCGGCTTGACTTGCCCCCAACAATCTTCCATGTAGTATATAGGACACTCTTCCAATGTATCAAGTCCGTAGGCAATACTAGTGTCTATTTCCTCCTCACAGCCATCTGCGTAAGCATTAGATGGCTCGCAACCCACTTGGTTCATAGGGGCGACTCTTGGATGCGGGGGCTGGGGTCCTAGCACAGGAGGTGGTAGCGGTGTAGCTTGTACAACATTTTGAGATCTAGGGACCATGTGTTGCGGTAGTTGCTCAACAGGTGGAGCAGGCATCAATACAGGAGCTCGAGGCGCATCCGTCCAGGCTACAGGTGGTCTATTTGCCATCATACGTTTGATCATTAAACAATCCTTAGCTTGGTGACCATACCTACCACATGTGTTGCAAGTTACATTAAATTTTACTCTAAATGTAGGGCACTCACTAGTGCTATGTGGACCTAAGCAAATGGAACACCATTGTTGCTCCCTTCTTGGATACATGTGACTATTTTGAGGGGGTCGATTATCCTTAAGAGAATCTTGGATTGCCTTGGTGAGGTCTGTCAAGAATGTCTCAAATACCTTTGGCTCATTGGCAATGGGCTTTGCAGTCATGGGTTCATACTCAATGGCTTGTGAGCTAGTGGATCTCGTTTCAGTAGACACCCTCATGCCTGCTATCATCAAGTTGTCCTCTAATTGGATTGCATTGGCAGTGACATCTTCCCAGGTTGTGATACCTCTAATCACTAGTCCATTATAGATTCCTTCATTCCTCAACCCTCGAATGAATCGATCAAGCAGTTGGTTATTGTTGAAGCGCTCATTTACAGGGCAGCGAGAGTTTAAGTGCTTTAGACGACTAATGAAGTCCCTTACTGACTCTCCTTCCTTACGTTCGGCCTTCTGTAGCTGAGATGCTACACCCCAAAGCACACCTTCTCGTATGTACTCCTTTAGAAACAACCTTCGAAGGGTAGGGTAGATTGTTTTCTCATCCACCCTTACGGTTCTATACCAATCTCCAGCCTTCCCACTTAATGTCAAGCTTAAGGGACTGCACTTATGTAGTTCGTTGCGTTCCCCTAAGGAATCACATACTTGTTCAAACACTTCAATGTGTTTTCTAGCATCTTCGTCCCCATTGAATTTTTGCGTGAGTTTGGCAATTTGTACTGCCTTACTTCTAGGCTCTCTATCAGATGCATGACGCATATTTTCCGCGATAGATCGACCTATGGTTTGAGCAAACGCTGCCAAGTCACCTTTGTGAGGAGGCAGGGCCGGTGGAGGTACTCTTGGAATCATATGTGGGAGAGGGACGGGTACCGGTCTTGGCATATGTGTGGATGATGAAGGATATGGAACATAACCGGGCATAGGTCCACTCGGATAAGGGCTAGGGAGCGGCACTCGAGGAGCATAAACAAGTGGTACAATTGGAGGTGTGGGGGCCATGTGTGCATAAGGGGCTAGAGGCACATACGGTCGAGGCCCCATATTAGGTACTACGACACTAGGTAGTGGCACTGCACTAACCGTAGATGTCATCGGTACATTCTCTGTCAGGCTTATCCCTAGAGTGAGCACTGTGTTTTCCTTAATAGAGGGTTGAGCCAAGTTAGGGAAGCTAAAGTTGTTGCTCAGATGCTCAGATTGCATAGAGATCCCAGGTGAAATGACGTAAGATGGGTCCATGGGGCTCATTAGAGGAGTCTCCATTTGTGATAGAGTAGGCTGTTGAGCCTTGCTCGTATCCAGAAATCTCATGGGGCCAGCTGAGAGTATATTTACCCCTCGATTTTGCCTTTCTGATTGAATAATGCCATGGATAACATTACAGATCATTTTCTGTTGATCTTCGAGGCTCGTGGCACTAGAGGTGGATCGTACAATCTCTATCCATCCTACATGGTAGGCGTGGCCAAAGTGTAGATCCGTCAACACCTCAGTGTGGAGGTCGTATGTCCAATGATCATTAATGAACAATCCTTCTAGAGTCGACGTGTTAATGGTTTCTTGTGAGGTAGAAGCAATGTTGCTCCCCATGGTTTTACTTGTCAGCAATGGTACTCTAGAGGGAACTTCTGAAGGAGGTAGCTCAACAGGGCCTTCTTGGTAAGAAGTTGGCAGGATAACCACATGGACACTCTTTGGGGGTGTGGGGTCCATGTGCGATGTGAAAGGAGAGTCCACTTCCCCACCCCCTTCATGTGCTTCATTTGCATCAGGTTCGGAGCGAGTAGCTCTACCTAATGTTTCCATGAAATGGCTAAACATACTAGTACTAGGCTGTGGAGCTTCGAGAGGTGCATGGCCTTCTCTCTCAGTGTTTTGGGTAGGGTATGCTTCCATGATTTCTGAGTCGGAGGAGGAATCACTAGCGGCTATTTTAGGGTCTTGGGTGGTGCTACCTTGTGTCCCCGCTGAGGGTCTAGAGCCTATCGTGGATGGGTAATGGGTGTCCGTATGAACAGAGGCACCCTCAATATGCTCGTGTTCTAGCACCCGTCCAGAGCGTAAGTGCATGTGCTTTTGATACCCTAAGGTGTCAAAAAGCTGCTCTAGGAGGCCTTGTGACTAGTTTTTTGCGTGTTTTTTTGTTTGTTTTTTTGCTAGATTTTTTAGAGCGTGTCGTGGAATGGGCCGTGTGATAGCTCGAAACGAGCGTATCGCTAGGAGGGACGCACTGTGCTTTATAGCCCACCGTTTGGTTCTATTTTGCTCCAGAAAAGCCCGAAATAGTCTTTTCCTAGCTGGGGAACTAGGCTCCAAATAGCAAGTCTAAGCGTGCAAGTGGGAAGAGAAGGAAGGAGAGTGGAGGACTTGTCCCACATGCTCTCATTCCCTCTTGAGGGGGTAGGGTATATATATAAGAGTGAGTCTAGTATATATCATAGGACTGAGGCCTGGGCCTGGGCTTGAGCTTGGGCTTGGGCTTGGGGAAATGATCCCGATCCCGATCTAACTTTTATACAAACCAACCCGTCCGTTTTTATAACTCACGTTTTTTATTTTCAAAAATCTAACCTCCCCCTCACTCACGTTTATATTTTTCTTTTTTCTTTTTTTCGAAAAAGATTTTTTTAAAATTTTGGATATTATTTGGTGCGCGTTGACCTCACCTAACTATTTACTGTCCCACCTACCTACTGACCTGCTAATCAGTGGTTCACCTAATTACTAACCTGCTTAATTAACTAACTGTGCGCCTGACTGTGCACAAACTAGAAAACACAGAAAATGAAACTTGACAAAACTGTGCAGTGCAAACCAGAAAATGCAAAAAACGCAGAAACGCAAGAAATGCTAATTGTGTAAGCTGAAATCGGAGCTTAATAGAACTAACAAAACAGAGCTTAACAGAACACAGAAAACTTGAATGCAGTCAACAACATTGTGTCTTTCTCTACTGTTTTTGCATAACAACAATGATCAAACTTAAGCTGCGCCTTTCCTACATAAAAAATAGCTTCAATACAATTTACAGGTCGCCATTGGAGCTTCACGCGCAACAGCTCCCCGGCAGCGGCGCCAAAAATGTCAAGGCTAGGGACTTGCTACGCGCCGTGTGCGAGCCACAAAGGCTCCTAGCACACAGTCATACAACAGACAAGCTCACAAGGAAGAATGGTGTGTCACTCACCTTCCTGCGTAGTTGCGAATGAAGAATTCCCGCGCCGCGAAGAAGAGGGAGACGCCGCTACGCCGCGCTCAACCGCCTCGCCGCCGTCATGCCGCCGCAACGCTCGATTGCACACACACTCTCACAGTGTCTCTCTCTCTCTCTCTCACACGCACACACACACACACAAGGAGATGGTGAAGGAGAAGGTGGAGATGGAGCAAGAGCAGCTTCTATTGCACAATGAGAGAATGACTCAATTTTAGGTTTAATTGGCTTTTATGTGAGCTCACCCCATTCACACTTGGGTGCCCAACTAACCCTAGCATTTTCGTGTTAGAGTGCGCCTCTCATCGGCGATCACTCTACCTTTCCCTATTGGACCGACAAGCTTGGTTTCTGACTCTACTTAAATAAATAATACGGTTACGGTGTCCGTCGTAGGCGATAGGGTGTCCATGAGCCACGAGGGTTAACAATGCATATCATGCCTGCAGGCAAAGGGCCGCCACTCTGTGCGGGCCCAGCGCCTTCACCTTCTACCTTCACAACACCGTCTACAACCCCGCCGTGGACAACAACGACGACTTCGACTCTGTCTATGGCCTGTCCCGTAACGTGACATGGCCCAATCCCTACTCCTTCGGCACCACTTCCACCTTTGAAGACCCCATCACGGTGGCTCAGGGCCTGTGGGAGCTCGACAGCAAAGTGGGCTACACGCTCTTCCACATATTCACGGCCAACATCACCGAGGGTGACTACAAGGGCACCATCTCCATCCTGGGCCAGATTCGCGAGGCCGACCCCGTGCGCTACCTCACGGTGGTGGGTGGCACGGGCGATTACTTGGGCGCCCGAGGCTTGGCCTCTAACCACCTCGTCACCATAGACCATGCGGCCCCTGCCACATGGACCCTTTCCTTCGACCTCGACCTCTATTATTGATGATCCCTACCTATAACATCACACACGCACTTCATTTTTCCCCCCATTTTTTCCTGTCATTCAACTATCACTAGCTGCTAATAAATAGCTCTCAGAATGAATAATACGACTCGTGGAATATTCTTCAAGATTATATTTAAGGATGGATGATCTCATTCTATGCACAATAATAAACAAACGTTTTTCTACCTCTGTGGCTCTCCACCATCTCTCTCTCTCTCTCCCCACCCCCCCTTCATATGTCTTTCTCTGTATGTGGGGCTTGATTATTTTGTTCTCATCCTCCTCACTGATTAAACTATGAAAGAGTATTCACAAAAGAGCACTAAGTTGGACATCGGAATGAGCTGCATATATGTAATAGCTATTCCATACTTAGACGCAGAATACTGAATGAGTTCAATTTCTTAGCTATCCAGAACAACTCCCAACTTGAGATGATGAGATGACACTTTCAGATAGCTTCAGATGAGAAAATGAACGAAACTGAAACGAAAGACTCAAATTACAGACATAAAATAGGACAACTGAAAAATATATTCACAATCCAAATAAGGTTCAGATGGAAGGCTCGTATATCGGAGCTCTATAAAGATTAATCTAGAAGTTTAACTAGCACAAACCCGAGTAATGAATGTTCTTAATCTCTACAAGATTCAAAGATCAAGGACACAAGACTTGCGCCCCCAAAATAGAATTTGTGGGGTCTATTCATAGGTATGAGGACAAGGTTTTGACTGATCGTAGCAGGTGTATAGTGTAGGGTAACCGGTGATTACTCTGCTAGGTGACTTGATCAACTTGTAAGTAAATACTCATAGATAATCTTTCATCCAAGGTATCTCCTAGGGATTGTTGTCATGTACAAAGTTTCAAGGCTTTATCTCTTGTGCTTGCCATTTTGTTTGTATCGAGGGTTCTTTTCCTCGGGTCTCTGAACCATCTATATACACTGGGGATTTAGTAGGTTTGGCCACCGTGTGATTTTGTTGAGTACTGAAGGCCACATTTTGTTTCTTGATAATCCGATAAATAGCATCTTGCTCAGGCTACTCCCTTCTTTCTGTTAGCATATCCACTTTATAAGGCATCAACTGGTGCCACGTATTTGTATCTTGTTTGTACAAACCCTTCTTGCCTTCGCTGACTTATGGTAGATGGATGTTGCTTGTATCCACTAGGCTCCGGCTAGCTAATTGGCTTTGATTTAAGCCTCGGATAGAACTTTAGACATCTCTTTAAACTGAGGTTCTAAATTAGCTTTGTTGGCCAGTTTGTTCAATTAGGAATCTTTGACAAAGAGTTGTAGTACATTGTTTGTGTGATTTATCAACACCCTAAGCTATGCAATTCTTTCCATTGGCTCATCACACCTCTGCAGTTGACCAGGTCCTCCTTTAGTTTTGAGATTGTATCTTTTTGTTTAGTTTCATTGAGTATTAACTTCCAGGAAATCCATAAATCATTGCTTTTCTCATAGCATTATCTCATCTAATCTATGATCTGAATGTATCTCATTTTATCAGTAGGTTCATTGTAGACTGGATGCAAATCTCAATAAAACCTAGGAAGCACATCTTCTTTCATGGATAAGGCATACATGAGAATAGAATAGTTTAGCACGACTTTTATATGATTCGTTAATATGTATGTGATGTGATACGGGAGAGCGAAATAGACTAACAAACAAAAAAAATTGATAGAGGGCGATTATAGAAGGAGCTCATCTTGTATCATAACCTCTTGACCACCCGCGAACTATCTCACTCTCACTTGCATCTGACTCTCACTCAAAATCCCAATCTCATCAAATACACTCACAATCACAATTACGATCCCATTTCAATCACAATCAAAATTGTGCAACCTCCTCTGATGATAGAGGTTGTCCCCTAGAATAGCTAGCCAAAAAGTGTCAATTTACATAGTTGAGTCCAGTCTTTTAGTAAAGCAAGGCAAAAAAAAAGGTCAAGAGGAGGCATCCTACACATGACCAGAAAACCGCACTAGAAATATCAAATATGTCCTAAACTTTTGACAGACAAAAAATTTGACAAACTATATGGAATAGATTGGACAAAATTATAGAAGGAGCTTAGCTCGTATCATACCCTCTTAACCGCCCGTGAGCTATCTCACTCTCAATTGAGCCTCAGTGTCACTCCTAATCGCGCCTCAGTATCACTCCCAATCCGAATCTCACACACACTAGTAATCACAATCACAATCACACTCTAAATCACAAGCAATTACAATCTCAGAACTTACTCTGATGATAGAGGTTGTCTCCTAGAATAGCTATTTGAAAAGTGGCTATTTTTATAGTCGGCTCCAGTCTTTTAGTAAAGAAAAGCAAAAAATAGTGTCGAAAGGAGGCGTCCTGCACACGACCACAAAATGGCACAAAATATCCAATACTTCCTAAACCTTTTTCCATTTTCAATGGCTCATAGTTCCCAATCCCCTCCAAGTATATTTTGGCACATCTCACATGAATTTTTTCACCTTGTGGTGCTCTTCATATGAGGCAACAAAAATTCACATCCAGTCCAGACTCTCCAATAAGTAGTCTGCAAGTTGGCAATTTCTACAAAAACAATGTCAAGTAGGCACCATCCACCATATGCCCCTACCAGATGGACCCTTTCCTTCAATCTGGACCTCTATTAGTGATCCCTACCTATAGCAACACACATGCACTTCATTTTCAATAATTTTCCCCCCCAATTTTTCCTCTCATTCAGCTATCACTAGTTGCTAATAAATAGCAATCAGGATGGATAATATGATTTGTGAAATACTCTTTAAGATTATACTTAACGATGGATGATCTGATTCCATGCACAATAATGAACAAAAATTTTTCTACCTCTGTGCTCTCCACCATCTCTCTCTCTCTCTCTCTCTCTCTCTCTCTCTCTCTCTCTCTCTCTCTCTCTCTCTCTCTCTCTCTCTCTCTCTCTCTCTCCCCCCCCCCCCCCCCCCCTCCCACCCCCCTTTCATATGTCTGTCTCTGTATGTGGGGCTTGATTATTTTGTTCTCATCCTCCTCACTGATTAAACGATGAAACAATATTCACAAAGAGCACTGAGTTGGACATTGGAATGAGCTGGACCACTGCATATATGTAATAGATATTCCATACTTAGAGACAAAATACTGAATGAGTTCAGTTTCTTACCTATCCAGAAGAGGAATCCCAACTTGAGATGATGAGATGACAAAATGAACAAAAGTGAAACAAAAGACTTCAGATTATAGACATGGAATAGGACAACTAGAAAATATATTCACAATCCGCATAACGTTCAGATGGAAGGCTTATATACCAGAGCTCTATAAAGATTAATATGGAAGTTTAATTGGCACAAACCCGAGTAATGAATGTTCTTAATCTCACTAATCTATACAAGATACAAAGATCAAGGACACAACACTAGAGACCCCAGAATAGAATTTGTGGGATCTATTTTTAGGTCTTAGGACAAGGCTTTGACTGATCGTAGTACTCGTGCAACGTAGGGTAACCTGTGGTAAGTCTGCCATGTCACTTGATCAACTTCCAAGTAAATACTCATAGATAATCCATCATTGAGGGCATATCCTAGAGATTGTTGTCATGTACAAAGTTTCAAGGCTTTATCTATTGCGCTTGCCATTTTATTTGTATCAAGGGTTCTTTTCCTCGGGTCTCTGAACCATGTATATACACTGGGGATTTTGTAGGTTTGGCGACCATGTTATTTTGTTGAGTACTGAAAGCCACATTTGTTTTCTTGATAATCCGATAAATAGCCTCTTGCTCAAGATGCTCCCTTCTTTCTATTAGCATCTACACTTTATAAGGCATCAACTGGTGCCACGTATTTTTATCTTGTTTGTATAGACCCTTTTTGCCTTTTGCCAACTTATGGTAGATGGATCTTGTTTGTATCCACTAGGCTCCGTCTAGCTGATTGGCTTGATTGAATCCTTGCACAAAACTTTAGACATCTCTTTAAGCTAAGGTTCTAAATTAGCTTTTTTGGCTAGTTTGTTCAATTAAAAATCTTTGACAAAGAGTTGTAGTACATTGTTTGTGTGCTTTATCAACACACTAACCTATGCTTTCCATTGGCTTATCATACCTCTACATTTGACCATGTATCCTTTAGTTCTGAGATTGTATCTTCTTGTTTAGTGTCATTGAGTATGAACTTCCAGTAAATCCATAAAGCATTGCTTTGCTCATAGCATTATCTCATCTACTCTATGATCTGAATGTATATCATTTTATCAATAGGTTCATTGTAGACTGGATGCAAAGCCCAATAAAACCTAGGAAGCACATCTTCTTTCATGGGTAAGGCATACATGAGGATAGGATAGTTTAGCATGACTTTTATATGATTCATTACTATGTATGTGATGTGACGTGGGAGAGAAAATAGACTGACAAGACAAAAAAATTTGATAGAGGGTGAATATAGAAGGAGCTCAACTCGTATCATAATCTCTTGACCACCCGCAAGCTATCTCACTCTGAATTTCATCTGACTCTCACTCCCAATCCCAATCTCATCATATACACTTACAATCACTGTCACGAGAATCGAATAATATAGATAGACAACAAAAGATACAGAAAGAGATCTTTGTATTGATGAATCTTTGCAGACTTTTGATACAACAAAGGAGCAATTGAATATGGGCGTACTCCGTTGTACGAAGCTCGAACCTCCCGACCACCCCCGAGCTTTAGTTCGCTTGCATGCAGCGTCTCACTCACACTCGCACTCGCACTCACACTCTCACTCTCACTCGCACTGGCACTTGCACTCGCACTCGCACTCGCACTCGCAGAAGAAGCGATCGGTGAATGATCCCCAAACGCACCACCCGTCGTGCTTTTATCCTTCTTTTCCTTGAAAAGCCTGCACAATTTTCGCACCAAGTATACCTGCGAGAATAATATAAGAACGTGATCGCTAAGCGATCCGTAAAGGTTAGATTTCTATCATGACACTTTGCACAGATCCTGTTTCACACATTGATTTCTGCATCGCTTTCAAAATAGCCAAAAGAACATACTCGTGCAACCAATTCAACATGATAATCAAAGTAAAAAAACATAATTATATACCTTCATAATCTCAATTGCTATACTCTACCATGAAGAAACAATCCACTTCTTGGTTGATAGCAGGGAGAACTGTATGATGTTGCATGTCTGTCTATTCTTGTGTATTCTACACTGTTGCTGCCTTCTGTTTATTTTTATCATAACTTTTACAAACAAACTTAGAACATAGCAATCCAGGTACTCAAAACGACAGGAATAGGTCTGGTTTACAAGGCAGCGCGAACAGAATTGCAAAAAACGTCTCTGTTTGGCTAAAAACGCAACTTTTAGGTCGCGACTCATAAAACCTCTATTTTTGGGTATCCACTATTTTTACAACTTATTTTAAGCCTACCCATGCATTTTAAGCTAAAACACATAAATATAAAACATTGATATTAATAAAAATCTCAATTTTACTGTTCATAGACAGACTATCTGTTATTCATTAATCTTTATTAAATCCGTCTTTAGTATATTATTTTAAAAAAAGAATATATGTTCTCTCTTAATATCTCAACTCATTCGTATAAGCTCTATTTAATAGACTATTCAACAATCTTTCAAATCGTGCTAACGAAAGATATGCCCTGCTACATTCTTTTCGACTTTAAGAACTTCAAAGACTAGTCCTATTACAGAGCAAGCGGTTGATTCTGGACATGGAAGGATACAAGAGGAGGATGAAGGAGCAAGAAGACCTTATTCGACGACTATAAGAAGATCTGGAATAAGAAAATCGGGAGCGTGCTGAGGCTCTGCGAGGCAAAACAGCACGAGAGCCGGATATCTATGTGGACTGGATGGCAAACATGAAGGCGAAAACCATGCTACTCCACCAGGAAACAATAATCATCGTGGCGGCAATGGGGCACCTGGTAGTGGTGATGGCGGGAATGGTGGTGGTGGACGTAGAGGTTGTCAACGCGAAAAGGAAACGATGACCATATGGAAAAAGCGACAATCAAATCATTCTTAACGAAGGCTAAGCTTAAAGAGTTTGATGGCATAAGAAAGATATGCAAAGATTTAGAAGCATGGATTGAAGAACTCAAAGATTTGAATGATACTTTCAATATCGACAACACGACCACCAGACTTTCGAATGCTCGAGCAAGGTGACCGATAAGACAATACGCACCAAGATGGCTCAATTGGAGACTTTTGGCGATGCGTACGATAAAGGTAAGTCATCTACCCCTTCTTTGTGATGTTTTATGTTTTTGATATGTCCTTTGAAAGCTTCTGTGATCGAATTTATGCGTAAAAGTTGAAATTTAAATTTAAATTTCTTAATTGATTTGGATAGTATTCATTGCTTCTTATTGTCTAAATTGATTGAGAAATTAAACTTGAAATTAAATCGAGAAGTCAACAGAATTGTGGACTTAACCAATGGTAATAATAGTTTCACGAAAGAGTTAGTATATTTTTTTTTTTGTCTTTGAAGAGTCGGAAGCATAAAGATGATTTCTATATCATAAACATTGATATGCATGATGTTATCATTGGTATCAATTAGATCATTGAAAATCATGTTTTGATTGATTGCTAAGAAAGAAAAATATATCTTTAATCATTTGATGATGATAAGTCACACTCTTTGTGGAAAGAAAGAGATTCTAAATCTAGTTTTGGCAATGGAATTGATAAGGTGACTTAGATAAGAGCGTGAGACGTTGCTTGTGTTTTCTTGTGTGAGACGTTGCTTGTGTTTGCTAATGAGATTAAAGAAGAATCTGGGGATAAACATAAAGAGACAAATCCAGAATTTATAGAGGATCTCTTACATGAATTTAAGGATGTGTTTCCGGACGATCTTCCTGGTATGCCTCCGCCTAGAGTGGTAGACCACGCCATAGATCTATATCCAGGAGCAACACCTTATTCAAGAGCTCCATACCGGTTCAATATTGATGAGCTTAAAGAGCTCAAGATACAACTTGATGATCTTTTGAAAAAAGGGTTTCATTAAGCCTAGTGTATCTCCTTGGGGTAGTCTTGTGTTATTCAAAAAGAAAAAGGATGGTACATATAGGTTATACATCGCCTATAGGGGTTTAAACAAACAGACCATTAAGAACAAATATCCTCTTCCTCACATAGATGAACTGCTTAGTCATTTGAGTGGTGCCACAATATTTTCAAAGGTTGACCTTCGTTCTGGCTACCATCAAATCCGTATCAAGGCCGAGGACATTCCAAAGATTGCTTTTCGTACACGTTATGGACATTATGAATTTACAGTTCTTGCTTTTGGTTTGACTAATGCACCAACAACTTTCATGTGATTAATGAATAATATTTTTTACCTGTATCTTGATGACTTCATTCTGGTATTCTTGGATAATATTTTTGTGTATTCTACGAATGAATAAGATCATGCATTGTACTTAAAGAAAACATTTGAGGTTTTGCGTGAACATAAATTGTATGCCAAAGCAAGTAAGAACTCTTTTGCAAAGGATCAGATTGTGTATTTGGGAAGAGTGATTTCTAAAGAGGGGATTCACATTGATCTTGATAAAGTTAAGACTATGTTAGTAAGAGATGTAAGAAGCTTTAAGGGTCTAGCACAATATGATAGAGCACACATTAAAGATTTCTCTAAGATAGCAAGTCCTTTGACCGAATTGACCAAGAAAGACAAGGATTTTGTGTGGACTTCTAGCTGTGAGACTGCTTTTGAGACCTTGAAGGCTAAAATAGCGGAAAATTTTGTTTTAAAAGTTTCTGAGATGGGCAAACCATTTGTTGTGTTCTGTGACGCTAGTGGTGAACAATTAGGTTGTGTTTTGACACAAGAAGGAAGAGTGGTCGCATATGAGTTTAGAAAATTAAGACAACATGAATTGAACTATGCAACACATGATCTAGAATTGCTTGCTGTTGTTCATGCATTGAAGCATTGGCGTCATCTCTTCCTTGGTGTAAAATTTGAATTGCGTACTGATCATCAAAACTTGAAGTATATTTTCACTCAGCCATTGTTAAATAACAGACAAAGAAGATGGATTGAATTGCTGGCTGAGTATGAATTTGATTTGAAGTATTTGTGTGAAAAAGAAAATAAAGTTGCAGATGCATTGAGTCGTAGGCCCATGTGTAATTTGTTGACTGTTGTGCGATCCAATTTGATTGATGAGATACATGCTGAAGTTGAAAATGATTCCTTTTATATGCCTATTTTGAAATTCTTGCGTGAGAATATTGGTGAGATGTATGAAAACAGATATCACTTGTATAAGGGAAATCTGTATTGTTATGACCGCGCGCTTGTGTATTCTTGCAAATTCTTCTTTTAAGAGTCAAATTCTGCATGAGTGTCATAATTCACCTTTTTCTGGTTATCCTGGATTAAATAAGACATATGAAAATATTAAAACCTTATTCTTTTGGCCGCGTATGAAATTGGATGTTAAGAATTATGTGTGTGAGTGATTTCAATGTCAACAAGTTAAGATTGAGCATAAGAGGATGCCTGGTGACCTTCAACCCTTAGACATTCCTTTACAAAAGTGGGAGTGTATATCCATGGACTTTATCATTAGACTTCCTACTACTCATGGAGGGTATGATTCGATCTTTCTGGTGGTAGATAGACTCACAACACAAGCTCACTTCTTTCCTGTAAAAATAACTGATACTGCATTGACCATTGCATACTTGTTTATGAAAGAGATATTTCGTTTGCATGGCATGCCCAAGAGCATAGTGTCTGACAAAGATTCTAAGTTTACTTCTCATTTCTGGAGAGCGACTTTTGACTCTATAGGTACCCAGTTACGCATGTCTAATGCTTTCCATCCTCAAACCGATGCAGAAACGGAGAGAGTGAATCGTATTTTAGAAGATATGTTACGAATGTATGTCAATGAAAACCAATCTAATTGGAATGAATATTTGCCTTTGGTTGAATTTGCATACAACAGTTCATATCATTCATCTATTAGGATGACTCCGTTTGAGGCAATGTATGGCTATAACTGTCCCACACCTATAAATTTTCTTAGCTCGAGGAATAAGATAAAACTGTCACGTGAGATGCTTGAGAAAATGGATAGCAAGATGGCCAAAATCAGGGGAAATATTAGAGAAGCTCAAAAGAGACATTAATTGGTATTATGACAAGAGACATCGGGTTGTTGAGTATGAAACTGGTGATATGGTTTTCTTAAAGGTTATGCCCGAGAAGTCTCATTTCATTCTTGAAAAGGATAAGAGATTGTCTCCACGATTTGCTGGGCCATTTAAAATTTTGAAGCGCATTGGTTCATTAGCTTACAAGTTGGAATTGCCTTCTCATGTCAAAGTGCATCCTGTATTTCATGTGAGTTTATTGAAAAAGTATATTCGTAATGTGCATCAGATTTTAGAGGACAACTCTAAGTTGAAAGATGACGGAACATTGACTGTAGAACTAGACTTAGTACTAGACAAGCGTTTTAAACATCTGAGAAATAGAGACATTGTGGAAGTTTTGGTTAAGTGGCAGAACTATCCAGTAGAGGATGCATCATGGGTTGATCTTAGTGTTTTGCAAAGAGAATTTTTCTCTCTTTAGACCAACTCTGAGGATAGAGTTAATTTTGATAAGGGAAGAATGTAATAGGACTAGTCTTTGAAGTTCTTAAAGTCGAAAAGAATGTAGTAGGGCATATCTTTCGTTAGCACGATTTGAAAGATTGTTGAATACTAGTCTATTAAATAGAGCTTATACGAATGAGTTGAGATATTAAGAGAGAACATATATTCTTTTTTTTAAATAATACACTAAAGAAGGATTTAATAAAGATTAATGAATAACAGATAGTCTGTCTATGAGTAGTAAAATTGAGATTTTTATTAATATCAATGTTTTATATTTATGTGTTTTAGCTTAAAATGCATGGGTAAGCTTAAAATAAGTTGTAAAAGTAGTGGATACCCAAAAATAGAGGTTTTATGAGTCACGATCTAAAAGTTGCGTTTTTAACCAAACAAAGATGTTTTTTGTAATTCTGTCTATGTAGCCTTGCAGACTAGACCTATTCTCGTCGTTTTGAGTACCTGGATTGCTCTGTTCTGAGTTTGTTTGTAAAAGTTATGATAAAAATAAACAGAAGGCAGCAGCAGTGTAGAATACAGAGGGATAGACAGACATGCAACATCATACAGTTCTCCCTGCTATCAACTAAGAAGTGGATTGTTTCTTCATGGTAGAGTATAGCAATTGAGATTATGAAGGTATATAATTATGTTTTTTTACTTTGATTATCATGTTGAATTGGTTGCACGAGTATGTTCTTTTGGCTATTTTGTAGGCGATGCAGAAATCAATGTGTGAAACAGGATCTGTGCAAAGTGTCATGATAGAAATCTAACCTTTACGGATCGCTTAGCGATCACGCTCTTATATTATTCTCGCAGGTATACTTGGTGTGAAAATTGTGCAGGCTTTTCAAGGAAAAGAAGGATAAAAGCACGACGGGTGGTGCGTTTGGGGATCATTCACCGATCTCTTCTTCTGCGAGTGCGAGTGCGAGTGCGAGTGCGAGTGAGAGTGAGAGTGAGAGTGAGAGTGCGAGTGCGAGTGTGAGTGTGAGTGAGACGCTGCATGCAAGCGAACTAAAGCTCGGGGGTGGTCGGGAGGTTCGAGCTCCGTACAACGGAGTGTGCCCATATTCAATTGCTCCTCTATTGTATCAAAAGTCTACAAAGATTCATCAATACAAAGATCTGTTTCTGTATCTTTTGCTGTCTATCTCTATTATTCGATTCCCGTGACAATCACAATTACTATCCCATACACACAGGAGCACGGAATGCCTTGCAAAATACATAGAATAATATTCTACAGACAATAAAGTGATAGATCTTCACAGTTGACACATCCACAAGCACATAATTGCGTGATACATGTATAGAGAGAGATAGACAACGAAAACGCATGTGTAGACGCACCTCCCAGCTCGGAGTGCTACACCAGCACGGCGTGAGAGAAGAGAGGTGAGGAGAAAAGAGCAACGCAGACAGTGGGTGCAATCTCCCCCCGTGCAAGAGTGACCATTTTCCTCTTGCAAGTATTTCATTTATATATTTCTTAAATGGTCAAATTGAGTACAAACTGGCCGGCCGGTCATAAATGGCCAAAGCTCATAAAAGAGCATTTGAATAATAAAATGTTCAATATATATGTTTGTTCGCATATGCCTAGATCGGTCAAGCCTTTTCCACTTGTAAGCTGTAATAAATAGTAAAATATCAATTCCATAACATACCTCTCCGTTAGAAAAGCAACAGTCCTTAGTTGCAAAGATAAGAAATCTACAAATGATACTTGTCAAAAATAGTGATTAGAAATTTGTGTCAAAAAAAAACATATAGTAAAAATAATGAAACTAAACAACATTGCTTATGCCTGCTGTAATCCACATACTATCGATTCTAGTGTCCCATACCACTAGAATAAGCAGTATATGCCATATCCTAATGGATCAGGATATCATTGGTCACACTCATCATTCAATAATAAATTCTCATCAATCTCAAGTTCAACACTATCACGATAGAAAATCATCATATATCCATTCCAAATCCAAATCCTGATCAAAACATCTGCCCATTTCAAATCCAAATTCAAATATCCTTCATTTTCTATATCTGGGTAACAAAATCATACCAGTTACAATGGTGGCCAGCAACTGTAGCATGATTTTGTGAGCAGTGTTGCCTCAACCGGACAAGTATACACCGGTAAAACGTGCTACCTAGATCAACGAATCTGCACTAATGCTGCTTATATCGGTGGATCTCCATTTATCATTGTGAATCTGCAATTTGTCAGGTTGCCTAAATCGACGAATCTACACCAGGATGAGGATTTACACACTACCTAAATTGGTAGATTTATGTGCATGTGACCAATGGACTAGAGAAGACATAAAAAGACAAAACATTTATGACATGTGGGACACCACATTGGAGTATAGTTTAGTAGCAGAGTACTTATTACAATTTTTTTTGTTTACTAACTCAAAGAACCGCAGCTCATATGAGTAGCTACATAGTTTAATGCCAAATCCTCTCAATAGAAATTACATGCAGTGCAAGCACAACCAAAAATTTAGGGATGCTTAATTTCATATGTCATAAGAAAATGCAAAGAAGTAAAAGATTCTTTTCCTTTCAAATTGTCCAATGATATTATCCCTATTGCAAACTGCTTGACTTTGTGTCCTTAAATATATGCACCAACAAAATAAACTTCCAAGGAAGTGGAGAAAGTGAGTATTATCGTAATAGTATGTTAAGGGATGTCATTGCAATATAGGTTGCCATGGAAAACAACGATAAATTACATACCTAGAGGTGGTTTGAAGAAGTGAATAGTATCCAAATCGTCAAATGCTAAACAAGTTGTTGAAAATAAAGGTCAGTAGCAAAATTCATCATTTGATTAATGTCATGCAAGATAGAACAAACCAAAGTACAGATACCATAAAATAGAACAAACCAAAATGCAAATGCCATAAAGTTCAAGTCGTACAGATGGGTGTCATATATCGGTGAGGTGGACTGTATGTGTGAGTAAGTTTTTATACCATTGATTGTTGTTGCAAGAAAATTAGAAGCTAGTAAAATTTCACTAGTGTTATTAAAACTAGCTAAAATAGCAAAACATCGGCTAGATTCCATGCTTTCCTTCAAGTAAATCGGCAAAGTTTTACAAGTATTAGTGTGAATACCTAGAAATCATTGAATTTTGACCTAAAAACAAAAGAGCTTTATGTGTGCCCTTATTGTCTTCAGGTAGGATTTTTTTTTGCAAGCCCTAACTCGATCAACAAACATTGCTATGATTACTCTGATCCAAAGTTTGATTTCCATCATTGCTCTCTCAAAGAGAATCTCGTGAAAAATATCGTATGAACTACTTTCGATGGTCATCTTTGAATGGATACAACAAACACTGAAATACCAAGAGATATAGGAGGACTTATCTCTACCTTAAAGATGAACACACAAATCTCAAAGCCAAAAATTTTATAAGAAAATATAGGCACACACTGGCAAGGTTGAAAACTGCAACACTTCCCACCGGTGGTGAAAGACCATAGGGAGACTGAACTCCGAATCCTCCTCCCAGCCAGCCTAATATACGAGTGCCCATGGCCCTTTTCCCTAAAAAGATCCCCTGTCCACACCTTCAGTCTGGCCCTTGGCTTGAGTCCTTGACTCCCCTAGGTCGCGCGACCTGCCCTCTAGCCCTTGGCCTGACATTACTTCCCCCTTGGAGAAGCGTTTTCTTCCTCGAGAACACAAGTTGTAGTATTTTCGTAAGAACACTGATGTTTTCCTTGTTGGTATCCCATGCGCGGGCCAACTGATACTTGGCGTAGTGAGGAGGTTCAATGAAACCAAGAGCAACATCTTGATTTTCGACATTATTGTCCTTTTGCAACCACTTTTATCAAAATGGTAACTCAATTGATAACTCACTTGAGTACTTTAAAGGAGTAACCACAACTAAGAGGTGTCTAAAGGCATAACCAGTTGTCAGACTTTTTGAAGGTATTGAAATAATGTAAGAAAACCTTGGTGCAACTTTCCATGAAGTTGTGAGCCAAATTTCCAACTCGCGTGAGTATCTGGAAAAGCTCATAACTACTAAGGGATAGAATAGGGAGTGTCCTCATGTCAGACTCCTGAACATTTTGGAACACACAGAACTACATGTTCACCCCTAGTGTAGGTTACATGCCAACATACTTTGTCAGCACACCTACTAAGACTTTGACTTATGAAACTATTGAAACGGTATCCAACCCCACCACAATAGGTGTTCAAAGTTGAAAACCTAACCTAAGCAAATTCTAGAATAGGAAGAGAATCGCCTATTCAGAATGCATTGTGCTAACGTATGCACTCCTTTAGCAAAAGATTACAGTTTATAATCTGCCTATCCCCTTGGATAACTGACATTACTGAGGTGTGTTTCCCCCACAGTTTACAGACAGCCTGCCCAGATGGCTGATAAACGAGGATCACAATATCGTACAACATTGTTGAGGAATCAAAAATGTCCGGCATAACCATCGTGGTTAACTTGAAAGATCCACAATCACCCAAACTGGCCTATGACCTCTATTGGTGATTGGTAGAACTAAAAGTAATTGCATAAATATACTACCCATAGAGTGCAAAATGCTACGTAAGCAGCAACTTGATGAATATGTGTGCTATTCCAAAACATCTTTTGGTAAACACTAGGACCCATAACACCTAGTGTGCATGCCTTTAGCAAAAAACATATCCGAACCTAGATATCCATGATCATTCGTGCCAATACTTATGGCGAATGTGATGTGCATAGCACACATTAAAGAGGAATGTAAATAGTTTTGTAAAGAAACTAAATACTTGCACTTGCAATCATTTTCAAGCCTTGCTGAAATGTTTGAACCATAATAGAAGATGAAACATGAATCACTTCTAGGGGACAAACTATGAAACTTTGTCATTAACAACACAGAGCCTTTCTATATGCATAAACAACCATCTGTAATGTTGTTTAGCACTACTTGTACCTTAACAAGTCATTCTAAGTATCCGACAATTGTTGGCCACCGAAATTTCTCGTGATACGTCGTGCTAAAAATGATCAAGAAAGCAGATTTGACCAGCACCTAGGGCTTTGTCATGCCACATACTTGAAATAGTGGGCATGAGTGTGAGTCCTAGAGACTCATATTCACCACATGTGGAATATGTCTCAACTAAGGATGTCTGAAAAAAGAACATCCTACAAGTACAAGATGTACTTGTGTGTGGAGGTAACTACAAACACTCTACGACGAGAGTGAGAGGGACCCTCATAGCCTTGCTCCCCACTGGCTAAACCAAAATCCTTGAGTCCCTAGACCATGTTGTATCCCATGTGAAAACGTGTGCCAAATAAACCCTACAAGTGAGTCTATACCTGCATCATGTAGGAACTTATGATGGACACTACAACCCAAACTACTTGGCTTTTAGATGACCGTGATGACCGTGTCATTTCTCTTAAGAGCAAAAATGGATGAAAACATATTTCATGCATTCTACATGAAAAATCAAACCAAAAGAAACAAAACCAAAACAGATGCGTACCTGTAGGTTAAACAGTGTGTTCACTTATCCGAAGTGAAGAGCACTGCCCAATTTTCCCACCTGCAAAGGCCTAGGAACACGAAGTGAAATGCAAGTAATATTGCACAGATAACCTTGGGGGTTGCTTTTGCAATCCAAAACCCGTGGTTAAACTTTGTAGGAAAAATTCTGTACTAGCACTCAGCCCTTAGCCTATGTCCCTGATCCCCCTTGGGTTGGCTCGTGGCAGTACATTCCATTGGAAGTCAAAACCTTTTCACTACCCTGTGGCAGTTTGTGGACTTGTTTCCTTGAAAATGCAAGGGTGAAGGGTCCAACAATTGACCGTCAACACTACTGAGTGATTTAGTAATCACAAGCTGGGTCTTACCCCAAAACTGTACTCATATAAGAACTCTTAGTGCTAATAGGAGCTCCACTAAAATTGGAGTTGTATGCACAACTAGAGCTTTTTCACACCCAAAAATCCATAATCTGAGGTTTTTGTGACCAGTCGTGCAATTTGAAATACTTGCTTCATTCATACACCTTGGTAGAGATAAGCCCTTACGAGTTTAAGACGTTCAAAAACGCAACTTGATTGTCACACTTAGAGTGTGGAGTACAAAAATAATGTCCAAAAAATCACTAATGTCAAGAATCGTTGTCGTGCCGCTTTGCGTTCACAAGCTGAAAAACAGAGTTTTGTTTGTATCTATGAACTTTGGAAAATCTATGCACTATGTTAGAATTGTTTATGGCATCAGATTAGTAGAAATGTATGTATTATGTGGACTTTTGTAGACCAAAGTAGACTAAGTGGGATGACAGGTGAAGAAAGGAAGAAGGGTTGGTTTTCTACTTAGAAATGTAGAGCTTGAAGTGCCGAAGGAACGGGTCCAGACGGCTTATCAAACAAAGCTACGAAGCCAAACATATTGAAGGTTGAAGGTTCAGTGTGTTGCAGATTCTTGCCGGACAGAGCAATAGAGGATAGGTGGTTCAAGTCAAAGTCAGGGTATAGGTGTGTAGTGCTCGCTTTATGGAGCCTACCCGTCTTTTCAGATTGCAGATAGGAGCCATGTATTGCAAATTATGGCCAGTTGAAGTTTTGTTGGGGGCTAGGTTGATGCCCACTTGGACCACATGGGGAATTGTGCAATCTGGTGTCTTTTGAGCCTCAACAAGGTTCTAGAGTAGGGTATGCATCATATGAAGCTAGCAGGAATCGACTATGCATAGGGCTTAAATCAACGATCGTAGTCTCAGAGGCAAAGTTACAGAGCTATGACGTTTTGACAGGGGCCGATTTGATCACTTAGCAAAGCATGCCATCATATGTTTGTGGAGCTTGACAAGATTTACAAGGGTAGTGGACACCAACTGGGACTAGCTAAAAGTTACGGTGCATCAATCAGAGTCTCGGTGGTTGAGATATACCAATTTAGAGAGCGGTTGCAGTTGGCTATAAAGCAATCCCAGATGTTTTTTTTCACTTTTCCTAGCTTGGTTAGGTGGGCTCGATGGGGTTCAAAAGTGGCAAGGATAGTGGGCATCAAAGTTCCGGAAGGCACCTCATGGTGGAACTTTACGGCTTGGTGACTAAGTCCTTAAGCAACATCTGGTAAGTAGAACAGAAGAGACCAAAAATTGGCTCATTTTGGGTTTATTTCCCAAGGAAATGGGGGATCTTTAGAGGCAGCTCATGAGCGCTCGCCAGGTGAAGACTTGAATGAAGCCACATGTGATAGCAAGGGTAGAAACCCTGTGGTATATAATATGCACTGCGAGCCTTCATCATGGAGATGTGTGGGAGAGGGAGCTCTTGCTCCCTGAAGCTATGGAGGCCCGTGACGTGCGCTGTACTATGGGGGGCGCAGCGCGGCGGTTTTGAAGGAGTGCGCTGGCACAACTGGTTGTTTTCGCTGGCCTAAGGGCGGAGTGCTACAGTGCTGACATGGTGGCCCGCTCGCTCGGGTGAGTTCCCACGGCCACATGGGCCCAAGAATTTTTAAAGTGTGCCCCCCCTCCAATAGTGAGGTCGCTATTGCTCGGGTAGGGGAGGGGTCCCGCAGCAGGTGAATGAGTGAGAAGGACATACCAAGGCGGCCTAAAAGGAAATTGTAAGATCCCATCCAAGGGGTCTCGTGGCGACGCCAGGGGAGCAAGAGAGAGGGCAAAGCAAAGGAGCAAGGCTGGCCAAAAGGGGAAGTGCAAAGAGGAAATGGGCGACCAAATTGGGGGGACAAAAGACAAAAATGGATGCACCTTGCAAGGAGATACTAAAAGCGAAGTGAGCCAAGTGTAAGCAATGCAAGGGAAATTCCAAAAGGAGCTGAAAGAGAAGGGCACGAGCAAAGAGAGCTTCATTTTTTGCCTTTTTTTGGGGAGATTTGGGACCTCTATAAAAGGGGTATTTTTGCACTAAGCAGGGGTTGGGATCCTCTAGGTTTGGTTGGATTTTTGGGAAGGGTAATATCTTCAAGCTTTTGGGAGGGAGAACCTGCTAGAGCAGAGGGGAGTCCTTCTACCTGGGAGCAATTGGAGAAGCCAAAGCACGAGGAAACAGGACGGTGGACAGTGTGGGGAAGAATTATGAGGCTAGGATTGAAATTCAAAAGGCATACCAATTAGGCGTATGCATCTGGATTGTAAAAGTGCAGCTAGAATTCTTATAGTGTATCTGTTGTACCACAGCTCTTGAATTTGGAAGCTTTGTTTCTGTTAAGTATGGAGCTTGATTAACCCTTGTAATTCTCTGTGGTAAAAGTGCGCATTTGTAAGGCCCCCATTATGAGGAGAAGCCATCGTGCGTGAAGGAAAATCACTCACCGGAAACCAAAATTTTCACGGACAAGAATCAGGGGCAAATTTAAAGGCCCCCGAGACTTTTTTTTCGCCGGAATATTCTTTTTCGCCTGAATATTATGGCCGGACGGCGGCTGGAAAGTGGTCGGAAAACAACCGGTCGGTTGGTCGGTGGTCGGTAGTCAATGGCCGATGGCCGGTGGCCGGTGGTCGGAAGTCAATGGCCGGTGGCCGGTGGCCGAATTCAATGGCCAGTGGCCGAATTCAAAAGCGGACTTGTCTTCTCAAGGGCGGCCACACATGGGCGGATTGGAGGGTCCGATTTGGACTTATTCGCACAAGGGCGGCTACACATGGTTGTCTCTGATAAGAGAGGGCAGCCCTTTTGGCCTATAAAAGGAGGCCATTTCTACACACATTTCATAGTGTGAAGTTGATGCAACAAGGTGAGTGTGAGGTGGTGAGAGTGAAGCAATGCGGGAGCTCCATTAAGGGTATAATCCCTTTGTAAACTACTTCTTGTTTTAAAGTACTAAAGCCATTGAGTGGCTGCATTCCTGTGGACGTAGCCCACATTGGGTAAACCACGTATATCGTGTGTACTCTCTCTCTCTCTCTCTCTCTCTCTCTCTACTCTATAATCTCGTGTATATAAATCTATCTCTCTCCATTAAGTACTCTACTCAATTATCTATTTAGCTACGTCTTATTTCCTAACAGTTTCTTCATTATATCAATACTTATTGTTCTTAATTGCAATCTTTTCTCTCTACTCTCTTGAATCTTCAGTACTATGTGTATTAACAATTGAATACTTCTACCTACACTCTATTATCCTAATTTGAACGCCTCCTAAGCTCCTGTCTACAGCCAGAGGCCGGGTGCTTTCTCGGTCAACCCAAGAGAACCACGCACTCCGACAAATTTGGTGAATCCGACGCAAAATTGACCGGGTAGACGGAGCTAGCCATCTTGGCAGGCCAAGATAAAGGGATGCAACAATTGATGCAGCAATTTTGCTGCACTTATGCATCAACAACATCTGCACCATCAGTAGATGATGACTCAAAGCTCAGCAAGAGAAATGTAAGCACGGATTCATGAAGCTAGGCAAACAGTGACATATAAAGTGGGGCGGTTTGAAGGCCGTGATGTTACTAAATTCTTTCAATTTTATGAATAGGCTATGGAAGACAAGGGAGCAAATGAACAAGGTGCAGTGGAAAATTTTGTGCTAGTAGTCATCCCTGAACTACGAACACGGGTTGAAGAGCTTTGGACTGCGCATGGGGAAACCTGGGTGGGGTTCAAACAAGCTCTCAAAGATGACTACTTTCTTGAAGATAAGGAGCGTGTTACAAAGAAAAGCTTTCTGAAATGGGTGCAACACCGCAATAAGGGGCTTTCTGCACCTAAGCTGCTATGGGAATTTGAGAAAATATTTTGTCAGTTATCTGCTACCGAACGTGCTGCTTTTTATTCTGAAAAGGTAGAATTGTTTGTGTAGGCTGCAAACTTGAAACTGCAAAAGAGCTTAGTGGATCTCCTTGAGGATCCAGCATGGAATTAGGGTTGAAATCAGATTGGAAATAAGTAATTGAATCTGTCAATATGGTGGTAAAGCGGTAGAAAAGGCTGGACAAGTTAGTCGGGATGACTACCAATGTGGAAGATAAAGTGGAAGAGGTCCCTGTGCCATTAAATGAGAAGACCATGAAGCTAGAGGATTCTTTTATGGATGAGATTGTGAAGGGAATCCAAGAGTTTAATCTTAATTTGAAGGCAGTGAAGCTGGAAGAAAAAGGTTCAGCATCTCAATCAAAACAAGGCGGGCAGCAGAGAGGAAGTGGTAATCAAAATTGCATGTGGTGCGATAGTCTTGATCATATCAGGAGTGATTGTGATGAATTTGCAGACGCCAAGCGTAAAGACGTGGTTTTCTGGAAGGATGGGTTAATACATCTTCGGGAGACAGGTTTTCCCTTAAAGACCAAATATAGGAAAGGAGGGATGAAGAAGAGTATGGAAGAAATGTTGCATGAACATCATGTCAGTGTAGCTGAGGCATTGACTTATGGAGTGCAAATTGAAAGAAACTTACAGGAAAAACCAATTGAAGGTTCCCATATAAAAGGAATTTTCTGGCCATATGCTATGACAATGGTAAGAAAGGGAAAGGTTGGATATCATCAACTATGTCAAGTGCGGAATTTCATTAGGAAGACTACTTGGTGGTAGGATCCTGTCAACTCCCTGTCGGTATACGCATATATAGCAAAGTATCAAAACAATGAAGCTTTTGTCAAAGAAAAGCGGAAAAGGGAAGAAGATTTGGCAGGAACTTCGAAGAAGACGACTAGATCAGCAGCACAAAAGGAAAAGGAATCTAACTCAGGTGTGGCTCCTACTCCACCTGATGTTCTGTTGGATGAAGCTGAAAAGGAGAAGAAATCAGGGAGAGCTCGAGGCCCGTCATATAATGTAAGTTCTGATATTGAACAACCAATTGATGTTAAGAGGTTACTAGAGGAGAGGATTCTAAACAGTCGAGTGGAGTTTACCCTAGGAGAGATCCTAGGTATTGCAAAGCGGGAATTTCATGACAGCATCATTGACCTTATGAAGAAGAAGCGTCAAATACTATACGGGCCCGAGAATGATCCGACCAGAACACAGGGGGTGCAGAGCATTAATGAACAAATGGAAGCCATATTGAGCAGTGTGAATGAAGAAGAATTTGGGGATGATGAATGGGGAAGCATAGTTGACAACAACGAGTTTTCAAGGCAAGTCCAGCATATCAGATTTCAAGAGGATGAGTATTGTGAAGAAGTACCTCAAATTCATTTTACGCGAAATCATTGGGACGGAGCTACTACTGAAACTTTGGTAAAGATAGGTGATTTGGAGGAGCCATTTGTTGCATTGGTAGACCATGGTTCAGAATTTAACCTTATGTCAAAAAGTTTATATTCGAAAGGGAAGTGGCCCGTTGATGTCGAACATGGGTGGCGTATTCGAGCTACTAATGCACAATCAAGTGATTTGTATGGTGCATGTCCTAACATTAAAGTAACTTAGATGTGACTAATGAACAGAATTTCTTCGTGCAAGAGTACTCAACTTATCCAATTATATTGGGACAACCTTATATTACTGCGATGCGAATGGAAACTAAGGTTTTGGATGATGGATCTGTATATGCCAGGGTCAGAAGTCGTAATGGAAAGAATGCAGTACAATTTTTGACGGTTTGTGTAGACCATGCTAGGAATAGGGACACCTTAAGGGATCATCCATTTTCGAAGTTAACAAAGGAATTTAAGGAGAACAGGGGATTCCCGGATTTTTATCAAGTGCCATTGTAAAGCGAGACTATGATGGTGCTTTTAAGGAGAAGTTCTCGCTAATGGCATGTGCTTCCGGAGAGGCTTTTTCTTCAAGATTTCTGGGTTTATCTTTAGAAGGATCAATATCATACAAGAAATTTAACGACTTATGCAAATGGGAGAAGCAACATGTTTGCAATTCCCAAGGTATGTTTCAGGAATGTGAGTTATTGGATCCAAATGAAGCAATTTCAGGAATTTCTGAAGAATATGCATTTGTGGACACAATGGGAGAATTGGATGCAGCCATGCAATCCAATGATCAAGCTAAGAGTGAGATTGTGAAGGTAAACTCTCTGGATATGTATGATGTCCTTTTCCAATTCAAAGCAGAGTTGGATGTGGAGGAAATACAGGTGAATAAAAAATACAAAACAGTGACAAAGAAGGTCAGACCCATGGCTACTCCATAGCCAAAAGAGAGTGACACCGTTATGGAGAAAGCATCTTGACAGCCTATTCTCCGAGATCCAGGTAAGATTGGGCACTCATTTACTGAAGAAACTTTACAAGAATTACAAATCGGTGATGCATATTTTTTAAATCAAGAAGAAATAGCATGTTTTCAAGAAATGTTAAAGAAGCATGGGAAGGCTTTTGCTTTCCAACCAAGAGAGATTGGATGTGTAGATCCTAGTGTTGTGGCTCCCATGGTGATCTTCACTGTGCAACATCTCCCTTGGAATCTACGACCTATACCTGTTCGGAAAGCTCATCTTCCTAAGTTGGTTGATCTATTAAATGAGAAAATAAAGATGGGCATTTTGGAGCCGTCTTGTGCTCCTTACACTAATAGGTGGTTTCCAGTTTCTAAGAAGAATGGTACATTGCGGTTTATACAGGATATGCAACTAGTAAACAAGGTAACTAGCAAGAAATGTAGGTACAGGTCCAGTGGTTGATGAATTTGCTGAGGCTTTTGCAGCAAGAGCCATTTATTCTATGAGAGACTTGTATTCAAGTTATGATCAATTTCAACTGGCTAGACAAAGCAAGGATCTGACAACCATGCGTACTCCTTTGGCATTAGTAGGAATGTGTACATTGCCACAGGGTGCAATTAACTCAATTGCACCCATGATGAACAAAATGAACAAAGTGCTACGGGATTTCATTCCCCAGATCACCATGCCATTTATTGACGACGTGCCGATAAAAGGGTGTGACGAGGCTGAAAAAGATAAAGCCAAAGATCAAAGGGGGTGCAAACATTTTGTGGCTAACCATATTGTTGATTGTGTGACAGGATATTATCTAGGCTTGAAGAGGTCAACCTTACACTCTCAGGCCAAAAGTCTATGTTTGGGGTCAAGGAAGTTTGATTGTGGGACACTTATGTGGACCATCTGGTAGAAGACCGAGCCCTCTCGAAGTGGAGGCTATACGAAGGATGAAGGATACATGCAGTTCAGTTACATAAGTGCAAAGTTTTTTAGGCGCATGTGTTTTCTAATTGATATGGTTACCCCATTTTTCACATGTTGCACAGGTTTTATACCAGTTACTCAGGAAAGGACATAAATTTTTTTGGAAAGAAGAACACTCGAGAGTTGTGTGGAAACTGAAGAAGATGTTACAAGGAGTCTCCTACATTAAGGAAGGCGGACTATAAAAGTGGAAAGCCAATTATTGTGACGATTCACATGAGTCCTACAGGTATTGGGTGGGCTATTGGACAGTATGACGAGCAAGGACAAAGGTATGCTATCAGATTTGGTGCTAAAGTGTTAAGTGCTCGACAGAGAGCACTTCTGCAGGTTAAAAGGGAACTTCGGGGTGTAGCAACTGCCCTAAGGTGTGACATAGAGTACTTTAGTGCTTCTGTAATAGTAGAGACATATTGCTTACCATTGCTTGGGATGATCACAAGTTGTTCTACACCAGATATAGCCATGCTATATTGGATAGCACATATTAAGTCATTAAATCCCGAGTTTCAACATATTGCAGGAAAAGATAATCCGGTGGTTGATATGTTATCCAGGGCCAGATTTGAAGATGAAGAGACTATGATTTATGACACTGAAGATGTGGGATTGAGGTTCTTTACCTCTCCCAAACTGCATATAGAATGTAAAAACACGGTTTTTGCATTAGAGTCTTTTGCCGAGGACAAGTATAAAGGTGAATGGTTACTTATTGGGAGATATTTGAGTACACTAAAGAAGCAGGAGGACTGGATTGAACAAGAGTTTAAACATATCCGAAAGAAAGCTTATGGGTATTTCTTGCAGGATGGGGTTCTATGGCGGCACCCAAAGAAGCGTAGAGGAACCCCTCAGCGAGTTGTTTGTGATAAGGTAACACAAAATTCAAGTACTTAAAGAATTTCATGAGTCGGTATGGGCAGGACAGAGGGGAGTTTGGGCCACTTTTGCTAAAATCAAAGAATGATTTTGGTGGAAGGGTATGTATAAAGATGTGGAGCACTTTGTTGAAACTTGTTCTGTATGTCAAATGTACTCAAACGTAAAGCATCGAGATAGATTACATCGAACATATCCATTGTGCATGCATTTTAAATGGGTAGTCGACTTGATTACAATGCCCAGAGGATTATGGAAAATGAGATACATCGTGCTTGCCAGGGAAGATTTGACGAACCAGGTTGAAGGGAGGACTTTGCGAACCAAAGCTACAAGTATGGTATGCAAATTTTTGCTAGAAGATGTGATATGTAGATATGGTTGTGTTGGAAGAATTACTACAGATAGAGGAGAGCTGGATGCTGACGAAGCCAAAGATTCTTTTTCTTGTATGGGTGTAGAATTAACACTCACTACTGCACACAATCTTGAAGGGAATGGTGAAAGTGAGAGAGGGCATCCGCCCATTGTCAAGGCATTGGCTAAGGTATGTAAAGACCGGATTGGTGAGTGGCCTTGGCTACTTCCTTATGCTTTATGGGCGGACCGCACTACACACAACACAGTTACAGGTTTTATGCCAGCAAAGCTTATGTATGGAAAAAAGCCTATTATGCCTCTTGAAGAGGTAGTGACTACATGGAGCATATTGCCTTGGGATTTAGAAATGAGCAGAGAAGATTTTCTTGCTTCAAGGATTCGACAGCTAGAACGGAGAAGCGAAGATATAGAAGCTCCAAGGGAGAAATAAGGAGGCTTTTGACAGGCGGCATAGGCTAAGGCCCTGTTCTATTCAAAAAGGGGATTGGGTTATTGTTTATGATAGCAGTTTGGACAGCCAGTACAGAGCTATGCGAGAGATGGCTGAGCGGTGGTTTGGCCATATGTGGTTAAAAATGCTTTTCCTAATGCTACTTATAAATTATGTGAGATGGATGGTACAGAGTTGAAGCTTCCAATTGCAGGTAAGCGTGTCAAGCTATATAAAAGAAGGAATGAGGAGATTCAACTTGCAGATAAAGACTTCAATGTGGACGAAGATAAGGATTTGAATGATGAAGATGAGATTTTTGATGAAGATGTTAGCATGGACAACCTCTAGAGATTGGCACATACGATAGGATGTGCAGGTTTAGAGGGGGTGTATGTCGTGCCGCTTTGCGTGCACAAGGTGAAAAACAGAGTTTTGTTTGTATCTATGAACTTTGACAATTCGATGCACTATGTTAGAAGTGTTTATGGCATTAGATTAGCAAAAATGTATGTGTTATGTGGGTTTTTGTAGACCAAAGTAGACTAAGTGGGCTGACAGGTGAAGAAATAAAGAAGGGCTGGTTTTCTACTTAGAAATGTAGAGCTTGAATGCTGAAGGAACAGGTCCAGACGGCTTATCAAATAGAGCTACGGAGACCAAGATATTAAAGGTTGAAGGTTCGGTGTGTTGCAGATTCTTGCCGGACAAAGCAGCAGAGGACACGTGGTCCAAGTGGAAGTCAAGGTACACGTGTGTAGTGCTCACTTTATGGAGCCTACCCGTCTTTTCAGATTGTAGATAGGAGTCATGGATTGCAAAATATGGCTAGTTGAAGTTTTGCTGGGGGCTAGGTTGATGCCCACCGACCACATGGGGAATTGTGCAATCTGGATCTTTTGAGCCTCAACAAGGTTCTAGAGCAGGGTATGCATTATATGAAGCTAGCAGGAATTAATTATGCATAGTCTCAGAGGCAAAGTTGCAGAGCTATGACGTTTTGACAAGGGCCAGTTTTGAGCCGGTTTGATCACTTTACAAAGCGTGCCATCATATGTTTGTCGAGCTTGACAAGATTTAGAAGGGTAGTGGACACTAACTGGGACTAGCTAAAAATTACGGTGCATCAATCAAAGTCTGGCTGGTTGAGATATACCAGTTTAGAGAGGGGTAGCAGTTGGCTATAAAGTAGTCCCATATGTTTTTTTTCACTTATCCTAGCTTGGTTAGGTGGGCTCGATGGGGCTCAAAAGCGGCAACAATAGTGGGCATCGAAGTTCCGGAATGCACCTCATGGTGGAACTTTACGGCTCGGCGACTAGGTCCTTAAGAAACATCTGGTAAGTAGAACAAAAGAGACAAAAAATTGGCTCATTTTGGGTTTTTTTTCTCAAGGAAATGAGGGTCTTTGGAGGCAGCTCATGAGCGCTCGCCACATGGCAGCTTGAACGAATCCACATGCGATAGCAAGGGTCGAAACCCTGTGGTATATAATTATGTGCTGCAAGCTTTCATGGAGATGTGTGGGAGTGGGAGCTCTTGCTCCGTGAAGCAATGGCGGCCCGTGACGAGTGCTGTACTATGGTGGCTCAGCCCTCCAAGGGCAGTAGCGCGGCGATTTTGAAGGATCACGGTGGCGCGGCTGGTTGTTCTCATTGGCCTGTGGGCGGCGTGCTATAATGATGACATGGCGGCCCGCTGGTTAGGATCAGTTCCCACGGCCACATGGGCCTAAGACTTTTTAAAGTGGCGCCCCCCCCCCAATAGCGAGGTCACTATTGCTCGGGTAGGGGAGGGGTCCCGCAATAGGTGAATGAGTGAGAAGGACATACCAAGGCGGCCTAAAAGGCAATTGTAAGAGCCCATCCAAGGGTTCTCGTGGCGATGCCAGGGGAGCAAGAGAGAGGGCAAATCAAAGGAGCAAGGCCGTCCAAAAGGGGAAGTGCAAAGAGGAAATGGGCGACTGAATTGGGCGGACAAAAGACGAAAATGGATGCACCATGCAAGGAGATACTAAAAGTGAAGTGAGCCAAGTGTAAGGAATGAAAGGGAAATTCCAAAAGGAACTAAAAGATAAGGGCACGAGCAAACAAAGATTCATTTTTTTCCTTTTTTGGGGGGAGATTTTGGACTTCTATAAAAGGTGTAATTTTGCACTAAGCAGGGGTTGGCATCTTTTAGGTTTGGTTGGATTTTTGGGAGGGCTAATATCTTCAAGCTTTTGGGAGGGAGAACCTGCTGGAGCAGAGGGGAGTCCTTCTGCCTGGGAGCAATTGGAGAAGCTAAAGCACGAGGAAACGGGAAGGTAGATAGCCTAGGGAAGAATTCTGAGGCAAGGATTACAATTCGAAAGGAATACCAATCGATCGTATGCAACTGGATTGTAAAAGCGCAGCTAGAATTCTAACCGTGTATCTGTTGTACCATAGTTCTTGAATTTGGAAGCTTTATCTCTTTATCATATCAATACTTATTGTTCTTAATTGCAATCTTCTCTCTCTACTCTCTTGAATCTTCAGTACTATGTGTATTAACCTATTGGATACTTCTACCTGCACTCTATTATCCTACTTTGAATGCTTGCTAAGCTCCCGTCTACAGCCAGAGGCCCGGTGCTTTCCCACTCAACCCTGGAGAACTGCACACTCCAACATCGTGCTTGTCCATTTACAAAGAGATGGTAAGTGATGGCTCGTAGCCCTTCCTGTTGGCTCATAGTCGGTCCTGTTACCGTATTATGATAGAAAGAGCTTAATAAAATCGTGTCTAGTTTCACCTTTTCCGCATAGAAGTTGGACGAGCCAGCCTAATATAGGAGAGCCATGGCCCTTTGCCCTAAACGGATCCCCTGTCCACACCTACCTCCAGTGTGGCCCTTGGCATGAGTCCTTGACTAGCATGATTGTAAGCTAAGACACACTTTCCCACATGTCAGGCCAATGACTGAGGGTAGGGCCCCCAATCTAGGGGGCTTGAAAAGTCAAGAATGCCCCTTAGGAGCAGGAGGAAAAGGAATCATTCTGCTTGAAATTTGAGAGAAATAGTGTAAAAAGAAGAAAAAATGCAAATCATTCGTCCAAATTGTCCTCTTTCTATGTATGGTTAGGAAAATGATTTAAGCATGGCGCCAAACCTGAAGTGATTGCAAGGAAGGGGGATATAAGGTGTGGCTTCATGCTAAGGGACGATGGGGGTTGAGAAAAGCTAAGTAAGGTAAGTAAATAAATCAATCTATTGTGGATGTCGGTAAGTGTGCTTAGTGGGTCTTCGTGCTAATGAGTGGGTAGCCAACCATGCATGTAGTGATGGCCTAAAAGTTCCATGCAAGCAGTGGTTATAATATGCACCCGATAGCTTGTATGGTTGCATCAAGCAGCGTATAGTGCCACCAAGAGAGAGAGAGAGACGTTATGGTGGCAAGGCAACACAATGCCCCAGTCGTGTCCCATGCTATCATCCCTGAGCATGGGCTTGTTCGGCTTCCAGGCATCGCTTTTTCTTCACATAGATGCCAGATGAGCCGAACCTCGCTTGTGGCCAAGTTTTCTCGTGTGCTTTGTTACACCCTATAGGCTCTTCCTCTTTTGACAATGGGGTACAATAGGGATCGCCTAGCCTCAACATTAGTAACTAACCAATGCAAACGTTTGCAATGATGCGGACAACATGGGATAGCGCCTCCCAAGGCCTGGGCAAGCTGCTCCTCCAACATTCCTCCTCCTTCTCTTCTTCTTTGGCCCAAGCTAGGGCTTGTGTCTCCGATGAGGTCTGCAATTCATCTTTGGACGAACTTTGAATTACAGGGGTACCTCATGTTGCAAGCGTGGCCAAGTGGGTAGGTAGTTACAAATTGTTGGTTTCCGAATGACGAGAGGAGTATGGCAAGAGAGGGAGAATTTTATTTTTATTTTTTATTTACTTTTGGACACTCTACAAGCAGACGAGGGAGAAAGGAAAAATCTGTACTGCTGAAGGACTGTGCCAATCGATGGGAGTGCGTGTGTGTGTGTGTGTGTGTGTGTGTGTGTGTGTGTGTGAGAGAGAGAGAGAGAGAGAGAGAGAGAGAGTAGAGATGAAGAGGGAGACAGCATGTTGCTAGGATAGAGAGAAATTAGAGAGAGGCAGAAGTGCGGTGTGAAGCAGAAAAAGAAGGTGGTTGAAACTACGAGAGAGACAAAGACCTTGCGTGGGTGCAAATGAATAGGAGAAATAGGGCCAAGAGGTTTGACGGCGAGGGTTGGTGGGATAGAGTCAAAAAGTCAAACTGTGTGTGTAGTGGGCTGCATGCATATTGCGAGGGAGAGACTCAGCAATTGGGTGGACTTATAGGGCAATTGTTAACAGCCCTTGAGGGACTCATGGCAACAAACTTGTGCTAGTTTGAGAGGCTATGAGACAACAGGTACTGCTCACCAGTAGGCGAGAGAGATAAAGTCTGCATGGCGGCCCTCAGGACTAAGTGGCACGGGCACCTCAGGGTGGGATCAAGGGCGGTGCTTGATTGGGGGTGGGATGGAGGGTGGATAGCCGTTGATTTCTCCGGGCACCATAAAAGTAAACTAGGGAACAAAAGTAAACTAGGGAACCCTGGTTTACTTTTTGGCAAAAAGTGCACACCCAAAGATTTTCGATTAAGCATTAAATATGGGGGCTTTTGGGACCCATAAAGTACTCAGTGGAACATATTACTGACATATTTTTATGCTCTTATTAAAATCCTATGGACGAATGTCATTAAGCATGGCGGCTACCCAATTGTAAACTAGGGAACCCTAGTTTACTTTTGTGTAAAAAGTAAACTAGGGTTTCCTAGTTTACAGTTGTGTAAAAAGGGAGCTAGTGGGGTTTTCAACCGTTTGCTCATTTCTCTGATTAATGTCTCCACAAATTGGAGCTATGAGTTATCTTTGCTCCATTCCTTGAGGATCATTGATTAGTCTACAATGGATTGGATGATGACAAGTGAAGATAGTGCCAGTGTTACAAGCAATTCAGAATCGAGCTTCGACAACGATGAAGCGGATGAAGTAGATGCTCAAGGGTTACATGTTCGGCGACCAAATCCTCTTGATTTTACATCCTCCATGTACTTCTCCTTTGATAGGTAAACTTACAATGTAATGGTTTTGTCTCTACAAGATGCGATGCTGACAACCCTTGAGGATTTGAAAGGTTGCAAGAGAAGCAATGTACATGATCTCAAGAAGTGGAGACGATTCAGAGACCGGCTTTGCTTGGTGGTAGAGGGTGAGAAATTAGCACTTTGCTTGAAACAGGAACCCAAGTTAAAGATTGCTTGTATTGAGGATTGGGAGGGCCTAGTATTAGCCGCTCATTTCAATGAAGGAAGGGGGCATCATAAAGGTCTTAATGCTACCATGGACACCTTGAAATTACAATGGTGTATTGATTTGCAACATTTTGGAATACCACGTTCTTATATCAAGGCACTCCTTGCATCGTGTGAATGTCAATGTGTCAAGAGTAGGGTTGAATCTTCTTCCCACCAAGGTTTGGATCTCAATAGAGTACAATTTCTTGAAATTTTCACAAACAAAAATGATGTGGACAAGGTTCTAGCAGATCTCATGGTAAAGTACAAGGTTAGGTTAAGAATGGCACGCTCTTCAAAAAAGCGCACATCTTCCAAAGTCAAGGTGGACTACATATGTCATCGTGGAGGCTTTAGTAAGCGAAGAGGCAAGATGAAGAGGTTGCGCACAACAAGAAGGTGTGGGTGTCCATTCAAACTGCAAGTGGAAATACATGAAGGATTAGATGATGTTACAATAACTGTCTATCCTCAACATGGAAATCATGTACCCGGATCAAGAAGCGACTTGTATCCTTTACCAGTGCATCCATCGGTTATAGAGTGCTGCATTGAAACTTGTTTGATGTTGGAAGCTCGCGTCATGTTTCTCAAATGTCAATGTCAAAGAAGAAATTACAAATGAAAAAGGCCTCATTGTTGGACCTCACTATCTATAGGTTCTTTATGATACCCAAAGAGATCAGAATGCTATCATATCGAATGCGGATTAAAGGTATGCTTTGCTCCATTATTGCGATTCTAGTAAACAAATGCATTTTATGTCACAACTGGTGTATTTTTTGGGTGTAGACCGAGTTAGTGATGATGATCGGACGGCAATGTCTATGGAAGCACTATCCCTACAAAAACAACATAAGGTGCCTTTTGTTACATGTGCATATGTTATCCACCTTCATATTAGCATCTTCACTATTTTATGGCTTCATTGAATCATAAAAAAATGTGTATGTAGGTTGTCCATGTCCAACCATATAATCCCCAAGAAAAGGAAGCCAAAGATAGACCATCTATTTTGATTATACAAGATGATTGGATGCTAGACATTTGTGTCCGTTTCTCACAAAACAATGCTTGGGCCATTGATAGTACCTTCAAGAAAAATGCATATGGTTTGCCTTTATTTGTAGCAGTGTTACCAAATCAATTGGGAGTTGGCATTCCCATTTGGTTCATGCTATGCACGTCGGACTTGGGTGCTCAACACAAAGTTATAGCCTTGAATCTCCTGATGCGTTTGATTTTCTCAAGAATGGGAAACATCTGACCATCTGCATTGGTGATTGATAAATCTCAACAAGAATAAGAAGCCTTGCTTGATGCCATCGACAAAGATCCACATTGTTGGAGGATAGATGAGCATGGGAATTATACTCAAGTTTCTTGTCATGTCCTATTGTTGGCATGGGTTGAAAATATTCTTCCTCAGGTATAACACACTTCTTTGATTTTGTGTGTGGGTCTTTTTGTGGTTAATGTGCTTATAAATTGTCCTTATCGTCAGGTTCCCAAGGACCAATGTGGGGATATATACATAGGGTTGTGCAATCTTATGCAAAGTGTAACTGAAGGTGAATTTGATGGGCGGTATGAGATGTTATGTCACAAGTACGACAACCACCCAAACATAATTTGATATCTACAAAATGGTAGGTGCGCTCCAGATTGCATTTGGAGGAAGCGATGGCCAAAGTTTGGGAGATTGTTTATGCATGGTAATGTAGACACCACAAATTTGGTGGAGCGATTGTGGCTATACATAAAATATAAACTTTTGGAGGCACGCATTAACCGATCGGTCTTGGAGTTGGTACATGCTCAAGTTGGAGATTCCAAGACAGGAAATAGGATGGGTGGTACTTTGCTAAGGTTTTTAAAGCAAAAACAATAAATCGGTACTATTTCATGTGTTGTTTTTAAAATTGCTACGTTTACATGATTCTCTCAATGTCTCATTTGCCGGTGTATTGATTTTATACACTTTATATGCAGCTGATGCAGGGCGATATGGAGTTATTGGATCCTCAAAGAAGCACACAACAAAGTTAAAAGAAGGAGAATTGCTTATGAAGAGGTTTCAAGATGACCCAACAAGCCTACAAGTAATTGATGAATTGACGTTGCAATTTAGAATAAAGAGCTCAAATGGTGCCAACCAGTGGTATTATGTTAAGTTGCAAGGAAATTATTGTGATTGTCCAAACTGGAGCTCGAAATGTAAGCATCTATGGAACCCGCTTGATAGTTAAGAATCACTTTCCCCATTTGACTGACATAATCCCAATAGTAGACAATGCCCATGACATGACAAGGTATTTCAATGAAGATGAAGCATGCAACACTCCACAACCGTTGGAAGAGGTGTTAACCATGATGGAAGAAATAAGAACTTTTATGGTGTCCATCCAAGAAGACCTCCCGAAGAAAAGCAACAAAGAGATGGATATTATTTTGCACGAACTTCAATCCATCAGGGACACTTTGGGATCATTGGCATGCCCAAAGAAAATCAAAATGCCAGAACGAGGCGATGTTCATCAAATTCAAGTGCATGTGATGCATACTCGACTTGGCCATGGCACAAAAGTTGTTCATGACCACAATCATGTCATAACACCCTCAAATCCTCGACACCAGACAAGCATTTTACGAAGAAAACATCAACGGTCGTCATCGCGTGCACTTCAATGGGAGCCCAAGAATTTGGTGTCCCCATTGTTGTTCAAAAATTCTGTTGGTTAGCCCCTCGGTGATTACTTGTCACACATGCCATGCATTATTGCCATTGGCAAAAAGGCATTGTCACAACCTCGCTGAATCATGTATTTTGGGAAAAGAGGCCCACGTTTGTGATGGACCCTCTAGTTTTTTTTGTACTATTGTTTCATGTATTTATCCAGATGAAGAAGATGATGAGCGTACCTTAGCTCTATGCAAGAGAGAAACAGAGGAGACAATCAGAGTATGTGCCTCTAGCACAAGGATCTTGCTTGTATTCAGGGATCATATACCTTCACAAAGGTCATTCATTTAGCCATACAGATGCTACATTGAAACTTAACTTGAATTTTGATGTGTCTCTTATATTTAGTACTCTTTAAGTTATTTAGTGTGGAAAGTGCACACAGGTAATCTAGGGTACCCTAGATTACTACAGCAATCTTTTGATGTGTGGAAAGTGCACACAGGTAATCTAGGGTACCCTAGATTACTTCCTTTAGGTAATCTAGGGTACCCTAAATTTCACTAACCAGAGAGAAATCTTTTCATGTGTAGAAAGTGCCCACAGGTAAACTAGGGTACCCTAGATTACTTCCCATAAGTAATCTAGGGTACACTGTATTACTTGACTAACCAGAGAGCAAGTCCCTTTGGTGTGGGGAGTAACCTAGATTACTTCCCAATAGTAATCTAGGATACCCTTGATTACATCACTATCTCTTTTGGGTGCCATAGATAGTGTTAGGTTGCATGTCAAAAGAAATACTCGGTGCCCTGTATTGCTTTCCACAGGTAATCTAGGGTACCCTAGATTACTTCACTAACTAGAGAGCAACCTTTTTTTGTGTGGAAAGTGCACACAGGTAATCTAGGGTACCCTAGATTACTTCCTTTAGGTAATCTAGGATACCCTAGATTACTTCACTAACCAGAGAGTAACATTTTCATGTGTGGAAAGTGCCCACAGGTAAACTAGGGTACCCTAGTTTACTTCCAATAAGTAATCTAGGGTACCCTAGTTTATTTTCAATAAGTAAACTAGGGTATCCTAGTTTACCTATGGATAGTTCCCACAGGTAAACTAGGGTACCCTAGATTACTTCACTAACCAGAGAGTAACCTTTTCATGTGTGGAAAGTGCCCACAGGTAAACTAGGGTACCCTAGATACTTCCAATAAGTAATCTAGGGTACCCTAGTTTACTTGTGAAAAGTGACCACAGGTAAACTAGGGTACCCTAGATTACTTCACTAACCAGATAGTAACCTTTTCATGTGTGGAAAGTGCCCACAGGTATACTAGGGTTCCCTAGATTACTTCCCATAAGTAATATAGGGTACACTATATTACTTGACTAACCAGAGAGAAAGTCCTTTTGGTGTGGGGAGTACCCTAGATTACTTCCCACTAGTAATCGGGGATACCCAAGATTACTTCACTAACCCTTTTGGGCGCCTTAGATAATGTTAGATTGCCTATCAAAAGAAATCATTGGCACCTTAGATTACCTCCCACCAATACCCTAGATTACTTATTTAAAGTAATCTAGGGTACCCTAGTTTACTTCCAATAAGTAATCTAGGGTACCCTAGATTACTTATCAAAACAACAATCAACCTCTATTTTGTGTTTTTGGTCTCGACAGGTAATCTAGGGTACCCTAGATTACTTCAAAAACCAGAAATCATACCCTTTTCTGTGGTTTTGGTACCTACAACTAAATTAGGGTACCCTTGGTCACTTCAAAAACCAAGAAAGAAATCCATATTTTGTGCCTTTAGTACCAATAGGTAGCCTAAATTACTTCGCTAACAAGATAACAAATTATATGTCAAGTAGATTACGGTGTCAAATAGATTTGGATGTCAAAGATTGTGTTCATGGATTAGTATTTTCTACGTGCGATTTTAGTTAGTGTTTCGTCACTCCAATTTTGGTGTATAGAAGCTCCAATACTTTGTGAGAGCGCGAGGTAAATTATGTGAGGTAAATTGTGATGGGAACTTTGCTACATTTAGAGCCACTTGGAGTGTGAACCACTCAAGCATACTTTGCTACGTACACATGATAACAAGAGTAGCCTTCGTATCTATTAAATTTTTTCTCTCTCACAAAGCAACATTAACACCAAGAGACATATCAAGCATCAACCCCAAAGTAATTGCATTTGACACTAATGCAACATTAACACCAAAGCAAGCAAAATTTGCCAAACAATGCTTAAGCAATCGACACGTATTGGCATACCTTAACAACAAAGCTTGGGAAAATACCAAGAATTGATTCAAATTAAACCCATATGTCCTTACATATACTGAATCAAAACTGAGAAAAACTACCACTATCATAAGTGGAAAAGAAGTTTTCTTGGTGTACACATGACAAACTTGCACAAAAAATAGATATCCCGGATCTTGGCTAAGTCAGTCTCCCTTGCTACTCCATGCACGAGACACTTTATCCATTCACCAAGACGTTCCTTTAGAATTTCCACATCACCATGAGAGAACCAATCTTTGGATATCTATTCAATTGCAACATGCAAAAAGAGAAAAACAAGTTACGAATCGAAACACACCAACATTGTAATTTGCAATATATGTAAATGGTTTAAAAACACATACCCATTTTTGTGGTTTCTTTTGGATAAGTGCGCCTTCGATAAACTTTGACATCACAGTCATTGTGTAATACCCACAATCTGTACCATTAGGTTGTTTTGGCATCTAAGACCAAAAGTACAATTCAATATTTAAGCCAAACCCAAATCATCGTCAAAATCTTTGATAATTTAACTCAAACTAGCATGGTGCATACCTCGATGGAATCGTAGTAGCAAAGATGTTCCGGATCTTCTAGCTCCGTCAAGATGGGAACAAAATCGAGAGAAATTTTGCAAAACCCTAACAATCAATACATAAACAAGCTTCACTAAAGTATATCAAAAAAGTTATAAAACGTCTCACTACAAAAGCACACTACCTCCAAAACTCCTAGAAGAACTTTGTCATTAGGCCCATACTCATGGATTCAAAAAAGAGAATCGATGATTGGTTTGGACTTAACCCACTCAGACGTCGGATATGTGCATTGTAAAACACAAAGAGAGTCCAATGGGATCTACAAAAGCTCCAATTAGCACTTGTAGTCCAAAACATACTCATGAGATAAAAATGGTACTCCCTAGTAGCTGAATAAAATACATACTCATGAACAATGGGAAAGAAGGAGAGCATAGTAGTTCCAAGATCCTTCCTTCCAAAATAATTAGTGAATCTCTTGGCATTGGCCTTTGAATTTTTCAATGCAAAGGCATACCACAAACTATGAACAAAGTGAATCTGCTCCAAGATTTCAGGTGCAAGAGTAATCTCCTTCCACCTTGCATACATTCACGGATTGCGAACCTTAATATAGAACTACAAACACTTGCATAATACACAATTTCACAACGAATTTATACTCACATTAAATACAGATTCATTAAATTGCTAGAAGCTTCACTTTTCAAGAGATCACCCACATTCTCCATGGGGTAGTCCACATTAAGATCAAACCTTTTTGAATGAATGTGACAAACTAACCCCTCTTGTAAGCTACACAAAAATAAATTACGCTTATTCATGACTTGTCTTTTTGAGTAAGAACACAAAATCTATGCATGAAAGATGTACCTGTCAACGACCGCATCAACACGTTCATCGCTTGATCTTTTGGGGATCCACATCGATGAAGATTGCTCTTGAGGTGCTACTATCCAGAGACGTGATGTTTATGGGAGAGTGTATCACATTTGACGCTCCTAAGTTAGGCTTCATTAAAAAAAGTCATTAAATCATAGCTCTCTAATAGAAGTCAACTTCAACAAGAGTAAAAAATATAAACTAACCTGACGCATTTGATCGGTACCCTTAGGAGTAGAAGACCCCCTCCTAGTTCTCAACTTATGAGGAGCGCTTGGTTCTCCAACCTCTCCACTCTCATGATCTGGGTCCTACGGTGGAAGACCATATTACGCATATGGTCACAAAATATAACACCACGCATGCAATAATGCAAAAAGCGAAAGACTCACAGGAGTTTCATTCTCATGCATATCTTTGTTTTTTTCGACAATCTCATTGGCATGCCCTTCGCTCGGCGCTCTCATCTATGACACGCAAATGGAGTTATCTATTGCCTAACCATAGAAATATTTACAGTAAAGACAATGCAAGCGTACATACCAAAGCCTTGTAGCCCTGCTTCATCTTGTCTCTCATCAAAGAAACGCAGTGTGGCATGCCATCTTCCCATCGCTTCATCTCAACTTCCATGTAGCCCTGGAACCATATGTCATAAGAGAGGTCCTCTTTGTCCTGCACTTTGTCCCAGCAAAGAGAAGCTCTTTCCTCAAGATCCTTTCTGTTTTTTTTGCGAGCATTCTTCACTCTAACCTTAATATCGTTGAAATGCTTCTCACATTGTCATAAGACACATTGAGGGGCATTGCTTGGCCTACATAAAACCTTAGGCCGCCCCCCTAAATCTTTTGGAATGTCCACATGGATACCATGTACAAATTGAAGGTGCGGCACCATATCCATTCGATTTTCAAAGGCTCACTTCCTGTTTGGATATGTCTCTGAAGCACGACAATAACATATAACCTTGCTTTCTCGATCGCGCTTCACCTCAATGTATGGCTCATTCACCTGCAAGAGCGATGAGAGATAACTAAGTAGAAAGATAAGAGAGATAACTAGAGAAGCCCCATCCGTTGCCCTCAATCCATTGGATGTACCTGTTGCGGATGGTGTGCCTCAATCGACCAATCGGATTGTCGCTCTCCAACCTCAGCACCATCCTCTTGCCCGGATAAGTTTTCAGCTTCAAACGGCTTCCCTGTTTCACACCCCTTCCCGGGCTCGACACCTTGTCCAATGAGCACGAAGGCTACGTTACGTAGGAAAGTACATGGAAAGACTCAAAAAATAGGAAAATAGCATAAAACTGTCACGAATCTAGGATTGTAGCATCGTAATTTCCTTCCTTTTACCGAGATTTTAGGTGCTTGCATGTGGTCCCACTTCTGATATTCTCTTATGGTCATTAACGTACTGGAGGGTGACCATTAAGCCCGCACAAGATATTGGAATTCTAAAACACTTTCCCTCCATTAGAATTCTGTCAAAGTGAATCTCCCTCCACTAAAGCTTTTCTCTGAGATCTATGGCTTCCACGTCTTCTTGCCCAAGAAGCTCCAGGTGTTTACTGTCTCTCACACCAACAACCAACAGCTGCACTTTGCCTAGAAGGCCAAGTAGTAGCATATCCTCAATTACAATATCAACTTCAATAAGTGCAGAGAACCAATGGGTTGAACAAAGGATAAAAAAAGGTTCATGGGTCCTCATGCAACCAAGAAGACCCAAGAGATCTAGTGGTATCAACGTTTACCGCTCAGCATGGAAGGCCAGAGTGTTGGATCTCAAAGTTGAAATCGGCAAAAGATTTGTAAAGGAAGTTCTTGTTCAGCATGTGTTTACCCATCCAGAGGTGATAGCAAATGGTGGAAATGTATCAGATATACATCAACCAGGTTGTAATTGTAAGTACTCTTGACATGTGAACTTACTGATACTCTCATTATAACTTTTCTTATATATTTTGCAATGTTTCTCCTGCTTCTTATGAGCAATGTCTCCATTCTTTACAGCTCAATTACATTAGATTTGTCATTTTTACTTATTGATACTCTTAGTTTAACTCTTCTTATATATATTGCAGATGTTTATCCCTCTTCTTATGAGCAATGGGAGCCTGTGGAGTGCATAATAGGCCTCTTCCATGTTGTTCATGCCCACATTGGTTCTCTACAATATTCAGGGAGGAGCAGCAAAAGCCTAGCTGATGAGGGAATATTTTTTTATGACCACTTCTACCAACTCAGCTCAGGGAATAAGAATGACATGTTGGTGAAAGTGCCTCTACCAACCGATTGGAACACTGTGGACTGGCTAGTTCCCGAGGAAACAATGGTGGAGGCAATGCGAAGTAAGCTCTACAAGGATATACAGAGGGCTCTACGTAGCTCTATTCCCACCAAACTGGTTAGAATTGCAAACTTTTGTCCTGTTGCACTCTTCATAGAGTTGTTTCATAGCTACAACATCCGTGTTACGAAAACTATGTTCATGTGCAAGTCATTTCAGCAGTCATCCTGTGACAAACTTCTTGACAAAGGATGGTATGTAAAGGAAGAGATTGGTTTATGGTGCGAGGTCGCGCTTGATACTCTAGTTTTCAAGTACATGATTGCAAGCCAATCACTGTTACTCTCGTTTTGGTATATGCGATCACAAATGCTCAATGGTAAGTACATTCCTATGGACCAAGTTTCTGCAGGTTTGGAAGATAATCCTGCTGTGGATGTGGAAGTGATTGATAAAGAGCATGGCCTACTGTTGGTGGTTACAATAAGGGAGCTATGAAGTCTTGAACATTTGCGGCATGACATAATTGAAGAGTCAATGCACAGGGACCTATCAGATTTTTCCTTTTTCCTAGCTGGCCATAAGGTGATGCGGCAAAGGGAAAAAGATATTTTGTTCAAAGAGTTGGATGGTCGGGTTGAAGTAGTGTCAATGTAACAGATATTCTTGTGAACCCAAGTGTATACAAATGACTTTCAATACATGAAGTTTATTGAGCTCATTTGTCAATTGTGCCCTGTGAAAAAGTGTGCTTGAAATACATTTCTTTACCATGTCAAATCTCTCTCTCTCTCTCTCTCTCTCTCTCTCTCTCTCTCTCTCTCTCTCTCAATGTTAGACAAGACAAATACATGATAGAAGAGTCATCTTAATTCATTAGAAAGTACAAACTAGTCCGTGAACAATGGACTGAGATACAATTTCTGTAAGTATGGAATCAGAATGTCTTCAAGGTAAAAATCGAAGGAATGCCCCTCGAAAGAAGGTGGTGAAATAGTTGTTCCCGATGGATTTAGTTCTCCCTTTTCAGGAGTATCATCAATCAGTAGTGTATTAGTTGCATCAAAGGGTACACTGATTTGGCTAAACGATTCGTACAAAAGAGGTAAGTGTGGTTTTTTAGGGTGGTAGTGGCCCTCAACGGTAACGCATTTTCTTTGATCATACAAAAAGGCAAAATCTGACGTGTGAGCGCCGCATACACTGCAAACTATTGTAACTAGTGGCGACAAGTTTTGGCTTTGCATTGAAGACCATATGGAAACTCTGAAGCGCGGAAAAAGAAATTGAATAAATTCCTTGGTTCCTGGACAAACCACGACTCGACAAGTTCCCATCCGAAACGTTTGCAAATCCTCAAAGGGTTCTGTGTCACCGAGAGGCACGCGCATTAGTAGCAATCCATTGATGTCCAAGATAATCAACCTCTGTAAAAGTTGACAAGTACATATAAGTAGTTAGAAGCTGAACATATTTTTCCATACTTGAATAGACATTACCGAAACAACCGTATCTACAGGTAGCAAGGGTCCATATTGGGTCTCTGTAGTGTTGATGTCGTTGTTGCTCTCCTCTACTTTAGCTTCATCATTCACATCTTCATAGTCATCATTCACATCTTCATTAGGGGTCTCCCCCATGGCTCTTTCTGCCTCATTCAAGGTTTCCTCCAAGGTCTTTTCCTCTCCCTCGGTTGACTGGCTTGCCTCATACATCCTTGCCTGATCCATATCAGTTTGCTCATCCCTAGGCCTGCTTTCCTCATCCATATCCTTTTGCTCATCTATAGGCCTGCTTTCCTCATCTTGGGTTTCATCCATAGGCTCTTTTGGCTCCTCCACTGACTGACTTGGCTCTTTCATCTCCTCTAGTTGTACACTAGCACCTTCCATATGCTCATTTGACCTTTCCTCATCCTCGGATCTTTCATCTTCTGTTGATATGACCCCCTCGGCCCGTTGTGATTCCACTGTATCGGATGCAGGGGTTTGTCGTGGTGGCACGTCATGTATTGTCATATCAATAGTGTGGTCATCCAAGCCGCTATCTTCAAGCTCTCTGTGGCTAGACATAGTAAGCAGGTGTTGTATTAAACTTACACGATATCTTTGCAAATAATCATATGTGTAGTTTTTTAAAGCACTCTGCAAAATTGAAAGACCACATGGTGAGAATTCTTTTATAAACTAAACCAAAACTGACTGAATGCATTGCCAAATGGTTACCTTAGTCATGAAAGGTTTTAATGCAAAGTAGCTTTGCAGGACATATTCTGCATGGAGAAGACATCTCCAGTCGCAAGAATTTCCATCGGTTTGATTTGGGACATGTACATCTTTGATTGGGGCCTTGTATAGTTCATACCTTCCACATAGCTTGCCATAGGCAAGCAACAACCTCTTTATACAACTGCACAAAGCAGCGTCAAGATGTTAGCATGAGGCTTCAAATTTACATGGATATCTATAAGAAACACTTTCTGATACAAAACACTTACAGCCTAATTTCAGGGTGGGTTCCTTTTATTGAATTGAACACCCACACTGCTGGTTGGTCAACATCAAGGCATATGAGACTCCAGTGATGGTTGTTCTCATATGGAAAGATGATGACAGTAACTTCCAGCATAGCACAGTGGAGAAACAACCTCTCTAAGGTCCCAGATGGACTGTTCTTTTGTCTAATAATCACTGACATTTGTGGATCAAGAAGAAACACCTCTGTGTGGGTGTGCAGTAGGAGTTGACTTTTGATCAGGCTGCAGAGAGTTTACCTGAGTTAGCAAACCTATTATCTGAGTTTTCAAAGCTAGCAAGATAGTAACACTTACTTAAGACAAGCATAGATAATTGTGTCTGAAATCTGAGCATCTGGATTCTGCAATAAATTAATGTCCACTTTTTCCAGAGCTAGCTTTCTAGCTCCATCTACAAATGGTATCTCTGCAAGCAGACCATCCTTCATTGAAAGTAGAGTTTCTTGATTGCTTGCCTCTATGGACAGGGTCACATTGCATTCTGTTTGCCTCTGGGACTCCACTGCTACTTTTGCTTTCTCCTTAAGCTCTGCTTCCCTCATGTCCTCTGTTTGGCGAGCAATAGTCTCTGCCCTTGCCCTTGTATTCACATCATGTGTGACATCTACAACTGTGATCTGTGGCACTAGCTCAGGGGGGTATAACAAAATTTCCCTCATTTTATTATCCCTGCAGACATTGGGGACCAGTAGTTTGTCATACCTCCACCATATTCTTTTCAGTGTCTCACTATCTTTGTCCATTATAGTAACCCTGTGGGCATGGACTGCAACAATGGTGATGTTACTGAAGTACTCCAGTAGGAAGTCCTCTGCTGCTTCTTGTAGATCCATCAATGCCACCACCTTCCACATTTTGGTGCCCTAGGTAGCTTCTTCACATATGGACCTCACCATCCTCTGAAAGGGAAACTTTGGTATGCATAAATCTACACATTTCTGTGCCTTTCTGATTTCTCTGAAAAGTCCCATGCAGGTTTGTAACTTCTTCACCCTTGGACCTTTTAGAATTTTATTGGGTTTTCCAGGTCTTTTCTTTGGGGTTGCAGATCTGCTACTTGCCTTAGCTGCTAATCCTGGTCCCTTGCCTGCCTTCCTTGCAGTGGCTTTTGTTCTAGCCATTTCACTCTATACAAAAAGAGGACTCTCTCTCTCTCTCTCTCTCTCTCTCTCTCTCTCTCTCTCTCTCTCTCTCTCTCTCTCTCTCTCCTTTCTATAGCTTAGCATATTTAAATAGAGAGAGAGTGAGAGACTCCCATTACTAAAGGCGCGCGTGGAGCATGTTTTGACCTCAAAAAACACCTCCGCGCGCCATTAGTATAAGGTAAAAGAAAGACTCAATCTCTCTCTCTCTCTCTTTCCCCCGCCTAACATCCTCTCTCTATAACACTCACACATACACTGTTCGATGCACAGTACTAACGGCGCGCATAGAGACATGCACACCGGTTATGCCTCTCTATGGGCGCCTTTAGTATAGAGAGAGAGAGAGAGAGAGAGAGAGAGAGAGAGAGAGAGGCTGTGTGTGTGTGTGTGTGTAATTTATATTTTTGTGTGTGTGTGTGTGTTTGTGAGTGTGTGTGTGTCTCTGTATGTGTATGTGTGTCTGTCTGTGTGTGTGTATGTTATATTTGTGTCTCTATGTGTTTGTGTGTATGTTATATTTGTCTATATCTGTGTGTGTATGTGTGTGTATGTTAGATTTGTGTGTCTCTGGGTTTGTGAGTGTGTGTGTCTTTGGTGTGTATGTTATATTTGTGTCTCTGTGTGTTTGTGTGTATGTTATATTTGTCTGTTTCTGTGTGTGTGTGTGTCTGTATGTGTGTGTGTATGTTTTATTTGTGTGTGTGTGTCTCTGTGTGTGTCTGTGTGTGTGTGTGTGTGTGTGTGTGTGTGTGTGTGTGTGTGTGTGTGTGTGTGTGTGTGTTGTGTTTGTGACTGTATGTGTGTGTTGTTTGTTAAGACAGAGCTAGATATGCAATATACTGTGACAGAAACAGAGAGAGAGAGATAGAGGCAAAGGCAGAGGGAAATTTCAGAAGCAGAGGGAGAGAGAGAGAGGGCCAAACCTCCTGAGGACGCAGACCTTCGTTATGTCTAAGATGGGTCGGCTCTCTCTCTCTCTCTCTCTCTCTCTCTCTCTCTCTCTCTCTCTCTCTCTCTCTCTCTCTCTTCTCCCCCCCCCTCTCTCTCTCTCTCTCTCTCTCTCTCTCTCTCTCTCTCAATTGTACTTAAGGCGTGCGTAGAGAGTTGCAAAAAGTATGTTGTCATCCTTGCACGCCTTTAGTACAAAGAGACACACACACACACACACACACACACACACACACAGAGAGAGAGAGAGAGAGAGAGAGAGAGAGAGAGAGAGAGAGAGAGAGAGAGAGAGAGAGAGAGAGAGAGAGAGAGAGAGAGACTATGTGTGTTTTTGTTTGTGCTTTGGAGAGAGACAGATATATATATATATATATATATATATATATATATATATATATATATATATGAGAGAGAGAGAGAGAGATAGAGAGAGAGAGAGAGAGAGACTTGTCATGTTTCCTGATGAATAGGATTAAGGTCCAGTAGGCAGAAGAGGCTGAAACCAGACCCAGAGCTTCTGACAGGATTTCAACCTTTGCAGGCTCAGTTGCTTAATGTTTCTGCCAAAAGAATTGTTGACTTTTGTCAGGACATATGTGAAGAAGAGTCAATTGGTGAAGATCAATCAGAGAGGTCACTAGGCCAAGAGGATCCCTCACCCTACAAGGCTCCCTCACCTTGTACAGTACTTGTCAAGAAAAATACAAGAAAGAGGAATATAGACTTCTCAGATGATGCAGATGTGCCAGAAAGTAGTCCCTATGCAACTAAATGTAAAGCCAAAGAGGATGTGTCTTCTCTGGAAGACCCAACTGCAACTGATGAGAGGCTGTTTGATTTTGCAGCATCTTGTGGTGCTGGGGACAAGTTTGATCTAGTTAATTCTATGTTTAACCCAAAGTTTGATATTGAAGACCTGTTAGCTCAGCACAGTAATTTCTTGCACTCCTACAGAGATAAGTTTGAAGTGATGGTGCAGGTAGGGAGGGTTGTTCTGCCCACTATGACTCTTGTGCATTTAAATGATTGTGGTGGAAAGGGACAAGGGCTGAAGAAGTATAGGGAATTACACCTTCTTGCCGACATTCAGCCTGCCCTTTGCACCAAAAAGAATGCAAACTCATTCAGGAAGCCTTTGGCTTTATGATTTACCTGAACAGCCTGTTTGGATTCCTCATGCAAAATCCTGATGAGGTGTTAGAGGAGCAGGATGAAGATACAGTCGAGGAGGTTGAAGATACAGTCGACCTTGAGGTTGAGGAAATTGAAGTACAAAGAAGTAAGATGCTCTCTGTGAAAACCATAGAAATCAAACTTCCATTGGATGTCAGTAACTTCACTGAGAAGCATGCTCAGATGATGTTGCCTGCTATGCCTGACTTCAGGATTGGAGACAGGACCTATATCTTCTTACATGATGTGCAAAGCATCTTTTATTTAAGGGAGGATTTCTCCCTGGCTATTATTTCCAGAGTCCAAGAGGAGAGGAGTGGATTTGTTTCAGAGGATAGTAGTGATGATGAGGCAATGGAAACATCCAGCAATCCAATGGAATGCCTCTGAAGATGCTTTGAGAAAGCTGAAAAATACAAGGAGACACTACCTGATGAAGCCACCTTCCAAGCAATAAGACAAAGCCTAAGACCATCAACAAGTAACAAAGAAGTGGAGGATTGGTTTAACCATTCAGGTCAGGGGTCAACTACATCTGTAGACCTGTGGCAGGAAAACCTCTTTCTGCAGGATGAGAGCTTCATGGTAACTCTCTCTCTCTCTCTCTCTCTCTCTCTCTCTCTCTCTCTCTCTCTCTCTGTGTCACTTCTGACATGATATGTGCAGTCTTGGATTGCTGACAAGGATGACTTCCTTCGGCGGCGGACTTGAGAGTATCGTGGAAGGGATGCGGCCCTAGCGCAGTACCTTTCAAAGCTTTGCGAGTCGCCGATAGTAGTTTTTCACAATTCCATGTCACAAGAGGGTTCAATAGCAACTTACACATTCAAGACACTATCACTCTTCTTGGGTGGACCCGTGCTGCCCAAAAGTGCAGATAATGTCATTCTTGTGGACAAAGTGTTTGCTAGAGATTGTTTTGGTTATTGACCGGGCTATACAGGTGGTCGGGCAACGTATTACTACACCTACACAGCAATGGCACTAGCTCTTGGTAGACAAAACCCATATGAACTTTTAGAGTATGGCAAATATCTCATGATTTGTTACAAGGGTGACGTGCCAAAAAACAAAATTGAACCTTCAAAATCTTGATACACTTCAAGTAGCAATTGTATAAGATCATGTATTACATAAATTTTGTACAATGTCATCCAATCAGAGTATCTTTCTCCACTTGTGATTCACATACATCATTGTCTCTCTCCACCTTCGTTGACTTTCACGAGCTCCGGAGTTGTTGTATGCCATTGATCTTTTAACTTTTTGTTGTTGTAAATGTCTGATGGCTTGTGCTGTTGCTGAATTTTCCAAGACTTCTTTTGCCTGCATTCGATGAATGATTCTACGATAGAAACATTCAAATAGTTCTCTCAAATTGTTAGACTTGATTTGAGATCCACCATGTCGTGTGTGCCTGAAATAAGCATTTCTCGCCATGTAATGAGACTTTTCCATCCCTTGGGTATTCCATATAACCGGGTTCCCATACTTTTGTATAAAATATGGTAAATGATTGAAGATGATGTGCTCGATATGAAAACAGATTAGTTAGAATGTTTTACACTCACATATTTGCACATAAGAGAGAATGAAATACACGATAATACCATGTAGTGAGTAATCTGGGTGTCTGTCCATGCTGTCTTGAATGATTTTTTCAGAAGGTTGAGATTCTCCTTGAACTTGTTCATATCACCTTGTGACCAGTCATCTTTGTCGCACATCAAAAATAGGATGTCTATTGATCGCCAAACCTCAGCCTTCGCGTTACGAGTAGTTGGTTCTTGGTCTTTGACTGCAATATGTAGCTTTTTCCAGCTCTGATACTCTGCCTTGCTAACATAAGATGTGTTATATATTTTTCCATGTTTTGCTAGCTTCGGATCTCTTGTACCTTGGGGTTTAGATAAAAACCTCCGTGCCTTCACCCCACCGATGGATGGTTTGCATGGGACATCCTTCTCAGCAGTTGATCTCTTTTCATCCCGCTGGATTTTCACATTGCCACCATGAAGCCCCATATCTGACAGTACCATTTCTAAGCACTG